>NW_028295548.1:0-660000 GCF_964341445.2 Mesoplodon mirus | reverse complement strand
CTGTCATCACAATGCTCCATGCCCTTGTCATCACAATGCTCCATGACCCCTGTCATCAAAATGCTCCGTGACTCCAGTCATCACTATGCTTCATAACGTTTGTCATCACAACGGTCCATGCCCGCGTCATCACAAGGCTCTGTTACATTTGTAACCCCAATGCTCCATGAACTTTTCATCACAATGTTCCGTGACCCTTGTCATCACAATGCTCCATGCCTTTGTCAGAACAATGCTCCATGACTTTTGTCATCACAATGTGCCATGCACTTTTCATCACAATGATCCACATCGTTGTCATCGCTATGCTCCGTAAACCTTGTAATCACAATGCTACATGCACTTCTCATCCAAATGCTCTCTCACATGAGATATCACAATGTTCCATCACTAGTCATCACAATCCTCGCTCAACCCTGTTATCACAATGTTCCATGA
This sequence comes from Mesoplodon mirus, assembly GCF_964341445.2. Taxonomy (NCBI): domain Eukaryota; kingdom Metazoa; phylum Chordata; class Mammalia; order Artiodactyla; family Ziphiidae; genus Mesoplodon; species Mesoplodon mirus. The sequence continues at coordinate 659,562 of NW_028295548.1, read as the reverse complement.
CCCCTGTCATCACAATGCTACATCCCCTTATCAGCACAATGTTCCTTGACCCCTGACATCACAATTTTCCATAACCCCTGTCATCAAAATGCTCCATGACCCATTTCATCCCAAAGCTCCATGATCCCTGGCAACACAATGTTCTATAACCCATGTCATCAAAATGTTCCATTACACTTTTCATCAAATTGCTGCATGACCCTGTCATCAAAAATCTCCCTGCCCTTCTCATCACAATGCACAACACACGTGTCATCAAAATGCTCCATGACTTTTGTCATCACAAAGCTCCATGACCCTTGGCATCACAATGCTCCATGTCATTGTCATCACAATGCTCCATAAACCATCTCATCACATTGCTCCATGCCCTTGTCATCAAAGGCTCCATGACACTTGTCATCACAATGCTCGATGCCCTTCTCATCACAATGCTCCATGCCCTTGTCATTACAATCCTCCATGACCCATGTATCACAGTGTACCGTGCCCTTGTCATCACAATGCTCCATGCCCACTCTCATCACAATAATCCATGAAACATTTCAGACCAATTCTCAATGACCTTCTCATCACAATGCTCCATTTCCTATGTCATAAAAATGCTCCATGACCCCTGCCATCAAAATGTTCCACGGCCTTGTCATCAAAAGTCTCCATGGCCCTTGTCATCACAATGCTCCAAAACCCCTGTAATAACAATGCTCCATGCCCTTGTCATCACAATGCTCCATGACCTTTGTCATCACAATTCTCAATACACTTGTCATCACAATGCTCCCTGACACTTGTCGTCAGAATGCTCCTTGAACCCTGTCACGAAAAGGCTGCATGAATTTTCATCACAAAGCCCCATGCCATTTTCATCACAATGCTCCATGCCATTGTCATCAAAATACTGCACAAGCTTGTCATCAAAATGCTCCATGACTCTTGCCATCACAATTCTCCATGCACTTGTCAGCACAATGCTCCCTGAAATTTGTCATCACTATGCTCCAAGCCATTGTCATCAAAATGCTCCATTACCTTTGTCATCAGAATCCTCCATGACAATTTGCATCACAATGCTCCATGCCATTGTCATCGCAATGGGCCAATACATATGTCATCACAATGCTCCGTGACACCACTTTTCACAATACTGCATGAACTTTTCATCACAATGCTCCATGCCCTTGTCATCACAAAGCTCCATGACGCATGTCATCAGAATGTTCCATGGCCTTCCCCACACAATGCTCCATGCCCTTGTCATCACAATGCTCCAAGACCCATGTAATCACAATTCTCCATGCCCTTTTTCATCAGAATGCTCCATGAGACTTGTCATCACAAGTCTCCATGGTCATCTCATCACAATGCTCCAGGACCTTGTTATCACCATGCTCCATTCCCTTGTCATCACAATGCTCCATGACCACTGTCATCACAATACTCCATGAACATTTTCAGCCCAATGCCCCATGACCTTCTCATCACAATGCTCCAAGACCAATATCATCAAAATTCTCCATGATCACTGTCATCACAACACTCCACGACACCTGACAACACAATGATCCGGGACTCTTGTCATCACAATGCTCCATTCCCTAGTCATCACAATGCTCCATCACCCCTGTCATCACAATACTCCTTGAACATTTTCAGCCCAATGCTCCATGACATTTGTCATCACAATGATCCATGCCCTTGTCATCCCAATGCTCCATGACCCGTGTATTCACAATGATCCGTGACGCTTGTCATCACAGTGCTCCATGACACCTGTCATCACAATGCTCCATGCCTTTGTCAGCAAAATGCTACATGACCTTGTCATTACAATGCTCTATGTGCTTGTCATCACAATACTGCATTACCATTGTCATCACTATCCTCCATGAAACTTGGGATCACATTGCTTCATGCCCTTGTCATCACAATGCTCCATGCTACTTGAAATCTAAATGATCCATGACATCTGTAATCACAATGCTCCAAACCCTTGTGATCACAATGTTCCATAACCCTTTTCATCACAACGCTCCATGATGCCTGTCATCACAATACTCCATGCCCTTTTCATCACAATGCTCCATGACCTTTGTCATCGCAATTCTCAATACACTTGTCATCACAATGCTCCCAGACACTTGTCGACAGAATGCTCCTTGAACTCTGTCACGAAAAGGCTCCTTGCCTTTTTCATCACAGAGTGCCATGCCGTTTTCATCAGAATGCTCCATGCCATTGTCATCAAAATACTCCATAAGCTTGTCATCAGAATGCTCCATGACCCTTGTCATCACAATTCTCCATGCACTTGTCAGCACAAAGCTCCCTGAACCTTGTCATCACTATGCTCCAAGCCATTGTCATCACAATGCTCCTTTACCTTTGTCATCAGAATCCTCCATGAAAATTGGCATCACAATGCTCCATGCCATTGTCATCACAATGGGCTAAAACATATATCATCACAATGCTCCGTGACAACTCTTCTCACAATACTGCATGACCTGGTCATCACAATGCTCCATTCCCTTGTCATCACAATGCGCCATTCCAACTGTCATCACAATAATCCATGAAACTTATTAGACCAAAGCTCCATGCCCTTGTCATCACAATGCTCCATGCCCTTGTTATCACAATGTTCCAAGACCCCTGTAATCAGAATGCTCCATGCCCTTTTTCATCTGTATGCTCCATGAGACTTGTCATCACAAGGCTCCATGGTTTTCTCATCACAATGCTCCAGGACCTTGTCATCACAATGCTTCACGACATTGTCATGAAAATTCACAATGGCCCTTGCCATCATAATGCTCCAAGCCGTAGTCATAACAATGCTCCATTATATTTGTCTTTACAATCCTCCATTATATTTGGCATCACAATGCTCCATGCCATTTTCATCGCAATGGACCATGACATATGTCATCACAATGCTCCCTGACACCTGTCTTCACAATACTCCATGACCTTGTCATCATAATGCTCCATGCCCTTGTCATCACAATGCACCATGTCCACTGTCATCACAATCATCTATGAAACTTGTCAGACCAATGCTCCATGCCCCTGTCATCACAGTGCTCCATGCCCTTGTCATCACAATGCTCCATGACCCCTGTCATCACAATGCCCCGTGACTCCAGTCATCACAATGCTTCATAACGTTTGTCATCACAACGGTCCATGCCCGCGTCATCACAAGGCTCTGTGACCATTTTAACCACAATGCTCCATGAATTTTTCATCACAATGCTCCATGACCCTTGTCATCACAATGCTCCATGCCTTTGTCAGAACAATGCTCCATGACGCTTTTCATCACAATGTACCATGCGCTTTTCATCACAGTGATCCACAACTTTGTCATCGCTATGCTCCATAAACCTTGTAATCACAATGCTCCATGAACTTCTCATCCAAATGCTCTCTCACATGAGATATCACAATATTCCATCACTAGTCATCACAATCCTCCCTCACCCCTGTTATCACAATGTTCCATGACCACTGTCATCACAATGCTACATCCCCTTATCTGCAAAATGTTCCATGACCCCTGACATCACAATGTTCCATAATCCCTGTCATCAAAATGCTCCATGACACTTTTTATCCCAAAGATCAATGACCCCTGCCATCACAATGTTCTATAAGCCCTGTCATCAAAATGATCCATTACACTTTTCATCAAATTGCTGCATGACCCTGTCATCAAAATGCTCCCTGCACTTCTCATCACAATGCACCACACCCTCGTCATCAATATGCTCCATGACCTTTGTCATCTCAAAGCTCCATGACACTTGGCATCACAATGCTCCATGTCATTGGCATCACAATACTCCATGAACACTCTCATCACATGGCTCCATGCCCTTGTCATCACAAAGCACCATGACACTTGTCATCACAATGCTCGATGCCCTTCTCATCACAATGCTCCATGCCCTTGTCATTACAATCCTCCATGAGCGATGAATCAGTGTTCCGTGCCCTTGTCATCACAATGCTCCATGCCCACTCTCATCACAACAATCCATGAAATATTTCAGACCAATGCTCAATGCCCTTCTCATCACAATGCTCCATTACCTCTGTCATAACAATGCTCCATGACACCTGCCATAACAATGATCCACGGCCTTGTCATCACAAGGCTCCATAACCCTTGTCATCACAATGCTCCAAGACCCCTGTAATCACAATGCTCCATGCCCTTTTCATCACAATGCTCCATGACGCATGTCATCAGAATGTTCCATGGACTTCTCCTCACAATGCTCCATGACCTTGTCATCACAATGCTCCAAGACCCCTGTAATCACATTGCTCCATGCCACTTTTCATCAGGATGCTCCATGAAACTTGTCATCACAAGTCTCCCTGGTCACCTCATCACAATGTTCCAGGACCTTGTTATCACCATGCTCCATTCCCTTGTCATCACAATGCTCCATGACCCCTGTCATCACAATAATCCATGAATATTTTCAGCCCAATGCCCCATGACCTTCTCATCACAATGCTCCAGGACCAATATCATCACAATGCTCCATGATCACTGTCATCACAACACTCAATGACACCTGACAAAACAACGATCTGGGACTCTTGTCATAACAATGCTCCATTCCCTAGTCATCACAATGCTCCATGACCCCTGTCATCACAATACTCCAGGAACAATTTCAGCCCAATTCTCCATGACACTTGTCATCACAATGATCCATGCCCTTGTCATCCTAATGCTCCATGACCCCTGTATTCACAATGCTCCGTGACGCTTGTCATTACAATGCTCCATGACACATGTCATCACAATGCTCTATGCCATTCTCAGCACAATGCTCCATGCCCTTTTCATCACAATGCTCCATGACCCCTGTCATCACAATGCTCCGTTACTCCAGTCATCACAATTCTTCATAACATTTGTCATCACAATGGTCGATACCCGTGTCATCACAAGGCTTTGTTAAATTTGTAACCACAATGCTCCATGAACTGTTCATCACAATGCTCCATGACAGTTGTCATCACAATGCTCCATGCCTTTGTCAGAAAAATGCTCCATGACCCTTATCATCACAATGTGCCACACGGTATTCATCCCAACGGTCCAGAAATTTGTCATCGCAATTCTCCATACATCTTGTAATCACAATGCTCCATTCTCTTCTCATCACAATTCTCCATTACATGTCATCACAATGCACCAAGATCCCTATAATCACAAAGCTCCACGCCCTTGTCATCAAAAAGCTCCATGACGCATGTCATCAGAATGTTCCATGGCCTTCTCCACACAATGCTCCATGCCCTTGTCATCACAATGCTCCAAGACCCATGTAATCACAATGCTTCATTCCCCTTTTCATCAGAATGCTCCATGAGACTTGTCATCACAAGTCTCCATGGTCTTCTCATCACAATGCTCCAGGACCTTGTCATCACCATGCTCCATTCCCTTGTGATCACAATGCTCCATGACCCCTGTCATCACAATACTCCATGAACATTTTCAGCCCAATGCCCCATGAACTTCTCATCACAATGCTCCAAGACCAATATCATCACAATGCTCCATTATCACTGTCATCACAACACTCAATGACACCTGACAACACAATGATCCGGGACTCTTGTCATCACAATGCTCCATTCCCTAGTCATCACTATGCTCCATGACCCCTGTCATCACAATACTCCATGAACATTTTCAGCCCAATGATCCATGACCCTTGTCATCAAAATTATACATGCCCTTGTCATCCCAGTGCTCCATGACCCCTGTATTCACAATGCTCTGTGACGCTTGTCATCACAGTGCTCCATGACACCTGTCATCACAATGCTCCATGCCTTTGTCAGCAAAATGCTACATGACTTTGTCATTACAATGCTCTATGTGCTTGTCATCACAATACTGCATTACCATTGTCATCACTATCCTCCATGTACTTTGGGATCCCATTGCTTCATGCCCTTGTCTTCACAATGCTCCATGTTCCTTGAAATCAAAATGATCCATGACCACTGTCATCGCAATGCTCCAAACCCTTGTGATCACAATGTTCCATAACACTTTTCATCACAGTGCTCCATGATGCCTGTCATCACAATACTCCATGCCCTTTTCATCACAATGCTCCATGACCTTTGTCATCACAATTCTCAATACACTTGTCATCACAATGCTCCCTGACACTTGTCGTCAGAATGCTCCTTGAACCCTGTCACGAAATGGCTCCTTGCATTTTTCATAACAAAGCCCCATGCCATTTTCATCACAATGCTCCATGCCATTGTCATCAAAATACTCCACAAGCTTGTCATCTGAATGCTCCATGACCCTTGTCATCACAATTCTCCATGCACTTGTCAGCACAATGCTCCCTGAACCTTGTCATCACTATGCTCCAAGCCATTGTCATCACAAAGCTCCTTTACATTTGTCATCAGAATCCTCCATGAAACTTGACATCACAATGCTCCATGACATTGTCATCAAAATGGGCCAATACATATGTCATCACAATGCTCCGTGACACATCTTTTCACAATACTGCATGACCTGTTCATCACAATGCTCCATGCCCTTGTCATCAAAATGCGCCATTCCAACTGTCATCACAATAATCCATGAAACTTATTAGACCAATGCTCCATGCCCTTGTCATCACAATGCTCCATGCCCTTGTTATCACAAGGTTCCAAGACCCCTGTAATCAGTATGCTCCATGCCCCTTTTCATCAGTATGCTCCATGAGACTTGTCATCACAAGGCTCCATGGATTTCTCATCACAGTGCTCCAGGACCTTGTCATCACAATGCTTCACGACATTGTCATGATAATTCTCAATGGCCTTTGTCATCATAATGCTCCAAGCCGTAGTCATTTCAATGCTCCATTATATTTGTCATTACAATACTCCATTACATTGGGCATCACAATGCTCCATGCCATTGTCATCGCAATGGACCATGACATATGTCATCACAATGCTCCCTGACACCTGTCTTCACAATACACCATGCCATTGTCATCACAATGCTCCATGCCCTTGTCATCACAATGCACCATGTCCACTGTCATCACAATCATCTATGAAATTTGTCAGACCAATGCTCCATGACCCTGTCATCACAGTGCTCCATGCCCTTGTCATCACAATGCTCCATGACCCCTGTCATCACAATGCCCCGTGATCCCAGTCATCACAAAGTTTCATAACGTTTGTCATCACAACGGTCTTTTCCCGCATCATCACATGACTCTGTGACATTTGTTAACCACAATGCTCCATAAACTTTTCATCACAATGCTCCGTGACCCTTGTCATCACAATGCTCCATGCCTTTGTCAGAACAATGCTCCATGACTTTTGTCATCACAATGTGCCATGCAATTTTCATCGCAATGATCCACAACCTTGTCATCGCTATGCTCCATAAACCTTGTAATCACAGTGCTCCATGAACTTCTCATCCAAATGCTCTCTCACATGAGATAGGACAATGTTCCACCACTAGTCATCACAATCCTCCCTCACCCCTGTTATCACAATGTTCCATGACCCCTGTCATCACAATGCTACATCGCCTTATCTGCACAATGTTCCATGACCCCTGACATCACAGTGTTCCATAACCCCTGTCATCAAAATGCTCCATGACCCTTTTCATCCCAAAGATCCATGACCACTTGCATCACAATGTTCTATAACCCCTGTCATCAAAATGTTCCATTACACTTTTCATCAATTTGCTGCATGACGCTGTCATCAAAATGCTCCCTGCCCTTCTCATCACAATGCACCACACCCTTGTCATCAAAATGCTCCATGACCATTGTCATCACAAAGCTCCATGACACTTGGCATCACAATGCTCCATGTCATTGTCATCACAATGCTCCATGAAACCTCTCATCACATGGCTCCATGCCCTTGTCATCACAAAGCACCATGACACTTGTCATCACAATGCTCGATGCACTTCCCATCACAATGCTCCATGCCTTTGTCATTACAATCCTCCATGACCCATGTTTCACAGTGTTCCCTGCCCTTGTCATCACAATGCTCCATGCCCATTCTTATCACAATAATCCATGAAATATTTCAGACCAATGCTCAATGCCCTTCTCATCACAATGCTCCATTACCTCTGTCATAAAAATGCTCCATGACCCCTGCCATCACAATGTTCCACGGCCTTGTCATCACAAGGCTCCATGACCCTTGTCTTCAAAATGCTCCAAAACCCCTGTAATCACAATGCTCCCTGTCCTTGATATCACAAAGCTCCATGACGCATGTCATCAGAATGTTCCATGGCCTTCTCCTCACAATGCTCCATGCCCTTTTCATCACAATGCTCCAAGACCCCTGTAATCACAATGCTCCATGCCCCTTATCATCAGAATGCTCCATGAGACTTGTCATCACAAGTCTCCATGGTCTTCTCATCACAATGCTCCAGGACCTTGTCATCACCATGCTCCATTCCCTTGTCATCACAACGCTCCATGACCCCTGTCATCACAATACTCCATGAATATTTTCAGCCCAATGCTCCGTGATCTTCTCATCACAATGCTCCAAGACCAATATCATCACAATGCTCCATGACCACTGTCATCACAACACTCCATGACACCTGACAACACAATGATCCGGGACTCTTGTCATCACAATGCTCCATTCCCTAGTCATCACAATGCTCCATGACCACTGTCATCACAATACTCCATGAATATTTTCAGCCCAATACTCCATGACGCTTGTCATCACAATGATCCATGCCCTTGTCATCCCAATGCTACATGACCCCTGTATTCACAATGCTCCGTGACGCTTGTCATCACAGTGCTCCATGACACCTGTCATCACAATGCTCCACGCCTTTGTCATCAAAATGCTACATGAAATTCTCATTACAATACTCTATGCACTTGTCATCACAATACTCCATTACCATTGTCATCACTATCCTCCATGAACCTTGTGATCACATTGCTTCATGCCCTTGTCATCACAATGCTACATGCTCCTTGAAATCAAAATTATCCATGACCTCTGTCATCGCAATGCTCCAAACACTTGTGATCACAATGTTCCATAACACTTGTCATCACAACACTCCATGATGCCTATCATCACAATACTCCATGCCCTTTTCATCACAATGCTCCATGACCTTTTTCATCACAATTCTCAATACACTTGTCATCACAATGCTCCATGACACTTGTCGTCAGAATGCTCCTTGAACCCTGTCATGAAAAGCCTGCATGCATTTTTCATCACAATGCTCCATGCCATTGTCATCAAAATACTCCACAAGCTTTTCATCAGAATGCTCCATGACCCTTGTCATCACAATTCTCCATGCACTTGTCAGCACAATGCTCCCTGAACCTTGTCATCACTATGCTCCAAGCCATTGTGATCACAATGCTCCATTACCTTTGTCATCAGAATCCTCCATGACATTTGTCATCACAATGCTCCATGCCATTGTCATCACAATGGGCCAATACATATGTCATCACAATGCTCCGTGACACCTCTTTTCACAATACTGCATGACCTGGTCATCACAATGCTCCATGCCCTTGTCATCACAATGCGCCATTCCAACTGTCATCACAATAATCCATGAAACTTATTAGACCAATGCTCCATGTCCTTGTCATCACAATGCGCCATGCCCTTGTTATCACAATGTTCCAAGACCCCTGTAATCAGAATGCTCCATGCCCCTTTTCATCAGTATGCTCCATGAGACTTGTCATCACAAGGCTCCATGGTTTTCTCATCGCAGTGCTCCAGGACCTTGTCATCACAATGCTTCACGACATTGTCATGAAAATTCTCATTGGCCCTTGTCATCATAATGCTCCAAGCCGTAGTCATCACAATGCTACATTATATTTGTCATTACAATCCTCCATTACATTTGGCATCACAATGCTCCATGCCATTGTCATCGCAATGGACCATGACATATGTCATCACAATGCTCCCTGCCACCTATCTTCACAATACACCATACCCTTGTTATCACAATGCTCCATGCCCTTGTCATCACAATGCACCATGTCCACTGTCATTACAATCATATATGAAACTTGTCAGACCAATGCTCCATGCCCCTGTCATCACAGTGCTCCATGCCCTAGTCATCACAGTGCTCCATGACCCCTGTCATCACAATGCCCCGTGACACCAGTCATCACAATGCTTCATAACGTTTGTCATCACAACGGTCCATGCCCGCGTCATCACAAGGCTCTGTGACAATTTTAACCACAATGCTCCATGAACTTTTCATCACAATGCTCCGTGACCCTTGTCATCACAATGCTCCATGCCTTTGTCAGAACAATTCTCCATGACTTTGTCATCACAATGTGCCCTGCAATTTTCATCACAATGATCCACAACCTTGTCATCGCTATGCTCCATAAACCTTGTAATCACAATGCTCCATGCATTTCTCATCCAAATGCTCTGTCACATGAGATATCACAATGTTCCACCACTAGTCATCACAATCCTCCCTCACCCCTGTTATCACAATGTTCCATGACCCCTGTCATCACAATGCTACATCCCCTTTTCTGCACAATGTTCCATGACCCCTGACATCACAATGTTCCATAACACCTGTCATCAAAATGCTCCATGACCCTTTTCATCCCAAAGATCCATGAACCCTGGCATCACAATGTTCTATAACCCCTGTCATCAAAATGTTCCATTACACTTTTCAACAAATTGCTGCATGACCCTGTCATCAAAATGCTCCCTGCCATTCTCATCACAATGCACCACACACTTGTCATCAAAATGCTCCATGACCATTGTCATCACAAAGCTCCATGGCCCTTGGCATCACAATGCTCCATGTCATTGTCATCACAATGCTCCATGATCCCTCTCATCACATGGCTCCATTCCCTTGTCATCACAAAGCACCATGACACTTGTCATCACAATGCTCGATGCCCGTCCCATCACAATGCTCCATGCATTTGTCATTACAATCCTCCATGACCCATGTATCACAGTGTTCCGGGCCCTTGTCATCACAATGCTCCATGCCCACTCTCATCACAATAATCCATGAAACATTTCAGACCAATGCTCAATGCCCTTCTCATCACAATGCTCCATTATCTCTGTCATAACAATGCTTCATGACCCCTGAAATCACAATGTTCCACGGCCTTGTCATCACAAGGCTCCATGACCCTTGTCATCACAATGCTCCAAAACCCCTGTAATCACAATGCTCCATGTCATTGTCATCACAATGATCCATGAACCATCTCATGACATTGCTCCTTGCCCTTGTCATCAAAAGCTCCATGACACTAGTCATCACAATGCTCAATGCCGTTCTCATCACAATGCTCCATGCCCTTGTCATTACAATCCTCCATGACCCATGTATCACAGTGGACCGTGCCCTTGTCATCACAATGCTCCATGCCCACTCTCATCACAATAATCCATGAAACATTTCAGACCAATGCTCAATGCCCTTCTCATCACAATGCTCCATTACCTATGTCATAAAAATGCTCCATGACCCCTGCCATCAAAATGTTCCAAGGCCTTGTCATCACAAGGTACCATGGCCCTTGTCATTACAATGCTCCAAAACCCCTGTAATCACAATGCTCCATGCCCTTGTCATCACAATGCTCCATGAACTTTGTCATCACAATTCTCAATACACTTGTCATCATAATGCTCCCTGACACTTGTCGTCAGAATGCTCCTTGATCCCTGTCACGAAAAGGCTGCATGCCTTTTTCATCACAAAGCCACATGCCGTTTTCATCACTATGCTCCATGCCATTGTCATCAAAATACTCCACAAGCTTTTCATCAGAATGCTCCATGACTCTTGCCATCACAATTCTCCATGCACTTGTCAGCACAATGCTCCCTGAACATTGTCATCACTATGCTCCAAGCCATTGTCATCAAAATGCTCCATTTCCTTTGTCATCAGAATCATCCATGACAATTTACATCACAATGCTCCATGCCATTGTCATCACAATGGGCCAATATATATGTCATCACAATGCTCCGTGACACCACTTTTCACAATACTGCATGACCTGATCATCACAATGCTCCATGCCCTTCTCATCACAATGCTCCATTACTTCTGTCATCACAATTCTCCAAGAACCCTGTAATCACAATGCTCCATGCCCTTGTCATCACAAAGCTCCATGATGCATGTCATCAGAATATTCCATGGCCTTCTCCACACAATGCTCCATGCCGTTGTCATCACAATGCTCCAAGACACATGTAATCACAATGTTCCATGCCCCTTTTCATCAGAATGCTCCATGAGACTTGTCATCACAAGTCTCCATGGTCACATCATCACAATGCTCCAGGACCTTGTTATCACCATGCTCCATTCCTTAGTGATCACAATGCTCCATGACACCTGTCATCACAATAATCCATGAATATTTTCAGCCCAATGCCCCATGACCTTCTCATCATAATGCTCCAAGACCAATATCATCACAATGCTCCATGATCACTGTCATCACAACACTCAATGACACCTGACAACTCAATGATCTGGGACTCTTGTCATCACAATGCTCCATTCCCTAGTCATCACAATGCTCCATGACCCCTGTCATCACAATACTCCAGGAACATTTTTAGCCCAATTCTCCATGACCCTTGTCATCACAATGATCCATGCCCTTGTCATCCTAATGCTCCATGACCCCTGTATTCACAATGCTCTGTGACGATTGTCATCACAGTGCTCCATGACACATGTCATCACAATGCTGTATGCCATTCTCAGCACAATTCTCCATGCCCTTTTCATCACAATTCTCCATTACCCCTGTCATCACAATGCTCCGTGACTCCAGTCATCACAATTCTTCATAACATTTGTCATCACAATGGTCGATACCCATGTCATCACAAGGCTCTGTGACTTTTGTAAACACAATGCTCCATGAACTTTTCATCACAATGCTCCGTGACACTTGTCATCACAATGCTCCATGCCTTTGTCAGAAAAATGCTCCATGACCCTTGTCATCACAATGTGCGACACGCTTTTCATCCCAACGGTCCACAAATTTGTCATCGCAATGCTCCATAAACCTTGAAATCACAATGCTCCATTCCCTTCTCATCACAATGCTCCATTACCCCGGTTATAACAATGCTCCATTACCACTGCCAACACAATGTTCCGCGGCCTTGTCTTCACAAGGCTCCATGACACTTGTCATCACAATGCTCCAAGACTCCTGTAAGCACAATGCTCCATGCCCTTGTCATCACAAAGCTCCATGACACATGTCATCAGAATGTTCCATGTCCTTCTCCACACAATGCTCCATGCCCTTGTCATCAAAATGCTCCAAGACCTCTGTAATCACAATGCTCCATGCCCCTTTTCATCTCAATGCTCCATGAACCCTCTCATCACAATGCATCATGCCAATCATCATAATGCTTCCGGCTATTGTCAGCACAATGAAATCAAAATTCTCCATGACCTCTGTCATCACAATGCTCCATGACCCCTGTCATCACAATACTCCATGAACATTTTCAGCCCAATGCTCCATGACAATTGTCATCACAATGATCTTTGCCCTTGTCATCCCAATGCTACATGACCCCTGTATTCACAATGCTCCATGACGCTTGTTATCACAGTGCGCCATGACACTTGTCATCACAATGCTCCATGCCTTTGTCAGCAAAATGCTACATGACCTTGTCATTATAATGCTCTATGTGCTTGTCATCACAATACTCCATTACCGTTGTCATCACAATCCTCCATGAACCTTGGGATCACATTGCTTCATGCCCTTGTCATCACAATGCTCCATGCTCCTTGAAATCAAAATGATCCATGACCTCTGTCATCACAATGCTCCAAACCCTTGTGATCACAATGTTCCATAACACTTGTCATCACAATGCTCCATGATGCCTGTCCTCACAATACTCCATGCCCTTTTCATCACAATGCTCCATGCCCTTTGTCATCACAATTCTCAATACACTTGTCATCACAATGCTCCCTGACACTTGTCATCAGAATGCTCCTTGAACCCTGTCTCGAAAAGGCTCCATGCCTTTTTCATCAGTATGCCCCATGCCGTTTTCATCACATTGCTCCACGCCACTGTCATCAAAATACTCCACAAGCTTGTCATCAGAATGCTCCATGACCCTTGCCATCACAATTCTCCATGCACTTGTCAGCACAAAGCTCCCTGACCCTTGTCATCACAATGCTCCAAGCCATTGTCATCACAATGCTCCATTACCTTTGTCATCAGAATCCTCCATGACACTTGGCATCACAATGCTCCATGCCATTGTCATCACAATGGGCCATTACATATGTCATCACAATGCTCCCTGACACCTGTCTTCCCAATACTGCATGACCTGGTCATCACAATGCTCCATGCCGTTGTCATCACAATGCGCCATTCCAACTGTCATCGCAATAATCCATGAAACTTATTAGACCAATATTCCATGCCCTTGTCATCACAATACTCCATGCCCTTGTTATCACAATGCTCCATGACCCCTGTCATCACAATGCTCCGTGACTCCAGTTATCAAAATGCTTCATGATCTTTGTCATCACAATGGTCCATGACTTCGTCATCAACAGTCTCTGTGACCTTTTTAACCACAATGCTCCATGAACTTTTCATCACAATGCTCTTTGACCTTTGTCATCACAATGCTCTATGCCTTTCTCAGCACAATGCTCCATGACCCTTGTCATCACAATGCTCCATGCGCTTGTCAGCACAATGCTCCATGACACATGTCATCCCAGTGCACCATTCGCTTGTCATCACAGTGCTCCAAAATCTTGACATCACAATGCTCCATGAACCTTTTCATCACAATACTCCATGGACTTCACACCAAAATGCTCTCTCACCACTGATGTCACAATGTTACATCAATATTCGTCACAATATTCCCTCACCGCTGTCATCAAAATGTGCCATGACTCCTGTCATCACAATGCTACATGCATTTATCATCACAATGTTCGATGACCCCTGGCATCACAATGTTCCATAACCACTGTCATCAAAATGTTCCTTGACACTTTTCATCAAATTAATCCATGACCCTGTCATCACAATGCTCCCTACCCTTCTCATCAGAATGCACAACGCACTTGTCATCAAAATGATCCATGACATTTGTCATCACAAAGATCTATAACCCTTGTTATCACAATGCTCCATGTCATTGTCATCACAATGCTCCATTAAGGTTCTCATCACATTTCTTCATGTCCATGTCATCACAAACCTCCATGACACATATCATCAGAATGCTCCATGGCCTTCTCATCACAATGCTCCTTGCCCTGCCATCACGATGTTCCATGGCCTTGTCATCACAAGGCTCCATGACCCTTCTCATCACAATGCTCCAAGAACCCTGTAACCACAATGATCCATGTCCATTTTCATCTCAATGTTTCATGAACCCTGTCATCACAATGCACCATGACCATCATCATAATGCTTCATGCTATTGTCATCACAATGAAATCAAAATGCTCCATGATCTCTGTCATAACAATGCTCCAAACGCTTGTGATCACAATATTCCAAAACACTTGTCATCACAATGCACCATGACGCTCGTCATCACAATTATCCATGGTCTTCTCATCACAAAGCTCCATGACCTTTGTCATGACGATGCTCAATACACTTGTCATCAAAATGCTCCCTGACACTTGTTGTCTGTATGCTCCTTGAACCCTGTCATGACAAGGCTCCATGCTTTTTCATCACAATGCTCCAAAACCCATGTAATCACAATGCTCTATGCCCTTGTCATCACAAAGCTAAAGGACGCATGTCTTCAGAATGCTCTGGGTTTGCTCCTCACAATGCTCTATGCACATGTCATCACAATGTTCCAAGACGCCTGTAATCACAATGGTCCATGTCCATTTTCATCAGTATGCTCCATGAGATTTGTCATCACAAGGCTCCATGTTTTTCTCATGACAATGCTCCAGGACATTGTCATCACAATGCTTCACGACCTTGTCCTGAAAACTCTCAATGGCCCTTGTCATCATAATGGTCCAAACCCTAGTCATCACAGTGCTCCATTATATTTGTCAACACAATCCTCCATTACATTTGGCATTACAAGGCTCCCTGCTATTGTCATCGCAATGGACCATGACATATGTCATCACAATGCTCCCTGACAACTGTCTTCACAATACTCCATGACCTTCTAATCACAATGATCCATGCCCTTGTCATCACAATGCACCATGTCCACTGTCCTCACAATAATCTATGAAAGTTGTCAGACGAATGCTCCATGCCCCTGTCATCACAATGCTCCATGCCCTTGTCATCACAATGCACCATGACCCCTGTCATCACAATGCTCCGTGACTCCAGTCATCACAATGCTTCATAACATTTGTCATCACAGTGCTCCATGCCCGCGTCATCACAAGGCTCTGTGTCGTTTGTAACCACAATGCTCCATGAACACTTCATCACAATACTCCGTGACCCTTGTCATCACAATGCTCCATGCCTTTGTCAAAAAAATGCTCCATGACCCTTTTCATCACAATTTGCCACGCACTTTTCATCACAACGGTCCACAATTTTCTCATTGCAATGCTCCATAAAACTTGTAATCACAATGCTCCATGCCCTTCTCATCACAATGCTCCATTACACCTGTCATAACAGTGCTCCATGACGCCATTCATCACGATGTTCCATGGCCTTGTAATCACAAGGCTCCATGACACTTGTCATCACAATGCTCCAAGACCCCTGTAATCACAATGCTCCATGCCCTTGTCATCACAAAGCACCATGACACAAGTCATCAGAATGTTCCATGGCCTTCTCATTAAATGCTCCATGCCATTGTCATCACAATGCTCCAAGACCCCTCTAATCACAATGCTCCATGCCCTTGTCATCACAAAGCACCATGACACATGTCATCAGAATGTTCCATGGCCTTCTCATTAAATGCTCCATGCCATTGTAATCACAGTGCTCCAACACCCCTGTAATCACAATGCTCCATGCCCCTTTTCATCTCCATGCTCCATGAACCCTGTCATCATAATGCATCATGCCCATCATCATATTGCTTCTGGCTATTGTCAGCACAATGAAATCAAAATTCTCCTTGACCTCTGTCACCACAATGCTCCATGACCCCTGTCATCACAATACTCCATGAACATTTTCAGCCCACTGCTCCATGACACTAGTCATCACAATGATCCATGCCCTTGTCATCCCAATGCTCCATGTCCCCTGTATTCACAATGCTCCGTGACGCTTGTCATCACAGTGCTCCATGACACCTGCCATCACAATGCTCCATGACTTTGTCAGCAAAATGCTACATGACCTTGTCATTACAATTCTCTATGTGCTTGTCATCAAAATACTCCATTTCCATTGTCATCACAATCCTCCATGAACCTGGGAATCACATTGCTTCATGCCCGTGTCATGACAAT
This sequence comes from Mesoplodon mirus, assembly GCF_964341445.2. Classification (NCBI taxonomy): domain Eukaryota; kingdom Metazoa; phylum Chordata; class Mammalia; order Artiodactyla; family Ziphiidae; genus Mesoplodon; species Mesoplodon mirus. The sequence goes on along the minus strand of NW_028295548.1, from coordinate 641,954 downwards.
GCTCCATGCTCCTTGAAATCAAAATGATCCATGACCTCTGTCATCGCAATGCTCCAAACCATTGTGATCCCAAAGTTCCATAACACTTGTCATCACAATGCTCCATGATGACTGTCATCACAAAATTCCATGCCCTTTTCATCACAATGCTCCATGACCTTTGTCATCACAATGCTCAGTACACTTGTCATCAAAATGCTCCCTGACACTTGTCATCAGAATGCTCCTTGAACCCTGTCACGAAAAGGCTCCATGCCATTTTCATCACAATGCCCCATGCCGTTTTCATCACAATGCTCCGTGACCATTGTCATCAAAATGCTCCATGCCTTTGTTTGAAAAATGTTCCATGACCCTTCTTATCACAATGTGCCATTCGCTTTTCATCACAACGGTCCAGAAACTTGTCATTGCAATGCTCCATAAACCTTGTAATCACAATGCTCCATACACTTCTCATCAAAATGCTCTCTCACCAGATATATCACAGTGTTTCATCACTAGTCGTCACAATACTCCCTCACCCTTGTAATCACAATATTCCATGACCCCTGTCATCACAATGCTACATCCCCTTATCATCACAATGTTCCATGACCCCTGACATCACAATGTTCTATAACCCCTGTCACCAAAATGTTCCAATACACTTTTCATCAAATTGCTGCATGACCCTGGCATCAAAATACTCCCTGCCATTCTCATCACAATGCACCATGCACTTGTCATCAAAATGCTCCATGACCTTTGTCATCACAAAGCTCCATGACCCCTGGCATCACAGTGCTCGATGTCATTGACATCACAATGCTCCATGAACCCTCTCATCATATTTCTCCATGCCCTTGTCATCACAAACCTCCATGACACTTGTAATCACAATGCTCGATGCCCTTCTCATCACAATGCCCCATGCCCTTCTCATTAGAATCCTCCATGACCCATGTATCACAGTGTTCCATGCCCTTATCATCACAATGCTCTATGCCCACTCTCATCACAATAATCCATGAAACATTTCAGACCAATGCTCCATGCCCTTCTCATCACAATGCTCCTTTACCTCTGTCATAACTATGCTCCATGACACCTGCCATCACAATGTTCCACGGCCTTGTCATCACAAGGCTCCATGACACTTGTCATCACAATGCTCCACGACCCATCTAATCAAAATGCTCCATGCCCTTGTCATCAAAAAGCTACATGACGCATGTCATCAGAACATTCCATGGCCCTGTCATCAAAATTCTCCATGCCCTTGTCATCACAATGCTCCAAGACCCTTGTAATCAAAATGCTCCATGCGTCTTTTCATCTCAATGCTCCATGAACCCTGTCATCACAATGGACGATGCCCATCATCATAATGCTTCAGGCTATTGTCATCACAATGAAATCAAAATGCACCATGACCTCTGTCATTACAATGCTCCAAACCCTGATGATCACAATGTTCCATAACACTTATCATCACAAAACACCTTGACGCTCATCATCACAATTATCCATGGTCTTCTCATCACAATGCTCCATGACCTTTGTCATCACAATGCTTAATACACTTGTTATCACAATGCTCCCTGACACTTGTCATCAGTATGCTCCATTCACCCTGTCATGACACGTCTCCATGCATTTTTCATCATAGTGATCCATGCCATTTTAATCACAATGCTCCAAGACCCCTGTAATCACAATGCTCCATGCCCTTGTCATCATAATGCTCAATGATGCATGTCATCAGAATGCTCCATGGCCTTCTCATCACAATGCTCCATGCCCTTGTCATCACAATGCTCCAAGACCCCTGTAATCACAATGCTCCATGTCCCTTTTCATCAAAATGCTCCATGAGACTTGTCATCACAAGTCTCCATTGTCTTCTCATCAAAGTGCTTCAGGAACTTGTCATCAAAATGCTCCATGATCCCTGTCATCACAATACTCCATGTACATTTTCAGCCCAATGCTCCATGATTCTTGTCATCACAATGATCCATGCCCTTGTCATCCCAATGCTCCATGACCCCTGTATTCACAATGCTCCGTGACGCTTGTCATCACAGGGCTCCATGACACCTGTCATCACAATGCTCCATGCCTTTGTCAGCAAAATACTACCTGACCTTGTCATTGCAATGCTCTATGCGCTTGTCATCACAATACTCCATTCCCATTGTCATCACAGTCCTCCATGAACCTTGGGATCACATTGCTTCATGCCCTTGTCATCACAATGCTCCATGATCCTTGAAATCTAAATGATCCATGACCTCTGTCATCACAATGCTCCAAACCCTTGTGATCACAATGTTCCATAGCACTTGTCATCACAACGCTCTAAGATGCCTGTCATCACATTACTCCATGCCTTTTTCATCACAATGCTCCATGACCTTTGTCATCACAATTCTCAATACACTTGTCATCACAATGCTCCCTGACACTTGTCATCAGAATGCTCCTTTAACCCTTTCACTAAAATGCTCCATTCCTTTTTCATCACAATGCCCATGCCGTTTTCATCACAATGAACCATGACATTGTCATCAAAATACTCCACAAGCTTGTCATCAGAATGTTCCATGACGCTTGTCATCACAATTCTCCATGCACTTGTCAGCACAATGCTCCCTGACCCTTGTCATCACAATGCTCCAAGCCATTGTCATCACAATGCTCCATTTCCATTGTCATCAGAATCCTCCATGACACTTGGCATCACAATGCTCCATGCCATTGTCATCACAATGGGCCATTACATATGTCATCACAATGCTCCCTGACACCTGTCTTCACAATACTGCATGACCTGGTCCTCACAATGCTCCATGCCCTTGTCATCACAATGCGCCATTCCAACTGTCATCGCAATAATCCATGAAACTTATTAGACCAATGTTCCCCGCCCTTGTCATCACAATGCTCCATGCCCTTGTTATCACAATGCTCCATGACCCCTGTCATCACAATGCTCCATGAATCGATTCATCACAATGCTTCATGACCTTTGTCATCACAATGGTCTATGTGCTCGTCATCCACAGTCTCTGTGACATATTTAACCACATTGCTCCATGAAATTTTCATCACAATGCTCTTTGACCCTTGTCATCACAATGCTCTATGCCTTCCTCATCACAATGCTCCATGACCCTTGTCATCACAGTGCTCCATGCGCTTGTCAGCACAATGCACCATGACCCATGTCATCACAATGCACCCTGCGCTTGTCATCACAGTGCTCCACAATCTTGTCACCACAATGCTCCATAAAACTTGTCATCACAATTTTCCATGCACTTCTCATCAAATTGCTCTCTCACCACAGATATCACAATGTTACATCACTATTCATCACAATACATCCTCACCACTGTAATCACAATGTTCCATGACTCCTGTCTTTGCAATGCTACATGCACTTATCATCACAAAGTTCGATGACCCCTGACATCACAATGTTCCATAACCCCTCTCATCAAAATATGCCATTACAATTTTCATCAAATTGCTCTATGACCCTGTCATCACAATGCTCCCTGCCCTTCTCATCACATTGCACCACCCCTTGTCATCAAATTGCTCCATGACCTTTGTCATCACAAAGCTCCATGACCCTTGGCACCTCAATGCTCCATGCCATTGTCATCACAATGCTCCATGAACCCTCTAATCACAATGCTCCATGCCCCTTTGCATCTCAATGATCCATGAACCCTGTCATCAAAATGCACCATTCCCATCATCATAATGCTTCAGGCTCTTGTCATCACAATGAAATCAAAGTATTCGATGATCTGTCTCATCACAATGCTCCAAATCCTTGTGATCACAATGTTCTATAACACTTATCATCACAACGCCCCATGACACTCATCATCACAATTATCCATGCTCTTCTCATCATAGTGCTCCATGACCTTTGTCATCACAATGCTCTATAAACTTGTCATCACAATGCTCCCTGACACTTGTCATCAGTATGCTCCTGGAACCCTGTCATGACAAGGCTCCATACCATTTTCATAACAATGATCCATGCCAATTTCATCACAATGCTCCAAGACACCAATAATCACAGTGCTCCATGCTCTTGTCATCACAATGCTCCAAGACCCCTGTAATCACAATACTCCATGCCCCTTTTCATCAGAATGCTCCATGAGACTTGTTATTACAAGGCTCCATGGTCTTCTCATCACAATGCTCCAGGAACTTTTCATCACAGTGCTCCATTCCCTTGTCATCACAATGCTCCATGACCCCAGTCCTCACAATACTTCCTGAATATTTTCAGTCCAATTCTCCAGGAACTTCTCATCACAATGCTTCATGATCCCTATCATCACAATGCTCCATGACCACTGTCATCACAGCGCTCCATGACCCCTGACAACACAGTGATCCGGGACTCTTGTCATCACAATGCTCCATTCCCTAGTCATCACAATGCTCCATGAACATTTTCAGCCTAATGCTCCATGACACTTGTCATCACAATGATCCATGGCCTTGCCATCCCTATGCTCCATGACCCCTGTAATCACAATGATCCGTGATGCTTCTCATCACAGTGCTCCATGACCCTTATCATCACAATGCTCCATGCCTGTGTCAGCAAAATGCTACATGACCTTGTCCTCACAATGCTCCATTTGCTTGTCATCACAATACTCCATTACCATTGTCATCACAATCCTCCATGAACCTTGGGATCACATTGCTTCATGCCCTTGTCATCACAATGCTACATGCTCCTTGAAAACAAATGATCCATGAATTATATCATCACAATGCTCCAAACCCTTGTGATCACAATGTTCCATAACACTTGTCATCACAACGCTCCATGATGCTTGTCATCACAATACTCCATGCCCTTTTCGTCAAAATGCTCCATGATCTTTTTCATCACCATTCTCAATACACTTGTCATCACAATGTTCCCTGACACTTGTCGTCAGAATATTCCTTGAAACCTGTCATGAAATGGCTTCATGCCTTTTTTATCACAATGCTCCATGCCCTTTTCATCACAATGCTCCATGCCATTGTCGTCACAATACTCCACAAGCTTGTCATCAGAATGCTCCATGACACTTGTCATCACAGTGCTCCATGGCCACTGTCATCACAATGCTCCATACCCCTTGTCATTACTGTGCTCTATGACGCTCGTCATCACAATTATCCATGGTCTTCTCATCACAATTCTCCACGCCCTTGTCATCAAAATGCTCCATGACCCTTGTCATCACAATGCTCCATGGCCACTCTCATCACAATTCTCCATTTCCCTTGTCATTACAGTGCTCCATAACGCTCGTCATCACAATTATCCATGGTCTTCTCATCACAAAGCTCCACGGTCTTGCCATCACAATGCTCCATGCCCTGGTCATCACAATGCTCCATGTCCCCTGTCATCACAATTCTCCTCGTTCTTGGCATCACTATGCTCCATGACACTTCTCATCACCGTGTTACATGATTTGTCATCACAATTCTGTATGCACTTTTCATCACAATGCTCCATGACCGCTGTCATAGGAAGCTCCATGTGCTTCTCATCACAATGCTTCATGAACTTGTCATCAAAATTCTCAATGGCCCTTGTCATCACAATGCTCCATGCCCTTGTCATCACAATGCTCCATGTCCATTGTCATCACAATGCTCCAAGCCCTTGTCATCAAAATGCTCCATTACATTTGTCATCACAATCCTCCATGACACTTGGCATCACAATATGCCATTCCATTGTCATCGCAATGGACCATGACATATGTCATCACAATGCTCCCTGAGACCTGTCTTCAAAATACTCCATGACCTTCTCATCACAATGCTCCATGCCTTTGTCATCACATTGCACCATGCCCACTGTCATCACAATAATCCACGAAACATGTCAGGCCAATGCTCCATGCCCCTGTCATCACAATGCTCATTGCCTTTTCATCACAAAGCTCTATGACCCCTGTCATCACAATGCTCCGTGACTCCAGTCATCACAATGCTTCATGACCTTTGTCATCACAATGGTCCATGCCCTCGTCATCACTAGGCTCTGTGACCTTTGTCACCAAAATGCTCCATGAAATTTTCATCACAATGCTCGGTGACCCTTGTCATCACATTGCTCCATGGCCCATGTCATCACAATGCACCATGTGCTTGTCATCACAGTGCTCCACAAGCTTGTCATCACAATGATCCATAAAACTTGTCCTCACAATGCTCCATGCACTTCTTATCAAAATGCTCTCTCACGAATGATATCAAAATGTTCCCTCACTAGTCATCACAATACACCCACTCCCCTGTCATCACAATGGTCCACAACACTGTCATGAAAATGTTCCATGACTCCTGACATCACAATGTTCCATAACCCCTGTCATCAAAATGTTCCATGACACTTTTCATCAAATTGCTCCATGACCCTGTCATCACAATGCTCCCTGCCCATCACAAGAGAATGCACCACACCCTTGTCATCAAAATGCTCCATGACCTTTGTCATCACAAAACTCCATGACCCTTGGCATCACAATGCTCCATGCCATTGTCATCACAAGGCTCCAAAAACCTCTCATCACATTATTCAAAGCCCTTGTCATCACATGATCCATGATGCATTTCATCACAATGCTCGATGCCATATCTTCTCACAATGCTCCATGCTCTTCTCATTACAATCCTCCATGAACCATGTATCACAGTGCTCCGTTCCCTTGTTATCACAATGCTCCTTGCCCCCTCTCATCACAATAATCCATGAAACATTTCAGACCAATGTTCCATGCCCTTTTCATCATAATGATCCAAGACTCCTGTAATCATAAGGCTCCATGCCCCTTTTCATCTCAATGCTCCATGAACGCTGTCATCACAATGCACCAAATGCGCATCATCATAATGCTTCATGCTATTGTCATCACAATGAAATCAAAATGCTCTATGACCTCTGTCATCACAATGCTCCAAATCCTTGTGATCACAATATTCCATAACACCTATCATCAGAGCTCCACATAACGCTCGTCATCACAAGTATCCATGGTCTTCAAATCACAATGCTCCATGACATTTGTCATCACAGTGCTCAATACCCTTGTCATCACAATGGTCCCTGACACTTGTCATCAGTATGCTCCTTGAACCCTGTCATGACAAGGCTCCGTACCTTTTTCATCACAATGTTACATGCCCTTTCCCTCACAGTGCTCCAATGCCCCTGTAATCACAATGTTCCATGCCCTTCTCCTCACAAAGCTCCATGATGCATGTCATCAGAACGCTCCATGACATTCTCATCCCATTGTTCACTGCCCTTGTCATCACTATGCTCCAAGAGCCCTGTAATCACAATGTTCCATGCCCTTGTCATCACAAAGCTCCATGATGCATGTCATCAGAACGCTCCATGACATTCTCATCCCAATATTCCTTGCCCTTGTCATCACAATGCTCCAAGAACCCTGTAATCACAATGCTCCATGACCCTTTTCATCAGAATGCTCCATGAGACTTGTCATCACATGGCTCCATGGTCTTCTCATCACAATGCTCCAGTACCTTGTCATCACAATGTTCCTTGACCCCTGTCATCACAATACTCCATGAACATTTTCAGCCCAATGCTCCATGACGTTCTCATCACAATGTTCCATGACCTCTGTCATCACAATGCTCCATGACCACTGTCATCACAATGCTCCATGAACCCTGACAACACAATGATCTGGGAATCTTGTCATCAAAATGCTCCATGCCCTTGTCATCCCAATGCTCCATGAACCCTGTAATCACAATGTTCCATGACGCTTGTCATCACAGTGCTCCATGAACCTTGTCATCACAATGCCTTTGACAGCAAAATGATACATAATCTTGTCATCACAATGCTCCATGCGCTTGTCATCACAATCCTCCATGACCCTTGGGATCATATTGCTTTATGACCTTGTCACCTCTATCTTGCCTTTCTGGTTTTTACAGATTTTCGGATGTCCTTTTTGAACGGTGGGAAGTGACAATTCTTTGTAGTGTGGATTTGCATTGCGCACTTGCTTGATTGGCCAAAAAGGGCCTATGCCTTTTCTCCTGAATATATTCAGGAGAAAATTCATATGCTGTTTTTGGCCAAGTGCATCATTCTCGAAATTGTGATGCCTTTCCTGTGCTTTAAAGGTGATTCCAATTTACCTCTTGAAATATGTTTTGTGCAATTCTGCCTCATTTTCAAGTGCGCTTTGTTGCCTTCCCTCAACAGATTTTTTGAAGAGAATAGTCCTTTATAACTCTGCAGGTTTTTGATTTGCTTTGCCCCTGAGCTCCAATTTTCAAATCCCATTTTTGGGAGCTGACCGCAAATCCACAATTTTGCTTCAGGAACTATACTGGTTCCAGGGGTGGCTATACTGGTTCCCTGTGGGTGGCTGAGGCTTTGGTTAATTCTTCTTCCTGACGGGAATTTAGAGTGACATGTGTCCGTCCAAAGGCCTACATCTACTCTCTGATTGGTTCTCCCTCTTCCCTTTCATCCTCTGCACAATTAGCAAACTGTGCGAACCAGGAGGTTATAGGGGATGACTCTCCTAAGTTGGGAGATTGATAGTAAAGTAGTTGGAATGCCAAACTGTAGCACAAGGAGAGGAAAAAGTAGGAGACTTTCAGAAACCTTTCGCCATCACAGGGTGTCCATTCTCTAGGTTTCCCATACATGTTATAACTGTAGTGATATTCCCTTCTACCTGGAAATTTGGGACCCATGGAATGGTGGCATGCATTACTACTTTAAAGGGTCTGCATTTTCTCTCCCAATCTCACCAGTCCTCTCAGTCCCAAGTGTCCAGCCTTATGTCTCATCCAGCTGTCTTTGCAGATAGGGTCATTCTAGGTTTCATCAGAACCCCTGAAGGAATTGTGTAAGAATTTCGCTGTTTTTTGTTTTGTTTTTGAAATTCATTTTTATAATGGGGTTGAGCTGATTCTCACTGACGTGTTTATGCCGGTCTAGACACACTTGATTCCCTTACAGAGGCATATCAGTACATAGGTTTTAAGATTCTTACTAATCAGATATATTCCTCTGTGGGGAATAGGGGTTTTGAGTCCCGTTCACTGAGGAAGGTGTAGGTCTTGTCTATTCTGTATTTGGTTTATGGAATGGTACCTGTGCTAATATCAAACTCTGGTTTTATGCATCACCCCACCTCTCCTTTCCCCTTAAGGAGGCATAAGAGTGTTTTCTAAATGTGATACGCTGCTCTCTTTCCTAATTCAGTTCATGTGTTGTGATGTTGACATTCCCTCTGTAAGTGATATCTTATGATAAGATTCTTTTTCTGTGTGACTAATTTCCCTTAGAATCATCATACCTAAATCCTCTCATTATGCTGCTACTGGCCTTATGACACTGATTTCACGTCTGAGTGATATTCCGTTGTACAAAATTACCACAAGTTCTTTATGCATTTCTCTTTTTCCTGGGATACTTTAGGTGTACCGAAGTTGAGGTTCTTGTATGCAGAGCAGCCCTAAACTTTGGGGTGCCTGTGTCTTGTTGATATTTAGTCTTCCCAAGTTATATGTCCATGAGTTGAAGTCCCCTTTGCTCGGGGGCTTTGTATTTTAGATGTTTTAGGAAACAGCATACACTTCTTCAGAGTAGCTCTTGGATATTTATACCCCACCCATCAGCGTGACTAGTCTCCCTGTTTTCCATGGCCTCTCCTGAATTTTTGATTTGTACACATTTTTTGGATGGCCTTTCTGAGCAGTGGAAATTGAGACTTCTTTGTTGTGCAGATTTGCATTTCCCTCTTGCTTGGTTGGCCAAAAACTCTGTATGTGTTTTTTTCCTGAAGATATTCACGAAACAAACGCATACACCCTTTTGCTCAACTGCATCATTATAGAAATTCTGCTGCTTTTCATATGCTTTAAATGTGAGTACAATCTACCTTTTGAAAAATATTTCCTGCAATTCTGCCTCTCATTCAGAACCTCTTCGTTGCCTTACCTGAATATATTTTTGGACGTTGGTTATCATTTATATCTTTGCAGGTCTTTGAATTGTCTGCTCCTGAGCTCCATTTTGCAACTCGCTTTTTTTGTGAGCTGGCCGCCAAACCATTGGATTGATTCCGGCCCTATTCTGGTTCTGGGGAGGCAGGCTGAGCCTTTGGTTAATTCTTCTTCCTAAAGTGATATTAGAGTGACATGTGCCTGTCAAAACTCCTACAGCTAATCTCTCACTGGTTCCTCCTCTTCCCATTTATCCTCTTCAAAAATTGCAAACTGTGTGAAACAGGAGGTTAAAGGTGCTGATTCTCCAAGTGGGGAGATTGTTAGTAATGTGGCTGGAATGGCGAACCCCAGCACCAGGAGATCAAAAATGAGGTGCATTTTAGACACCTCTCCTGAGCACACGGTGTACATTCATCTCGGTTTCCCAGGCATGTGTTCACTGTCAGAAGATTCCCTTGAAAGTGCAGATTTGGGACCCATGGAATGGGTACCAGGCAGTATTACTTTAAAAGGTCTGCATTTCCTCACCCAGCCTCTCTAACATCTCTCAGCGTGCATAGCTTCCAGCCTTATATATCATCCTGCTGTGGGTCTACATGTGTTCAATCCATGTTACATCGTAGCCCTTCAACAAAAGTTGTAAGAATTTTTGTCTGTCTCACTCTTTTTAAAAATATTTTTAAATTTATTTTTATATTGGTTACAGCTGATTTTCAAAGCTTGGTTTTTTGCTGCTGTACATCCACTTGATTCATGTACTGTGTGACAACAATAAATTCTTTCTCAGATGCCTACGAGTCATATGTATTATTTTCCAGTGACTTGAGTGGACTGAGTGCAGTTCTTTGAGGTACCGTGTAGGCCTTGCCAGTTATTCAATTTGGTACTTGGAATGGTATCTTTGCTAATTTCAACCTCCTGGATAATACCTCACCATTCCCCACCTTTCCCATTTAGCAGCCTTATGTCTATTTTCTACATATTTGACTAAGTTTCTGTTTTGTAGTTTATTTCATGTGTAGCCATTTTTGATTCCACCTTTAAGTGACATCTTATGATATGTGTCTTTTTCTTTCTGACATGTGTCACTTAGAATGATCGTATGTAACTCCTCCAGAGTTGTTCCAACTGGCCTTATTTCATTGATTTCTGGATGAGTAATATTCCACTCTATATAGGTACCCCATCTCTTTTATCCATTTTATCCTTCCAGGGACATTTAGGTTATATCCTAGTGGAGGCCCTTTTTAACAGAGAGGTGGTAAACGTTGGAGTGCCTGTTTTCTGTCATTTTTTGTTTTTCCCAAGGTATACGCCCATGAGTGCAAGTGCCCTATGCTCTGTAGCTCAGTTTCCAGATGTTTTAGCAAACACAATACACTTCTCCAGAGTGGCCGTTGGCACATTACATTTCCACTATCAGCCTCACAGGGCTCCCTTTTCTCCTCACCCTGTCCTGCATTTCTGGTGTTTACACTTTATGTGGATGGCCCTTCTGACTGATGTGAAGTGATGCATTTTGTAGTATTGATTTCCAGTGCCCACCTGTTTGGTTGGATAAAAAGTGTGTATGGCCTTTACTTGAATATATTCAGAAAAAAATGCATACGCCCTTTTGGGCCAACTGCATCATTGGCGATGTTCAGCCCCTTTTCTTGTGCTTTAACGGGGAGTCCTTTCTACCTCTTCAAATCTGTTTCCTGCCACTCTCCCTTGCTTACAAGTCATTTTCTGTGACTTACCTCAAGACATTTTTCGACAATAGATATTTTCAACTCTGCAGTTTCATGAATTTTATTGCCCCCGAGTTCCATTTTTCAACTTGTGTTTTTGGAAACTGGATACAAAACAGCGGGATTTCCTCGAGCCCTATTCTGTTTCCATGGGCAATTATAGCCTTTGATGAATTTGTCTTCCAGATAGGAAATTAGAGTGGCATTTGCCTGTCTGAACAACTAAGACTTGTCTCTAAATTTTTCTCATCCTTCCGCTTCATCCTCTGGACAGATTCCAAACTGTGTGCAACAGGATGTTGACGGTGCTGATATCCCCAAGTGAGGAGATTGTTAGGAAAGATGCTGGAGGGGTGAACCCGAGCACCAGGCGATGAGGAGATGAGGTGCCTTTTCCAAACTCTTTCCGATCAAACGGTGTACCATCCTCTAGGTGTGACAGGCATGTTTTAGCTGGAGGAAGGGTCCCGTGCATGGAAGGAGAACACCAGGAATTTTTCCAAATCAGTGCCTCCCCGAACCCCAAACTGGGAAATTTTTAAGCTACGGCTACACGTTTGTCCATTAAGGGCCTTGGGAAATAGGCAGAGCCCAAACTTTCGATGATTGAAATCTTAAGGGTCAGAAGCGCTCACCATCGGCCTTGCTTAGGTTACATTTTATCTGTCATTGATAGATGATGTCAATAAAAATATCGATTCTTTTTCAGATTATTTCCCCTTATAGGTTATTGCAAAATATTCAGTGTAGTTCCCTGTGCTATACAGTAGTTCCTTGTTGATGATCTATTTTATACATAGCAGTGTGTATGTGTTAATCCCAAACTGTTAATTTATCCCTTTTCCGACCTTTCCCCTTTGGTAATAATAAATTATAAGATTTTATACTTCTCAGGAATGGGGGAGCTGAAAGAGAGGTATCCTTTTCAATGGAAAAGCATTCAAAACAAGATTGAAGCTTCAGCCAAGAGTTTCGATGTACAACGATGGAAATAAATCCCTTCATTTCTCTAATGTTGACCTGACAAATAAGACAGACGTCTTCACTGAACTTGCTTATAGTAAAGTGATGGAAATATCAAATGTAAGTCTTAGAAAAATCTTATTTTACCCGAGCATTATACACTGCTCTATGTTAACTACAGTTTGGCTCACACATCTGTTCATTGAAGTTACAATGTTCTCAATTTCTGTTACTGATCCTCCAGAGTGTACCCCAACAGGAGTCCCCGAGCCCAGTGTCATTGGAGCCAACAGATCAAGACTGAGTTTGGTTCAGAAGCAAAGGAAACATTATTTTGAAAACCGAATGGAGAGGTGAGAGCGTGCACTCCCCCATGGGCTGTGGGCTGGGCTACTGTGTAGGGATCCCAGCAGCGTCAGTGGGAGTTAGGGGTTGGAGCTCTCGAAGGCTGGGTTGGCTGAAGCTCAGGCTCTATGCCGTGGAGTCTGCATGGGACTCCACTAGCTGAGGTGTCGTCCCAGCCATTCTGCACTAGGAAATTGGGTCTGAAGTGCTGGGTGTGGGACCTCTGCATGCGGAACCCTAGGAGTGCATGAAATTACACAAAGCACAAAGGAAAAACAGGTTAGACTTTATTTTATTGCCCAGATTCTCTTTTTATCTCCCAGGAATTTTTAATGAACGTTGCCAGAGACGAACACCTCCTCTGCTTTTTGTTCTGTTCCTCATTCTTGGGGTGTTGAGGGTGCAGACCCTTCTTTTGTAACTGCTTCATGCTGTGGTGGCAGCCCTGATACCTGGGGCGAGGGGCAAAACGTCTCCCCACCAGCCTCCAGGTGAGGTTGATTGTTCCAAAGTCTCCTGCCTCACTTCTCGTCCGCCTGAGCACCAGCATTGGAAGTGTTATAGATTCTAATGACCTTTAAGGGTCCAGGAAAGAGATGCACAAAGATGCTGTGGTGGCAGGTTTCACCCCACCCCACATTTGTTCGCTGACCTTAGGCTGACGGTTTTTGCCAGCCTAGATGCTCTGACCAGTAGTCTGTGCTTTCTTTAATTAGGTCCCTGAATTAATGTACAAACAGCACCATGTGTCAGAGCCCTGCCCGCGCAACTCCCAGACAGTCCAGGGTCAGTGGTGATCCAGGACCATGACGTCCACTGAGTCAACGGCCTTTAGAAGTAGCCAGCAGTCCAGCCGGTCATATTGGCCACCATCACCACGGTGTCTGTAGGGTTTTCTATGGTGAAAGCGTGATATACTTTTCCCCCGCCAAGCTTATTAGCTCCCCTCTGGGTGCAGTAAGTCCTGCAAGCAGTAGTCTGCTCTTTCGGGGCACAGTCTTGTTGTTTTCTGAGAGAAACTCCAAGTCAAGTGATGGTCACACAAGTCATCTTGGGGGCCTGATGCCCCCATTTGTCTCTCTGGAGGTTGGACTTGGAAGGCCTCCTCACTCGAGGTCAGTGTGTCCACAGAGCGACCCCTGCAACTTCAGGGCATCATGGGTGGTTAGGATCACGACGTGGGATCCTTTTCCCTTAGGAGGGAGCTGGCCTTGCGGGCTGCTGATTTCTAGCTTTTTAGATACCCCAGTATCCTGGCCTGATGAGTCGGTGGGCAAAGCCCTTGGGGACCATAGTTTATCATACCTGAAGGGCATTCTTGTGTTGCTCCATTTCAAGTGGTCCCAGTTTTTGCACTAAGTCTCCAAGGGTGATTAACCTTTGACCGGGTATGTAAAGGTCAAAGGGTTTAGCTAAATTAGTGAGTTCCTGGGCAAGGATCTGAATTGACTGCTCTTTCCATTCTTGAAAGGCTGCTTCTGGATTCTATTCAAAAGGATCATCATCTTTTCGTGTCAGTGTTTCATGTAGAGGCCCAGCTATTAGACTGTAGTTAGGGATCCAGATGCAGAAAACCTTGGCCTCCCCAGGAACCCCTAAGCTGTCTTCTAGTTTTAGAAGAGGTAAGGCTGCAAATGGCTTCTTCCCTATCCTGGGATGCGTTTCCCCGAATATCTGTGAGAATGAAGCCCAGGCATGTCACCTGAGCCTGGGATATTTGAGCCTTTTTCTTGGACACCTTCTATCCTTTCTTGGCTAGGTAGTTCAGAGGCGTCTTTAGTAGGCCTGGCGATCAGAATGTCATCTGCATATTGAAGGAGGGTTCCCTTTTACAGAGGTAGAACTTTTAGGTCTTTAGAGGACATTTCCCCAATGATGGTGTGGGGATTTTTGAACCATTGGTGCAGGACGGCCCAGCATTATTGCTTGTGTTGCATGTTGTGTCCTGCCACACACAAGCCAAAAATTCTTGTGACTCTGAGATGAATGGAATACAGAAGAAGGCATCATTGAAGTGTAATACAGAATGTCATGGCCTGGTGGATGTTAGAATGAGCAGCAGGGTGTAGGAAATAGGAGCTACTGGATGTATATCCTCGGTGGCTTCACTGACTGTCCTGTTATCCTTTACCAGGTCTCCAGCAGCCCATGGGGCTCTCGTGGTCAGGCCAATCCCAGGATATGGAGCTCACCTGGGCTGCATCCCACACCCCACAGCCCACGGGGCTCTCGTGTTCAAGTCCCTCCCTGGGTACGGAGCTCACCTGTGCAGCTACCCAGCAGCCCACGAGGCTCTCATAGTCAGGCCTTTCACAGGATACGGAACTCCCCTGGGCAGGTACCCCAGCAGGGCTGGACACACAGGAACTGTGCACATAGCCCACCTTGCAGAGAACCCCCAGCTCACCTGTCGCTCACAGCTGACACAGAACACATCAGAGCAGGACTTGAACTAACAAACAGCAGCTCTGACAGGTCTGTGACCCTGGCTATCACTCTGTGCAGCCTCTCTCTGCCTGGTCTTCCAGACACTTCCACTGCAGCCAGGGCACCAGGCCTCTGTCTCCACCCACCATCACTCCTCTCCCTGACTCCTGGGTTCCTCTCATTAGGATAGGGTCTTCTTGAAGTTGTTTTCCACTCATGGACCAGATAAAATGATAAGAAAACAAGTGGCAGCTGCAGCCCCTTGTCTATCCTGACTCTCAAGAGCCCACACCTGTTCCTTGGGACTGACTCGTTTAGCAAGGTTCATTTTCTGCAACTGTGAGCCCCTGAGGGGTGAGGATTGGCTGATTTGGGCAGCCTGACACTGCCTGCCAACCCCCCCCCCACAGGTGTGCCTGGGTTGAGGTCAATATAAACAACTCTCCAGTCAGCAAGAGCCCCTGTAGCTGTGCCTGACACCATATTCTCTGCCCCATCAGCAGTTTCGGGGCTGGGGTGGTGGGAGGGAGTGAGGGGCCGTGGCTTTGTGGGTGGCCCAGTGTGAGGGGGGCTCTGCTGGACTTTCTGCAGGAGTTGCCAGGCTGCCACCTGCTAATGAAGAGGATGTGTCACCCATACCTGCCACTGGAATTTCTCCCCAGTCAGAGGTGAGGAAGTAAAAAAGCAGTGGGGGCTGTGGCAGGAGGGGTATCTCAGGCAGGGAAATGAAAAGCTTCCAGAAGAGCATCTGGTGCCAGGACCATCCTGGCTGGCCTTCAGGCACCAAGTCGGCCTGCGTGCTCTCGCTAGTGTGGCTCCACAGCCCTTCCTCTAGGCTTGCAAGTGCTTGTACATATTCAGGTGTTTTACCTGGAAAGGGTGGGAAGAGTTCAGCTGCAGCAGGACTGGGGCTCAGCTCACATTTACTCACAGACGCCTCGACACAGTCCCCCAGCTTTGCAATGAGGATGCTCCTTATGGGGGAAAGCGCTGCTGAAGGCATGGGAGATGATTTCCCACCTCTGACCAACTTAAGAATTTTTTACCACTGGAGCAAGTGCCCTGATACGATTTTCCTCTGTATAACTGGTGAGTTCTGTTTTTTTTCTTTCTTTTTTTCTTTTTGGTTCAAGTTAGATTGTATTTATTCCTCTTTTTTTTAATTTGGAGATATAAACATGGAAATAATGAATTAATATAAAGACGTCTATATGAAGGGAAAAACTTTTTTTCTGTTTTATTTTATTAAATGTTATTTATTTATTTTTAATTCTTTTAAATTTATTTCTTTTATACAGCAGGTTCTTATTGGATATGTATTTTATACATATAAGTGTGCACATGTGAATCCCAGTCTCCCAATCCATCCCACCACCACCCTCACATGGCGTTCCCTCCTTGGTGTCCATATGTTTGTTCTCTACATCTGTCTCTATCTCTGCCCTGCAAACTGGTTCATCTGTACCATTTTTCTAGGTTCCACATATATGCATTAATATACAATATTTGTTTTTCTCTTTCTGACTTACTTCACTCTGTATGACAGTCTCTAGATCCATCGAAGTCTCTACAAATGACCCAATTTCATTCCTATGTATGGCTGAGTAATATTCCGTTGTATATATGTACCACGTCTTTATCCATTCGTCTGTCTGTGGGCACTTAGGTTGCTTTCATTACCTGTCTATTGTAAATAGTGCTGCAGTGAACATTGTGGTGAATGTGTCTTTTTGATTTATGGTTTTCTCTGGGTATATGCCCAGTAGTGGGATTGCTGGATTATATGGTAATTCTATTTTTAGTTTTTTAAGGAACCTCCATACTGTTCTCCATAGAGACTGTATCGATTTACATCCCCAACAATAGTGGAAGAAGGTTCCTTTTCTCCACACCCTCTCCAGCATTTGTTGTTTGTAGATTTTCTGGTGATGCCCATTCTAACAGGTGTGACGTGATACCTCATTGTAGTTTCGATTTCCATTTCTCTAATAATTAGTGATGTTCAGCAGATTTTCATGTGCGTACTGGCCATCTCTATGTCTTCTTGGAAGAAATGTCTATTTAGATCTTCCATTTTTGTATTGGGTTGTTTGTTTTATTAATATTGAGCTGCATGAGCTGTTTATATATATTGGAGATTAATCATTTGTCCATTGATTCGTTTGCAAATATTTTCTGCCATTCTGAGGGTTGTCTTTTCGTCTTGTTTGTAGTTTCCTTTGCTTTGCAAAAGCTTTTACGTTTCATTAGGTCCCATCTGTTTAGTTTTCTTTTTTATTTCATTACTATAGGAGGTGGATCAAAAAAGATCTTGCTGTGATTTACGTCAGAGTATCCTTCGTAAGTTTTCCTCTCAGAGTTTTATACTGTCTGGACTTACATTAAGGTCTCTAATCCATTTTGAATATATTTTTATGTATGGTGTTGGGGAGTGTTCTAATTTCATTCTTTTACATGTAGCTCTCCATATTTCCCAGCACCAATGATTGAAGAGACTGTCTTATCTCCATTGTATAGTCTTGCCTCCTTTGTCATAGATTAGTTGACCATAAGTGTGTAGGTTTATCCTTGGGCTTTGTTTTTTTTTTTTTTTTCCTTTTACACGTTTATTGGAGTATAATTGCTTTACAATGGAGTGTTCGTTTCTGCTGTATAACAAAGTGAATCAGCTATACATATACAAATATCACCAGATCCCCTCCCTCTTGCATCTCCCTCCCACACTCCATATCCCACCCCTTTAGGTGGTCACAAAGCACCGAGCTGATCTCCCTGTTCTATGTGGCTGATTCTCAGTAGCTATCGGTGTTACATTTGGTAATGTATTTATGTCCATGCCACTCTCTCACTTCGTCCCAGCTTACCCATCCCCCTTCCGGTGTCCACAAGTCCTTTCTCTATGTCTGTGTCCTTAATCCTGTCCTGCCACTAGGTTCTTCAAAATCTTTTTTTTTTTCTTCATTAGATTCCATATATCTCTGTTAACATACAGTATTTCTTTTTCCCTTTCTGACTTACTTCACTGTGTAGGACAGATTCTAAGTCCATCCACCTCAGTACAAATAACTCAGTTTTGCTTCTTTTTATGGTTGAGTAATATTTGATTGTATATATGTGCCAGATATTCTTTATCCATTCATCTGTCGATGGACACTTAGGTTGCTTCCATGTCCTGGCTAATGCAAATAGAGCTGCAATGAACATTTTTGTACATAACTCTTTTTGAATTATGGTTTTCGCAAGGCAAATGCCCAGTAGTTGGATTGTTGTGTCGTATGGTACTTCTATTGTTAGTTATTTAAAGGAACCTCCATACTGTTCTCCCTAGTGCTCATATCAATTTACATTCCCACCCACAGTGCAAGTGTGTTCCCTTTTCTCCAATAAAGGCCTCTCCAGCATTTATTGTTTTGTAGATTTTTTTGATGATTGCCACTCTGATTGCTGTGAGGTGATACCTCAGGGTAGTTTTGATTTGCATTTCTCTAATGATTAGTGATGTTCAGCATCCTTTCATGTGTTTCTTGGTAATCTGTATATCTTCTTTGGAGAAATGTCTATTTAGGTCTTCTGCCCGTTTTTGGATTGGGTTGTTTGTTTTTGTGATATTGAGCTACATGAGGTGCTTGTAAAGTTTGGAGATTAATCCTTTGTCAATTGCTTCATTTGAAAATATTTCTCCCATTCTGAGGGTTGTTTTTGCATCTTGTTTATGTTTTCCTGTACTGTGTAAAAGCTTTTAAGTTTCATTAGGTCCCATTTGTTGATTTCTGTTTTTATTTCCATTTCTCTAGGAGGTGGGTCCAAAAGGATCTTGCTGTGATTTATGTCATAGAGTGTTCTGCCTATGGTTTCCTCTAAGTGTTTTATAGTGTCTGGTCTTATATTTAGATCTCTAATCAATTTAGAGTCTATTTTTGTGTATGGTGTTATGGAGTGTTCTAATTTCATTCTTTTATGTGTAGGGGTCCAGTTTTTCCAGCACCAATTACTGAAGAGACTGTCTTTTCTCCATTGTATATCCTTAGCTCCTTTGTCATAGATGAGATAGCCATAGGTATGTAGGTTTATCTCTGGGCTTTCTGTCCTGTTCCATTGATCTGTGTTTATGCCAATCTACATACACTTGATTCCATTATGGAGACATATAAATACATAGGTTTCAAGGTTATTACCAGTCAGATATATTCCTCTTCAGTGAATAGGGTGTTTTGTGTCCAGTTCATTGAGAAAGGTGTAGGTCTTGTCTATTACATATTTGGTATATGGAATGGGATCTGTGCTAATTTCAAACTCTGCTTTTACACATCACCCCACGTCACCTTTCCCCTTAAGGAGGCATAAGTGTGTTTTCTAAATGTGTAACTCTGTTCTCTTTTGAAATTTAGTTCATGTGTAGCCATGTTTACATTTCCTCTCTAAGTGATATATTACAATAAGTTTCTTTTTCTTTGTGGCTCATTTCACTTAGCATCATCGTACCTAAAGCCACTCATTATGCTGCTATTGGCCTTATGACATTGATTTTATGTCTGAGTGACTTTCCTTTGTATATAAGTACCACAACATCTATATCCATTTTTTTTTCCTTTCCTGGGATATATAAAGTGTACCAAAGTCGAGGTTCTTGTAAACAGAGCAGCCCTAAAGTTTGGGCTGGCTGTGTGTTGTCGATTTTTAGTTTTCCCAAAATACACGCCCATGAGTGGAAGTGTGCTATACTCTGTAGCTCTGTTTTAGAAAACAACATACAGTTCTCCAGAGAGGCTGTTGGCAATTTACATCCTGTCCATCGGCATAACCAGGCTCCCTTTTCTCCATGGCCTGTCCTGCATTTGTGGATTTTACACTATGTGTGGATGGCCCTTTTGACTGGAGGTAAGGGACACTTCTCTGTAGTGTGGATTTGCAATGCCTGATGGCTTGCTTAGCCAAAAAGGGCATATGCATTTTTTCCCGAATATATTCAAGATAATACACATAATCCCTTTTCAGCCAAGGGCAACATTGTCGAAATTCTGTCGCTTTTCATGTGCTTTAAAGATGACTCCAATCTACCTCTTGAAATCTGTTTCCTTCAATTCTGCCTTGCATTCAAATCCTCTTCACTGCCTTTCCTCAGTATATTTCTGGATGATAGTTGTCCTTTATAATTCTGCAAGTTTGTGAATTGCTGTGCCCCTGATTTCCATTTTTCAACTCGCCTCTTTGTGAGCTGGCTGCAATACCGCAGGATGGCTTTAGTCCCTAGTCCTGTTCCGGAGCTTCAGGCTGAGCCTTTGGTTAATTATTCTTCCTGATGGGAAACTAGAGTGACATGTACCCATCCAAACACCTACAGCTAATCTCTCATTTATTTCCCCTCTTCCTGTTCATCCTCTGCACAGTTTGCAAACTGTGCATAACGGGAGGGTAAAGGCACTGACACTCCAAGTGGGGAGATTTTGAGTAATGCAGATGGAATGGCGAAGCCGAGCACGACAAAAGGAAAAATGAGGTACCTTTTAGAAAACTTTCCCAATTACACAGTGTACCATCCACTGGGTTTCCCATGCATGTTTTAACTGTAGGAAGATTCCCTTAAACCTGGAGAGTTGGGACCACTAGAATGGGTAGCACACAGTATTGCTCTAAGTGGTGTTCTTTTGTTCACACAACCTCAGCAATCTTGTCAGCGCCAAGAGTCCAGGCTTATGTCTCATCCAGCTGTGGGTGTAAAGGTGGTCAATCTAGCTTGCATCACAGGCCCTGAACGTAATTTTTAAGACTTTCTCTCTGCTTTTGCATTTTGCTTTTGAAATTTATTTTTATAAGTGGGTTTAACTGAATTTCAGTGCTGTGTTCATGCCGTTATACACACACATGATTCCTTTATGGAGACATGAGTATACATATGTTTTAAAATACTTAGAGTCAGACATATTCCTCTGCAATGAATAGGGGGTGTTGAGTCCAGTTCATTGTGCCGGGAGTAGGTGTTGTCTATTACATGCATGGTTTATATAACGGTATCTGTGCTAATTTAAAACTGTGGTTTTATGCATCACCCCACTTCGGCTTTCCCATTAAGCAGGCAGAAGATGTTTTCTAAATGTGTGACTCTGTTGTGTTTGTAATTCATTTCATGTGTAGTCATGTGTACATTCCCGCTATGAGTGATAACTTATGATAAGATTAGTTACTGTGTAATCTTTCCTAACTCAGTTCATGTGTAGCCATGTTTACAGGACCTTCATAAGTGATATCTTATGATAAGTTTCTTTTTCTGTGTGACTTATTTCACTTAGAATCATCGTACCTGAATCCACTCATTTTGCTGCTACTGGCCTTATGACATTGATTTCATGGCTGAGCGATATTCCATCATACGTAAGTACCACAATATCTTGAACCATTTTTGTCTTTCCTGGGATACTTAAGGTGTACCCAAGTTGAGGTTCTTGTAAGCAGTGCAGCGCTAAATTTTAGGGTGGCTCTGTCTTATTGATTTTCAGTTTTCCCAAGGTATATTCCCTAGACTGGAAGTGCCCTTGTCTCTGTAGCTCTGTTGTTTACTTGTTTTAGGGAACACAATGCACTCCTCCAGAGAGGCATTTGGCAACTTACATCCCGCCCAACAGCATAACAAGGCTCCCTGATCTCCAGGGCCTGTCTTGCCTTTCTGGTTTTTACACATTTTGCGGATGTCCCTTTTGACCGGTGGGAAGGGATACTTCTTTGTAGTGCAGATTTTCATTGCTGCTTGCTTGCTTGGCCAAAAATGGCGTATACATTTTCTCCTGAATATACTCAGGAGAAAACGCATACACTCTTTTTGTCCAAGTGCATCATTGTCGAAGTTGTGCCCCTCTTCCTGTGCTTGAAAAGTGATTCCAACGTACCTCTTGAAATCTGTTTCCTGCTATTCTGCCTCGTTTTAAAGTTCGCCTCTCTGCCTTCCCTCAAAAGATTTTTGGACGATAGTTGTCCTCTATTACTCTGCCAGTTTGTAAATTGCTGTGCCCCTGAGCTCCATTTTTCAACTCGTTTTTGTGAGCTGACAGCAAATCCAAAATTATGCTTCAAAACCTATACTGGTTCCCGGTGCGTGGCTGAGACATTGGTTAATTCTACTTCCTGCCGGGCAATTAAAGTGACATGTACCTGTCCAAATGGCTAACAGCTACTCTCTCATTGGTTCTCCCTCTTCCCTTTCATCCTCTGCCAAATTGGCAACCTGTGCGAACCAGGAGGTTTTACGGGCTATCGCTCCAAGTTGGGAGATTGATAGTAAAGCCGTTGGAAGGTCAAACTGGAGCACAAGGAGAGGGACTATAAGTTGAGTTTTAGAAACCTTTCGTATGCACAGTGTGTCCATTCTCTAGGTTTCCTGTAAATGTTATGGCTGTAGTAATATTCCCTTACACAAGGAGAGTTTGGACACATGGAATGGGTGCCACAAATTATTGCTTTAAAGGGTCTGCATTTGCTCACCCAGTCTCACCAAACCTCTCAGTCTCAAGTGTCCAGCTTAATGCCACATCCAGCTCTCGTTGTAGGTAGTGTCATTCCAGGTTTCATCAGAGCCCCTGAAGGAATTGTAAAGTTTTTCCCTGGTTTTTTTTTGTTTTGTATTTGAAATTTCTTTTTGTACTGGGTTTCAGCTGATTCTCACCACCATGTTTATGCCAGTTTAGACACACTTGATTCCCTTATGGTGACATATCAATACATAGGTTTTAAGATTCTTACTGGTCAGATATATACCTCTGCGCAGAATATTGGGTTTTGCGTCCCTTTCACTGATGAAGGTGTAGGTCTTGTCTATTCCGTATTTTGATTTTGGAATGGTACCTGTACTAATATCAAACTCTGGTTCTATGCATCACCCCACCTCTCCTTCCTCCTTAAGCAGGCATAAGTGTGTTTTCTAAATGTGAGACACTGTTCCCTTTCCTAACTCAGTTCATGTGTAGCCATATTACTGAAAATTCATAAGTGCTATCTTATGATAAGTTTGTATTTCAGTGTGACTTATTTCACTTAGAATCATCGTACCTGAATCCATTCATTTTCCTGTTACTGGCATTATGACATTGATTTCATGGCTGAGGGATAATCCATCGTACATAAGTACCACAATTTTTTGAATCATTTTTATCTATCCTGGGATATTTAGAGAGTACTCAATTTGAGACTCTTGTAAGCAGTGCAGCCCTAAATTTTGGGGTGGCTCTGTCTTATTGATTTTCAGTTTTCCCAAGGTATATTCCCTAGACTCGAAGTGCCCTTGGCTCTGTAGCTCTGTTGTTTACTTGTTTTAGGGAACACAATGCACTCCTCCAGAGAGGCAGTTGACAACTTACATCCCGCCCATCAGCATAAGAAGGCTCCCTGTTCTCCAGGTCCTGTTTTGCCTTTCTGGTTTTTACCCATTTTGTGGATGCCCCTAATGAACGGTGGGAAGTGATACTTCTTTGTAGTGCAGATTTGCATTGCCCGCTTGCTTGCTTGGCCAAAAAGCACGTATGCGTTTTCTCCTGAATATATTCAGGAGAAAAAGCATACGCCCTTTTTGGCCAAGTGCATCATTGTCGAAGTTGTGCCCCTATTCCTGTGCGTTAAAGGGGATTCCAATGTACCTCTTGAAATCTGTTTCCTGCTATTCTGCCTCGCGTATAAGTCCGCCTCGTTGCCTTCCCTCAACAGATTTTTGGACGATAGTTGCCCTTTATTACTCTGCCAGTTTGTGAATTGCTGTGCCCCTGAGCTCCATTTTGTAACTCGTTTTTTGTGAGCTGAACGCAAGTTCAATATTTTTTTTCAGAACCTATACTGGTTTTCGGTGGGTGGCTGAGACTTTGGTTAATTCTTCTTCCTCACGGGAAATAAGAGTGACATGTGCCCGTCCAAATGCCTGACAGCTACTCTCTCATTGGTTCTCCCTCTTCCCTTTCATCCTTTGCCAAATTGGCAACCTGTGCGAACCAGGAGGTTAAGGGTTCTGTGTCTGCAAGTTGGGAGATTGATAGTAAAGCAGTTGGAAAGTCAAACCGGAGCACAAGGAGAGGGACTATTCATTGAGTTTTAGAAACCTTTCATATTCACAGTGTGTCCATTCTCTAGGTTTCCCATACATGTTATAGCTATACTAATAT
Source organism: Mesoplodon mirus (assembly GCF_964341445.2). NCBI lineage: Eukaryota > Metazoa > Chordata > Mammalia > Artiodactyla > Ziphiidae > Mesoplodon > Mesoplodon mirus. The sequence continues at coordinate 617,305 of NW_028295548.1, read as the reverse complement.
TCCCTTCAACCTGGAGAGTTGGGACGCATGGAACGGGTGCCATGCATTACTGCTATAAAGGGTATGCTTTTGCTCACCCAATCTCACCAATCCTCTCAGACCCATGTGTCCAGCCTTATGCCACATCCAGCTGTCATTGTAGATAGGGTCATTCCAGGTTTCATCAGAGACCCTGAAGGAATTGTAAAAAATTTCCCTGTTTTTTTGTTTTGTTTTTGAAATTCCTTTTTAGATTGGGTTTGAGCTGATTCTCGCTGCCATGTTTATGCCAGTCTAGACACACTTGATTCCCTTATGGAGACATATCAGTACATAGGTTTTAAGTTTCTTACTAGTCGGATATATTCCTCTGTGGGAAATATGGGATTATGAGTCCCTTTCACTGAGGAGGGTGTAGGTCTTGTCTATTCCATACTTGGTTTTTGGAACGGTACCTGTGCTTATATCAAACTCTGGTTTTATGCATCACCCCACCTCTCCTTCCCCTTTAAGAAGGCATAAGAGTGTTTTGTAAATGTGAGACTCTTTTCTCTTTCCTAACTCAGTTCATGTGTAGCCATGTTTACAGGATCTTCATGAATGATATCTTATGATAAGTTTCATTTTCTGTGTGACATATTTCACTTAGAATCATCATACCTGAATCCACTCATTTTGCTGCTACTGGTTTTATGACATTGATTTCATGGCTGAGGGATATTCCATCGTACGTAAGTACCACAATTTTTTGAACCATTTTTATATTTCCAGGGATATGTAAGGTGTACCCAAGTTGAGGTTCTTGTAAGCAGTGGAGGCCTAAATTTTGGGGTGGCTCTGTCTTATTGATTTTCAGTTTTCCCAAGGTATATTCCCTAGACTCGAAGTGCCCTTGGCTCTGTAGCTCTGTTGTTTATTTGTTTTAGGGAACACAATGCACTCCTCTAGAGAGGCAGTTTGCAATTTACATCCCGCCCATCAGCATAAAAAGGCTCCCTGTTCTCCAGGGCCTGTCTTGCCTTTCTTGTTTTTACCCATTTTGTGGATGCCCTTAATGACCGGTGGGAAGTGATACTTCTTTGTAGTGCAGATTTGCATTGCCCGCTTGCTTGCTTGGCCAAAAAGGGCGTATGCGTTTTCTCCTGAATATATTCAGGAGAAAACGCATACGCCCTTTTTGGCCAAGTGCATCATTGTCGAAGTTGTGCCCCTATTCCTGTGTGTTAAAGGTGATTCCAACGTACCTCTTGAAATCTGTTTCCTGCTATTCTGCCTCGCGTATAAGTCCGCCTCGTTGCCTTCCCTCAACAGATTTTTGGATGATAGTTGCCCTTTATTACTCTGCCAGTTTGTGAATTGCTGTGCTCCTGAGCTCCATTTAGTAACTCTTTTTTTGTGAGTTGAACGCAAGTTCAATATTTTTTTTCAGAACCTATACTGGTTTTCGGTGGGTGGCTGAGACTTTGGTTAATTCTTCTTCCTCATGGGAAATAAGAGTGACATGTGCCCGTCCAAATCCTGACAGCTACTCTCTCATTGGTTCTCCCTCTTGCCTTTCATCCTTTGTCAAATTGGCAAGCTGCGCCAACCAGGAGGGTAAAGGTGCTGTCTACTCCAAGTTGGGAGATTGATAGTAAAGCAGTTGGAAAGTCAAATTGGAGCACAAGGAGAGGGACTATACGTTGAGATTTAGAAACCTTTCATATTCACAGTGTGTCCATTCTCTAGGTTTCCCATACATGTTATAGCTGTAGTAATATTCCTTTCAACCCGGAGAGTTGGGACCCATGGAATGTGTGCCATGCATTATTGCTTTAAAGGGGCTGCATTTGCTCACCCAGTCTCACCAATCCTCTCAGTCCTATGTGTCCAGCCTTATGCCACATGCAGCTGTCGTTGTAGATAGGGTCATTACAGGTTTCATCAGAGACACTTAAGGAATTGTAAAGAATTTCCCTTTTTTTTGTTTTTCAAATTCATTTTTATAGTGGGTTTGAGCTGATTCTCGCTGCCAAGTTTATGCCTGTCTAGACGCACTTGATTCCCTAAAAGAGACCTATCAATACATAGGTTTTAAGATGATTAGTAGTCAGATATATTCCTCTGCGGGAAATATGGGGTTCTGAGTCCCTTTCACTGAGAAAGGTGTAGGTCTTGTCTATTCCATAGTTGGTTTTTTGAACGGTACTTGTGCTTATATCAAACTCTGGTTTTATGCATCACCCAACCTCTCCTTCCCCCTTAAGCAGGCATAAGAGTGTTTTCTAAATGTGAGACTCTCTTCTCTTTCCTAACTCAGTTCATGTGTAGCCATGTTTACAGGATCTTCATAAGTATTATTTTATGATAAGTTTCTATTTCTGTGTGACTTATTTCACTTAGAATCATCGTACCTGAATCCTCTCATTTTGCTGCTACTGGTCTTATGACATTGATTTCATGGCTGAGGGATATTCCATCATACGTAAGTACCACAATATTTTGAACCATTTTTATCTTTCCTGGGATACTTAAGGTGAACCCAAGTTGAGGTTCTTATAAGCATTGGAGCCCTAAATTTTGGGGTGGCTCTGTCTTATTGATTTTCATTTTTCCCAAGGTATATTCCCTAGACTGGAAGTGCCCTTGGCTCTGTAGCTCTGTTGTATACTTGTTTTAGGGAGCACAATGCACTCCTCCAGAGAGGCACTTGGCAGTTTACATCCCGCCCATCAGCATAACAAGGCTCCCTGTTCTCCAGGGCCTGTCTTGCCTTTCCGTTTTTACCCATTTTGTGGATGTCCCTTTTGACCGGTGGGAAGTGATACTTCTTTGTAGTGCAGATTTGTATTGCCCGCTTGCTTGCTTGGCCAAAAAGGGCGTATGCGTTTTCTCCTGAATATATTCGGGACAAAACGCATACGCCCTTTTTGGCCAAGTGCATCATTGTCTAAGTTGTGCACCTATTCCTTTGCTTTACAGGCGATTCCTACGTACGTCTTGAAATCTGATTCCTGCTATTCTGCCTCACTTTCAAGTCCGCCTCATTGCCTTCCCTCAAAAGATTTTTGGACGATAGTTGCCCTTTATTACTCTGCCAGTTTGTGAATTGCTGTGCCCCTGAGCTCCATTTTTAACTCGTTTCTTGTGAGCTGAACGCAAGTCCAATATTTTGGTTCAGGACCTATACTGGTTCCCGGTGGGTGGTTGAGACTTTTGTCAATTCTTCTTCCTCCCGGGAAATTAGAGTGACATGTGCCCGTCCAAATGCATAACAGCTACTCTCTCAATGTTTCTCCCTCTTCCCTTTCATTCTTTGCCAAATTGGCAACCTGTGCGAACCAGGAAGTTAAATGTGCTGTCTCTCCAAGTTGGGAGATTGATAGTAAAGCAGTTGGAATGTCAAACTTGAGCACCAGGAGAGGGACTATTCGTTGAGATTTAGAAACCTTTCGTATTCACAGTGTGTCCATTCTCTAGGTTTCCCGTACATGTTATAGCTGTAGTAATATTCCCTTCAACGTGGAGAGTTGGGACCCATGGAATGGGTGCCATGCATTATTGCTTTAAAGGGTCTGCGTTTGCTCACCCAATCTCACCAATCCTCTCAGTCCCATGTGTCCAGCCTTATGCCACATCCAGCTGTCGTTGTAGATAGGGTCATTCCAGGTTTCATTACAATCCCTGAAGGAATTGTAAAGAATTTCCCTGTTTTTTGGTTTTGTTTTTGAAATTCCTTTTTATAGTTGGTTTGAGCTGATTCCCACTGCCAGGTTTATGCCAGTCTAGACACACTTGATTCCCTTACGGAGACATATCAATACATAGGTTTTTATATTCTTACTAGTCAGATATATTCCTCTGCGGGAAATATGGGGTTTTGAGTCCCTTTCACTGAGCAAGGTGTAGGTCTTGTGTCTTCCATAGTTGGTTTTTGGAACGGTACCTGTGCTTATATCAAACTCTGGTATTATGCATCACCCCACCTCTCCTTCCCCCTTAAGCAGGCATAAGAGTGTTTTCTAAATGTGAGACTCTGTTCTCTTCCCTAACTCAGTTCATGTGTAGCCATGTTTACAGGATCTTCATAAGTGATATCTTATGATAAGTTTCTTTTTCTGTGTGACTTATTTCACTTAGAATCATCGTACCTGAATCCACTCATTTTGCTGCTACTGGTCTTATGACATTGATTTCATGTCTGAGGGATATTCCATCGTATGTAAGTACCACAATTTTTTGAACCATTTTTATATTTCCTGGGATATTTAAGGTATACCCAAGTTGACGTTCTTGTAAGCAGTGCAGGCCTAAATTTTGGGTGGCTCTGTCTTATTGATTTTCAGTTTTCCCAAGGTATATTCCCTAGACTGGAAGTGCCCTTGGCTCTGTAGCTCTGTTGTTTACTTCTTTTAGGGAACACAATGCACTCCTCCAGAGAGGCAGTTGGCAATATACATCCCGCCCATCAGCATAACAAGGCTCCATTTTCTCCAGGGCCTGTCTTGAGTTTCTGGTTTTTACCCATTTTTTCAATGTTCCTGTGGACCGGTGGGAAGTGATACTTCTTTATAGTGCAGACTTGCATGAACGCTTGCTTGCTTGGCCAAAAAAACTGTATGCGTTTTCTCCTGAATATACTCAGGAGAAAATGCATAAGCCCTTTTTGGCCAAGTGCATCATTGTCGAAGCTATGCCCCTCCTCCTGTGCTTTAAAGGTGATTCCAACGTAACTCTTGAAATCTGTTTCCGGCAATTCTGCCTGGCTTTCAAGTCCGCCTCGTGTCCTTCGCTCAACAGGTTTTTGGACGATAGTTGTCCTTTATTACTCTGCCAGTTTGTGAATTGCTGTGCCCCTGAGCTCCGTTTTTTAACTGTTTTTTTCTGAGCTGTACGCAAGTCCAATATTTTTGTTCAGGACATATACTGGTACCCTGTGGGTGGCGGAGACTTTGGTCAATTCTTCTTCCTCCCGGGAAATAAGAGTGACATATGCCCGTCCAAATGCCTAACTGCTACTCTCTCATTGGTTCTCCCTCTTCCCATTCATCCTCTGCGAAATTGGCAACCTGTGCCAAACAGGAGGTTAAAGGTGCGGTCTCTCCAGGTTGGGAGATTGATAGTAAAGCAGTTGGAAAGTCAAACCAGAGCACCAGGAGAGGGACTATACGTTGAGTTTTAGAGACTATTCGTATTCACAGTGTGTCCATTCTCTAGGTTTCCCATACATGTTATAGCTGTAGTAATATTCCCTTCAACCTGTAGAGTTGGGACCCAAGGAATGGGTTCCATGCATTATTGCTTTAAAGGGTCTGCATTTGCTCACTCAATCTCACCAATCCTCTCAGTCCTATGTGTCCAGCCTTATGCCACATGCAGCTGTCATTGTAGATAGGGTCATTCCAGGTTTCATCAGAGACCCTGAAGGAATTATAAAGAATTTCCCTGTTTTTTGTTTTTCAAATTCCTTTTTATAGTGGGTTTGAGCTGATTCTCACTGCCATGTTTATGCCAGTCTAGACGCACTTGATTCCCTGAAAGAGACATATCATTACATAGGTTTTAAGATTCTTACTAGTCAGATATATTCCTCTGCGGGAAATATGGGGTTTTGAGTCCCTTTCCCTGAGGAAGGTGTAGGTCTTGTCTATTCCATACTTGGTTTTTGGAACTCTACCTGTGCATATATCAAACTCTGGTTTTATGCATCACCCCACCTCTCCATCCTTCTTAAGCAGGCATAAGAGTGTTTTCTAAATGTGAGACTCTCTTCTCTTTCCTAACTCAGTTCATGTGTAGCCATGTTTACAGGATCTTCATGAGTGATATCTTATGATACGTTTCTTTTTCTGTGTGACTTATTTCACTTAGAATCATCGTACCTGTATCCACTCATTTTGCTGCTACTGGTTTTATGACATTGATTTCATGGCTGAGGGATATTCCATCGTACGTAAGTACCACAATTTTTTGAACCATTTTTATATTTCCAGGTATATGTAAGGTGTACCCAAGTTGAGGTTCTTGTAAGCAGTGGAGGCCTAAATTTTGAGGTGGCTCTGTCTTATTGATTTTCAGTTTTCCTAAGGTATATTCCCTAGACTCGAAGTGCCCTTGGCTCTGTAGTTCTGTTGTTTATTTGTTTTAGGGAACACAGTGCACTCCTCCAGAGAGGCAGCAGGCAATTTACATCCTGCCCATCAGCATAAAACGGCTCCCTGTTCTCCAGGGCCTGTCTTGCCTTTCTGGTTTTTACACATTTTGTGGATGTCCCTTTTGACCGGTGGGAAGTGATACTTCTTTGTAGTGAAGATTTGCATTGCCCACTTGCTTGCTTGGCCAAAAAGGGCGTATGCGTTTTCTCCTGAATATATTCAGGAGAAAATGCAAACGCCCTTTTTAGCCAAGTGCATCATTGTCGAAGTTGTGCCCCTCTTCCTGTGCTTTAAAGGCGATTCCAACGTACCTCTTGAAATCTGTTTCCTGCAATTCTGCCTCCCTTTCAAGTTTGCCTCGTTGTCTTCCCTCAACAGAATTTTGGACGATAGTTGCCCTTTATTACTCTGCCAGTTTGAGAATTGCTGTGCCCCTGAGCTCCATATTTAACTCGTTTTTTCTGAGCTGAACGCAAGTCAAATATTTTGGTTCAGAACATATACTGGTTCCCGGTGTGTGGCTGAGACTTTGGTCAATTCTTCTTCCTCCATGGAAATAAGAGTGACATATGCCCGTGCAAATGCCTAACAGCTACTCTCTCTTTGGTTCTTCCTCTTCCGTTTCATCCTCTGCCAAATTGGCAACCTGTGAGAACCATTAGGTTAAAGGGGCTGTCTCTCCAAGTTGGGAGATTGATAGTAAAGCAGTTGGAATGTCAAACCGGAGCACCAGGAGAGGGACTATTAATTGAGTTTTAGAGACCTTTCGTATTCACAGTGTGTCCATTTTCTTGGTTTCCCGTACATGTAATAGCTGTAGCAATATTCCCTTCAACCTGGAGAGTTGGGACCCATGGAATGGGTGCCCCTCATTATTGCTTTAAAGGGTCTGCATTTGCTCACCCAATCTCACCAATCCTCTCAGTCCCAAGTGTCCAGCTTTATGCCACATCCAGCTGTCATTGTAGATACGGTCATTCCAGGTTTCATCAGAACCCCTGAAGGTATTGTGTAAGAATTTTACTGTTTATATGTTTTGTTTTGAAATTCATTTTTATAGTGGGTTTGAGCTGATTCTCACTGCCATGTTTATGTCGTTCTAGACACACTTGGTTCCCTTACGGAGACATATCAATACATAGGTTTTAAAATTCTTTCTAGTCAGATATATTTCTCTGAGGGGAATAGGGATGTTTAGTTCCGTTCACTGAGGAAGGAGTAGGGCTTGTCTCTTCTGTTTTTGGATTATGGAACGGTACCTGTGCTAATATCAATCTTATGTTTTGTGCATCTCCCCACCTCTCTTTCCCCTTAAGCAAGCGTTATATTGTTTTCTAAATCTGATACTCTGTTCTCTTCCCTAAATCAGTTCATATGTAGCCATGTTTACATTCCCTTCATAAGTGATATCTTATGTCAGAATGCACCATGGCCGTTCTCATAATAATGCTCCATGACCCCTGTCATCACATTGCACCATGCCCTGGTTATCAAAATGCTCCATGTCCATTGTCATCACAATTCTCCACGTCTTTGTCATCACAGTGCTACATGATACTTCTCATCAAAATGTTACATGCTCTTGTCATCACAATTCTCCATCCACTTGACATTGCAATGCTCCATGCACTTGTCATCACAATGCTCCATGCACATGTCATCACAAAGCTCCATGCCCTTGGCATCACAATGCTCCATGCCATTGTCATCAGAGCGGGCCACTACATATGTCATCAGAATGCTCCCTGACACCCCTCTTCACAATACTGCATGACCTGGTCATCACAATGTTCCATGCCCTTGTCATCACAATGCGCCATTCCAACTGTCATCGCAATAATCCATGAAACATATTAGACCATTGTTCCATGCTCTTGTCATCACAATGCTCCATGCTCTTGTTATCACAATTCTTCATGACCCCTGTCATCACAATGCTCCATGACACTTGTCAGTATGTTCCTTGAACCCTGTCATGACAAGGCTCCATGCCTTTTTCATCACAATGTTCCATGCCCTTTCCATCACAGTGCTCCAAGACACATGTAATAACAATGCTCCATGCCCTTGTCATCACAAAACTCAAGGACGCATGCCATCAGAATGCTCCTTGGCCTTCTCCTCACAATGTGCCATGCCCTTGTCATCACAATGTTCCAAGACCCCTGTAATCACAATGCTCCATGCCCCTTTTCATCAGTATGCTCCATGAGACTTGTCATCACAAGGCTCCATGGTTTTGTCATCACAATGCTCCAGAACCTTGTCATCACAATGCTTCTCGACCTTGTCATGAAAATTTTCAATGGCCCTTGTCATCATAATGCGCCAAGCCCTAATCATCAAAATGCTCCATTATATTTGTCCTCACATTTCTCCATTACATTTGGCTTCACAATGCTCCATGCCATTGTCATCACAATTGACCATGACATATGTCATCACAGTGCTCCCTGACACCTGTCTTCACAATACTCCTTGACCTTCTCATCACAATGCTCCATGCCCTTGTCATCACGATGCACCATGCCCAATGTCATCACAATAATCCATGAAGCTTTTCAGACCAATGCTCCATGCCCCTGTCAACACAATGCTCCATGCCCTTGTCATCACAATGCTCCATGACCCCTGTCATCACAATGCTCAGTGACTCCAGTCATCACAATGATTCATAACGTTTGTCATCACAATGGTCCATGCCCGCGTCATCACAAGGCTCTGTGACTTTTGTAACCACAATGTTCCATGAACTTTTCATCACAATACTCTGTGACCCTTATCATCACAATGCTCCATGTCTTTGTCAGAACAATGGTCTATGACCATTGTCATCACAATGTGCCACGCGCATTTCATCACAGCCGACCACAAACTTTTCATTGCAATGCTCCATAAACCTTGTAATCACAATGGTCCATGGTCTTCTCATCAAAATGCTCTCTCACCAGAGATATCACAATGTTCCATCACTAGTCATCACAATACTCCCTCACACCTGGAATCACAATGTTCCATGACCCTGTCATCACAGTGCTACATCCACTTATCTGCACAATGTTCCATGACCCCTGACATCACAATGTTCCATAACCCCTGTCAGCAAAATGCTCCATGACCCTTTCATCCCAAAGATCCAAGACCCCTGACATCACAATGTTCTATAAACACTGCCATCACAATATTCCATTACAATTCTTATCAAATTGCTGCATGACCCGTTCATCAAAATGCTCCCTGCCCTTCTCATCACAATGCACCATGCCCTTGTCATCAAAATGCTCCATGACTTGTCATCACAAAGCTCCATGTCCCATGGCATCACAATGCTCCATGTCACTGTCATCACAATGCTCCCTGAACCCTCTCATCACATTGCTCCATGTCCTTGTCATCACAAAGCTCCATGACACTTGTCATCACAATGCTCGATGCCCTTCTCATGACAATGCTCCATGCCTTTTTCATTACAATCCTGCATGACCCATGTATCACAGTGTTCCGTGCCCTTGTCATCACAATGCTCCATGCCAACTCTCATCACAATAATCCATGAAACATTTCAGACCAAATGTTCCATACCCTTCTCATCAAAATGCTCCATTGCCCCTGTCGTAACAATGCACCATGACTCTTGGCATCACAATGTTCCACTACCTAGTCATCACAAGGTTCCATGACACTTGTCATCACAATGCTCAAGACCCCTGAAATCAAAATGCTGCATGACCTTGTCATCAAAAAGCTCCATGACGAATGTCATCAGAAAGTTCCATGGCCTTCTCATCACAATGCTCCATTCCCATGTCATCACAATGCTCCAAGACCCTTGTAATCACAGTGCTCCATGACCCTTTTCATCTCAATGCTCCATGAACCCTGTCATCACAATACACCATGCCCATCATCATAATGCTTCAGGCTATTGGCATCACAATGAAATCAATATTCTCCATGACCTCTGTCATCATAATGCTCGAAACCCTTGTGATCACAATGTTCAATAACACTTATCATCTCAACACCCCATGTCACTCATCATCACAATTATCCACGGTCTTCTCATCACAATGCTCCATGATCGTTGGCATCACAATGCTCAATACACTTGTCATCACAATGCTCCCTGACACTTGTCGTCAGTATGCTCCTTGAACCCTGTCATGAAAAGGTTCCATGCCTTTTTCATCACAGTGATCCATGCCCTATTCATCACAATGCTCCAAGATCCCTGTAATCACAATGCTCCATGCCCTTGTCATTAAAAAGCTCCATGACGCATGTCATCAGCATGCTTCATGGCCTTCTCATCACAGTGCTCCATGCCCTTCTCATCACAATGCTCCAAGACCCCTGTAATCAGAATGCTCCATGCCCATTTTCATCAGAATGTTCCATGAGACGTGTCATCACAATGCTTAATGCGCTTGTCAGCACAATGCTCCATGACCCCTGTCATCACAATGCTCAGTGACTCCAGTCATCACAATGATTCATAACGTTTGTCATCACAATTGTCCATGCCCGCGTCATCACAAGGCTCTGTGACTTTTGTAACCACAATGTTCCATGAACTTTTCATCACAATTCTCTGTGACCCTTGTCATCACAATGCTCCATGTCTTTGTCAGAACAATGGTCTAAGACCATTGTCATCACAATGTGCCACGCGCATTTCATCACAGCCGACCACAAACTTTTCATTGCAATGCTCCATAAACCTTGTAATCACAATGGTCCATGGACTTCTCATCAAAATGCTCTCTCACCAGAGATATCACAATGTTCCATCACTAGTCATCACAATACTCCCTCACACCTGGAATCACAATGTTCCATGACCCTGTCATCACAGTGCTACATCCACTTATCTGCACAATGTTCCATGACCCCTGACATCACAATGTTCCATAACCCCTGTCAGCAAAATGCTCCATTACCCTTTTCATCCCAAAGATCCAAGACCCCTGACATCACAATGTTCTATAAACACTGCCATCACAATATTCCATTACAATTCTTATCAAATTGCTGCATGACCCGTTCATCAAAATGCTCCCTGCCCTTCTCATCACAATGAACCATGCCCTTGTCATCAAAATGCTCCATGACTTGTCACCACAAAGCTCCATGTCCCATGACATCACAATGCTCCATGTCACTGTCATCACAATGCTCCCTGAACCCTCTCATCACATTGCTCCATGTCCTTGTCATCACAAAGCTCCATGACACTTGTCATCACAATGCTCGATGCCCTACTCATGACAATGCTCCATGCCTTTTTCATTACAATCCTGCATGACCCATGTATCACAGTGTTCTGTGCCCTTGTCATCACAATGCTCCATGCCCACTCTCATCACAATAATCCATGAAACATTTCAGACCAATGTTCCATACCCTTCTCATCAAAATGCTCCATTACCCCTGTCATAACAATGCACGATGACTCTTGGCCTCACAATGTTCCACTACCTAGTCATCACAAGGTTCCATGACACTTGTCATCACAATGCTCAAGACCCCTGAAATCAAAATGCTGCATGCCCTTGTCATCAAAAAGCTCCATGACGAATGTCATCAGAAAGTTCCATGGCCTTCTCATCACAATGCTCCATTCCCATGTCATCACAATGCTCCAAGACCCTTGTAATCACAGTGCTCCATGACCCTTTTCATCTCAATGCTCCATGAACCCTGTCATCACAATGCACCATGCCCATCATCATAATGCTTCAGGCTATTGGCGTCACAATGAAATCAATATTCTCCATGACCTCTGTCATCATAATGCTCCAAACCCTTGTGATCACAATGTTCAATCACACTTATCATCTCAACACCCCATGACACTCATCATCACAATTATCCACGGTCTTCTCATCACAATGCTCCATGATCATTGTCATCACAATGCTCCATGCCCTTCTCATCACAATGCTCCAAGACCCCTGAAATCACAATGCTCCATGCCCCTTTTCATCAGAATGTTCCATGAGACTTGTCATCACAATGCTTAATGCGCTTGTCAGCACAATGCTCAATGACACATGTCATCACAATGCACCATGTGCTTGTCATCACAGTGCTCCACAAACTTGTCATCACAATGCTCCTTAAAATTTGTCATCACAATGCTCCCTGCCCTTCTCATCACATTGCACAACGCCCTTGCCATCAAAATGCTCCATGACCATTGTCATCACAAAGATCCATGACCCTTAGCATCACAATGCTCCATTTCATTGTCATCACAATGCTCCATGAACGCTCTCATCACATTGCTCCATGCCCTTGTCTTCACAAAGCTCCGTGACACATGTCATCAGAATGCTCCATGGCCTTCTCATCACAATGCTGCATGCCCTTGCCATCACAAGGCTCAATTACCCCTGTGATAACAATGCTACATGACCCCTGCCATCACGATGTTCCATGGTCCTGTCATCACAAAGCTCCATGACCCTTCTCATCACAATGCTCCAATAACCCTGTAATCACAATCCTCTATGCCTCTTTTCATCTCAATGATCCATGAACCCTGTCATCACAATGCACCATGCCCATCATCATAATGCTTCATGCTATTGTCATCACAATGAAATCAAAATGCTCCATGACCTCTGTCATAACAATGCTCCAAATACTTGTGATCACAATATACAATATCACTTTTCATCACAATGTCCCATGACTCTCGTCATCACAATTATCAATGGTCTTCTCATCACAATGCTCCATGACCTTTGTTATCACAATGCTCTATACACTTGTCATCAAAATGCTCTCTGACACTTGTTGTCTGTATCCTCCTTGAATCCTGTCATGACAAGGCTCCATGCCATTTTCATCACAAAGATCCATGTCCTTTTCATCACAATGCTCCAAGACCCATGTAATCTCAATGCTCCATGCCCTTGTCATCAAAAAGCTCAATGACGCATGCCATCAGAATGCTCCTTGGTCTTCTCCTAACAATGCTCCATGCCCTTGTCCTCACAATTTTCGAAGACCCCTGTAATCACAATGCTCCATGGTTGTCCTCAAAAAACACCATGACGCATGTCATCAGAATGCTCCATGGCCTTCTCATCACAATGCTCCATGCCCTAGTCATCACAGTGCTCCAAGACCACAGTAATCACAATGCTCCATGCCCCTTTATATCAGAATGCTCTATGAGACTTGTCATCACAAGTCTCCATGGTCTTCTCTTCACAATGCTCCAGGACCTTGTCATCACCATGCTCCATTCCCTTGTAATCACAGTGCTCCATGACCGCTGTCATCACAAAAATCCATGAAAATTTTCAGCCCAATGCACCACGACCTACTCATCACAATGCTCCATGGCCAATATCATCACAATGCTCCATGACCACTGTCATCACAACACTCCATGTCACCTGTGAACACAATGATTCGGGACCATTGTCATCACAATGCTCCATTCCCTAGTCATCACAATGCTCCATGACCCCTGTCATGAAAAAACTCCATGAACATTTTCAGCCCAGTGCTCCAAGACGCTTGTCATCACAATGAACCATGCCCTTGTCATCCCATTGCTCCATGACCCCTGTATTCACAATGCTCCGTGACGCTTGTCATCACAGTGCTCCATGACACATGTCATCACAATGCTCCATGCCTTTGTCAGCAAAATGCTACATGACCTTGTCATTACAATGCTCTCTGCGCTTGTCATCACAATACTCCATTTCCATTGTCATCACAATCCTCCATGAATATTGGGATCAGGTTGTTTCATGCCCTTGTCATCATAATGCTCCATGCTCCTTGAAATCACAATGATCCATGACCTCTGTCATCACAATGCTCCAAACCCTTGTGATCACAGTGTTCCATAACACTTGTCATCACAACGCTCCATGAGGCCTGTCATCACAATACTCCATGCCCTTTTCATCGCAATGCTCCATGACCTTTGTCATCACAATTCTCAATACACTTGTCATCACAATGCTCCCTGACACTTGTCATCAGAATGCTCCTGGAATCCTGTCAAGAAAAGGCTCCATGCCCCTTTCATCACAATTCCCCATGCCGTTTTCATCACAATGCTCCATTCCATTGTCATCAAAATAGTCCACAAGCTTGTCATCAGAATGTTCCATGCCATTGTCATCACAATTCTCCATGCACTTGTCAGCACAATGCTCCATGACCCTTGTCATCACAATGCTCTAAGCCATTGTCATCACAATGCTCCATTAACTTTGTCATCAGAATCCTCCATGACAATAGGCATCACAATGCTCCATGCCATTGCCATCACAATGGGCCATTACATATGTCATCACAATGCTCCCTGACACCTGTCTTCACAATACTGCATGACCTGGTCATCACATTGCTCCATGCCCTTGTCATCACAGTGCGCCATTCCAACTGTCATCGCAATAATCCATGAAACTTTAGACCAATGTTCCATGCCCTTGTCATCACAATGCTCCTTGCCCTTGTTATCACAATGCTCCATGACCCCTGTCATCACAACGCTCTGTGACTCCAGTCATCACAATGCTTCATGACCTTTTTCATCACAATGTTTTATGCCCTCGCCATCAACAGTCTCTGTGACCTTTTTAACCACAATGCTCCATGAACTTTTCATCACAATGCTCTTTGACCCTTGTCATCACAATGCTCTATGCCTTTCTCAGCACAATGCTCCATGACCCTTGTCATTACAATGCTCCATGCGCTTGTCAGCACAATGCTCCATGACACATGTCATCCCAATGCTCCATGACCCTTGTCATCACAATGCTCCGTGACTCCAGTCATCTCAAAGCTTCATAACGTTTGTCATCACAATGGTCCATGCCCACGTGATTACAAGGCTCTGTGACCTTTGTAACCACAATGTTCCATGAACTTTTCATCACAATGCTCCGTGACCCTTTTCATCACAATGCTCCAAGCCTTTGTCAGAACAATGTTCCATGACCCTTGTCATCACAATGCCCCATGTCCACTGTCCTCACAATAATCTATGAAAGTTGTCAGACGAATGTCCATGCCCCTGTCATCACAAAGCTCCAGGCCCTTGTCATCACAATGCACCATGACCCCTGTCATCACAATGCTCCGTGACTCCAGTCATCTCAAAGCTTCATAACGTTTGTCATCACAATGGTCCATGCCCACGTGATTACAAGGCTCTGTGACCTTTGTAACCACAATGTTCCATGAACTTTTCATCACAATGCTCCGTGACCCTTTTCATCACAATGCTCCAAGCCTTTGTCAGAACAATGTTCCATGACCCTTGTCATCACAATGCCCCATGTCCACTGTCCTCACAATAATCTATGAAAGTTGTCAGACGAATGTCCATGCCCCTGTCATCACAAAGCTCCAGGCCCTTGTCATCACAATGCACCATGACCCCTGTCATCACAATGCTCCGTGACTCCAGTCATCACAATGCTTCATAACATTTGTCATCACAATGCTCCATGCCCGCGTCATCACAAGGCTCTGTGTCGTTTGTAACCACAATGATCCATGAACATTTCATCACAATACACCGTGACCCTTGTCATCACAATGCTCCATGCCTTTGTCAAAAAAATGCTCCATGACCCTTTTCATCACAATTTGCCATGCACTTTTCATCACAACGGTGCACAATTTTTTCATTGCAATGCTCCATAAAACTTGTAATCACAATGCTCCATGCCCTTCTCACCACAATGCTCCATTACCCCTGTCATAACAGTGCTCCATGACGCTATACATCACGATGTTCCATGGCATTGTAATCACAAGGCTCCATGACACTTGTCATCACAATGCTCCAAGACCCCTGTAATCACAAAGCTCCATGCCCATTTTCTTCTCAATGATCCATGAACCGTGTCATCACAATGCACCATGACATCATCACAATGCTTCAGGCTATTGTCATCACAATGAAATCAATATGCTCCATGACCTCTGTCATAACAATGCTCCAAACCCTTGTGATCACAATATTCCATAACTCTTGGCATCACAGTGCCCCATGACACTCGTCATCACAATTATCCATGGTCTTCTCATCAAAATGCTCCATGACCATTGTCATCACAATGCTCATTACACTTGTCATCAAAATGCTCCCTGACACTTGTTGCCTGTATGCTCCTTGAACCCTGTCATGACAAGGCTCCATGCCTTTTTCATCTCAATGATCCATGTCCTTCTCATCACAGTGCTCCATGACACTTGTCATCACAATTCTCCATGCACTTGTCAGCACAATGCTCCCTGACCCTTGTCATCTCAATGCTCCAAGCTATTGTCATCACAATGCACCATTACCTTTGTCATCAGAATCCTCCATGACACTTGGCATCACAATGCTCCATGCCATTGTCATCACAATGGGCGATTACATATGTCAACACAATGCTCCCTGACACCAGTCTTCACAATACTGCATGACCTGGTCATCACAATGCTCCATGCCCTTGTCACCACAATTCACCATTCCAACAGTCATCGCAATAATCCATGAAACTTATTAGACCAATGCTCCATGCCCTTGTTATCACAATGCTCCATGACCCTTGTCATCACAATGCTCCATGAACTTTTCATCACAATGCTCTTTGATCCTTGTCATCACAATTCTCTATGCCTTTCTCAGCACAATGCTCCATGACCCTTGCCATCACAATGCTCCATGTGCTTGTCAGCACGATGCTCCATGACACATGTCATCACAATGCACCATGCACTTGTCATCACAGTGCTCCACAATCTTGTCATCACAATGATCCATAAACCTTGTCATCACAATGCTCCATGCACTTCTCATCAAAATGCTCTCTCACCACAGATATCACAATGTTAAATCACTATTTGTCACAATACTCCCTCACCCCTGTCATCACAATGATCCATGACTCCTGTCATCACCATTGTACATGCACATACCATCACAATGTTCGATGACCCCTGACATCACAATGTTCCATAACCCCTGTCATCAAAATGCTCCCAAAACCTTTTCATCAAAATGCTCCATGACACCTGGCATCACAATGTTCAATAACCCCTGTCATCAAAATGTTCCATGACACATTTCATCCAATTGCTCCATGACCCTGTCATCACAATGCTCCCTGCCCTTCTCATCACAATGCACAACGCCCTTGTCATCAAAATCCTCCATGACCTTTGTCATCACAAAGATCCATGACCCTTGGCATCACAATGCTCCATGTCATCTTCATCACAATGCTCCATGATCACATTCATCACATTGCTCCATGCCGTTGTCATCACAAAGCTCCATGACACATGTCATCAGAATGCTCCATGGCCTTCTCATCACAATCCTCCATGCCATTGCCATCACAATGTTCCATTACGCCTGTCATAACTATGCTCCATGACCCCTGCCATCACGATGTTCCATGGCCTTGTCATCACAAGGCTCCATGACCCTTCTCATCACAATGCTCCAAGACCCCTGTCATCACAATGTTCCATGACCCCTGTCATCACAATGCTACATCCCCTTATCATCACAATGTTCCATGACACCTGACATCACAATGATCCACAACCCCTGTCATCAAAATGCTCCATGACACTTTTTATCCCAAAGCTCCATGACCCCTGACATCCCAATGTTCTATAACCCCTGTCATCAAAATATTCCATTACAATTTTCATCAAATTGCTGCATGACCCTGTCATCAAAATGCTCCCTGGCCTTCTCATCACAATGCACCACGCCCTTGTCATCAAAATGCTCCGTGACTTTTGTCATCACAAATCTCCTTGACCCTTGACATCACAATGCTCCATGTCATTGTCATCACAATGCTCCATGAACCTTCTCATCACATTTCTCCATGCCCTTGTCATCACAAAGCTCCATGACACATGTCATCACAATGTTCGATGCCCTTCTCATCACTATGCTCCATGCCCTTGTCATTACAATCCTCTAGGACCATTGTATCACAGTGTTCCGTGCTCTTGTCATCACAATGCTCCATGTCCACTCTCATCACAATAATCCATGAAACATTTCACACCAATGCTTCCTGTCCTTCTCATCACAATGCTCCATTACACCTGTCATAACAATGTTCCATGACCCCTGCCATCACAAAGTTCCACGGCCTTGTCATTCACAAGGTTCCATGACACTTGTCATCACAATGTGCCATGACCCCTGTAATCACAGTGCTCCATGCCCTTGTCATCACAAAGCTCCATGACGCATGTCATTAGAATGTTCCATGGACTTCTCATCACAATGCTCCAAGACACATTTTATCACAATGCTCCATGCCCCTTTTCATCTCAAAGCTCCATGAATCCTATCATCACAATGAACCATGCCCATTATCATAATGCTTCAGGCTATTTTCCTCACAATGAAATCAAAATGCTCCATGACCTCTGTCATCACAATGCTCCAAACCGTTGGGATCACAATGTTCCATAACACTTCTCATCACAACACCCCATGATGCTCATAATCACAATTATCCATGGTCTTCTCATCACTATGCTCCATAACCTTTGTCATCACAATGCTCCCTGACACTTGTCGTCAGTATGCTCCTTGAACACTGTCATTACAGGGCTCCATGCCTTTTTCATCACAATGATCTATGCCCTTTTCATCACAATGCTCAAAGACACCTGTAATCACAATGCTACATGCACTTGTCATCACAGTGCTCCATGACGCATTCATCAGAATGCTCCATGGCCTTCTCTTCACAATGCTCCATGCCCTTGTCATCACAATGCTCCAAGACCCCTGTAAACACAATGCTCCATGCCGCTTGTCATTATAGCACTCCATGACGCTCGTCATCACAATTATCCATGGTCTTCTCATCACAGTGCTCCACGGTCTTGCCATCACAATGCTCCATGCCCTGGTCATCACAATGCTCTATGTTCCCTTTCATCACAATTCTCCACGTTCTTGGCAACACTATGTTCCATGACACTTCCCATCACAGTGTTAAATGCTTTGTCATCACAATACTGCACAAGCTTGTCATCAGAATACTCCATGACCCTTGTCATCACAATGATCCATGACCCCGGTCATCACAATGCTCCATGAGACCTATCATCACAATGCTCCATGCCCCTTGTCATTACAGTGCTCCATGATGCTCGTCACCGGAATTATCCATGGTCTTCTCATCACAGTGCTCCACGGTCTTGCCATCACAATGCTCCATGCCCTGGTCATCACAATGCTCCATGTCCCTTGTCATCACAATTCTCCAGGTCCTTGTCATCACAATGCTCCATGATACTTCTCATCTCCATGTTACATGCTCTTGTCATCACAATTCTCCACGCACTTGTCATTGCAATGTCCCATGACCCCTGTCATAGCAAGCTCCATGCCTTTGTCATCACAATGCTTCACGACCTTTTCATCAAAATTCTCAAAGGCCATTGTCATCACAATGCTCCATGCCCTTGTCATCACAGTGCTCCATGGCCCTTGTCATCACAATGCTCCAAGCCCTTGTCATCACAATGCTCCATTACCTTTGTCATCACAATCCTCCATAACACTCGGCATCACAATGCTCCATGCCATTGTCATCACAATGGAAAATGAAATACACCATCACAATGATCCCTGACACGTGTCTTCACAATACTCCATGACCTTGTCATCACAATGCTCCATGCCCTTGTCATCACAATGTGCCATGCCCACTGTCAACACAATTATCCATGAAACTTGTCAGACCAATGCTCCATGCTCCTGTCATCACAATGCTACATGACCACAGTCATCACAATGCTCCGTGTGTCCCTTCATCACAAGACTCCATGACCTGTGTCACCACAAAAGTCAATGCCCTCATCATCACAAGGCTCTGTGAAATTTGTCACCACAATGCTCCATGAACTTTTCATCAAAATGCTCAATGTCATTGTCATCACAATGCTCCATGAACGCTCTCATCACATTGCTCCAAGCCTTTGTCATCACAATGCTCCATTACCTTTGTCATCAAAATCCTCCATAACACTCGGCATCACAATGCTCCATGCCATTGTCATCACAATGGAACATGAAATATGCCATCACAATGCTCCCTGACACCTGTCTTCACAATAATCCATGACCTTGTAATCACAATGTTCCATGCCCTTGCCATCACAATTCTCCATTAACCCTGTCATAAGAATGCTCCATGACCCCTGCCATCACGATGTTCCATGGTCTTGTCATCACAAGGCTCCATGACCCTTCTAACCACAATGCTCCAAGACCCATGTAATCACAATGCTCCATGCCCCTTTTCATCTCAATGATCCATGAACCCGGTCATCACAATGCACCATGCCCATCATCAAAATGCTTCATGCTATTGTCATCACAATGAAATCAAAATACTCCATGATCTCTGTCATCACAATGCTCCAAATCCGTGTGATCAAAATGTTCCATAACACTTATCATCACAACGTCCCATGACGCTCGTCATCACGATACATGGTCTTCTCATCACAATGCTCCATGACCTTTTTCATCACAATGCTCAATACACTTGTCATCACAATGCTCCCTGACACTTGTCCTCAGTATGCTCCTTGAACCATGTCATGACAAGGCTCCATGCCTTTTTCATCACAATGCTCCACGCCCTTGTCATAACAAAGCTCCATGATGCATGTCATCAGAACGTTCCATGGACATTTCATCCCAATGCTCCAAGCCCTTGTCATCACAATGCCCCAAGACCACTGTAATCACAATGCACCATGCCCCTTTTCATCAGAATATTCCATGAGACTTGTCATCACAAGTCTCCATGGTCTTCTCATCACAATGCTCCAGTACCTTGTCATCACAAGCCTCCATGGCTCCTGTCATCACAATACTCGATGAACGTTTTCAGCCCAATGCTCCTTGACCTTCTCATCACAATGCTCCATGACCACTGTCATGACAACACTCCATGACACCTGACAACACAATGATCCGGGACTCCTGTCATCACAAAGCTCCAAGACCCCTGTAATCACAATACTCCATGAACATTTTCAGCCCAATGCTCCATGACCCTTGTCATCACAATCATCCATGCCCTTGTCCTCCCAATTCTCCATGACCCCTGTATTCACAATGCTCCGTGACGCTTGTCATCACAGTGCTCCACGACACCTGTCATCACAATGCTCCATGACTTTGTCAGCAAAATGCTTCATGACCTTGTCATTACAATGCTCTATGCGCTTGTCATCACAATACTCCACTACCATTGTCATAACAATCCTCCATGAACCTTGGGATCACATTGCTTCATGCCCTTGTAATCACAATGCGCCATGCTCCTTTAAATCAAAATGATCCATGACCTCTGTCATCACAATGCTCCAAAAACTTGTGATCAAAATGTTCCATAACAATTGTCATCACAATGCTCCATGATGCCTGTCATCACAATACTCCATGCACTTTTCATCACAATGCTCCATGACCTTTGTCATCACAATTCTCAATACACTTGTCATCACAATGCTCCCTGACACTTGTCGTCAGAATGCTCCTTGAACCCTGTCACGAAAAGGCTCCATGCCTTTTTCATCAAAATGCCCCATGCCGTTTTCATCACAATGCTCCACGCCACTGTCATCAAAATACTCCACAAGCTTGTCATCACAATGCTCCATGACCTTTGTCATCACAATTCTCCATGCACTTGTCAGCACAATGCTCCCTGACCCTTGTCATCTCAATGCTCCAAGCCATTGTCATCACAATGCACCATTACATTTGTCATCAGAATCCTCCATGACAATTGGCATCACAATGCTCCATGCCCTTGTCACCACAATGCACCATTCCAACAGTCATCACAGTAATACATGAAATTTATAAGACCAATGATCCATGCCCTTGTCATCACAATGCTCCATGCCCCTTGTCAACACAATGCTCCATGACCCCTGTCATCACAGTGCTCCGTGACTCCAGTCATCACAGTGCTTCATGACCTTTGTCATCACAATGGTCCATGCCCTCGTCATCAAGAGTCTCTGTGACCTTTTTAACGACAATGCTCCATGAACTTTTCATCGCAATTCTCTTTCACCCTTGTCAACACAAAGCTCTATGCCTTTCTCAGCACAATGCTCCATGACCCTTGTCATCACAATGCACCATGCGCTTGTCATCACAGTGCTCCATAAACATTGTCATCACAATGCTCCATGAACTTCTCATCAAAATGCTCTCTCACCACTGATATCACAATGTTACTTCACTATTCGTCACAATACTCCCTCACCCCTGTCATCACAATGTTCCATGACTCCTGTCATCACAGTGCTACATGCACTTATCATCACAATGTTCCATGACCCCTGACATCACAATTTTCCGTAACCCCCGTCATCAAAATGCTCCCTGACCCTTGTCATCTCAATGCTCCAAGCCATTGTCATCACAATGCACCATTACATTTGTCATCAGAATCCTCCATGACCCTTGGCATCACATTGCTCCATGCCCTTGTCATCACTAAGCTCCATGACACATGTCATCAGAATGCTCCATGGCCTTCTCATCACAATGCCCCATGACCTTTTTCATCACAATGCTCAATACACTTGTCATCAATATGCTCCATGACACTTGTTGTCTGTATGCTCCTTGAACCCTGTCATGACAAGGCTCCATGCATTTTTCATCACAATGTTCCATGCCCTTTTCATCACACTGCTACAAGACCCCTGTAATCAAAATGCTCCATGTGCTGGTCATCACAAAGCTCAATGACGCATGTCCTCAGAATGCTCCTTGGCCTTCTCTTCACAGTGTTCCATGCCCTTGTCATCACAATGTTCCCAGACCCCTGTAATCACAGTGGTCCATGCCCCTTTTCATCAGTATGCTATATGAGACTTGTCATCACAAGGCACCATGGATTTCTCATCACAATGCTCCAGGAACATGTCATCACAATGCTTCACAACTTTGTGAAGAAGATTCTCAATAGCCCTTGTCATCATAGTGCTCCAAGCCCTAGTCATCACAATGCTCCATTTTATTTGTCATCACAATCCTCCATTACATTTAGCATCACAATGCTCCATGCCATTATCATCGCAATGGACCATGACATATGTCATCACAATGTTCCCTGACACCTGTCTTCACAATACTCGATGACCTTCTCATCACCATGATCCATACACTTGTCATCACAATGCTCAATGCCCTTCTCATCACAATGCTCCATGCCCTTGTCATTACAATCCTCCATGAAACATGCATCACAGTGTTCCGTGCCCTTGTCATCCCAATGCTCCATGCCCACTCTCATCACAATTATCCATGAAACATTTTAGACCAAAGCTCAATGCCCTTCTCATCACAATGCTCCATTACCTCTGTCATAACAATGCTCCATGACACATGCCATCACATTGTTCAACGGCATGTCATCACAAGGCTCCATGACCCTTGTCATCACAGTGCTCCAAGACCCCGGTAATCACAATGCTCCATGCCCTTGTCATCACAGTGCTCCATGACGCATGTCATCAGAATGTTCCATGGCCTTCTCATCACAATGCTCCATGCCCCTTTTCATCTCAATGCTCCATGAACACTGTCATCACAATGCACCATGCCCATCATCATAATGTTTCAGGCTATTGTCATCACAATGAAATCTAAATTCTCCATGAACTCTGTCATCATAATGCTCCAAAACTTTGTGATCACAATGTTCCATAAGACTTATCATCACAACACCCCATGACGCTCATCATCACAATTATCCATGGTCTTCTCATCACAATGCTCCATGACCTTTGTCATCTAATGCTCAATACACTTGTCATCACAATGCTCCCTGACACTTGTCGTCAGTATGCTTCTTGAACCCTGTCATGACAAGGCTCAATGCCTTTTTCATCACAATGATACATGCCCATTACATCACAATGCATCAAGACACCTGTAATCACAATGCTCCACAACCTTCTCATCACAATGCTCCATTCCCAATATCATCACAGTGCTCCATGACCATTGTTATCACAACACTCCATGACACCAGACAACACAATGATCCGGAACTCTGTCATCAAAATGCTCCATTCCCTAGTCATCACAATGCTCCATGACCCCTGTCATCACAATACTCCATGAACATTTTCAGCCCAATGCTCCATGACCCTTGTCATCATATTGAACCATGCCCTTGTCATCCCAATGCTCCTTGACCCCTGTATTCACAAAGCTCCGTGACGCTTCTCATCACAGTGCTCCATGACACCTCTCATCACAATGCTCCATGCCTTTGTCAGCAAACGCTACATGACCTTGTCATTACAATGCTCTATGCGCTTGTCAAAACAGTACTCCATTACCATTGTCATCACAATCCTCGATGAACCTTGGGATCACATTGCTTCATGCCCTTGTCATCACAGTGCTCCATGCTCCTTGAAATCAAAATGATCCATGACCTCTGTCATCACAATGCTCCAAACCATTGTAATCACAATGTTCCATAAAACTTGTCATCACAACGCTCCATGATGCCTGTCATTACAATACTCCATGGCCTTTTCATCACAATGCTCCATGACCATTGTCATCACAATTCTAAATACACTTGTCATTACAATGCTTCCTGAATCTTGTCGTCAGAATGCTCCTTGAAACCTGTCACGAAAAGGCTCCATGCCTTTTTCATCAGTATGCCCCATGCCGTTTTCATCACAATGCTCCATGCCATTGCCATCAAAATACTCCACAAGCTTGTCATCAGAATGCTCCATGACCCTTGTCATCACAATTCTCCATGCACTTGTCAGCACAATGCTCCCTGACCCTTGTCATCACAATGCTCCAAGCCATTGTCATCACAATGCTCCATTACCTTTGTCATCAGAATCCTCCATGACACTTGGCATCACAATGCGCTATGCCATTGTCATCACAATGGGCCATTACATATCTCATCACAATGCTCCCTGACACCTGTCTTCACAATACTGCATGACTTGGTCCTCACAATGTTCCATGTCCTTGTCATCACACTGCGCCATTCCAACTGTCATCGCAATAATCCATGAAACTTATTAGACCAATGCTCCATGCCTTTGTCATCACAATGCTCCATGACTCCATTCATCACAATGCTTCACGACCTTGTGATGAAAATTCTCAATAGCCCTTGTCATTATATTGCTCCAAGCCCTAGTCATCACAATGCTCCATTTTATTTGTCATCAAAATCCTCCATTACATTTAGCATCACAATGCTCCATGCCATTATCATCGCAATGGACCATGACGTATGTCATCACAATGCTCCCTGACACCTGTCTTCACAATACTCCATGACCTTCTCATCACCATGATCCATACACTTGTCATTACAATGCACCATGTCCACTGTCATCACAATAATCTATGAAACTTGTCAGAACAATGCTCCATGCCCCTGTCACCACAATGCTCCATGCCCTTGTCATCACAATGCTCCATGACCCCTATCATCACAATGCTCCGTGACTCCATTCATCACAATGCTTCATAACGTTTGTCATCAAAACGGTTCTTGCCCGTGTCATCACAAGGCTCTGTGACCTTTGTAACCACAATGCTCCATGAACTTTTCATCACAACGCTCCGTGACCTTTGTCATCACAATGCTCCATGCCTTTGTCAGAACAATGCTCCATGACCCTTGTCATCACAATGTGCCACGTGCTTTTCATCATATCGGTCCACAACCTTGTAATCGCTATGCTCCATAAACCTTGTAATCACAATGCTCCATGCACTTCTCATCCAAATGCTCTCTCACCAGAGATATCACAGTGTTCCATCACTAGTCATCACAATACCCCTCACCCCTGTAATCATAATGTTCCATGACCACTGTCATCACAGTGCTACATACCCTTATCATCACAATGTTCCATGACCCCAGACATCACAATGTTCCATAACCCCTATCATCAAAATGCACCATGACCCTTTTCATCCCAAAGGTAAATGATCCCTGGCAGCACAATGTTCTATAACCCCTGCCCTCAAAATATTCCATTACATTTTCATCAAATTGCTGCATGACCCTGTCACCAAAATGCTCCCTGCCCTTCTCATCACAATGCACCACACCATTGTCATCGAAATGCTCCCTGTTATTTGTTATCACAAATCTCCATGATCATTGGCATCACAATGCTCCATGCCCTTGTCATCACAAAGCTCCATGACACTTGTCATCACAATGCTCGATGCCGTTCTCATCACAATGCTCCATGCCCTTGTCATTACAATCCTCCATGAACCATGTATCACTGTGTTCCGTGCCCTTGTCATCCCCATGCTCCATGCCCACTCTCATCACAATAATCCATGAAACATTTTAGACCAAAGCTCAATGCCCTTCTCATCACAATGCTCCATTACCTCTGTCATAACAATGCTACATGACACCTGCCATCACATTGTTCAACGGCATGTCATCACAAGGCTCCATGACCCTTGTCATCACAATGCTCCAAGACCCCTGTAATCACAATGCTCCATGCCCTTGTCATCACAGTGCTCCATGATGCATGTCATCAGAAAGTTCCATGGACTTCTCCTCACAATGCTCCATGTCCTTGTCATCACAATGCTCCAAGACCCCTGTAATCACAATGCTCCATGCCCCTTTTCATCTCAATGCTCCATGAACCCTGTCATCACAATGCACCATGCCCATCATCATAATGTTTCAGGCTATTGTCATCACAATGAAATCTAAATTCTCCATGACCTCTGTCATCATAATGCTCCAAACCCTTGTGATCACAATGTTCCATAAGACTTATCACCACAACACCCCATGACACTCATCATCACAATTATCCATGGTCTTCTCATCACAATGCTCCATGACCTTTGTCATCAAATGTTCAATACACTTGTCATCACAATGCTCCCTTACACTTGTCGTCAGTATGCTTCTTGAACCCTGTCATGACAAGGCTTTATGCCCATTTCATCACAATGCATCAAGACACCTGTAATCACAATGCTCCACAACCTTCTCATCACAATGCTCAATTCCCAATATCATCACAATGCTCCATGATCACTGTTATCACAACACTCCATGACAACTGACAACACAATGATCCGGAAATCTTGTCATCAAAATGCTCCATTCCCAAGTCATCATAATGCTCCATAACCCCTGTCATCACAATACTCCATGAACATTTTCAGCCCAATGCTCCATGACCCTTGTCATCACATTGAACCATGCCCTTGTCATCCCAATGCTCCATGACCCCTGTATTCACAAAGCTCCGTGACGCTTGTCATCACAGTGCTCCATGACACCTGTCATCACAATGCTCCATGCCTTTGTCAGCAAATGCTACATGACCTTGTCATTACAATGCTCTATGCGCTTGTCATCACAGTACTCCATTACCATTGTCATCACAACCCTCCATGAACCTTGGGATCACATTGCTTCATGCCCTTGTCATCACAGTGCTCCATGATCCTTGAAATCAAAATGATCCATGACCTCTGTCATCACAATGCTCCAAACCCTTGTAATCACAATGTTCCATAACACTTGTCATCACAACGCTCCATGATGCCTGTCATCACAATATTCCATGGCCTTTTCATCACAATGCTCCATGACCATTGTCATCACAATTCTAAATACACTTGTCATTACAATGCTTCCTGAAACATGTCGTCAGAATGCTCCTTGAAACCTGTCACGAAAAGGCTCCATGCCTTTTTCATCACAATGCCCCATGCCATTTTCATCACAATGCTCCATGACATTGTCATCAAAATACTCCACAAGCTTGTCATCAGAATGTTCCATGACCCTTGTCATCACAATTCTCCATGCACTTGTGAGCACAATGCTCCCTGACCCTTTTCATCACAATGCTCCAAGCCATTGTCATCACAATGCTCCATTACCTTTGTCATCAGAATCCTCCATGACACTTGGCATCACAATGCTCCATGCCCTTGTCATCACAATGCACCATTCCAACTGTCATCACCATAATCCATGAAACATTTCAGACCAATGTTCAATGCCCTTCTCATCACAATGCTCCATTATCTCTGTCATAAAAATGCTCCATGACCCCTGCCATCACAATGTTCCACGGCATTGTCATCACAAGGCTCCATGACCCTTGCCATCACAAAGCTCCATGACGCATGTCATCAGAATGTTCCATGGCCTTCTCCTCACAATGCTCCATGCCCTTGTCATCACAATGCTCCAAGACACCTGTAATCACAATGCTCCATGCCCCTTATCATCAGAATGCTCCATGAGACTTGTCATCACATGTCTCCATGGTCTTCTCATCACAGTGCTCCAGGAACTTGTCATCACCATGCTCCATTCTGTTGTCATCACAATGCTCCATGACACCTGTCATCATAATACTCCATGAATATTTTCAGCCCAATGCTCCATGACCTTCTCATCACAATGCTCCAAGACCAATATCATCACAATGCTCCAAGACCACTGTCATCACAACACTCCAGGACACCTGACAACACAATGATCCGGGACTCTTGTCATCACAATGCTCCATTCCCTAGTCATCACAATGCTCCATGACCCCTGCCATCACAATTTTCTATGCCCTTGTCATCACAAAGCTCCATGACACGTCATCAGAATGTTCCATGTACTTCTCATCAAAATGCTCAATGCCCTTGTCATCACAATGCTCCAAGACCCCTGTAATCACAATGCTCCATGCCCCTCTTCATCTCAATGCTCCATGAACCCTGTCATCACAATGCATCATGCCAATCATCATAATGCTTCCGGCTATTGTCAGCACAATGAAATCAAAATTCTACATGACCCCTGTCATCACAGTACTCCATGAACATTTTCAGCCCAAGGCTCCATGACACTTGTCATCACAATTATCCATGCCCTTGTCATCCAAATGCTCCATGACCCCTGTATTCACAATGCTCCGTGAAGCTTGTCATCACAGTGCTCCATGAAACTTGTCATCACAATGCTCCATGCCTTTGTCAGCAAAATGCTACATGCCCTTTTCATCACAATGCTCCATGACCCCTGTCATCACAATGCTCCGTGACTCCAGTCATCACAATTCTTCATAACATTTGTCATCAGAATGATCGATACCCATGTCATCACAAGGCTCTGTGACTTTTGTAAACACAATTCTCCATGAACTTTTCATCACAATGCTCCGTGACACTTGTCATCACAATGCTCCATGCCTTTGTCAGAAAAATGCTCCATGACCCTTGTCATCACAATGTGCGACACGCTTTTCATCCCAACGGTCCACAAATTTGTCATCGCAATGCTCCATAAACCTTGAAATCACAATGCTCCATTCCCATCTCATCACAATGCTCCATTACCCCGGTCATAACAATGCTCCAATACCACTGCCATCACAATGTTCCACGGCCTTGTCTTCACAAGGCTCCAGGACACTTGTCATCACAATGCTCCAAGACTCCTGTAAGCACAATGCTCCATGCCCTTGTCATCACAAAGCTCCATGACACATGTCATCAGAATGTTCCATGTCCTTCTCCACACAATGCTCCATGCCCTTGTCATTAAAATGCTCCAAGAGCCCTGTAATCACAATGCTCCATGCCCCTTTTCATCTCAATGCTCCATGAACCCTCTCATCACAATGCATCATGCCAATCATCATAATGCTTCCGGCTACTGTCAGCACAATGAAATCAAAATTCTCCATGGCCTCTATCATCACAGTTCTCCATGACCCCTGTCATCACAATACTCCATGAACATTTTCAGCCCAATGCTCCATGACACTTGTCATCACAATGATATTTGCCCTTGTCATCCCAATGCTACATGACCCCTGTATTCACAATGCTCCGTGACGCTTGTTATCACAGTGTGCCATGACACTTGTCATCACAATGCTCCATGCCTTTGTCAGCAAAATGCTACATGACCTTGTCATTATAATGCTCTATGTGCTTGTCATCACAATACTCCATTACCGTTGTCTTCACAATCATCCATGAACCTTGGGATCACATTGCTTCATGCCCTTGTCATCACAATGCTCCATGCTCCTTGAAATCAAAATGATCCATGACCTCTGTCATCACAATGTTCCAAACCCTTGTGATCACAATGTTCCATAACACTTGTCATGACAACGCTCCATGATGCCTGTCCTCACAATACTCCATGCCCTTTTCATCACAATGCTCCATGACCTTTGTCATCACAATTCTCAATACACTTGTCATCACAATGCTCCCTGACACTTGTCATCAGAATGCTCCTTGAACCCTGTCTCGAAAAGGCTCCATGCCTTTTTCATCAGTATGCCCCATGCCGTTTTCATCACAATGCTCCATGCCATTGCCATCAAAATACTCCACAAGCTTGTCATCAGAATGCTCCATGACCCTTGTCATCACAATTCTCCATTCACTTGTCAGCACAATGCTCCCTGACCCTTGTCATCACAATGCTCCAAGCCATTGTCATCACAATGCTCCATTACCTTTGTCATCAGAATCCTCCATGACACTTAGCATCACAATGCTGCATGCCATTGTCATCACAATGGGCCATTACATATGTCATCACAATGCTCCCTGACACCTGTCTTCCCAATACTGCATGACCTGGTCATCACAATGCCCCATGCCGTTGTCATCACAATGTGGCATTCCAACTGTCATCACAATAATCCATGAAACTTATTAGACCAATATTCCATGCCCTTGTCATCACAATACTCCATCCCCTTGTTATCACAATGCTCCATGACCCCTGTCATCACAATGCTCCGTGACTCCAGTTATCACAATGCTTCATGACCTTTGTCATCACAATGGTCCATGACCTCATCATCAACAGTCTCTGTGACCTTTTTAACCACAATGCTCCATGAACTTTTCATCACAATGCTCTTTGACCTTTGTCATCACAATGCTCTATGCCTTTCTCTGCACAATGCTCCATGACCCTTGTCATCACAATGCTCCATGCGCTTGTCAGCACAATGCTCCATGACACATGTCATCCCAATGCACCATGCGCTTGTCATCACAGTGCTCCCCAATCTTGACATCACAATGCTCCATGAACCTTTTCATCACAATGCTCCATGGACTTCTCACCAAAATGCTCTCTCACCACTGATGTCACAATGTTACATCAATATTCGTCACAATATTCCCTCACCCCTGTCATCAAAATTTGCCATGACTCCTGTCATCACAATGCTACATGCACTTATCATCACAATGTTCGATGACCCCTGGCATCACAATGTTCCATAACCACTGTCATCAAAATGTTCCTTGACACTTTTCATCAAATTGCTCCATGACCCTGTCATCACAATGCTCCCTACCCTTCTCATCACAATGCACAACGCCCTTGTCATCAAAATGCTCCATGAAGTTGTCATCACAAAGATCCATAACCCTTGTCATCACAATGCTCCATGTCATTGTCATCACAATGCTCCATTAAGTTTCTCATCACATTGCTTCATGTCCTTGTCATCACAAACCTCCATGACACATATCATCAGTATGCTCCATGGCCTTCTCATCACAATGCTCCTTGCCCTGCCATCAAAATGCTCCATTATCCCTGTCATACCCATGATCCATGACCCCTGCCATCACGATGTTCCATGGCCTTGTCATCACAAGGCTCCATGACCCGTGTCATCACAATGCTCCGTGACTCCTGTTTTCACAATGCTTCATGACCTTTGTCATCACAATGGTCCATGACCTCGTCATCAGCAGTCTCTGTGACCTTTTTAACCACAATGCTCCATGAACTTTTCATCACAATGCTCTTTGACCTTTGTCATCACAATGCTCTATGCCTTTCTCAGCACAATGCTCCATGACCCTTGTCATCACAATGCTCCATGCGCTTGTCAGCACAATGCTCCATGACACATGCCATCCCAATGCACCATGCGCTTGTCATCACAGTGCTCCCCAATCTTGACATCACAATGCTCCATGAACCTTTTCATCACAATGCTCCATGGACTTCTCACCAAATTGCTCTCTCACCACTGATGTCACAATGTTACATCAATATTCGTCACAATATTCCCTCACCCCTCTCATCAAAATTTGCCATGACTCCTGTCATCACAATGCTACATGCACTTATCATCACAATGTTCGATGACCCCTGGCATCACAATGTTCCATAACCACTGTCATCAAAATGTTCCATGACACTTTTCATCAAATTGCTCCATGACCCTGTCATCACAATGCTCCCTACCCTTCTCATCACAATGCACAACGCCCTTGTCATCAAAATGCTCCATGAAGTTGTCATCACAAAAATCCATAACACTTGTCATCACAATGCTCCATTAAGGTTCTCATCACATTGCTTCATGTCCTTGTCATCACAAACCTCCATGACACATATCATCAGAATGCTCCATGGCCTTCTCCTCACAATGCTTCATGCCCTTGTCATCACAATGCCCCAAGACCCCTGTAATCACAATGCTCCATGCCCCTTTTCATCAGAATATTACATGAGACTTGTCATCACAAGTCTCCATGGTCTTCTCATCACAATGCTCCAGTACCTTGTCATCACATGCCTCCATGGCACCTGTCATCACAATACTCCATGAACGTTTTCAGCCCAATGCTCCTTGACCTTCTCATCACAATGCTCCCTGACCCCTGTCATCACAATGCTCCATGACTCCTGTCATCACAACGATCCATGAACACTGACAACACAATGATCCGGGACTCTTGTCATGAAAATGCTCCATGCCCTTGTCATCCCAATGCTCCATGACCCCTGTAATCACAATGCTCCGTGACACTTGTCATCACAGTGCTCCATGAACCTTGTCATCACAATGCTCCATGCCTTTGTCAGCAATATGCTACATAATCTTGTCATCACAATGCTCCATGCGCTTGTCATCACAATCCTTCATGACACTTTGGATCATATTGCTTCATGCCCTTTGCATCTCCCTCTTGCCTTTCTGGTTTTTACAGATTTTCGGATGTCCCTTTTGACCCGTGGGAAGTGACAGTTCTTTGTAGTGTGGATTTGCATTGCGCACTTGCTTGATTGTCCAAAAAGGTTGTATGCATTTTCTCCTGAATATATTCAGGAGAAAACGCATATGCCCTTTTTGGCCAAGTGCATCATTGTCGAAGTTGTGATGCTTTTCCTGTGCTTTAAAGGCGATTCCAATTTACCTCTTGAAATATGTTTTGTGCAATTCTGCCTCATTTTCAAGTCAGCTTCGTTGCCTTCCCTCAACAGATTTTTGGAAGACAGTAGTCCTTTATAACTGCAGGTTTGTGAATTGCTGTGCCCGTGAGCTCCAATTTTCAAATCCCATTTTTGGGAGCTGACCGCAAATCCACAATTTTGCTTCAGGACCTATACTTGTTCCAGGGGTGGCTATACTGTTCCCTGCAGGTGGCTGAGGCTTTGGTTAATTCTTCTTCCTGACGGGAATTTAGAGTGACATGTGCCCGTCCAAAAGCCTACATCTACTCTCTGATTGGTTCTCCCTCTTCCCTTTCATCCTCTGCACAATTAGCAAACTGTGCGAACCAGGAGGTTATAGGGGCTGGCTCTCCTAAGTTGGGAGATTGATAGTAAAGCAGTTGGAATACCAAACTGGAGCACAAGGATAGGAAAAATTAGGAGACATTTAGAAACCTTTCACCATCACAAGGTGTCCATTCTCTAGGTTTCCCATACATGTTATAACTGTAGTGATATTCCCTACTACCTGGAGATTTGGTATCCATGGAATCGTGGCATGCATTAGTACTTTAAAGGGTCTGCATTTTCTCTCCCAATCTCACCAGTCCTCTCAGTCCCAAGTGTCCAGCCTTATGTCTCATCCAGCTGTCTGTACAGATAGGGTCATTCCCGGTTTCATCAGAACCCCTGAAGGAATTGTGTAAGAATTTCGCTGTTTTTTTGTTTGTTTTTGAAATTCATTTTTATAATGGGGTTGAGCTGATTTTCACTGACGTGTTTCTGCCAGTCTAGGCACACTTGATTCCCTTATGAAGACAAATCAATACATAGGTTTTAAGATTCTCACTAGTCAGATATATTCCTCTGCGGGGAATAGGGGGTTTGAGTCCCGTTCACTGAAGAAGGGGTAGGTCTCGTCTGTTCTCTATTTGGTTTATGGAATGGTACCTGTGCTAATATCAAACTCTGGTTTTATGCATCACCCCACCTCTCCTTTCCCATTAAACAGGCATAAGAGTGTTTTCTAAATGTGAGACTCTGTTCTCTTTCTTAATTCAGTTCATGTGTTGTGATGTTGACATTCCCTCTGTAAGTGATACCTTATGAATAGATTCTTTTTCTGTGTGACTAATTTCACTTAGAATCATCATACCTAAATCCACTCTTTATGCTGCTACTGGCATTATGACATTGATTTCACGTCTGAGTGATATTCCGTTGTACAAAATTACCACAAGTAATTTATGCATTTCTCTTTTTCCTGGGATATTTTAGGTGTACCGAAGTTGAGGTTCTTGTATGCAGAGCAGCCCTAAACTTTGGGGTGCCTGTGTGTTGTCGATATTTAGTCTTCCCAAGTTATATGTCCATGAGTTGAAGTCCCCTTTGCTCGGGGGCTTTGTATTTAAATGTTTTAGGAAACAGCATACACTTCTTCAGAGTGGCTCTTGGATATTTATACCCCACCCATCAGCGTGACTAGGCTCCCTGTTCTCCATGGCCTCTCCAGCATTTCTGGTTTGTACACATTTTTTGGATGGCCTTTCTGAGCAGTGGAAATTGAGACTTCTTTGTTGTGCGGATTTGCATTTCCCGCTTGCTTGGTTGGCTAAAAGCTCTGTATGTGTTTTTTTTCCTGAAGATATTCACGAAAAAAAGGCATACACCCTTTTGCCCAACTGCATCATTTTAGAAATTCTGCTGCTTTTCATATGCTTTAAATGTGAGTACAATCTACCTTTTGAAATCTGTTTCCTGCAATTCTGCCTCTCATTCAGATCCTCTTCGTTGCCTTACCTGAATATATTTTTGGACGTTGGTTATCATTTATATCTTTGCAGGTCTTTGAAATGTCTGCTCCTGAGCTCCATTTTGCAACTCGCTTTTATTGTGAGCTCGCCGCCAAACCATTGGATTTCTTCTGGCCCTATTCTGTTTCTGAGGAGGCAGGCTGAGCCTTTGGTTAATTCTTGTTCCTAATGGGAAATTAGAGTGACATGTGCCTGTCAAAACTCCTACAGCTTATCTCTCATTGGTTCCCCCCTTCCCATTTATCCTCTGCACAAATTGCAAACTGTGTGAAACAGGAGGTTAAAGGTGCTGATTCTCCAAGAGGGGATATTGTTAATAATGTGGCTGGAATGGCGAACCCCAGCACCAGGAGATCAAAAATGAGGTGCATTTTAGACACCTTTCCTGAGCACACGGTGTACATTCATCTCGATTTCGCAGGCATGTTTTCGCTGTCAGAAGATTCCCTTGAACCTGCCGATTTGGGACCCATGGAATGGGTACCAGGCAGTATTACTTTAAAAGGTCTGCATTTCCTCACCCAGCCTCTCTAACATCTCTTAGCGTGCATAGCTTCCAGCCTTATATATCATCCTGCTGTGGGTCTACATGTGTTCAATCCATGTTACATTGTAGCCCTTCAACAAAAGTTGTAAGCATTTTTGTCTGTCTCACCGTTTTTATAAATATTTTTAAATTTATTTTTATATTGGTTACAGCTGATTTTCAAAGCTCTGTTTTTTGCTGCTGTACATCCACTTGATTCATGTACTGTGAGACAACAAGAAATTATTTTTCAGATGCTTATGAGTCATATGTATTATTGTCCAGTGACTTGAGTGGGCTGAGTGCAGTTCTTTGAGGTACCGTGTAGGCCTTGTCAGTTATACAATTTGGTACTTGGAATGGTATCTTTGCTAGTTTCAACCTGCTGGATAATACCTCACCATTCCCCACCTTTCCCATTTAGCAGCCTTATGTCTATTTTCTACATATTTGACTATGTTTCTGTTTTGTAGTTTATTTCATGTGTAGCCATGTTTGATTCCACCTTTAAGTGACATCTTATGATATGTGTCTTTTTTCTTTCTGACATATGTCACTTAGAATGATCATATGTAACTCCTCCAGAGTTGTTCCAACTGGCCTTATTTCATTGATTTCTGGATGAGTAATATTCCACTCTACATAAGTACCCCATCTCTTTTATCCATTTTATCCTTCCAGGGACATTTAGGTTATATCCAAGTGGAGGCCCTTTTTATCAGAGAGGTGGTAAACGTTGGGGTGCCTGTTTTCTGTCCATTTTTGTTTTTCCCAAGGTATACGCCCATGAGTGCAAGTGCACTATGCTCTGTAGCTCAGTTTTCAGATGTTTTAGCAAACACAATACACTTCTCCAGAGTGGCCATTGGCAAATTACATTTCAACTATCAGCCTCACAGGGCTCCCTTTTCTCCTCACCCTGTCCTGCATTTCTGGTGTTTACACTTTATGTGGATGGCCCTTCTGACTGATGTGAAGTGATACATTTTGTAGTATTGATTTCCAGTGCCCACCTGTTTGGTTGGATAAAAAGTGTGTATGGCCTTTACTTGAATATATTCAGAAAAAAATGCATACGCCCTTTTGGGCCAACTGCATCATTGGCGATGTTCAGCCCCTTTTCTTGTGCTTTAATGGGAAGTCCTTTCTACCTCTTCAAATCTGTTTCCTGCCACTCCCCCTTGCTTACAAGTCCTTTTCTGTGACTTACCTCAAGACATTTTTCAACAATAGATATTTTCATCTCTGCAGTTTCATGAATTTTAGTGCCCCTGAGTTCCATTTTTCAACTTGTGTTTTTGGAAACTGGACACAAAACAGCGGGATTTCCTCTAGACCTATTCTCTTTCCGTGGGCAATTCTAGCCTTTGATGAATTTGTCTTCCAGATTGGAAATTAGAGTGGCATGTGCCTGTCCAAACAACTAAGACTTGTCTGTAAATTTTTCTCATCCTTCCGCTTCATCCTCTGGACAAATTCCAAACTGTGTGCAACAGGATGTTGACGGTGCTGATATCCCCAAGTGAGGAGATTGTTAGGAAAGATGCTGGAGGGGTGAACCCGAGCACCAGGCGATGAGGAGATGAGGTGCCTTTTCCAAACTCTTTCCGATCAAACGGTGTACCATCCTCTAGGTGTGACAGGCATGTTTTAGGTGTAGGAAGGGTCCCGTGCATGGAAGGAGAACACCAGGGATTTTTCCAAATCAGTGCCTCCCCGTACCCCAAACTGGGGAATTTTTAAGCTACAGCTACACGTATGTCCATTAAAGGCCTTGGGAAATAGGCAGAGCCCAAACTTTAGATGATTGAAATCTTCAGGGTCAGAAGCGTTCACCATGGGACTTGCTTAGGTTACATTTTATCTGTCATTGATAGATGATGTCAATAAAAATATTTATTCTTTTTCAGATTATTTCCCCTTATAGGTTATTGCAAAATATTCAGTGTAGTTCCCTGTGCTATACAGTAGTTCCTTGTTGATGATCTATTTTATACATAGCAGTGTGTATGTGTTAATCCCAAACTGTTAATTTATCCCTTCTCCTACCTTTCCCCTTTGGTAATAATAAATTATAAGATTTTATACTTCTCAGAAATGGGGGAGCTGAAAGAGAGGTATCCTTTTCAATGGAAAAGCATTCAAAACAAGATTGAAGCCTCAGCCAAGAGTATTCGATGTACATCCATGGAAATAAATCACTTCATTTCTCTAATGTTGACCTGACAAATAAGACAGACGTCTTCACTGAACTTGCTTATAGTAAAGTGATGGAAATATCAAATGTAAGTCTTAGAAACATCTTATTTTACCCGAGCATTATACACTGCTCTATGTTAACTACAGTTTGGCTCACACATCTGTTCATTGAAGTTACAATGTTCTCAATTTCTGTTACTGATCCTCCAGAGTGGACCCAAACAGGATTCATCGTGCCCCAGTGTCATTGGAGCCAAGAGATCAAGACTGAGTTTGCTTCAGAAGCAAAGGAAACATTATTTTGAAAACAGAATGGAGAGGTGAGAGCGTGCAGTCCCCCACGGGCTGTGGGCTAGGCTGCTGTGTAGGGATCCCGGCAGAGTCAGTGGGAGGGAGGGGATGGAGCTCTCGAGGGCTGGGTTGGCTGCAGCTCAGGCTCTATGCCGTGGAGTCTGCATGGGACTCCGCTAGCTGAGGTGTCGACCCAGCCATTCTGCACTAGGAAATCGGGTCTGAAGTGCCGGGTGTGGGACCTCTGCATGCGGAACACTAGGAGCACGTGAAATTAGACAAAGCACAAAGGAAAAACAGGTTAGACTTTATTTTATTGCCCAGATTCTCTTTTTATCTCCCAGGAATTTTTAATGCACGTTGCCGGAGATGAACCCCTCCTCTGCTTTTTGTTCCGTTCCTCATTCTTGGGGTGTTGAGGGTGCAGACCCCTCTTTTGTAACTGCTTCATGCTGTGGTGGGAGCCCTGATACATGGGGGGAGGGGCAAAACGTCTCCCCACCAGCCTCCAGGTGAGGTTGATTGTCCCAAAGCCTCCTGCCTCACTTCTCGTCCAACTGAGCACCAGCATTGGAAGTGTTATAGATTCTAATGACCTTTAAGGGTCCAGGAAAGAGATGCACAGAGATGCAGAGGTGGCAGGTTTCAACACACCCCACATTTGTTTGGCGACCTTAGGCTGACGGTTTTTGCCAGCCTAGATGCTCTGACCAGTAGTCTGTGCTTTCTTTAATTAGGTCCCTGAATAAATGTACAAACAGCACCATGTGTCAGAACCCTGCCCGCACAACTCCCAGACAGTCCAGGGTCAGTGGTGATCCAGGACCATGACGTCCACTGAGTCAACGGCCTTTAGAAGTAGCCAGCAGTCCAGCCGGTCATATTGGCCACCATCACCGCGGTGTCTGTAGGGTTTTCTATGGTGAAAGCGTGATATACGTTTCCCTCGCCAAGCTTATTAGCTCCCCTCTGGGTGCAGTAAGTCCTGCAAGCAGTAGTCTGCTCTTTCGGGGCACAGTCTTGTTGTTTTCTGAGAGAAACTCCAGGTCAAGTGATGGTCACACGAGTCATCTTGGGGGCCCGTTGCCCCTGTTTGTCTCTCTGGAGGTTGGAGTTGGAGGGCCTCCACACTCGAGGTCAGTGTGTCCACAGAGCGACCCCTGCAACATCAGGGCATGATGGGTGGTTAGGATAACGACGTGGGGTCCTTTTCCCTTAGGAGGTAGCTGGCCTTGTGGGCTGCTGATTTCTAGCTATTTAGATACCCCAGTATCCTGACCTGATGAGTCGGTGGGCAAAGCCCTTGGTGACCATAGTTTATCATACCTGAAGGTCATTCTTGTGTTGCTCCATTTCAGGTGGTCCCAGTTTTTGCACTAAGGCTCCAAGGGCAATTAACCTTTGACCGGGTATGTAAAGGTCAAAGGGTTTAGCTAAATTAGGGAGTTCCTGGGCAAGGGTCTGAATTGACTGCTGTTTCCATTCTTGAAAGGCTGCTTCTGGATTCTATACAAAAGGATCATCATCTTTTCGTGTCAGTGTTTCATGTAGAGGCCCAGCTATTAGACTGTAGTTAGGGATCCAGATGCAGAAAACCTTGGACTCCCCA
This sequence comes from Mesoplodon mirus, assembly GCF_964341445.2. Lineage (NCBI taxonomy): Eukaryota > Metazoa > Chordata > Mammalia > Artiodactyla > Ziphiidae > Mesoplodon > Mesoplodon mirus. The sequence goes on along the minus strand of NW_028295548.1, from coordinate 577,424 downwards.
GGAACCCCTAAGCTGTCTTCTAGTTTTAGAAGAGGTAAGGCTGCAAATGGCTTCTTCCCTATCCTGGGATATGTTTCTCCGAATATCTGTGAGAATGAAGCCCAGGCATGTCACCTGAGCCTGGGATATTTGAGCCTTTTTCTTGGACACCTTCTATCCTTCCTTGGCTAGGTAGTTTACAGGTGTCTTTAGTAGGCCTGGCGATCAGAATGTCATCTGCCTATTGAAGGAGGGTTCCCTTTTACAGAGGTAGAACGTTTAGGTCTTTAGAGGACATTTCCCCAATGATGGTGTGGGGATTTTTGAACCATTGGGGCAGGACGGCCCTGCCCCAATTATTGCTTGTGTTGCATGTTGTGTTGCTTGTGTTTCATGTTGTGTCCTGCCACACACAAGCCAAAAATTCTTGTGACTCTGAGATGAATGGAATACAGAAGAAGGCATCATTGAAGTGTAATACAGAATGCCATGGCCTGGTGGATGGTAGAATTTCCAGCAGGGTGTAGGAAATAGGAGCTACTGGATGTATATCCTCGGTGGCTTCACTGACTGTCCTGATATCCTTTACCAGGTTTCCAGCAGCCCATGGGGCTCTCGTGGTCAGGCCAATCCCAGGATATGGAGCTCACCTGAACTGCACCACCCATCACCACAGCCCACGGGGCTCTCGTGTTCAAGTCCCTCCCAGGGTATGGAGCTCACCTGTGCAGCTACCCAGCAGCCCATGGGGCTCTCATAGTCAGGCCCTTCCCAGGATACAGATCTCCCATGGGCAGGCGCCCAAGCAGGGCTGGACACACAGGAACAGTGCACATAGCCCACCTTGCAGAGAACCCCCAGCTCACCTGTCGCTCACAGCTGACACAGAACACCTCAGAGCAGGACTTGAAGTAACAAACAGCAGCTCTGACAGGTCTGTGACCCTGGCTATCACTCTGTGCAGCCTCTCTCTGCCTGGTCTTCCAGACACTTCCACTGCAGTCAGGGCACCAGGCCTCTGTCTCCACCCACCATCACTCCTCTCCCTGACTCCTGGGTTCCTCTCATTAGGATAGGGTCTTCTTGAAGTTGTTTGCCACTCATGGACCAGATAAAATGATAAGAAAACAAGCGGCAGCTGCAGCCCCTTGTCTAGCCTGACTCTCAAGGGCCCACACCTGTTCCTTGGGCCTGGCCCGTTTAGCAAGGTTCATTTTCTGCTACTGTGAGCCCCTGAGGGGTGAGGATTGGCTGATTTGGGCAGCCTGACACTGCCTGCCTGCCCTCCCCAGGTGTGCCTGGGTTGAGGTCAATATAAACACCTCTCCAGGCAGCTAGAGCCCCTTTAGCTGTGCCTGATGCCATATTCTCTGCCCCGTCAGCAGTGTCGGGGCTGGGGTGGTGGTAGGGAGTGAGGGGCCGTGGCTTTGTGGGTGGCCCAGTGTGAGTGGGTCTCTGCTGGACTTTCCACAGGAGTTGCTAGGCTGCCACCTGCTAAAGAAGAGGATGTGTCATCCATACCTGCCGCTGGAATTTCTCCCCAGGCAGAGGTGAGGCAATAAAAAAGCAGTGGGGGCCGTGGCAGGAGGGGTATCTCAGGCAGGGAAATGGAAAGCTTCCAGAAGAGCATCTGGGGCCAGGACCATCCTGACTGGCCTGCAGGCACCAAGTCGGCCTGCGTGCTGTCGCTGGTGTGGCTCCACAGCCCTTCCTCTAGGCTTGCAAGTGCTTGTACATATTCAGGTGTTTTACCTGGAAAGGGTGGGAAGAGTTCAGCTGCAGCAGGACTGGGGCTCAGCTCACATTTACTCACAGACGCCTTAACACAGTCCCCCCAGCTTTGCAATGAGGATGCTCCTTGTCGGGGGGAGCGCTGCTGACTCCATGGGAGACGATTTCCCACCTCTGACCAACTTAAGAATTTTTTACCACTGGAGCAAGTGCCCTGATACGATTTTCCTCTGTATAACTGGTGGGTTCTGTTTTTTTTTTTTCTTTTTTTCTTTTTGGTTCAAGGTAGATTTTATTTATTCCTCTTTTTTTTTAATTTCGAGATATAAACATTGAAATAATGCATTAATATAAAGACGTCTATGTGAAGGGAAATACTTTTTTTCTGTTTTCTTTTATTAAATGCTATTTATTTTTATTTTTTTAAATTTATTTCTTTTATACAACAGGTTCTTATTGGATATCTATTTTATACCTAAAATTGTGCACATGTGAATCACAGTCTCCCAATTCATCCCACCACCACCCTCACATGGCGTTTCCCCCTTGGTGTCCATATGTTTGTTCTCTACATCTGTGTCTCTATATCTGCCCTGCAAACCGGTTCATCTGTACCATTTTTCTAGGTTCCACATATATGCATTAATATACAATATTTGTTTTTCTCTTTCTGACTTACTTCACTCCGTATGACAGTCTCTAGATCCATTAAGGTCTCTACAAATGACCCAATTTCATTCCTATGTATGGCTGAGTAATATTCCATTGTATATATGTACCACATCTTTATCCATTCGTCTGTCTGTGGGCACTTAGGTTGCTTTCATTACCTGGCTATTGTAAATAGTGGTTCAATGAACATTGTGGTGAATGTGTATTTTTGATTTATGGTTTTCTCTGGGTATATGCCCAGTAGTGGGATTGCTGGATTATATGGTAATTCTATTTTTACTTTTTTAAGGAACCTCCATACTGTTCCCCATAGAGACTGTATCAATTTACATTCTCAACAATAGTGGAAGAAGGTTCCTTTTATCCATACCCTCTCCAGCATTTGTTGTTTGTAGATTCTCTGTTGATGCCCATTCTAACAGGTGTGACATGACACCTCATTGTAGTTTCCATTTCCATTTCTCTAATAATTAGTGATATTGAGCAGGTTTTCATGTGCGTACTGGCCACCTCTATGTCTTCTTGGAAGAAATGTCTATTTATATCTTCTTCCTTTTTTGTATTGGGTTGTTTGTTTTATTAATATTGAGCTGCATGAGCTCTTTATATATATTGGAGATTAATCATTTGTCCATTGATTCGTTTGCAAATATTTTCTGCCATTCTGAGGGTTGTCTTTTCATCTTGTTTGTAGTTTCCTTTGCTTTGCAAAAGCTTTTACGTTCCCTTAGGTCCCATCTGTTTAGTTTTCTTTTTAATTTCATTACTATAAGAGGTGGATCAAAAAAGATCTTGCTGTGATTTACATCAGAGTATCCTTCGTAAGTTTTCCTCTCAGAGTTTTATACTATCCGGTCTTACATTAAGGTCTCTAATCCATTTTGAATATATTTTTATGTATGGTGTTGGGGAGTGTTCTAATTTCATTCTTTTACATGTAGCTGTCCATAATTCCCAGCACCAATGATTGAAGAGACTGTCTTATCTCCATTGTATAGTCTTGCCTCCTTTGTCATAGATTAGGTGACCATAGATGTGTAGGTTTATCCCTGTGCTTTCTTTTTTTTTTTCCTTTTACACGTTTATTGGAGTGTAATTGCTTTACAATGGAGTGTTCGTTTCTGCTGTATAAAAAAGTGAATCAGCTATACATATACAAATATCACCAGATCCCCTCCCTCTTGCATCTCCCTCTCACACCCCATATCCCACCCCTTTATGTGGTCACAAAGCACCGAGCTGATCTCCCTGTTCTATGTGGCTGCTTCCCAGTAGCTATTGGTGTTACATTTGGTAATGTATTTATGTCCATGCCACTCTCTCACTTCGTCCGAGCTTATCCATCCCCCTTCCGGTGTCCTCAAGTCCTTTCTCTATGTCTGTGTCCTTAATCCTGTCCTGCCACTAGGTTCTTCAAAATCTTTTTTTTTTCTTCATTAGATTCCGTATATCTCTGTTAACATACAGTATTAGTTTTTCCCTTTCTGACTTACTTCACTGTGTAGGACAGATTCTAAGTCCATCCACCTCAGTACAACTAACTCAGTTTTGCTTCTTTTTATGGCTGAGTAATACTCCATTGTATATATGTGCCAGATCTTCTTTAAACTTTCATCTGTCGATGGACACTTAGGTTGCTTCCATGTCCTGACTATTTTAATAGAGCTGCAATGAACATTTTTCTACATAACTCTTTTTGAATCATGGTTTTCACAAGGCAAATGCCCAGTAGTTGGATTGTTGTGTCATATGGTACTTCTATTGTTAGTTATTTAAAGGAACCTCCGTACTGTTCTCCCTAGTCCCCATATCAATTTCCATTCCCACCCACAGTGCAAGTGTGTTCCCTTTTCTCCAATAAAGGCCTCTCCAGCATTTATTGTTTTGTAGAATTTTTTGATGATTGCCACTCTGACTGCTGTGAGGTGATACCTCACGGTAGTTTTGATTTGCATTTCTCTAATGATTAGTAATGTTCAACATCCTTTCATGTGTTTCTTGGTAATCTGTATATCTTCTTTGGAGAAATGTCTATTTAGGTCTTCTGCCCGTTTTTGGATTGGGTTGTTTGTTTTTGTGATATTGAGCTACATGAGGTGCTTGTAAAGTTTGGAGATTAATCCTTTGTCAATTGCTTCATTTGAAAATATTTTCTCCCATTCTGAGGGTTGTTTTTGCATCTTGTTTATGTTTTCCTGTACTGTGTAAAAGCTTTTAAGTTTCATTAGGTCCCATTTGTTGATTTCTGTTTTTATTTCCATTTCTCTAGGAGGTGGGTCCAAAAGGATCTTGCTGTGATTTATGTCATAGAGTGTTCTGCCTATGGTTTCCTCTAAGTGTTTTATAGTGTCTGGTCTTATATTTAGATCTCTAATCAATTTAGAGTTCATTTTTGTGTATAGTTTTATGGAGTTTTCTAATTTCATTCTTTTATGTGTAGGGGTCCAGTTTTCCCAGCACCAATTACTGAAGAGACTGTCTTTTCTCCATTGTATATCCTTAGCTCCTTTGTCATAGATGAGATAGCCATAGGTATGTAGGTTTATCTCTGGGCTTTCTGTCCTGTTCCATTGATCTGTGTTTATGCCAATCTACATACACTTGATTCCATTATGCAGACATATAAATACATAGGTTTCAAGTTTATTACCAGTCAGATATATTCCTCTTCAGTGAATAGGGTGTTTTGTGTCCAGTTCATTGAGAAATGAGTAGGTCTTGTCTATTACATATTTGGTATATGGAATGGGATCTGTGCTAAGTTCAAACTCTGCTTTTACACATCACCCCACGTCACCTTTCCCCTTAAGGAGGAATAAGTGTGTTTTCTAAATTTGTAACTCTGTTCACATTTCAAATTCAGTTCATGTGTAGCCATGTTTACATTCCCTCTATAAGTGATATATTACAATAATTTTTTTTTTTCTTTGTGGCTCATTTCACTTAGCATCATCATACCTAAAGCCACTCATTATGCTGCTACTGGCCTTATGACATTGATTTTATGTCTGAGTGACATTCCATTGTATATAAGTACCACAACATCTATATCCATTTTTTCCCTTTCCTGGGATATTTAAAGTGTACCAAAGTCCAGGTTCTTGTAAACAGAGCAGCCCTTAAGTTTGAGCTGGCTGTGTGTTGTGGATTTTTAGTTTTCCGAAAATACACGTCCATGAGTGGAAGTGTGCTATGCTCTGTAGCTCTGTTTTAGAAAACAACATACAGTTCTCCAGAGAGGCTGTTGGCAATTTACATCCTGTCCATCGGCATAACCAGACTCCCTTTTCTCCATGGCCTGTCCTGCATTTGTGGTTTTTACACTATTTGTGGATGGCCCTTTTGACTGGAGGTAAGGGACACTTCTATGTAGTGTGGATTTGCAATGCCTGATGGCTTGCTTGCCCAAAAATGGCGAATAGATTTTTTCCCGAATATATTCAAGAAAATACACATACTCCCTTTCGGCCTAGGGCAAAATTGTCGAAGTTCTGTCACTTTTCATGTGCTTTAAAGACAACTCCAATCTACCTCTTGAAATCTGTTTCCTTCAATTCTGCCTTGCATTCAAATCCTCTTCACTGCCTTACCTCAATATATTTCTGGATGATAGTTGTCCTTTATAACTCTGCAAGTTTGTGAATTGCTGTGCCCCTGATTTCCATTTTTCAACTGGCCTCTTTGTGAGCTGGCTGCAATACCTCAGGATGGCTGTAGGTCCTAGTCTGGTTCTGGGGTGTCAGGCTGAGCCTTTGGTTAATTCTTCTTGCTGATGGGAACCTAGAGTGACATGTGCACATCCAAACACCTACAGCTAATCTCTCATTTGTTTCCCCTCTTCCTGTTCATCCTCTGCACAATTTGCAAACTGTGCATAACAGGAGGGTAAAGGCGCTGACACTCCAAGTTGGGGGATTTTTAGTAATGCAGCTGGAATGGCGAAGCCGAGCACGACAAAAGGAAAAATGAGGTACCTTTTAGAAAACTTTCCCAATTACACAGTGTACCTTCCACTGGGTTTCCCATGCATGCTTTAACTGTAGGAAGATTCCCTTAAACTTGGAGAGTTGGGACCACTAGAATGGGTAGTACACAGTATTGCTCTAAGTGGTGTTCTTTTGCTCACACAAACTCAACAATCTTGTCAGCCCCAAGTGTCCAGTTTTATGTCTCATCCAGCTGTGGGTGTAAAGGTGGACAATCCAGGTTGCATCACAGGCCCTGAACGTAATTCTTAAGGCTTTCCCTCCGTTTCGCTGTTTTTGCATTTTGCTTTTGAAATTTATTTTTATAAGGGTATTTAGCTGAATTTCAGTGCTGTGTTCATGCCGTTATACACACACATGACTCCTTTATGGAGACATGAGAATACATATGTTTTAAAATTCTTGGAGTCAGATATATTCCTCTGCAATGAATAGGGGGTGTTGAGTCGAGTTCATGGTGCAGGGAGTAAGTGATGTCTATTACATACTTGGTTTATGTAACGGTATCTGTGCTAATTTAAAACTGTGGTTTTATGCATCAACTCACCTCGCCTTTCCCGATAAGAAGGCAGAATATTGTTTTCTAAGTGTGTGACTCTGTTGTGTTTGTAATTCAGTTCATTCGTAGCCAAGTGTACATTCCCAAAATAGTGATATCTTATGATAAGATTTGGTACTCGGTTATCTTTCCTAACTCAGTTCATATGTAGCCATGTTTACAGGATCTTCATAAGTGATATCTTATGATAAGTTTCTTTTTCTGTGTGACTTATTTCACTTAGAATCATCGTACCTGAATCCACTCATTTTGCTGCTACTGGCCTTATGACATTGATTTCATGGCTGAGGGGTATTCCACCGTATGTAAGTAACACAATTTTTTGAACCATTTTAATCTTTCCTGGGATATTTAAGTTGTACGCAAGTTGAGGTTCTTGTAAGCAGTGCAGACCTAAACTTTGGGGTGGCTCTGACTTATTGATTTTCAGTTTTCCCAAGGTATATTCCCTAGACTGCAAGTGCCCTTGGCTCTGTAGCTCGGTTGTTTACTTGTTTATGGAACACAATGCACTCCTCCAGTGACGCAGTTGGCAATTTATATCCCACCCATCAGCATAACAAGGCTCCCTGTTCTCCAGGGCCTGTCTTGCCTTTCTGCTTTTTATCCATTTTTTGGATGTGCCTTTTGACTGGTGAGAAGTGATACTTCTTTGGAGTGAAGATTTGCATTGCCCGCTTGCTTGCTTAGCCAAAAAGGGCGAATGGGTTTTCTCTTGAATATATTCATGAAAAAACGCATACGCCCTTTTTGGCCAAGTGCATCATTGTCAAAGTAGTGCCCCTCTTCCTGTGCTTTAAAGGCGATTCCAACGTATCTCTTGAAATCTGTTTCCTGCTATTCTGCCTCGCTTTCAAGTCCGCCTCATTGCCTTCCCTCAACAGATTTTTGGATGATAGTTGTCCTTTATTAATCTGCCAGTTTGTGAACTGCTGTGCCCCTGAGCTCCATTTTTTAACTCGTTTTTTGTGAGCTGAACGCAAGTCCAAAATTTTGGTTCAGGAACTCTACTGGTTCCCGGTGGGTGGCGGAGACTTTGGTTAATTCTTCTTCCAACCGGGATATAAGAGTGACATGTGCCCGCCCAAATGCCTAACAGCTACTCTCTCATTGGTTCTCCCTCTTCCCTTTTATCCTCTGCCACATTGGCAACCTGTGTGAACCAAGAGGTTAAAGGGGCTGTCTCTACAAAATGGGTGATTGATAGAAAAGCAGTTGGAAATTCAAACTGGAACACCAGGAGAGAGAGTATTAGGTGAGTTTTAGAAACCTTTCATATTCACACTGTGTCCATTCTCTAGGTTTCCCGTACATATTATAACTGTAGTAATATTCACTTCAACCTGGAGAGTTGGGACGCATGGAATGGGTTCCATGCATTATTGCTTTAAAGGGTCTGCATTTGCTCACACAATCTCACCAATCCTCTCAGTCCCATGTGTCCAGCCTTCTGCCACATCCAGCTGTCGTTGTAGATAAGGTCATTCCTGGTTTCATCAGATACCCTGAAGGAATTGTAAAGAATTTCCCTTTTTTTTCTTCTTTTTCAAATTCCTTTTTATAGTGGGTTTGAGCTGATTCTCGCTGCCATGTTTATGCCAGTCTAGACACACTTGATTCCCTACGGAGATATGTAAATACATAGATGTTAAGATTCTTACTAGTCAGATATATTCCTCTGTGGGAAATATGGTGTTTTGAGTCCCTTTCTCTGAGTAAGGAGTAGGTCTTGTCTATTCCATAGTTGGTTTTTGGAACGGTACCTGTGCTTATATCAAACTCTGGTTTTATGCATCACCCCAACTCTCCTACCCCCTTAAGCGGGCATAAGCGTGTTTTCTAAATGTGAGACTCTGTTCTCTTTCCTATCTCAGTTCATGTGTAGCCTTGTTACAGGATCTTCATAAGTGATATCTTATGATAAGTTTCTTTTTCGGTGTGACTTATTTCACTTAGAATCATCGTACCTGAATCCACTCATTTTGCTGCTACAGGTCTTATGACATTGATTTCATGGCTGAGGGATATTCCATCGTACGTAAGTACCACAAATTTTTGAACCATTTTTATATTTCCTGGGATATTTAGGGTGTAGACAAGTTGAGGTTCTTGTAAGCAGTGCAGCCCTAAATTTTGGGGTGGCTCTGTCTTATTGATTTTCAGTTTTCCCAAGGTATATTCCCTAGACTGGAAGTGCCCTTGGCTCTGTAGCTCTGTTGTTTACTTGTTTTAGGGAACACAATTCACTCCTCCAGTGAGGCAGTTGGCAATTTACATGCCGCCCATCAGCATAACAAGGCTCCCTGTTCTCCACGGCCTGTCTTGACTTTCCGGGTTTTACCCATTTTGTGGATGTCCCTTTTGACCGGTGGGAAGTGATACTTTTTGGTAGTGCAGATTTGCATTGCACGCTTGCTTGCTTGGCCAAAAAGGGCGTATGCGTTTTCTCCTGAATATATTCAGGAGAGAACGCATACGCCCTTTTTGGCCAAGTGCATCATTGTCGAAGTTGTGCCCCTCTTCCTGTGCTTTAAAGGCGTTTCCAACGTACCTCTTGAAATCTGTTTCCTGCTATTCTCCCTCGCTTTCAAGTCCGCCTCGTTGCCTTCCCTCAACAGATTGTTGGAAGATAGTTGCCCTTTATTACTCTGCCAGTTGGTGAATTGCTGAGCCCCCGAGCTCCATTTTTTAACTCGTTTTTTTTGAGCTGAACGCAAGTCCAGTATTTTGGTTCAGGACATATACTGGTTTTCGGTGGGTGGCTGAGACTTCGGTTAAGTCTTCTTCCTGCCGGGAAATAAGAGTGATATGTGCCCGTCCAAATGCCTAACAGCTACTCTCTCATTGGTTCTCCCTCTTCCCATTCATCCTCTGGTAAATTGGCAACCTGTGCGAAACAGGAGGTTAAAGGTGCTGTCTCTCCAGGTTGGGAGATTGATAGTAAAGCAGTTGGAAAGACAAACCGGAGAACCAGGAGAGGGACTGTTTGTTGAGTTTTAGAGACCTTTCGTATTCACTGAGTGTCCATTCTCTAGGTTTCCCGTACATGTTATAACTGTAGTAATATTCCCTTCAACCTGGAGAGTTGGGACCCATGGAATGGGTGCCATTAATTATTGCTTTAAAGGGTCTGCATTTGCTCACCCAATCTCACCAATCCTCTCAGTCCCATGTGACCAGCCTTAAACCACATCCAGCTGTGGTTGTAGATAGGGTCATTCCAGGTTTCATCAGAGACCCTGAAGGAATTGTAAAGAATTTCCCTTTTTTTTTGTTTTTCAAATTCCTTTTTATATTGGGTTTGAGCTGATTCTCACTGCCATGTTTATGCCAGTCTAGACACATTTGATTCCCAAAAAGAGACATATCAATTCATAGGTTTTAAGATTCTCACTACTCAGATATATTCCTCTGTGGGAAATATGGTGTTTTGACTGCCTTTCACTTAGGAAGGTGTAAGTCTTGTCTATTACATACTTGGTTCTTGGAACGGTACGTGAGCTTATATCAAATTCTGGTTTTATGCATCACCCCACCTCTCCTTCCCCCTTAAGCAGGCATAAGAGTGTTTTCTAAATGTGAGACTCTCTTCTCTTTCCTAACTCAGTTCATGTGTAGCCATGTTTATAGGATCTTCATAAGTGATATCTTATGATAAGTTTCTTTCTGTGTGACTTATTTCACTTAGAATCATCGTACCTGAATACACTCATTTTGCTGCTACTGGTCATAAGATATTGATTTCATGGCTGAGGGGTATTCCCTCGTACGTAAGTACCACAACTTTTTCAACCATTTTTATAATTCCTGGGATACTTAATGTGTAACCAAGTTGAGGTTCTTGTAAGCAGTGCATTCCTAAATTTTGGGCTGGCTCTGTCTTATTGATTTTCAGTTTGCCCATGGTATATTCCCTAGACTGGAAGTTCCCTTGGCTCTGTAGCTCTGTTGTTTACTTGTTTTAGGGAACACAATTCACTCCTCCAGAGAGGCAGTTGGCAATTTACATCCCGGCCATCAGCATAACAAGGCTCCCTGTTCTCCAGGGCCTCTCTTGAATTTATGGTTTTTACCCTTTTTGTGGATGTTCCTTTGGACCGGTGGGAAGTGATACTTCTTTGTAGTGCAGACTTACATTGTATGCTTGCTTGCTTGGCCAAAATGTGAGTATGCGTTTTCTCCTGAATATACTGAGGAGAAAACGCATACGCCCTTTTTGGACAAGTGCATCATTGTCGAAGTTGTGCCCCTCTTCCTGTGCTTTAAAGGTGATTCCAACATACCTCATGAAATCTGTTTCCTGCTATTCTGCCTCACTTTCAAGTCCGCCTCGTTGCCTTCCCTCAACAGATTTTTGGATGATAGTTGTCCTTTATTACTCTGCCAGTTTGTGAATTGCTCTGCCCTATAGCTCCATTTTTTACCTCGTTTTTTGTGAGCTGAATGCAAGTCCCATATTTTGGTTTAGGACCTATACTGGTTCCCGGTGGGTGGCTGAGACTTTGGGTAATTCTTCTTCCTCCCGGGAAATAAGAGTGACATGTGCCCGTCCAAATGCCTAACAGCTACTCTCTCTTTGGTTCTCCCTCTTCCCTTTCATCCTTTGCCAAATTGGCAACCTGTGCGAACCAAGAGGTTAAAGGTGCTGTCTCTCCAAGTTGGGAGATTGATAGTAAAGCAGTTAGAAAGTGAAACTGGAACACCAGGAGAGGGACTATTTGTTGAGATTTAGAAACCTTTTGTATTCACAGTGTGTCCATTCTCTAGGTTTCCCATACATGTTATAGTTGTAGTAATATTCCCTACAACCTGGAGAGCTCGGACCCATGGAATGGGTGCCATGCATTATTGCTTTAAAGGGTCTGCATTTGCTCATGAATCTCACCAATCCTCTCAGTCCCATGTGTCCAGCTTTATGCCACCTCCACCTGTCGTTCTAGATAGGGTCATTCCAAGTTTCATCAGATAGCCTGAAGGAATTTCAAAGAATTTCGCTATTTTTTTTGTTTTATTTTTGGAATTCCTTTTTATAGTGGGTTTGAGCTGATTCTCACTGCCATCTTTATGCCAGTCTACACACACTTGATTCCCTTACGGAGACATATCAATACATAGGTTTTAAGATTATTAGTAGTCAGATATATTCCTCTGCGGGGAATATGGGATTTTTAGTCCCTTTCACTGAGGAAGGTGTAGGTCTTGTTTATTCCATAGTTGGTTTTTGGAACGGTACCTGTGCTTATATCAACCTCTGGTTTTATCCATCACCCCACCTCTCCTGCCCCCTTAAGCAGGCATAAGAGTGTTTTCTAAATGTGAGACTCTCTTCTCTTTCCTAACTCAGTTCATGTGTATCCATGTTTACAGGATCTTCATAAGTGATATCTTATGATAAGTTTCTTTTTCTGTGTGACTTATTTCACTTAGAAACATCGTACCTGAATCCACTCATTTTCTGCTACTGGTCATATGATATTGATTTCATGGCTGAGCGATATACCCTCCTACGTAAGTACCACAATTGTTTCAACCATTTTTATATTTCCTGGGATATTTAATGTGTACCCAAGTTGAGGTTCTTGTAAGCAGTGCATTCCTAAATTTTGGGGTGGTTCTGTCTTATTGATTTTCAGTTTTCCCAAGGTATATTCCCCAGACTGGAAGTGCCCTTGGCTCTGTAGCTCCGTTGTTTACTTGTTTTAGGGAACACAATGCACTCCTCCAGAGAGGCAGTTGGCAATTTACATCCCGCCCATCAGCATAACAAGGCTCCCTGTTCTCCAGGGCCTGTCTTGAATTTCTGGTTTTTACCCTTTTTGTGGATGTCCCTTTGGACCGGTGGGAAGTGATACTTCTTTGTAGTGCAGACTTACATTGTCTGCTTACTTGCTTGGCCAAAATGAGCTTATGCGTTTTCTCCTGAATATACTCAGGAGAAAACGTATACACCCTTTTTGGACAAGTGCATCATTGTCGACGTTGTGCCCCACTTCCTGTGCTTTAAAGGCGATTCCAACATACCTCTTGAAATCTGTTTCCTGCTATTCTGGCTCACTTTCAAGTCCGCCTCGTTGCCTTCCCTCAACAGATTTTTGGATGATAGTTGTCCTTTATTACTCTGCCAGTTTGTGAATTGCTCTGCCCTATAGCTCCATTTTTTAACTCGTTTTTTTGAGCTGAACGCAAGTCCCATATTTTGGTTTAGGACCTATACTGGTTCCCGGTGGGTGGCTGAGATTTTGGTTAATTCTTCTTCCTCCCGGGAAATAAGAGTGACATGTGCCCGTCCAAATGCCTAACAGCTACTCTCTCTTTGGTTCTCCCTCTTCCCTTTCATCCTTTGCCAAACTGGCAGCCTGTGCGAACCAGGAGGTTAAAGGTGCTGTCTCTCCAAGTTGGGAGATTGATAGTAAAGCAGTTAGAAAGTGAAACTGGAGCACCAGGAGAGGGACTATTCGTTGAGATTTAGAAACCTTTCGTATTCACAGTGTGTCCATTCTCTAGGTTTCCCATACATGTTATAGCTGTAGTAAAATTCCCTACAACCTGGAGAGTTGGGAACCATGGAATGGGTGCCATGCATTATTGCTTTAAAGGGTCTGCATTTGCTCAGGAATCTCACCAATCCTCTCAGTCCCATGTGTCCAGCCTTATGCCACGTCCAGCTGTCGTTCTAGATAGGGTCATTCCAAGATTCATCAGAGACCCTGAAGGAATTGTAAAGAATTTCGCTGGTTTTTGTTTTGTTTTTGAAATTCCTTTTTATAGTGGGTTTGAGCTGATTCTCGCTGCCATCTTTATGCCAGTCTACACACACTTGATTCCCTTATGGAGACATATCAATACATAGGTTTTAAGATTCTTACTAGTCAGATATATTCCTCTGCGGGAAATATGGGGTTTTGAGTCCCTTTCACTGAGGAAGGTGTAGGTCTTGTCTATTCCAGAGTTGGTTTTTGGAACGGTACCTGTGCTTATATCAACCTCTGGTTTTATGCATCACCCCACCTCTCCTTCCCCCTTAAGCAGGCATAAGTGTGTTTTCTAAATGTGAGACTCTCTTCTCTTTCCTAACTCAGTTCATGTGTAGCCATGTTTACAGGATCTTCATAAGTGATATCTTATGATAAGTTTCTTTTTCTGTGTGACTTATTTCACTTAGAATCATTGTACCTGAATCCACTCATTTTGTTGCTACTGGTCATATGATATTGATTTCATGGCTGAGGGATATTCCCTCTTACGTAAGTACCACAAATTTTTCAACCATTTTTATATTTCCTGGGAAATTAAGTTGTACCCAAGTTGAGGTTCTTGTAAGCAGTGCAGCCCTAAATTTAGGGGTGGCTCTGTCTTATTGATTTTCAGTTTGCCCAAGGTATATTCCCTAGACTGGAAGTGCCCTTGGCTCTGTAGCTCTGTTGTTTACTTGTTTTAGGGAACACAATGCACTCCTCCAGAGAGGCAGTTGGCAATTTACATCCCGTCCATCAGCATAACAAGGCTCCCTGTTCTCCAGGGCCTGTCTTGACTTTCTGGTTTTTACACATTTTGTGGATGTCCCTTTTGACCGGTGGGAAGTGATACTTCTTTGTAGTGCAGATATGCATTGCCCACTTGCTGGATTGGTCAAAAAGGGCGTATGCGTTTTCTCCTGCATATGTTCAGGAGAAAATTCATACGCCGTTTTTGGCCAAGTGCATCATTGACGAAGTTGTGCCCCTCTTCCTGTGCTTTACATGTGATTCCAACGTACCTCTTGAAATCTGTTTCCTGCTATTCTGCCTCGCTTTCAAGTTCGCCTCGTTGCCTTCCCTCAACAGATTTTTGGACGATACTTGCCCTTTATTACTCTGCCATTTTGTGAATTGCTGTGCCCCTGAGCTCCATTTTTTAACTCGTTTTCTCTCAGCTGAACGCAAGTCCAATATTTTGGTTCAGAAACTATACTGGTTCCCGGTGGGTGGCTGAGACTTTGGTCAATTCTTCTTCCTCCCGGGAAATAAGAGTGACATATGCCCGTCCAAATGCCTAACAGCTACTCTCCCATTGGTTCTCCCTCTTCCCATTCATCCTCTGCAAAATTTGCAACCTGTGCGAAACAGGAGGTTAAAGGTGCTGTCTCTCCAGGTTGGGAGATTGATACTAAAGCAGTTGGAAAGTCAAACCGGAGCACCAGAAGAGGTTCTATTCGTTGAGTTTAGAGACCTTTCGTATTCATTGTGTCCATTCTCTAGGTTTCCCGGACATGTTATAGCTGTATTAATATTCCCTTCAACCTGGAGAGTTGGGACCCATGGAATGGGTGCCGTGCATTATTGCTATAAAGGGTCTGCGTTTGCTCACCCAATCTCACCAATCCTCTCAGTCCCATGTGTCCAGCCTTATGCCATATCCAGCTATCGTTTTAGATAGGGTCATTCCAGGTTTCATCAGAGACCCTGAAGGAATTTTAAAGAATTTCCCTCTTTTTTTGTTTTGTTTTTGAAATTCCTTTTTACAATGGGTTTGAGGTGATTCTCGCTGCCATGTTTATGCCAGTCTAGACACACTTGATTCCCTTACGGAGACATATCAATACTTAGGTTTTAAGATTCTTACTACTCAGATATATTCCTCTGCGGCAAATATGGGATTTTGAGTCCCTTTCACTGAGGAAGGTATAGGTAGGTCTTGTCTATTCCATAGTTGGTTTTTGGAACGGTACCGGTGCTTACATCAAACTCTGTTTTTATGCATCACCCCACCTCTCCTTCCCCCTTAAGCAGGTATAAGAATGTTTTCTAAATGTGAGAGTCTGTTCTCTTTCCTAACTCAATTCATGTGTAGCCATGTTTACAGGATCTTCATAAGTGATATCTTATGATAAGTTTCTTTTTCTGTGTGACTTATTTCACTTAGAATCCTCGTACCTGAATCCACTCATTTTGCTGCTACTGGTCTTATGACCTTGATTTCATGGCTGAGGGATAATCCATCGTACATAAGTACCACAGTTTTTTGAACCATTTTTATATTTCCTGGGATATTTCAGGTGTACCCAAGTTGAGGTTCTTGTAAGCAGTGCAGCCCTAAATTTGAGGGTGTCTCTGTCTTATTGATTTTCAGTTTTCCTAAGGTATATTCCCTAGACTGGAAGTGCCCTTGGCACTGTAGCTCTGTTTTTTTCCTGTTTTAGGGAACACAATGCACTCCTCCAGAGAGAAAGTTCGCAATTTACATCCCGCCCAACAGCATAACAACGCTCCCTGTTCTCCAGGGCCTGTCTTGCCTTTCTAGTTTTTACACATTTTGTGGATGTCCCTTTTGACCGGTGGGAAGTGATACTTCTTTGTAGTGCAGATTTGCATTGCCCGCTTGCTTGCTTGGCCAAAAAGGGCGTATGCGTTTTTTCCTGCATACGTTCAGGAGAAAATGCATACGCCGTTTTTGGCCAAGTGCATCATTGACGAAGTTGTGCCCCTCTTCCTGTGCTTTACAGGTGATTCCAACGTACCTCTTGAAATCTGTTTCCTGCTATTCTGCCTCGCTTTCAAGTCTGCCTCGTTGCCTTCCGTCAACAGATTTTTGGATGATAGTTGTCCTTTATTACTTTGCCAGTTTGTGAATTGCTGTGCCCTTGAGCTCCAATTTTCAACTCGTTTTTTGTGAGCTGAACGCATGTCCAAAATTTTGGTTCAGGACCTATACTGGTTCCCGGTGGGTGGCTGCAACTTTGGTTAATTCTTCTTCCTGCCGGGAAATTAGAGTGACATATGCCCGGCCAAATGCCTAACAGCTACTCTCTCATTGGTTCTCCCTCTTCCCTTTCATCCTCTGCCAAATTGGCAACCTGTGAGAACCAGGAGGTTAAAGGGGCTGTCTCTCTCAGTTGGGAGATTGACAGTAAAGCTGTTGGAAAGTCAAACTGGAGCACCAGGAGAGGGACTATTCGTTGAGTTTTAGAGACTTTCCTATTCACTGTGTGTGCATTCTCTAGGTTTTCCATACATGTTACAGCTGTAGTAATATTCCCTTCAACCTGGAGAGTTGGGACCCATGGAATGGGTGCCATGCAGTATTGCTTTACAGGGTCTGCATTTGCTCACCCAATCTCACCAATCCTCTCAGTCCCAAGAGTCCAGCCTTATTCCACATCCAGCTGTCATTGTAGACATGGTCATTCCACGTTTCATCAGAGACCCTGAAGGAATTGTAAAGAATTTCCCTGTTTTTTTGTTTTGTTTTTGAATTTCCTTTTTATAGTGGGTTTGAGCTGATTCTCGCTGCCATGTTTATGCCAGTCTAGACACACTTGATTCCCTTACGGAGACATATCAATACCTAGGTTTTAAGATTCTTACTAGTCAGATATATTCCTCTGCGGGAAATATGGGGTTTTGAGTCCATTTCACTGAGGAAGGTATAGGTAGGTCTTGTCAATTCCATAGTTGGTTTTTGGAACGGTACCTGTGCTTATATCAAACTCTGGTTTTATGCATCACCCCACCTCTCCTTCCCCCTTAAGCAGGCATAAGAGTGTTTTCTAAATGTGAGACTCTCTTCTCTTTCCTAACTCAGTTAATGTGTAGCCATGTTTACAGGATCTTCATAAGTGATATCTTATGATAAGCTTCTTTTTCTGTGTGACTTATTTCACTTAGAATCATCGTACCTGAATCCACTCATTTTGCTGCTACTGGTCTTATGACATTGATTTCATGGCTGAGGGATATTCCCTCATACGTAAGTACCACAATTTTTTCAACCATTTTTATCTTTCCTGGGATATTTCCGGTGTTCCCAAGTTGAGGTTCTTGTAAGCAGTGCAGCCCTAAATTTGAGGGCGGCTCTGTCCTATTGATTTTCAGTTTTCCCAAGGAATATTCTCTAGCCTGGAAGTGCCCTTGGCTGTCTAGCTCTGTTGTTTACTTGTTTTAGGGAACAAAATGCACCCCTCCAGTGAGGCAGTTGGCAATTTACATCCCGTCCATCAGCATAAGAAGGCTCCCTGTTCTCCAGGGCCTCTCTTGCCTTTCTGGTTTTTACACATTTTGTGGATGTCCCTTTTGACCGGTGGGAAGTGATACTTCTTTGTAGTGCAGATTTGCATTGCCTGCTTGCTTGCTTGGCCAAAATGGGCATATGCGTTTTCTGCTGCATATATTCAGGAAAAATGCATACGCACTATTTGGCCAAGTGCATCATTGTCGAAGTTGTGCCCCTCTTCCTGTGCTTTACAGGTGATTCCAATGTACCTCTTGAAATCTGTTTCCTGCTATTCTGCCTCGATTTCAATTCCTCCTCGTTGCCTTCCCTCAACAGATTGTGTGATGATAGTTGTCCTTTATTACTCTGCCAGTTTGTGAATTGCTGTGCCCTTGAGCTCCATTTTTCAACTCGTTTTTTGTGAGCTGAACGCATGTCCAAAATTTTCGTTCAGGGCCTAATTGGTTCCCGGGGGGTGGCTGCAACTTTGGTTAATTCTTCTTCCTCCCGGAAATTTAGAGTGACATATGCCCGTCCAATTGCCTAACAGCTACTCTCTCATTGGTTCTCCCTCTTCCCTTTCATCCTCTGCCAAATTGGCAACCTGTGAGAACCAGGAGGTTAAAGGGGCTGTGTCTCCAAGTTGGGAGATTGATAGTAAAGCAGTTGGAAAGTCAAAGCGGAGCACCAGGAGAGGGACTATTCGTTGATTTTTCAAGAACTTTCGTATTCAGAGTGTGTCCATTCTCTAGGTTTCCCGTACATGTTATATTTGTAGTAATATTCCCTTCAACCTGGAGAGTTGGGACCCATGGAATGGGTGCCGTGCATTATTGCTTTAAATGGTCTGCATTTGCTCACCCATTCTCACCAATCCTCTCAGTCCCAAGTGTCCAGACTTATGCCACATCCAGCTGTCATTGTAGACAGGGTCATTCCACGTTTCATCAGAGACCCTGAAGGAATTGTAAAGAATTTCGCTGTTTTTTTGTTTTGTTTTTGAAATTCCTTTTTATAGTGGGTTTGACCTGATTCTCGCTGCCATGATTATGCCAGTCTAGAAACACTTGATTCCCTTACAGAGACATATCAAACATAGGTTTTAAGATTCTTACAAGTCAGATATATTCCTCTGCGGGAAATATGGGGTTTTGAGTCCCTTTCACTGAGGAAGGTGTAGGTCTTGTCTATTCCATAGTTGGTTTTTGGAACGGTACCTGTGCATATATCAAACTCTGGTTTTATGCATCACCCCACCTCTCCTTCCCCCTTAAGCAGGCATAAGATTGTTTTCTAAATGTGAGACTCACTTCTGTTCCCTAACTCAGTTCATGTGTATCCATGTTTACAGGATCTTCATAAGTGATATCTTATGATAAGCTTCTTTTTCTGTGTGACTTATTTCACTTAGAATCTTCGTACCTGAATCCACTCATTTTGCTGCTACTGGTCTTATGACATTGATTTCATGGCTGAGGGATATTCCATCATACGAAAGTACCACAATTTTTGAACCATTTTTATATTTCCTGGGATATTTCAGGTGTACCCAAGTTGAGGTTCTTGTAAGCAGTGCAGCCCTAAATTTGAGGGTGGCTCTGTCTTATTGATTTTCAGTATTCCTAAGGTATATTCCCTAGACTGGAAGTGCCCTTGGCACTGTTGCTCTGTTTTTTACCTGTTTTAGGGAACACAATTCACTCCTCCAGAGAGAAAGTTCGCAATTTACATCCCGCCCAACAGCATAACAACGCTCCCTGTTCTCCAGGGCCTGTCTTGCCTTTCTGATTTTTACACATTTTGTGGATGTCCCTTTTGACCGGTGGGAAGTGATACTTCTTTGTAGTGCAGATTTGCATTGCCCGCTTGCTTGCTTGGCCAAAAAGGGCGTATGCGTTTTCTCCTGCATATGTTCAGGAGAAAATGCGTACGCCGTTTTTGGCCAAGTGCATCATTGACGAAGTTGTGCCCCTCTTCCTATGCTTTACATGTGATTCCAACGTACCTCTTGAAATCTCTTTCCTGCTATTCTGCCTCGCTTTCACGTCTGCCTCGTTGCCTTCCCTCAACAGATTTTTGGATGACAGTTGTCCTTTATTACTTTGCCGGTTTGTGAATTGCTGTGCCCTTGAGCTCCCTTTTTCAACTCGTTTTTTGTGAGCTGAACGCATGTTCAAAATTTTGGTTCAGGACCTATACTGTTTCCCGGTGGGTGGCTGCAACTTTGGTTAATTCTTCTTCCTGCCGGGAAACAAGAGTGACATGTGCCCGTCCAAATGCCTAACAGCTACTCTCTCATTGGTTTTCCCTCTTCCCTTTCATCCTCTGCCAAATTGGCAACCTGTGAGAACCAGGAGGTTAAAGGGACTGTCTCTCAAAGTTGGGAGATTTATAGTAAAGCAGTTGGAAAGTCAAACTGGGGCACAAGGAGAGGGACATTTCGTTGAGGTTTACAAACCTTTCGTATTCACAGTGTGTCCATTCTCTAGGTTTCCCATATATGTTATAGATGTAGTAATATTCCCTTCAACCTGGAGAGGTGGGATCCATGGAATGGGTGACATGCATTATTGCTTTACAGGGTCTGCATTTGCTCACCCAATCTCACCAATCCTCTCAGTCCCATGTGTCCAGCCTTATGCCACCTACAGCTGTCGTTGTAGATAGGGTCATTCCAAGGTTTATCAGAGAGCCTGAAGGAATTGTAAAGAATTTCACTGTTTTTTGTTTTGTTTTTGAAATTCCGTTTTATAGTGGGTTTGATCTGATTCTCGCTGCCATCTTTATGCCAGTCTAGACACACTTGATTCCCTTACGGAGACATATCAATACATAGGTTTTAAGATCCTTACTACTCAGATATATTCCTCTGCGGGAAATATGGGATTTTGAATCCCTTTCACTGAGGAAAGTGTAAGTCTTCTCTATACCATAGTTGGTTTTTGGAACGGTACCTGTGCTTATATCAAACTCTGTTTTTATGCATCACCCCACCTCTCCTTCCCCCTTAAGCAGGCATAAGAGTTTTTTTCTAAATGTGAGACTCTGTTCTCCTCCCTAACTCAGTTCATGTGTAGCCATGTTTACAGGATCTTCATAAGTGATATCTTATGATACGTTTCTTTTTCTGTGTGACTTATTTCACTTAGAATCATCGTACCTGAATCCACTCATTTTGCTGCTACTGGTCTTATGACATTGATTTCTTGGCTGAGGGATATTCCATTGTACGTAAGTACCACAATTTTTTGAACCATTTTTTATATTTCCTGGGATATTTCAGGTGTACCCAAGTTGAGGTTTTTGTAAGCAGTGCAGCCCTAAATTTGAGGGTGGCTCTGTCTTATTGATTTTCAGTATTCCTAAGTTATATTCCCTAGACTGGAAGTGCCCTTGGCACTGTAGCTCTGTTTTTTACCTGTTTTAGGGAACACAATGCACTCCTCCAGAGAGAAAGTTCGCAATTTACATCCCGCCCAACAGCATAACAACACTCCCTGTTCTCCAGGGCCTGTCTTGCCTTTCTGGTTTTTACACATTTTGTGGATGTCCCTTTTGACCGGTGGGAAGTGATACTTCTTTGTAGTGCAGACTTGCATGCCCGCTTCCTTGCTTGGCCAAAAAAGGCGTATGTGTTTTCTCCAGAATATACTCAGGAGAAAATGCATAAGCCCTTATTGGCCAAGTGCCTCATTGTCGAAGTTGTGCCCCTCTTCCTGTGCTTTAAAGGTTATTCCAACGTACCACTTGAAATCTGTTTCCGGATATTCTGCCTCGCTTTCAAATCCACCTCGTTGCCTTCCCACAACAGATTTTTGGACGATAGTTGTCCTTTATTACTCTGTGAGTTTGTGAATTTCAGTTCCCATGAGCTACGTTTTTTTACTGTTTTTTTCTGAGCTGTACGCAAGTCTAATATTTTGGTTCAGGACCTATACTGGTTACCGGTGGGTGGCTGAGACTTTGGTCAATTCTTCTTCCTCCCGGGAAATAAGAGTGACATATGCCCGTCCAAACGCCTAACAGCTACTCTCTCTTTGGTTCTCCCTCTTCCCATTCATCTTCTGCGAATTTGGCAACCTGTGCGAAAGAGGATTTTAAAGATGCTGTCTCTCCAGGTTTGGAGATTGATAGTAAAGCAGGTGGAAAGGCAAACCGGAGCATCAGGAGAGGGACAATTCGTTGAGTTTTAGAGACCTTTTGTATTCACAATGTGTCCATTCTCTAGGTTTCCCGTACATGTTATAGCTGTAGTAATATTCCCTTCAACCTGGAGAGTTGGGACCCAAGGAATGGGTGCCGTGCATTATTACTTTAAAGGGTCTGCATTTGCTCACCCAATCTCACCAATCCTCTCAGTCCCATGTGTCCAGCCTTATGCCACCTACAGCTGTCGTTGTAGATAGGGTCTTTCCAGGTTTCATCATAGACCCTGAAGGAATTGTAAAGAATTTCCCTGTTACTTTGTTTTGTTTTTGAAATTCCTATTTATAGTGGGTTTGTGCTGATTCTCGCTGCCATGATTATGCCAGTCTAGAAACACTTGATTCCCTTACAGAGACATGTCAATACATAGGTTTTAAGATTCTTACTAGTCAGATATATTCCTCTGCGGGAAATATGGGGTTTTGAGTCCCTTTCACTGAGGAAGGTGAAGGTCTTGTCTATTCCATAGTTTGTTTTTGGAACGGTACCTGTGCTTATATCAAACTCTGGTTTTATTCATCACCCCACCTCTCCTTCCCCCTTAAGCAGGCATAAGAGTGTTTTCTAAATGTCAGACTCTGTTCTCTTTCCTAACTCAGTTCATGTGTAGCCATGTTTACAGGATCTTCATAAGTGATATCTATGATACGTTTCTTTTTCTGGGTGACTTATTTCACTTAGAATCATCGTACCTGAATCCACTCATTTTGCTGCTACTGGTCTTATGACATTGATTTCATGGCTGATGGATATTCCATCGTACGTAAGTACCAGAATTTTTTCAACCAGTTTTATATTTCCTGGGATATTTAAGGTGTACCCAAGTTGTGGTTCTTGTAAGCAGTGCAGCCCTAAATTTAGGGGTGGCTCTCTCTTATTGATTTTCAGTTTTCCCAAGGTATATTCCCTAGACTGGAAGTGTCCTTGGCTCTGTAGCTCTGTTGTTTACTTGTTTTAGGGAACACAATGCACTCCTCCAGAGAGGCAGTTGGCAATTTACATCCCGGCCATCAGCATAACAAGGCTCCCTGTTCTTCAGGGCTTGTCTTGCCTTTCTGGTTTTTACTCATTTTGTTGATATCCTTTTGACCGATGGGAAGTGATACTTCTTTGTAGTGCAGACTTGCACTGCCCACTTGCTTGCTTGGCAAAAAGTGCCATATGCGTTTTCTCCTGAATATATTCAGGATAAACCGCATACGCCCTTTTTGGCCAAGTGCATCATTGTCGAAGTTGTGCCCCTATTCCTGTGCTTTACAGGCGATTCCTACGTACCTCTTGAAATCTGTTTCCTGCTATTCTGCCTCACTTTCAAGTTCGCCTCGTTGCCTTCCCTCAACAGATTTTTGGACGATAGTTGCCCTTTATTACTCTGCCAGTTGGTGTATTGCTGATCCCCTGAGCTACATTTTTAACTCGTTTTTTTTGAGCTGTACGCAAGTCCAATATTTTGGTTCAGGACCTATACTGGTTTTCGGTGGTTGGCTGAGACTTTGGTTAATTCTTCTTCCTCCCGGGAATTAAGAGTGACATGTGCCCGTCCAAATGCCTAGCAGCTACTCTCTCATTGTTTCTCCCTCTTCCCTTTCATCCTTTTCCAAATTGGCAACCTGGGTGAACCAGGAGGTTAAACGTGCTGTCTCTCCAAGTTGGGAGATTGATAGTAAAGAAGTTGAAAAGTCAAACTGGGGATACACCAGACATAGAGCTACATGTGGAACAACTCCTACAGAACACCTACTGAACGCTGGCAGAAGACCCCAGACCTCCCAAAAGGCTCGCCCCGCACTCTGTGCCCCTCCCTCCCGCCCGTCCTGAGTGAGCCAGAGTCCCCGAAGAGGCTGCTCCTTTAATCCTGTCCTGCCTGAGCGAAGAACAGACGTCCTCCGGCGACCTACACGCAGAGGCGGGGCCAAATCCAAAGCTGAGACCCAGGAGCTGTGAGAACAAAGAAGAGAACGGGAAACCTCTCCCAGCAGCCTCAGAAGCAGCGGATTAAATCTCCACAATCAACTTGATGTACCCTGCATCTGTGGAATACATGAATAGACAACAAATCATCCCAAATTGAGGAGCCTGGAGTCAGTGCTGTGCCTCTGAGGCGGGAGAGCCAACTTCAGAACACTGGTCCACAAGAGACCTCCCAGCTCCACATAATATCAAACGGCAAAAATCTTCCAGAGATCTCCATCTCAACACCAGCACCCAGCTTCACTCAACGACCAGCAAGCTACAGTGTTGGACACCCTAAGCCAAACAACTAGCAAGACAGGAACACAACGCCACCCATTAGCAGAGAGGTGGCCTAAACTCATAAAAAGTCCACAGACACCCCAAAACACACCACCAGACGTGGACCTGCCCACCAGAAAGACAAGATCCAGCCTCACCCACCAGAACACAGGCACTAGTCCCCTCCACCAGGAAGCCTACACAACCCACTAAACCAACCTTAGCCACTGGGGACAGACACCAAAAACAACGGAAACTACGAACCTGCAGCCTGAAAAATGGAGACCCCAAACACAGTAACATAAGCAAATTGAGAAGACAGAAAAACACACAGCAGGAGAAGGAGCAAGATAAAAATCCACCTGATCTAACAAATGAAGAGGTAATAGGCAGTCTACCTGAAAAAGAATTCAGAATAATGATGGTAAAGATGATCCAAGATTCTATTTCCCAGATCCAAAATCTTGGAAATAGAATAGACAAAATGCAAGAAACAGTTAACAAGGACCTAGAAGAACTAAAGATGAATCAAGCATCGATTAAAAACACAATACATGAAATAAAAAATACTCTAGATGGGATCAATAGCAGAATAACTGAGGCACAGGAACGGATAAGTGAGATGGAAGATAAAATAGTGGCAATAACTGCTGCAGAGCAAAATAAAGAAAAAAGAATGAAAAGAACAGAGGACAGACTCAGAGACCTCTGGGACAACATTAAACGCACCAACATTCGAATTATAGGGGTTCCAGAAGAAGAAGAGAAAAAGAAAGGGACTGAGAAAATATTTGAAGAGATTATAGTTGAAAACTTCCCTAATAAGGGAAAGGAAATAGTTAATCAAGTCCAGGAGGCACAGAGAGTCCCATACAGAATAAATCCAAGGAGAAATACGCCAAGACACATATTAATCAAACTGTCAAAAATTAAACACAAAGAAATCATATTAAAAGCAGCAAGGCAAAAACAACAAATAACACACAAGGGAATCCCCATCAGGATAACAGCTGATCTCTCAGCAGAAACTCTACAAGCCAGAAGGGAGTGGCAGGACATAATTAAAGTGATGAAGGAGAAAAACCTGCAACCAAGATTACTCTACCCAGCAAGGATCTCATTCAGATTTGATGGAGAAATTAAAACGTTTACAGACAAGCAAAAGCTGAGAGAATTCAGCACCACCAAACCAGCTTTACAACAAATGCTAAAGGAACTTCTCTAGGCAAGAAACACAACAGAAGTAAAAGACCTACAATAACGAACCCAAAACAATTAAGAAAATGGGAATAGGAACATACATATCAATAATTACCTTAAATGTAAATGGACTAAATGCTCCCACCAAAAGACACAGGTTGGCTGAATGGATACAAAAACAAGACCCATATATATGTTGTCTACAAGAGACCCACTTCAGACCTAGAGACACATACAGACTGAAAGTAAGGGGATGGAAAAAGATATTCCATGCAAATGGAAGCCAAAAGAAAGCTGTAGTAGCAATTCTCGTATCAGACAAAATAGACTTTAAAATAAAGACTACTAGAAGAGACAAAGAAGGACACTACATAATGATCAAGGGATCGATCCAAGAAGAAGATATAACAATTGTAAATATTTATGAACCCAACATAGGAGCACCTCAATACATAAGGCAAATACTAACAGCCATAAAAGGAGAAATCGACAGTAACACACTCATAGTAGGGGACTTTAACACCCCACTTTCACCAATGGACAGATCATCCAAAATGAAAATAAATAAGGAAGCACAAGCTTTAAATGATACATTAAACAAGATGGACTTAATTGATATTTATAGGACATTCCATCCAAAAACAACAGAATACACATTTTTCTCAAGTGCTCATGGAACATTCTCCAGGATAGATCATATCTTGGGTCACAAATCAAGCCTTGGTAAATTTAAGAAAATTGAAATTGTATCAAGTATCTTTTCCGACCACAATGCTATGAGACTAGATATCAATTACAGGAAAAGAGCTGTAAAAAATACAAACACATGGAGGCTAAACAATACACTGCTTAATAACGAAGTGATCACTGAAGAAATCAAAGAGGAAATTAAAAAATACCTAGAAACAAATGACAATGGAGACACGACGACCCAAAACCTATGGGATGCAGCAAAAGCAGTTCTAAGAGGGAAGTTTATAGCAATACAATCCCACCTTAAGAAACAGGAAACATCTCGAATAAACAACCGAACCTTGCACCTAAAGCAATTAGAGAAAGAAGAACAAAAACATCCCAAAGTTAGCAGAAGGAAAGAAATCATAAAAATCAGATCAGAAATAAATGAAAAAGAAATGAAGGAAACGATAGCAAAGATCAATAAAACTAAAAGCTGGTTCATTGAGAAGAAAAACAAAATTGATAAACCATTAGCCAGACTCATCAAGAAAAAAAGGGAGAAGACTCAAATCAATAGAATTAGAAATGAAAAAAGGAGAAGTAACAACTGACACTGCAGAAATACAAAAGATCATGAGAGATTACTATAAGCAACTCTATGCCAATAAAATGGACAACCTGGAAGAAATGGACAAATTCTTAGAAATGCACAACCTGCCAAGACTGAATCAGGAAGAAATAGAAAATATGAACAGACCAATCACAAGCACTGAAATTGAAACTGTGATAAAATATCTTCCAACAAACAAAAGCCCAGGAACAGATGGCTTCACAGGTGAATTCTATCAAGCATTTAGAGAAGAGCTAACACCTATCCTTCTGAAACTCTTCCAAAATATAGCAGAGGGAGGAACACTCCCAAACTCATTCTACAAGGCCACCATCACCTTGATACCAAAACGAGACAAGGATGTCACAAAGAAAGAAAACTAAAGGCCAATATCACTGATGAACATAGATGCAAAAATCCTCAACAAAATACTAGCAAACAGAATCCAACAGCACATTAAAAGGATCATACACCATGATCAAGTGGGGTTTATTCCAGGAATGCAAGGATTCTTCAATATACGCAAATCAATCAACGTGATACACCATATTAACAAATTGAAGGAGAAAAACCATATGATCATCTCAATAGATGCAGAGAAAGCTTTCGACAAAATTCAACACTCATTTATGATAAAAAACCCTGCAGAAAGTAGGCATAGAGGGAACTTTCCTCAACATAATAAAGGCCATATATGACAAACCCACAGCCAGCATCGTCCTCAATGGTGAAAAACTGAAACCATTTCCACTAAGATCAGGAACAAGACAAGGTTGCCCACTCTCACCACTCTTATTCAACCTAGTTTTGGAAGTTTTAGCCACAGCAATCAGAGAATAAAAGGAAATAAAAGGAATCCAAATCGGAAAAGAAGAAGTAAAGCTGTCACTGTTTGCAGATGACATGATACTATATATAGAGAATCCTAAAGATGCTACCAGAAAACTACTAGAGTTAATCAATGAATTTGGTCAAGTTGCAGGATACAAAATTAATGCACAGAAATCTCTGGCATTCCTATATACTGATGATGAAAAATCTGAAAGTGAAATCAAGGAAACACTCCCATTTACCATTGCAACAAAAAGAATAAAATATCTAGGAATAAACCTACCTAAGGAGACAAAAGACCTGTATGCAGAAAATTATAAGACACTGATGAAAGAAATTAAAGATGATACAAATAGATGGAGAGATGTACCATGTTCTTGGATTGGAAGAATCAACATTGTGAAAATGACTCTACTACCCAAAGCAATCTACAGATTCAATGCAATCCCTGTCAAACTACCACTGGCATTTTTCACAGAACTAGAACAAACAATTTCACAATTTGTATGGAAACACAAAAGACCCCGAATAGCCAAAGCAATCTTGAGAACGAAAAATGGAGCTGGAGGAATCAGGCTCCCTGAATTCAGACTATACTACAAAGCTACAGTAATCAAGACAGTATGGTACTGGCACAAAAACAGAAAGATAGATCAATGGAACAGGATAGAAAGCCCAGAGTTAAACCCACGGACATATGGTCACCTTATCTTTGACAAAGGAGGCAGGAATGTACAGTGGAGAAAGGACAGTCTCTTCAATAAGTGGTGCTGGGAAAACTGGATAGGGACATGTAAAAGTATGAGATTAGATCACTCCCTAACACCATACACAAAAATAAGCTCAAAATGGATTAAAGACCTAAATGTAAGGCCAGACACTATCAAACTCTTAGAGGAAAACATAGGCAGAACACTCTATGACATAAATCACAGCAAGATCCTTTTGGACCCACCTCCTAGAGAAATGGAAATAAAGACAAAAATCAACACATGGGACCTAATGAAACTTAAAAGCTTTTGCACAGCAAAGGAAACCATAAACAAGACCAAAAGACAACCCTCAGAATGGGAGAAAATATTTGCAAATGAAGCAACTGACAAAGGATTAATCTCCAAAATTTATAAGCAGCTCATGCAGCTCAATAACAAAAAAAACAAACAACCCAATCCAAAAATGGGCAGAAGACCTAAATAGACATTTCTCCACAGAAGATATACAGACTGCCAACAAACACATGAAAGGATGCTCAACATCTTTACTCATTAGAGAAATGCAAATCAAAACTACAATGAGATATCATCTCACACCAGTCAGAATGGCCATCATCAAAAAATCTAGAAACAATAAATGCTGGAGAGGGTGTGGAAAATAGGGAACACTCTTGTACTGCTGGTGGGAATGTGAATTGGTACAGCCGCTATGGAGAACGGTATGGAGGTTCCTTAAAAAACTACAAATAGAAATACCATATGACCCAGCAATTCCACTACTGGGCATATACCCTGAGAAAACCATAATTCAAAACTAGACATGTACCAAAATATTCATAGCAGCCCTATTTACAATAGCCCGGAGATGGAAACAACCTAAGTGTCCATCATCGGATGAATGGATAAAGAAGATGTGGCACATATATACAATGGAATATTACTCAGCCATAAAAAGAAATGAAATTGAGCTATTTGTAATGAGGTGGATAGACCTAGAGTCTGTCATACAGAGTGAAGTAAGTCAGAAAGAGAAAGACAAATACTGTATGCTAACACATATATATGGAATTTAAGAAAAAAAATGTCATGAAGAACATAGGGGTAAGACAGGAATAAAGACAAAGACCTACTAGAGAATGGACTTGAGGATATGGGGAGGGGGAAGGGTTAGCTGTGACAAAGTGAAAGAGCGGCATGGACATATATACACTACCAAACGTAAGGTAGATAGCTAGTGGGAAGCAGCCTCATAGCACAGGGAGATCAGCTCGGTGCTTTGGGACCGCCTGGAGGGGTGGGATAGGGAGGGTGGGAGGGAGACGGAAAACGGAGGGGATAGGGAAACATATGTATATGTATAACTGATTAAATTTGTCATAAGGCAAAAAATTAAAAAAAATAAATAAATAAAAGCAAATAAATAAATAAATAAATAAAAGCTGATGGCTGATAAATGACAAAAAAAAAAAGTCAAACTGGAGCACAAGGAGAGGGACTATTCGTTGAGTTTTAGAAACGTTTCGTATTCACAGTGTGTCCATTCTCTAAGTTTCCCATACATGTTATAGCTGTAGTAATATTCCCTTCAACCTGGAGAGTTGGGACTTACGGAATGGGTGCCATGCATTATTGCTTTAAAGGGTCTGCATTTGCTCACCCAATCTCACCAATCCTCTCAGTCCCATGTGTCCAGCCTTATGACACATCCAGCTTTCATTGTAGATAGGGTCATTCCAGGTTTCATCAGAGAACCTGAAGGAATAGTAAAGAATTTCCCTGTTTCTTGTTCTGTTTTTGAAATTCAATTTATAGTGGGTTTGAGCTGATTCTCACTGCCATGTTTATGCCAGTCTACACACACTTGATTCCCTTACGGAGACATATCAATACATAGGTTTTAAAATTCTTACTAGTCAGATATATTCCTCTGCGGGAAATATGGGGTTTTGAGTCCCTTTCACTGAGGAAGGTGTAGGTCTTGTCTAATCCATAGTTGGTTTTTGGAACGGTACCTGTGCTTATATCAACCTCTGGTTTTATGCATCACCCCACCTCTCCTTCCCCCTTAAGCAGGCATTAGTGTGTTTTCTAAATGTGAGACTCTGTTCTCTTTCCTAACTCAGTTCATGTGTATCCATGTTTACAGGATCTTCATAAGTGATATCTTATGATAAGTTTCTTTTTCTGTGTGACTTATTTCACTTAGAATCATCGTACCTGAATCCACTCATTTTGATGCTACTGGTCTTATGACATTGATTTCATGGCTGCGGGATATTCCCTCATATGTAAATACCACAATTTTTCGAACCATTTTTATATTTCCTGGGATATTTAAGGTGTACCCAAGTTGACGTTCTTGTAAGCAGTGCAGGCCTAAATTATGGGGGGGCTCTGACTTATTGATTTTCAGTTTTCCCAAGGTATATTATCTAGACAGGAAGTGCCCTTGGCTCTGTAGCTCTGTTGTTTACTTCTTTTAGGGAACACAATGCACTCCTCCAGAGAGGCAGTTGGCAATTTACATCCCGCCCATCAGCATAACAAGGCTCCCTGTTCTCCAGGGCCTGTCTTGAATTTCTGGTTTTTACCCTTTTTGTGGATGTTCCTGTGGACCGGTTGGAAGTGATACATCTTTGTAGTGCAGACTTGCATGCCTGCTTGCTTGCTTGGCCAAAAAAGGCGTATGCATTTTCCCCTGAATATACTCAGGAGAAAATGCATAAGCCCTTTTTGGCCAAGTGCATCATTGTCGAAGTTGTGCCCCTCTTCCTGTGCTTTAAAGGTGATTCCAAGGTACCTCTTGAAATCTGTTTCCTGTTATTCTGCCTCGCTTTCAAGTCCGCCTCGTTTCCTTCCCTCAACAGATATTTGGACGATAGTTGTCCTTTATTACTCTGCCAGTTTGTGAATTGCTCTGCCCTATAGCTCCATTTTTTAACTCGTTATTTTGAGCTGAACGCAAGTCCCATATTTTGGTTTAGGACCTATACTGGTTCCCGGTGGGTGGCTGAGACTTTGGTTAATTCTTCTTCCTCCCGGGAAATATGAGTGACATGTGCCCGTCCAAATGCCTAACAGCTACTCTCTCTTTGGTTCTCCCTCTTCGCTTTCATCCTTTGCCAAATTGGCAACCTGTGCGAACCAGGAGGTTAAAGGTGCTGTCTCTCCAAGTTGGGAGATTGATAGTAAACCAGTTAGAAAGTGAAACTGGAGCACCAGGAGAGGGACTATTCGTTGAGATTTGGAAACCTTTTGTATTCACAGTGTGTCCTTTCTCTAGGTTTCCCATACATGTTATAGATGTAGTAATATTCCCTACAACCTGGAGAGTTGGGACCCATGGAATGGGTGCTATGCATTATTGCTTTAAAGGGTCTGCATTTGCTCACGAATCTCACCAATCCTCTCAGTCCCATGTGTCCAGCCTTATGCCACATCCAGCTGTCGTTCTAGATAGGGTCATTCCAAGTTTCATCAGATTCCCTGAAGGAATTGTAAAGAATTTCACTGTTTTTTTCTTTTGTTTTTGAAATTCCTTTTTATAGTGGGATTGAGCTGATTCTCACTGCCATCTTTATGCCAGTCTACACACACTTGATTCCCTTATGGAGACTTATCAATACATAGGTTTTAAGATTCTTACTAGTCAGATATATTCCTCTGCGGGAAATATGGTGTTTTGAGTCCCTTTAACTGAGGAAGGTGTAGGTCTTGTCTATTCCATACGTGGTTTTTGGAATGGTACCTGTGCTTATATCAACCTCTGGTTTTATGCATCACCCCACCTCTCCTTCCCCCTTAAGCAGGCATAAGAGTGTTTTCTAAATGTGAGACTCTCTTCTCTTTCCTAACTCAGTTCATGTGTAGCCAAATTTACAGGATCTTCATAAGTGATATCTTATGATAAGTTTCTTTTTCTGTGTGACTTATTTCACTTAGAATCATCGAACCTGAATCCACTCATTTTGCTGCTACTGGTCTTATGACATTGATTTCATGGCTGAGGGATATTCCATCATATGTAAGTACCACAATTTTTTGAACCATTTTTATCTTTCCTGGGATACTTAAGTTGCACCCAAGTTGAGGTTCTTGTAAGCAGTGCAGCCCTAAATTTTGGGGTGGCTCTGTCTTATTGATTTTCAGTTTGCCCAAGGTATATTTCTTAGACTGGAAGTGCCCTTGGCACTGTAGCTCTGTTGTTTACTTGTTTTAGGGAACACAATGCACTCCTCCAGAGAGGCAGTTGGCAATTTACATCCCGGCCATCAGCATAACAAGGCTCCCTGTTCTCCAAGGCCTGTCTTGTATTTCTGGTTTTTACCCTTTGTGTGGATGTCCCTTTGGACCGGTGGGAAGTGATACTTCTTTGTAGTGCAGACTTATATTGTATGCTTGCTTGCTTGGCCAAAATGGGCGTATGCGTTTTCTCCTGAATATACTCAGGAGAAAACGCATAAGCCCTTTTTGGCCAAGTGCATCATTGTCGAAGTTGTGCCCCTCTTCCTGTGCTTTAAAGGCGATTCCAACATACCTCTTGAAATCTGTTTCCTGCTATTCTGCCTCACTTTCAAGTCCGCCTCGTTGCCTTCCCTCAACAGATTTTTGGATGATAGTTGTCCTTTATTACTCTGCCAGTTTGTGAATTGCTCTGCCCTATAGCTCCATTTTTTAACTCGTTTTTTGTGAGCTGAACGCAAGTCCCATATTTTGGTTTAGGACCTATACTGGTTCCCGGTGGGTGGCTGAGACTTTGGTCAATTCTTCTTCCTCCCGGGAAATAAGAGTGACATGTGCCCATCCAAATGCCTACCAGCTACTCTCTCTTTGGTTCTCCCTCTTCCCTTTCATCCTTTGCCAATTTGGCAACCTGTGCGAACCAGGAGGTTAAAGTTGCTGTCTCTCCAAGTTGGGAGATTGATAGTAAAGCAGTTAGAAAGTGAAACTGGAGCACCAGTAGAGGGACTATTCGTTGAGATTTAGAAACCTTTCGTATTCACAGTGTGTCCATTCTCTAGGTTTCCCGTACATGTTATAGCTGTAGTAATATTCCCTTCAACCTGGAGAGGTGGGACCCATGGAATGGGTGACATGCATTATTGCTTTAAAGGGTCTGCATTTGCTCACGAATCTCACCAATCCTCTCAGCCCCATGTGTCCAGCCTTATGCCACCTCCAGCTGTCTTCCTAGATAGGGTCATTCCAAGTTTCATCAGAGACCCTGAAGGAAATGTAAAGAATTTCACTGTTTTTTTGTTTTGTTTTTGAAATTCCTTTTTATAGTGGGTTTGAGCTGATTCTCGCTGCCATATTTATGCCAGTCTACACACACTTGATTCCCTTACGGAGACATATCCATACATAGGTTTTAAGATTCTTACTAGTCAGATATATTCCTCTGTGGGAAATATGGTGTTTTGAGTCCCTTTCACTGAGGAAGGTGTAGGTCTTGTCTATTCCATAGTTGGTTTTTGGAACGGTACCTGTGCTTATATCAACCTCTGGTTTTATGCATCACCCCACCTCTCCTTCCCCCTTAAGCAGGCATAAGAGTGTTTTCTAAATGTGAGACTCTCTTCTCTTTCCTATCTCAGTTCATGTGTAGCAATGTTTACAGGATCTTCATAAGTGATATCTTATGATAAGCTTCTTTTTCTGTGTGACTTATTTCACTTAGAATCATCGTACCTGAATCCACTCATTTTGCTGCTACTGGTCTTGTGACATTGATTTCAAGGCTGAGGGATATTCCATCGTACATAATACCACAATTTTTTGAACCATTTTTATCTTTCCTGGGATAATTAAAGTGTACCCATGTTGAGGTTCTTGTAAGCAGTGCAGCCCTAAATTTAGGGGTGGCTCTGTCTTATTGATTTTCAGTTTTCCCAAGGTATATTACCTAGACTGGAAGTGCCCTTGGCTCTGTAGCTCCGTTGTTTATTTGTTTTAGGGAACACAATGCACTCCTCCAGAGAGGCAGTTGGCAATTTACATCCCGCCCATCAGCATAACAAGGCTCCCTGTTCTCCAAGTCCTGTCTTGCCTTTCTGGTTCTTACCCATTTTGTGGATGTCCCTTTTGACCGGTGGGAATTCATACTTCTTTGTAGTGCAGATTTGCATTGCCCACTTGCTGGATTGGTCAAAAAGGGCGTATGCGTTTTCTCCTGAATATATTCAGGATAAAATGCATAAGCCCTTTTTGGCCAAGTGCATCATTGTCGAAGTTGTGCCCCTCTTCCTGTGCTTTAAAGGCAATTCCAAAGTACCTCTTGAAATCTGTTTCCTGCTATTCTGCCTCCCTTTCAAGTTCGCCTCGTTGCCTTCCCTCAACAGATTTTTGGATGATAGTTGCCCTTTATTACTCTGCCAGATTGTGAATTGCTGTGCCCCTGAGCTCCATTTTTTAACTCGTTTTTTCTGAGCTGAACGCAAGTCCAATATTTTGGTTCAGAAACTCTACTGGTTCCCGGTGGGTGGCTGAGACTTTGGTCAATTCTTCTTCCTCCCGGGAAATAAGAGTGACATATGCCCGTCCAAATGCCTAACAGCTATTCTCTCATTGGTTCTCCCTCTTCCCATTCATCCTCTGCGAAATTGGCATCCTGTGCGAAACAGGAGGTTAAAGGTGCTGTCTCTCCAGGTTGGGAGATTGATACTAAAGCAGTTGGAAAGTCAAACCAGAGCACCAGAAGAGCGAGTATTCGTTGAGTTTAGACACCTTTCGTATTCAGTGTGTCCATTCTCTAGGTTTCCCGTACATGTTATAGCTGTTTTAATATTCCCTTCAACCTGGAGAGTTGGAGCCCATGGAAAGGGTGCCATGCATTATTGCTATAAAGGGTCTGTGTTTGCTCACCCAATCTCTCCAATCCTCTCAGTCCCATGGGTCCAGCCTTATGCCATATCCAGCTGTCCTTGTAGATAGGATCATTCCAGGTTTCATCAGAGACCCTGAAGGAATTGTAAAGAATTTCCCCGTTTTTTTGTTTTGTTTTTAAAATTCCTTTTTATAGTGGGTTTGAGCTGATTCTCGCTGCCATGTTTATGCCAGTCTAGACACACTTGATTCCCTTACGGAGACATATCAATACATAGGTTTTAAGATTCTTACTAGTCAGATATATTCCTCTGTGGGAAATATTGGGTTTTGAGTCCCTTTTACTGAGGAAGGTATAGGTAGGTCTTGTCAATTCCATAGTTGGTTTTTGGAACGGTACCTGTGCTTATATGCAACTCTTGTTTTATGCATCACCCTACCTCTCCTTCCCCCTTAAGCAGGCATAAGAGTGTTTTCTAAATGTGAGACTCTGTTCTCATTCCTAACTCAGTTCATGTGTAGCCATGTTTACAGGATCTTCATAAGTGATATCTTATGATAAGTTTCTTTTTCTGTGTGACTTATTTCACTTAGAATCTTCGTACCTGAATCCACTCATTTTGCTGCTACTGGTCTTATGACATTGATTTCATGGCTGAGGGATATTCCATCGTACAAAAGTACCACAAATTTTTGAACCATTTTTATATTTTCTGGTATATTTCACGTGTACCCAAGTTGAGGTTCTTGTAAGCAGTGCAGCCCTAAATTTGGGGGTGGCTCTGTCTTATTCATTTTCAGTTTTCCCAAAGTATATTCCCTAGACTGGAAGTGCCCTTTGCTCTGTAGCTCTGTTGTTTACTTGTTTTAGGGGACACAGTGCACTCCTCCAGAGAGGCAATTGGCAACTTACATCCGGCCCATCAGCATAACAAGGCTCCCTGTTCTCCAGGGACTGTCTTGCCTTTCTGGTATTTACACATTTTGTGGATGTCCCTTTTGACCGGTGGGGAGTGATACTTCTTTATAATGCAGATTTGCATTGCCCCCTTTCTTGCTTGGCCAAAAATTGTGTATGCGTTTTTTCCTTAATATATTCAGGAGAAAACACATACGCCGTTTTTGGCCAAGTGCATCATTGTCGAAGTTGTGCCCCTCTTCATGTGCTTTACAGATGATTCCAACGTACCTCTTGAAATCTCTTTCCTGCTATTCTGCCTTGCCTTCAATTCCCACTCATTGCCTTCCCTCAACAGATTTTTGGACGATAGTTGTCCTTTAATATTCTGCCAGTTTGTGAATTTCCATGTTTTTTGTTTTTTGTTTTTGAAATTCCTTTTTATAGTGCGTTTGAGCTGATTCTCACTGCAATGATTATGCCAGTCTAGACACACTTGATTCCATTACGGAAACATATCAATACATAGGTTTTAATATTCTTACTAGTCAGATATATTCCTCTGTGGGAAATATCGTGTTTTGAGTTCCTTTCACTGAGGAAGGTGTAGGTCTTGTATATTCCATAGTTGGTTTTTGAAATGGTACGTGTGCTTATATCAAACGCTGGTTTTCTGCAGCACCCCACCTCATATTCCCCCTTAAGCAGGCATAAGAGTGTTTTCTAAATGTGAGTCTCTGTTCGCTTTCCTAACTCTGTTCATGTGTAGCCATGTTTAGAGGACCTTCATAAGTGATATCTTATGATAAGTTTCTTTATCTGTGTGACTTATTTCAGTTAGAATCATCGTACCTGAATCCACTCATTTTGCTGCTACTGGTCTTATGACATTGATTTCATGGCTGAGGGATATTCCATCATATGTAACTACCAAAATATTTTAAAACATATTTATATTTCCTGGTATATTTAAGCTGTACCCAAGTTGAGGTTCTTGTAATCAGTGCAGCCCTAAATTTTGGGGTGGCTCTGTCTTATTGATTTTCTGCTTTCCCAAGGTATATTCCCCAGACTGAAAGTACCCTTGGCTCTGTAGCTCTGTTGTTTACTTGTTATAGGGAACACAATGCACTCCTCCAGACAGGCAGTTGGCAATTTACATCCCAGCCATCAGCATAACAAGGCTCCCTGTTCTCCAGGGCCTGTCTTGCCTTTTTGGTTTTTACCCATTTTGTGGATGTACCTTTTGACAAGTGGGAAGTGATACTTTGTAGTGCAGATTTGCATTGCCAGCATGCTTGCTTGGCCAAAAAGGGCGTAT
The DNA here is from genome assembly GCF_964341445.2 of Mesoplodon mirus. NCBI lineage: Eukaryota > Metazoa > Chordata > Mammalia > Artiodactyla > Ziphiidae > Mesoplodon > Mesoplodon mirus. The sequence continues at coordinate 540,015 of NW_028295548.1, read as the reverse complement.
GCGTTTTCTCCTGAATATATTCAGGAGAAAACGCATACGCCCTTTTTGGCCAAGTGCATCATTGTCGATGTTGTGCCCCTCTTCCTGTGCCTTAAATGCGATTCCAACGTACCTCTTGAAATCTGTTTCCTGCTATTCTGCCTCGCTTTCAAGTCTGCCTCGTTGCCTTCCCTCAACAGATTTTTGGACGATAGTTGTCCTTTATTACTCTGCCTGTTTGTGAATTGTTGTGCACTGAGCTACATTATTTAACTCGTTTTTTTTGTGAGCTGAACGCACGTCCAATATTTTGGTTCAGGACCTATACTGGTTCCCGGTGGGTGGCTGAGGCTTTGGTTATTTATTCTTCTTCCCGCGAAGTAAGAGTGACATGTGCCCGTACAAATGTCTAACAGCTACTCTCTCACTGGTCTCCCTCTTCCCTTTCATCCTCTGCCAAATTGGCAACCTGTGCGAACCAGGAGGTTAAAGGTGCTGTCTCTCCAAGTTGGGAGATTGATAGTAAAGCAGTTGGAAAGTCAAATGGGAGCACCAGGAGAGGGACTATTCGTTGAGTTTTAGAAACCTTTCGTATTCACACTGTGTCCATTCTCTAGGGTTCCCGTACATATTATAGCTGTAGTAATATGACCTTAAACCTGGCCTGTTGGGACCCATGGAATGGGTGCCACACATTATTGCTTTAAAGGGTATACATTTGCTCACCCAATCTCACCAATCCTCTCAGTCCCAAGTGTCCAGCCTTATGCCACATCCAGCTGTCATTTTAGATAGGGTCATTCCAGGTTTCATCAGCGACCCTGAAGGTATTGTGTAAGAATTGTTCTGTTTTTATGTTTTGTTTTGAATTTCATTTTTATATTGGGTTTGAGCTGATTCTCCCTGCCATGTTTATGTCATACTAGACACACTTAGTTACCTTACGGAGACATATCAATACATAGGTTTTAAAATTCTTACTAGTCAGATATATTTCTCTGGGGGGAATAGGGATGTTGAGTTCCGTTCACTGAGGAAGGAGTAGGGCTTGTCTCTTTTGTTTTTGGATTATGGAACGGTATATTTGCTAATATCAATCTTTTGTTTTGTGCATCTCCCCACCTGTCTTTCCCCTTAAGCAAGCATTAGAGTGTTTTCTAAATCTGAGACTCTGTTCTGTTCCCTAAATCAGTTCATATGTAGCCATGTTTACATTCCCTTCATAAGTGATATCTTATGTCAGAATGCACCATGGCCCTTATCATAATAATGCTTCATGACACATGTCATCACAATGATCCATGCCCTGGTTATCAAAATGCTCCATGTTCCTTGTCATCAAAATTCTCCACGTACTTGTCATCACAATGCTACATGACACTCCTCATCAAAATGTTACATGCTCTTGTCATCACAATTCTCCATTCTCTTGACATTGCAATGCTCCATGCCCTTGTCATCACAATGCTCCATGCCTTTGTCATCACATTGCTCCATGACACCTGTCATCACATTGCTCCCTGACAACTGTCATCACAATGCTTCATGCCCCTTGTCATTACAGTGCTCCATGATGCTCGACATCACAATTACCCAAGGTCTTCTCATCACAATGCTCCACGGTTTTGCCATCACCATGCTCCATGCCTTGTCATCTCAAATCTCAATGTCCCTTGTCCTCACAATTCTCCACATCCTTGTCATTACAATGATCCATGGCACTTCACATCACAATGTTATATGCTCTTGTCATCACAATACTCCATGCACTTGTCATCGCAATGCTCCATGACCCCTGTCATAGGAAGCTCCATGCGATTTTCATCAAAATGTTTCACGACCAGGGCATTAAAATTCTCAATGGCCCTTGATATCACAGTGCTCCATGCCCTTGTCATCACAATGCTCCTTTACTTTGTCACAACAATCCTCCATAACAATTGGCATCACAATGCTCCATGATATTCTCATCAAACTGAAACATGACATATTTCATCACAATGCTCCCTGACACCTTTCTTCACAATAATCCATGACCTTGTCATCACAGTGCTCCATGACCTTGTCATCACAATGTGAAATGCTCATTCTTATCACAATAATCCAAGAAACTTGTCAGACCAATGCTCCATGACCCTTTTCATCACAATGCTCCATGAACGCTGTCATCAAAATGCACCATGCCCATCATCATAATGCTTCATGCTATTGTCATCACAATGAAATCAAAAAGCTCCATGACATCTGTCACCACAATGCTGCAAACCCTTGTGATCACCATGCCCCATAACACTTGTCATCACAATGCCCCATGACGCTGGTCACCACAGTTATCCATGGGCTTCTCATCACAATGCACCATGACTTTTGTCAACACAATGTTCAATACCCTTGTCAACACAATGCTCTCTGACTATTGACCTCAGTATGCACCGTGCACTCTTTCATGGCAAGGCTCCATGCCTATTTCATCACAATGATCCATGCCCTTTTCATCAACATGTTCCAAGACACCTGTGATCACAATGCTCTTTGCACTTGCCATCACAAAGCTCCATGACGAATGTTATCAGAATGCTCCATGGCCTTCTCATCATAATGTTCCATGCCCTTGTCATCACAATGCTCCAAGACCCCTGTAATCAAAATGATCCCTGCGCCTTTTCATCAGAATGCTCCATGAGACTTGTCATCACAAGGTTCCATGGTCTACACATCACAGTGCTCCAGGACCTTGTCATCACAGTGCTCCATTCCCTTGTCATCACAATGCTCCATGACCCCTGTCATCACAATAATCCATGAACATTTTCAGCACAATGCTCTACGAAATTCTCATCACAATGCTCCATAGACCATATCACCACAATGCTCCATGACCACTGTCATCAAAACACTCCTTGACACCTGACAACACAATGATCCGGGACACTTGTCATCACAATGCTTCATTCCCTTGTCATCACAATGCTCCATGACCCCTCTCATCACAACACTCCATGAACATTTTCAACCCAGTGCTCCATGACCCTTGTCATCACAGTGATACATGCCCTTTTCATCCCAATGCTCCATGACCCCTGTATTCACAATGCTCATTAACGCTTGTCATCACAGTGCTCCATGACACATGTCATCACAATGCTCCATGCCTTTGTCAGCAAAATGCTACATGACCTTGTCATTACAATACTCTATGCACTTGTCATCACAATACTACATTTCCATTGTCATCACAATCCTCCATGAAACTTGGGATCACATTGCTTCCTGCCATTGTCATCACAATGCTCCATGCTCCTTGAAATCAAAATGATCCATGACCTCTGTCATCACAATGCTCCAAAACCTTGTGATCACAATGTTCCATAACACTTGTCATCCCAACGCTCCATGATGCCTGTCATCACAATACTCCATGCCCTTTTCATCACAATGCTCCATGACCTTTGTCATCACAATTCTCAATACACTTGTCATCAAAATGCTATCTGACACTTGTCATCAGAATGCTCCTTGAAACCTGTCACGAAAAGGCTCCATGCCGTTTTCATCCCAATGCCCCATGCCGTTTTCATCACAATGGTCCAGGCCATTTTCATCAAAATCCTCCACAAGCTTGTCATCAGAATGCTCCATGACCCTTCTCATCACTATTCTCCATGCACTTGTCAGCACAATGCTCCCTGACCCTTGTCATCACAATGCTCCAAGCCATTGTCATCACAATGCTCCATTACATTTGTCATCAGAATTCTCCATGACACTTGGCTTCACAATGCTCCATGCCATTGTCATCACAATGGGCAAATCCAAATGTCATTGCAATGATCCATGAAACATATTAGGCCAGTGTTCCATGCCCTTGTCATCACAATGCTCCAAGCCCTTGTTATCACAATGCTCCATGACCCCTGTCATCACAATGCTCCGTGACTCCCGTCATCACAATGCTTCATGACCTTTGTCATCACAACGCTCCATGATGCCTGTCATCACAATACTCCATGCCCTTTTCATCGCAATGCTCCATGACCTTTGTCATCACAATCCTCAATACACTTATCATCACAATGCTCCCCGACACTTGTCATCAGAATGCTCCTTGAAACCTGTCACGAAAAGGCTCCATGCCGTTTTCATCCCAATGCCCCATGCCGTTTTCATCACAATGGTCCAGGCCATTTTCATCAAAATCCTCCACAAACTTGTCATCAGAATGCTCCATGACCCTTCTCATCACTATTATCCATGCACTTGTCAGCACAATGCTCCCTGACCCTTGTCATCACAATGCTCCAAGCCATTGTCATCACAATGCTCCATTACATTTGTCATCAGAATTCTCCATGACACTTGGCTTCACAATGCTCCATGCCATTGTCATCACAATGGGCAAATCCAAATGTCATTGCAATGATCCATGAAACATATTAGGCCAGTGTTCCATGCCCTTGTCATCACAATGCTCCATGCCCTTGATATCACAATGCTCCATGACCCCTGTCATCACAATGCTCCGTGACTCCCGTCATCACAATGCTTCATGACCTTTGTCATCACAATGGTCCATGCCGTCGTCATCAAAAGTCTCTGACCATTTTAACCACAATGCTCCATGAAATTTTCCTCACAATGCTCTTTGACCCTTGTCATCACAATGCTCCATGCGCTTGTCAGCACAATGCCTCATGAAACGTCATCACAGTTCACCATGCGCTAGTCATCACAGTGCTCCACATTTTGTCATCACAGTGATCCTTAAAATTTGTCATCACAATGCTCCATGCACTTCTCATCAAAATGCTCTCTCACCACTGATATCACAATGCTACATCACTATTTGTCACAATACTCCCTCACCCCTGTCATCACAATGTTCCATGACTCCTGTCATCCCAATGCTACATGCACTTATCATCAAAGTGTTCGTTGACCCGTGACATCACAATGTTCCATAACACCTGTCATCAAAATGTTCCATGACACTTTTCATCAAATAGCTCCATGACCCTGTCACAGAATGCTCCATGCCCTTCTCATCACAATGCACAACGACCTTGCCATCAAAATGTTCCTTGACATTTGTCATCACAAAGATCCATGACCCTTGGCATCACAATGCTCCATGTCATTGTCATCACAATGCTGTATGCCCCTTTTCATCTCAATTATCCATGAACACTGTCATCAAAATGCACCATGCCCATCATCATAATGCTTCATGCTATTGTTATCACAATGAAATCAAAATGCTCCATGACCTCTGTCATAACAATGCTCCAAACCCTTGTGATCACAATAGTCCCTATCACTTGTCATCACAATGCCCCATGACACTCGTCATCACAATTATCAATGGTCTTCTCATCACAATGGTCAATACACTTGTCATCAAAATGCTCCCTGACACTTGTTGTCTGTATGCTCCTTGAACCCTGTCATGACAAGGCTCCATGCCTTTTTCATCACAATGATCCATGCCTTTTTCATCACAATGCTCCAAACCCATGTAATCACAATGCTCCATGCCCTTGTCATCACAAAGCTCAATGATGCATGCCATCAGAATGCTCCTTGGTCCTCTCCTCACAATGCTCCATGCCCTTGTCATCACAATGTGCCAAGACCCCTCTAATCACAATGCTCCATGCCCCTTTTCATCAGTATGCTCCATGAGACTTGTCATCACAAGGCTCCATGGTTTTGCCATCACAGTGCTCCAGGACCTTGTCATCACAATGCTTCTCGACCTTGTCATGAAAATTTTCAATGGCCCTTGAAATCATAATGCTCCAAGCCCTAATCATCAAAATGCTCCATTATATTTGTCATCACAATTCTCCATTACATTTTGCATCACAATGCTCCATGCCATTGTAATCGCAATGAACCATGTCATATGTCATCACAATGCTCCTTGACAACTGTCTTCACAATACTCCATGACGTTCTCATCAAAATGCTCCAGGCCCTGGTCATCACAATGCACCATGCCCAGTGTCATCACAATAATCTATGAAACTTGTCAGACCAATGCTCCATGCCCCTGTCATCACAATGCTCCATTCCCTTGTCATCACAAAGCTACATCACCCCTGTCTTCACAATGCTCGTTGACTCCAGTCATCACAATGTTTCATAACGTTTGTCATCACAGTGGTCCATGCCCGCGTCATCACAAGGCTCTGTGACCTTTGTAACCAAAATGCTCCCTGAAATTTTCATCACAATTCTCTGTGACCCTTGTCATCATAATGCTCCATGTCTTTTTCAGAACAATTCTCCATGACCATTGCCATCAAAATGTGCCACGTGCATTTCATCACAATGGTCCACAACTTTGCCATTGCAATGCTCCCTAAACCTTGTAATCACAATGCTCCATGCACTTCTCATCAAACTGCTCTCTCACACGAGATATCACAATGTTCCATCACTAGTCAACACAATACTCCCTCACCCCTGTAATCACAATGTTCCAAGAACCTGTCATCACAATGCTACATCCCCTTATCATCACAATGTTCCATGACCCCTGACATCACAATGTTTCATAACCCCTGTCATCAAAATGCTCCATGACGCTTTTCATCCCAAAGCTCCAAGACCCCTGACACCACAATGTTCTATAACCCCTGCCATCAAAATGTTCCATTACACTTTTCATCAAATTGCTGCATGACCCGGTCATCAAAATGCTCCCTGCCTTTCTCATCACAATGCACCATGCCCTTTTCATCAAAATGCTCCATGACTTGTCATCACAATGCTCCATAACCCTTGGCATCACAATGCTCCATGTCATTGTCATCACAATGCTCCATAAACCCTCTTATCACATTGCTCCATGCCCCTGTCATCACAAAGATCCCTGATACTTGTCATCACAATGCTCGATGCCCTTCTCATCATAATGCTCCATGCCCTTGTCATTACCATCCTGAATGACCCATGTATCACAGTGCTCCGTGCCCTTGTCATCACAATGCTCCATGCCCAATCTCATCACAATAATCCATGAAATATTTCAGACCAATGTTCCATGCCCTTCTCATCAAAATGCTCCATTAACCCTGTCATAACAATGCACCATGACCCTTGCCATCAAAATATTCCACGGCCTAGTCATCACAAGGTTCCATGACACTTGTCATCACAATCCTTAAGACCCCTGAAATCACAATGCTCCATGACCTTGTCATCACAAAGCTCCATGACGCATGTCATCAGAAGGTTTCATGGCCTTTTCATCACAATGCTCCATGCTCTTGTCATCACAATGCTCCATGACCCTTGTAATCACAATGCTCCATGCCCCTTTCCATCTCAATGCTCCATGAACCCTGTCATCACAATGCACCATGCCATCATCATAATGCTTCAGGCTATTGTCATCACAATGAAATCAATATTCTCCATGACCTCTGTCATCATAATGCTCCAAACACTTGTGATCAAATGTTCCATAACACTTATCATCACAACACCCCATGACGCTCATCATCACAATTATCTATGGTCTTCTCATCACAATGCTCCATGATCTTTGTCATTACAATGCTCAATACACTTGTCGTCACAATGCTCCCTGACACTTGTCGTCAGTATGCTCCTTGAACCCTGTCATGACAAGGTTCCATGTCTTTTTCATAACAATGATCCATGCCCTTTTCATCACAATGCTCCAAGTTCCCTGTAATCACAATACTCCATGCACATCTCATCAAAATGCTCTCTCACCAGAGATATCACAATATTCCATCACTAGTCATCACAATACTCCCTCACCCCTGTAATCACAATGTTCCATGACCCTGTCATCACAATGCTACATCCCCTTATCATCACAAAGTTCCATGACCCCTGACATCACAATGTTCCATAACCCCTGTCATCAAAATGCTCCATGACCCTTTTCTTCCCAAAGTTCCAAGACCCCTGACATCACAATGTTTTATAACCCCTGCCATCAAAATATTCCTTTACACTTTTCATCAAATTGCTGCATGACCCGGCCATCAAAATTCTCCCTGCCTTTCTCATCACAATGCACCATGCCCTTGTCATCAAAATGCTCCATGACTTTTCATCACAAACTCCATGACCCTTGGCATCACAATGCTCCATGTCATTGTCATCACAATACTCCATGAACCCTCTTATCACATTGCTCCATGCCCTTGTCATCACAATGTTCCGTGATACTTGTCATCACAATGCTCCAAGATGCCTGTAATCACAAGGCTCCATGCCGTTGTCATCACAAAACTCCATGACACATGTCATCAGAATGCTCCATGGCCTTCTCATCACAATGCTCCATGCCCTACTCATCACAATGCTCCATGGCCAATATCATCACAATGCTCCATGACCACTTTCATCACAACACTCCATGACACCTGACAACACAATGATCTGGGATTCTTGTCATCACAATGCTCCATTCCCTAGTCATCACAATGCTTCATGACCCCTGTCATCACAACACTCCATGAAATTTTTCAGCCCAGTGCTCTATGACCCTTGTCATCACAATGATCCATGACCCCTGTATTCACAATGCTCCGTGACTCTTGTCATCACAGTGCTCCATGACACATGTCATCACAATGCTCCATGTCTTTGTCAGCAAAATGCTACATGACATTGTCATTACAATGCTCTATGCGCTTGTCATCACAATACTCCATTTCCATTGTCATCACAATCCTCCATGAACCTTGGGATCACATTGCTTCATATCCCTGTCATCAAAATGCTCCATGCTCCTTGAAATCAAAATGATCCCTGACGTCTGTCATCACAATGCTCCAAAACCTTGTGATCACAATGTTCCATAACACTAGAAATCAAAATGCTCCATGATGCCTGTCATCAAAATACTCCATGCCCTGTTCATCCCAATGCTCCATGCCATTGTCATCAAAATACTCCACAAGCTTGTCATCAGAATGCTCCATGAACTTTGTCATCACAATTCCCATGCACTTTTCAGCACAAAGCTCCCTGTCCCTTGTCATCACAATGCTCCAAGCCATTGTCATCACAATGCTCCATTTCCTTTGTCATCAGAATCCTCCATGACACTAGGCCTCACAATGCTCCATGCCATTGTCATCACAATGGGCCATTACATATTTCATCACAATGCTCCCTGACATCTCTCTTCACAATACTGCATGACCTGGTCATCACAAAGCTCCATGCCCTTGTCATCACAATGCACCATTCCAACAGTCATCGCAATAATTCATGAAACATATTAGACCAATGATGCATGCCCTTGCCATCACAATGCTCCATTACCCCAGTCATAACAATGCTCCATGACCTCTGCCATCACGATGTTCCATGGCCTTGTCATCACAAAGCTCCATGACCCTTCTCATCACAATGCTCCAAGAACCCTGTAATCATAATGCTCTATGCAACTTTTCATCTCAATGATCCATGAACCCTGTCATCACAATGCACCATGCCCATCATCATGCTTTATGCTATTGTCATCACAATGAAATCAAAATGCTCCATGACCTCTGTGATAACAATGCTCCAAACCCTTGTGATCACAGTATTCCATAACACTTGTCATCACAATGCCCCATGACGCTTGTCATCAGAATTATCAATGGTCTTCTCATCACAGTGCTCTATGACCTTTGCCATCACAATGCTCAATACACTTGTCATCAAAATGCTCCCTGACACTTGTTCTCTGTATGCTCCTTGAATCCTGTCATGATAATGCTCCATGCCTTTTTCATCACAATGATCGATGTCCTTTTCTTCACAATGCTCCAAGAACCATGTAATCTCAATGCTCCATGCCCTTGTCATCAGAAAACTCAATGATATATGCCATCAGAATGCTCCTTGGTCTTCTCCTCACAATGCTCCATGCCCTTGTCATCACAATGTTCCAAGACACCTGTAATCACAATGCTCCATGCCCTTGTCATCAAAAAACTCCAGGACGCATGTCATCAGAATGCTCCATGGCATCTCATCAAAATGCTCCATGTCCTAATCATCACAGTGCTCCAAGACCCCTGTAATCACAATGCTCCATGCCCCCTTTTCATCAGAATTCTCCATGAGACTTGTATTCACAACTCTCCATGGTCTTCTCATCACAGTGCTCCAGGACCTTGTCATCACCATGCTCCATTCCCTTGTCATCAATATGCTCCATGACCCCTGTCATCACAATAATCTATGAAAAATTTCAGACCAATGCTCCACGACCTACTCATCACAATGCTCCAAGACCAATATCATCACAATGCTCCATGACCACTGTCATCACAACACCCCATGAACATTTTCAGCCCAGTGCTCCATGACACATGTCATGACAATGATCCATGCCCTTGTCATCCCAATGCTCCATGACCCCTGTATTCACAATGCTCCGTGACGCTTGTCATCACAGTGCTCCATGACACATGTCATCACAATGATCCATGCCTTTGTCAGCAAAATGCTACATGACCGTATCATTACAATGCTCTATGTGCTTGTCATTACAATACTCCATTTCCATTGTTATCACAATCCTCGATGAACATTGGGATCACATTGCTTCATAACATTGTCATCACAATGCTCCATGCTCCTTGAAATGAAAATGATCCATGACCTCTGTCATCACAATGCTCCAAACCCTTGTGATCACAATGTTCCATAACTCTTGTCATCACAATGCTCCATGATGCCTGTCATCACAATACTCCATGCACTTTTCATCCCAATGCTCCATGACCTTTGTCATCACAATGCTCAATACACTTGTCATCACAATGCTCCCTGACACTTGTCATCAGAATGCTCTTTGAACCCTGTCACGAAAAGGCTCCATGCCTTTTTCATCACAAAGTCCCATGCCGTTTTCATCACAATGCTCCATGCCATTGTCATCAAAATACTCCACAAGCTTGTCATCAGAATGCTCCATGACCCATGTCATCACAATTCTCCATGCACTTGTCAGCACAAGGCTCCCTGACCCTTGTCATCACAATGCTCCAAGCCCTTGTCATCACAATGCTCCATTAACTTTGTCATCAGAATCCTCCATGACACTTGGCATCACAATGTTCCATACCATTGTCATCACAACGGTCCATTACATATGTCATCACAATGATCCCTGACACCTCTCTTCTCAATACAGCATGACCAGGTCATCACAATGCTCCTTGCCCTTGTCATCACAATGCTCCATTCCAAATGTCATCGCAAAAATTCATGAAACTTATTAGACCAATATTCCATGCCCTTGTCCTCACAACGCTCCATGCCCTTGTTATCACAATGCTCCATGACTCCTGTCATGACAATGCTCCGTGACTCCAGTCATCACAATGCTTCATGACCTTTGTCATCAACAGTCTCTGTGACCATTTTAACCACAATGCTCCATGAACTTTCCATCACAATGCTCTTTGACCCTTGTCATCACAATGCTCCATTCGCCTGTCAGCAAAATGCTCCATGACACATGTCATCACAATGGACCATGCACTTGTCATCACAGTGCTCCACTATCTTTTCATCACAATGCTCCTTAAAATTTGTCATCACAATGCTCCATGCACTTCTCAACAAAATGCTCTCTCACCACTGATATCACAATGCTACATCAGTATTTGTCAAAATACACCCTCACCCCTGTCATCACAATATTCCATGACTCCTGTCATCACAATGCTACATGCACTTATCATCACAATGTTCGATGACCCCTGACACCACAATGTTCCATAACACCTGTCATCAAAATGTTCCATGACACTTTTCATCAAATTGCTCCATGACCCTGTCAACAGAATGCTCCCTGCCCTTCACATCACAATGCACAACGCCCTTGCCATCAGATTGCTCCATGACCTTTGTCATCACAAAGATCCATGACCCTTGGCATCACAATGCTCCATGTCATTGTCATCACAATGCTGCATGAACGCTCTCATCACATTGCTCCATGCCCTTGTCTTCACAAAGCTCCATGACACATGTCATCAGAATGCTCCATGGCCTTCTCATCACAGTGATCCATGACATTTCCATCACAATGCTCCATTACCACAGTCATAACAATGCTCCATGACCCATGCCATCACGATGTTCCATGGCCTTGTCATCACAAAGCTCCATGACCCTTCTCCTCACAATGCTCCTAGAACCCTGTTATCACAATGTACTATGCCACTTTTCATCTCAATGATCCATGAACCCTGTCATCACAATGGACCATGCCCATCATCATAATGCTTCATGCTATTGTCATCACAATGAAATCAAAATGCCCCATGACATCTGTCATAACAATGCTCAACACCCTTGTGATCACAATATTCCATAACACTTGTCATCACAATGACCCATGACACTCGTCATCACAATTATCAATGGTTTTCTCATCACAATGCTCCATGACTTTTGTCATCACAATGCTCAATGCACATGTCATCAAAATGCTCCCTGACACATGTTGTCTGTATGCTCCTTGAACCCTGTCATGACAAGGCTCCATGAATTTTTCATCACAATGTTCAATGCCCTTGTCATCACAATGTTCCAAGACCCCTGTAATCACAATGCTCCATGCACTTGTCATCAAAATACTCCATGACACATGTCATCAGAATGCTCCATGGCCTTCTCATCACAATGCTCCATGCCCTAGTCATCACAATGCTCCTAGACCCCTGTAATCACAATGTTCCATGTCCCTTTTCATCAGAATGCTCCATGAGACTTGTCATCACAATTCTCCCTGGTTTCTCATCACAATGCTACAGGAACTTGTCATCACCATGCTCCATTCCCTTGTCATCACAATGCTCCAAGAACCATCTCATCACAATAAACCATGAATATTTTCAGCCCAATGCTCCACGACCTACTCATCACAATGCTCCATGGCCAGTATCATCACAATGCTCCATGACCACTGTCATCACAACACTCCATGACATCTGAAAACACAATGATCTGGGACTCTTGTCATCACAATGCTCCATTCCCTAGTCATCACATTGCTCCATGACCCCTGTCATCACAACACTCCATGAACATTTTCAGCCCAGTGCTCCATGACCCTTGTCATCACAATGATCCATGCCCTTGTCATCAAAATGGGCCGTTACATATGTCATCACAATGCTCCCTGACACCTGTCTTCACAATAATGCATGACCTGGTCATCACAATTCTCCATGCCCTTGTCATCACAAAGCGCCATTCCAACAGTCATCGCAATAATCCATGAAACTTATTAGACCAATGTTCCATGCCCTTGTCATCACAATGCTCCATGCCCTTGTTATCACAATGCTCCATGACCCCTGTCATCACAATGCTCCGTGACTCCAGTCATCACAATGCTTCATGACGATTGTCATCACAATGGTCCATGCCCTCGTCATCAACAGTCTCTGTGACCTTTTTAACCACAATGCTCCATGAACTTTTCATCACAATGCTCTTTGACCATTGTCTTCACAATGCTCTATGCCTTTCTCAGCACAATGCTCCGTGACCTTTTTCATCACAATGCTCCATGCGCTTGTAAGCACAATGCTCCGTGACACCTGTTATCACAATGCTCCATGACCCCTGTCATCAAAATGCTCCATGACTCCAGTCATCTCAATGCTTCATAACGTTTGTCATCACAATGGTCCATGCCCGCGTCACCACAAGGCTTTGTGACCTTTGTAACCACAATCATCCATAAACTTTTCATCACAATTCTCTGTGACTTTGTCATTACAATGCTCCATGTCATTGTCAGAACAGTGCTCCATGACCATAGTCTTCAAAATGTGCCACGCGCATTTCATCACAACGGTTCACAACCTTGTCATTGCAATGCTCTATAAGTCTTGTAATCACAATGCTCCATGCACTTCTCATCAAAATGCTCTCTCACCAGAGATATCACAATGTTCCTTGACAAGTCATCACAATACTCCCTCACCCCTGTAATCACAATGTTCCATGACCCTGTCATCACACTGCTACATCCCCTTACAATCACAATGTTCCATGACCCCTGTCAACAAAATGCTCCATGACCCTTTTCATCCCAAAGCTCCAAGACCCCTGACATCACAATGTTCTATAACCCATGCCATCAAAATGTTCCATTACACTTTTCATCAAATTGCTGCATGACACGGTCCTCAAAATGCTCCCTGCCATTCTCATCACAATGCACCATGCACTTGTCATCAAAATGCTCCATGACTTGTCATCACAAAACTCCATGACCCTTGGCATCACAATGCTCCATGTCATTGTCATCACAATGATCCATGAACCTTCTCATCACATTGCTCCATGCCCTTCTCATCACAAATCTCCATGACACTTTTCATCACAATGCTCGATGCTCTTCTCATCACAATGCTCCATGCCCTTGTCATTAAAATCCTGCATGACCCATGTATCACAGTGTTCTGTGCCCTTGTCATCACAATGCTCCATGCCAACTCTCATCACAATAATTCATGAAACATTTCAGACAAATGATCCATGCCCTTCTCATCAAAATGCTCCATTACCCCTGTCATAAAAATGCACTATGACACTTGCCATCACAATGTTCCACGAACTAGTCATCACAACGTTCCATGACACTTGTCATCACAATGCTCAAGACCCCTGAAATCACAATGCTCCATGCCCTTGTCATCACAAATCTCCATGACACCTGACAACACAATGATCCGGGACGCTTGTCATCACAATGCTCCATTCCCTAGTCATCACAATGCTCCATGACCCGTGTCATCACAATACTCCATGACGCAGGTCATTAGAATGCTCCATGGACTTCTCATCACAATGCTCCATGCGCTAGTCATCACAATGCTCCAAGAACCCTGTAATAACAATGCTCCATGCACATTTTCATCAGAATGCTTCATGAGACTTGCCATCACAAGTCGCAATGGACTTCTCATCACAATGCTCCAGGACCTTTTCTTCACCATGCTCCATTCCCTTGTCATCACAATGCTCCATGACCCCTGTCATCACAATAATCCATGAACATTTTCAGCCCAATGCTCCACGATCTACTCATCACAATGCTACATGGCCAATATCATCACAATGCTCCATGGCCACTGTTATCACAACACTCCATGACACCTGACAACACAATGATCTGGAACTCTTGTCATCACAGTGCTCCATTCCCTAGTCATCACAATGCTCCATGACCCCTGTCATCACAACATTCCATGAACATTTTCATCCCAGTGTTCCATGAAACTTGTCATCACAATGATCCATGCCCTTGTCATCCCAATGCTCCCTGACCCCTGTATTCACAATGCTCCGTGACGCTTGTCATCACAGTGCTCCATGACACCTGTCATCACAATGCTCCATGCCTTTGTCAGCAAAATGCTACATGACCTTGTCATTACAATGCTCTATGTGCTTCTCATCAGAATACTCCATTTCCATTGTCATCACAATCCTCCATGAACCTTGGGATCACATTGCTTCATGCCCTTTTCATCACAATGCTCCATGCTCCTTGAAATCAAAATGATCCATGACCTCTCTTATCACAATACTCCAAATTCTTGTGATCACCATGTTCCATAACACTTGTCATCACAACGCTCCATGATGCCTGTCATCACAATACTCTATGCCCTTTTCATCACAATGCTCCATGACCTTTGTCATCACAATGCTCAATACACTTGTCATCACAATGCTCCCTGACACTTGTCATCAGAATGCTCCTTGACCCCTGTCACGAAAAGTCTCCATGAAATTTTCATCACAATGCCCCATGCCGTTTTCATCACAATGCTCCATGTCATTGTCATCAAAATACTCCACAAGCTTGTCATCAGAATGCTCCATGACCCTTGTCATCACAATTCTACATGCACTTGTCAGCACAATGCTCCCTGACCCTTGTCATTACAATGCTCCAAGCCATTGTCATCACAAAGCTCCATTATGTTTGTCATCAGAATCCTCCATCACACTTGGCATCACAATGCTCCATGCCATTGTCATCGCAATGGGCCATTAAATATGTCATCTCAATGCGCCCTGACACCTGTCTTCACAATACTGCATGACCTGGTCATCACAATGCTCCATGCCCTTGTCATCACAATGTGCAATTCCAACTGTCATCGCAATAATCCATGAAACTTATTAGACCAATGTTCCATGTCCTTGTCATCACAATGCTCCATGCCCTTGTTATCACAATGCTCCATGACCCCTGTCATCACAATGCTCCATGACTCCAGTCATCACAATGCTCCATGACCCGTGTCATCAACAGTCTCTGTGACCTTTTTAACCACAATGTTCCATGAACTTTTCATCACAATGCTCTTTGACCCCTGTCATCACCATGCTCCGTGACTCCAGTCATCTCAATGCTTCATAACTTTTGTCATCATAATGGTCCATGCCCGCATCATCACAAGGCTCTCTGACATTTTTAACCACAATGCTCCATAAACTTTTCATCACAATGCTCTTTGACACTTGTCATCACAATGCTCCATGCGCTTGTCATCACAGTGCTCCACAATTTTGTCATCACAATGCTCCATAAAATTTGTCATCACATTGCTCCTTGCACATCTCATCAAAATGCTCTCTCACCACTGATATCACAATGCTACATCACTATTTGTCACAATACTCCCTCACCCCAGTCATCACAATATTCCATGATTCCTCTCATCAAAATGCTACATGCACTTATCATCACAATGTTCGATGACCCCTGACATCACAATGTTCCATAACAACTGTCATCAAAATGATCCATGAAACTTTTCATCAAATTGTTCCATGACCCTGTCATCACAATGCTCCCTGCCCTTCTCATCACAATGCACAACGCCCTTGCTATCAAAATGCTCCATGACCTTTATCATGGAAAATATCCAAGACCCTTGGCATCACAATGCTCCATGTCATTGTCATCAAAATGGTCCATGAACGCTCTCATCACATTGCTCCATGGCCTTGTCTTCACAAAGCTCCATGACGCATGTCATCACAATGCTCCATGGCCTTCTCATCACAATGCTCCACGACCTTGCCATCACAATGCTCCATTACCACTTTCATAACAATGCTCCATGACCCCCGCCATCACGATGTTCCATGGCCTTGTCATCACAAAGCTCCTTGAACCTTCTCATCACAATGCTCCAAGAACCCTGTAATCACAATACTCCATGCCCCTTTTCATCAGTATGCTCCAAGAGACTTGTCATCACAAGGCTCCATGCATTTGTCATCACAATGCTCCAGGAATTTTTCATCACAATGCTTCACGACATGTCATGAAAATTTTCAATGGCCCTTATCATCATAATGCTCCAAGCCGTAACCATCACAATGCTCCATTATATTTGTCATCACAATCCTCCATTACATTCGGCATCACAGTGCTCCATGCCATTGTCATCGCAGTGGACTATGACATATGTCATCACAATTCTCCGTGACACCTGTCTTCACAATACTCCATGACCTTCTCATCACAATGCTCCATGCCCTTGTCATCACAAGCACCATGCCCACTGTCATCACAATAATCTATGAAACATGTCAGACCAATGCTCCATTCCCCTGTCAACACAATGCTCCATGCCCTTGTCATCACAATGTTCAATGACCCCTGTCATCACAATGCTCCTTGACTCCAGTCATCTCAATGCTTCATAACGTTTGTCATCAAAATGGTCCATGCCCACGTCATCACAAGGCTCTGTGACCATTTTAACCACAATGCTCAATGCCCTTCTCATCACAATGCTCCATTATCTCTGTCATAACAATGCTTCATGACCCCTGCCATCACAATGTTCTACGGCCTAATCATCACAAGATTCCATGACACTTCTCATCACAATGCTCAACACCCCTGAAATCACAATGCTCCATTCCCTTGTCATCACATAGCTCCATGACGCATGTCATCAGAATGTTCCATGGCCTTCTCATGACAATGCTCCATGCCCTTGTCATCACAATGCTCCAAGACCATTGTAATCACAATGCTCCTTGCCACTTTTCATCTCAATGCTCCATGAACCCTGTAATCACAATGCACCATGCCCATCATCATAATGCTTCAGGCTATTGTCATCACAGTGAAATCAATATTCTGCATGACCACTGTCATCATAATGCTCCAAACCCTTGTGATCACAATGTTGCATAACACTTATCATCAAAACACCCCATGACACTCATCATCACAATTATCCATGGTCTTCTTATCACAATGCTCCATGATCTTTGTCATCAAAATGCTCAATACACTTGTCATCACAATGCTCCCTGACCCTTGTCATCAGTATGCTCCTTGAACCCTATCATGACAAGGATCCATGCCGTTTTCATCAAAAAGATCCATGACATTTTCTTCACAATGCTCCACGATCCCTGTAATCACAATGCTCCATGCACTTGTCATCACAAAACTCCATGACGCATGTTATCAGAATGCTCCATGGCTTTCTCATCACAATGCTCAATGCCCTAGTCATCACAGTGCTCCAAGACTCCTGTAATCACAATACTCCATGACAATTTTCATCAGAATGCTCCATGAGACTTGTCATCACAAGTCTCCATGGACTTCTCATCACAATGCTCCAGGGCCTTGTCATCACCATGCTGCATTCCCTTGTCATCACAATGCTCCATGACCCCTGTCATCACAATAATCTATGAATATTTTCAGCCCAATGCTCCATGACACTTGTCATCACAATGATCCATGCCCTTGTCATCCCAATGCTCCATGACCCCTGTATTCACAATGCTACGTGACGCTTGTCATCACAGTGTTCCATGACACCTGTCATCACAATGCTCCATGCCTTTGTCAGCAAAATGCTACATGACCCTGTCATTACAATGCTCTCTTCGCTTGTCATCACAATACTGCATTACCATTGTCATCACAAACCTCCATGAACTTTGGGATCACATTGCTTCATGCCCTTGCCATCACAATGCTCCATGCTCCTTGAAATCAAAATGATCCATGACCTCTGTCATCACAATGCTCCAAACCCTTGTGATCACAATGTTCCATAACACGTGTCATCACAACGCTCCATGATGCCTGTCATCACAATACTCCATGCCCTTTTCATCACAATGCTCCATGACATTTGTCATCACAATTCTCAATACACTTGTCACCACAATGCTCCCTGACACTTGTCGTCAGAATGCTCCTTGAACCCTGTCACGAAAAGGCTCCATATATTTTTCATCACAATGCCCCATGCCGTTTTCATCACAATGCTCCATGCCATTGTCATCACAATACTCCACAAACTTGTCATCAGAATGCTCCATGACCCTTGTCATCACAATTCTCCATGCACTTTTCAGCACAATGCTCCCTGACACTTGTCATCATAATGTTGCAAGCCATTGTCATCACAATGATCCATGACATTTGGCATCACAATGCTCCATGCCACTGTCATCACAATGGGCCATTACATATGTCATCACAATGCTCCCTGACACTTGTCTTCACAAAACTGCAACACCTGGTCATCACAATGCTCCATGCACTTGTTATCACAATGTTCCATGACCCCTATCATAACAATGCTCCGTGACTCCAGTCATCACAATGCTTCATGACCTTTTTCATCACAATGGTCCATGCGCTCATCATCAACAGTCTGTGTGACTTTTTAAACATAATGCTCCATTAACTTTTCATCACAATGCTCTTGGACCCTAGTCATCACAATGCTCTATGCCTTTCTCAGCACAATGCCCCTTGACGCATGTCATCACAATGCTCCATGGAATTCTCCTCACAACGCTCTTTGCCCTTGTCATCACAGAGTTCCAAGACCCCTATAATCACAATTCTCCATGCCCCATTTCATCAGAATGCTCCATGATACTTGTCACCACAGGTCTCCATGGTCATATCATCACAATGCTCCAGGATCTTATCATCACAATGCTCCATGACTCCAGTCATCACAATGCTTCATAATATTTGTCATCACAGTGGTCCATGCCCGCGTCATCACAAGGCTCTCTTACATTTGTAACCACAATACTCCATGAACATTTCATCACAATGCTCCGTGACACTTGTCATCACAATGTTCCATGACTCTGTCAGAAAAATGCTCCATGTCCATTGTCATCGCAATGTGCCACGAGCATTTCATCACAACGGTCCACAAATTTGTCATCACAATGCTCCATAAAACTTGTAAGCACAATGCTGCATGCCCTTCAAATCACAATGCTCCATTACCCCTGTCATAACAATGCTCCATGACTCCTGTCATCACAATGTTCCACGGCCTTGTCATAACAACGCTCCATGACACTTTTCATCACAATGCTCCAAGACCCCATCAATCACAATGCTCCATGCTGTTGTCATCACAAAGCATCATAACATATGTCATCAGAATGTTCCATGGCCTTCTCATCAAAATGCTCCATGCCCTTGTCATCACAATGCTCCATGACTCATGTCATCACAATACTCCATGAATATTTTCAGCCCAGTGCTCCATGACTTTCTCATCACAATGCTCCATGACAAATATCATCACAATGCTCCATGACCAATGTCATCACAACACTCCATGACACCTGACAACACAATGATCCGGGACTCTTGTCATCACAATGCTCTATTCCCTAGTCATCACAATGCTCCATGACCCCTGTCATCACAGTACTCCATGAACATTTTCAGCCCAAAGCTCCATTACACGTGTCATCACAATGATCCATGCCCTTGTCATCCCAATGCTCCATGACCCCTGTATTCACAATGCTCCGTGACGCTTGTCATCACAGTGCTCCATGACACCTGTCATCACAATGCTCCATGCCTTTGTCAGCAAAATGCTACATGACCTTGTCATTACAATGCTCTATGCGCTTGTCATCACAATACTCCATTACCATTGTCATCACAATCCTCCATGAACCTTGGGATCACATTGCTTCATGCTCTTGTCATCACAATGCTCCATGCTCCTTGAAATCAAAATGATCCATGACGTCTGTCATCACAATGCTCCAAACCCTTGTGATCACAATGTTCCATAACACTTGTCATCACAAAACTCCATGATGCCTGTCATCACAATACTCCATGCCCTTTTCATCACAATGCTCCATGACCTTTGTCATCACAATTCTCAATACACTTGTCATCACAATGCTCCGTGACACTTGTCGTCAGAATGCTCCTTGAACCCTGTCAAGAAAAGGCTCCATGCCCTTTTCATAACAAAGCCCCATGCCATTTTCATCACAATGCTCCATGCCATTTTCATCAAAATACTCCACAAGCTCGTCATCAGAATGCTCCATGACGCTTGTCAACACAATTCTCCATGCACTTGTCAGCACAATGCTCCCTGAACCTTGTCATCACCATGCTCCAAGCCATTGTCATCACAATGCTCCATTACCTTTGTCATCAGAATCCTCCATGACACTTGGCATCACTATGCTCCATGCCATTGTCATCACAGTGGGCCATTACATATGTCATCACAATGCTCCCTGACACCTCTCTTCATAATACTGCATGACCTGGTAATCACAATGCTCCATGCCCTTGTCATCACAATGTGCCATTCCAACTGTCATCACAATAATCCATGAAACTTATTAGACCAATGCTCCATGCCCTTGTCATCACAATGCTCCATGCCCTTGTTATAACAATCTTCCAAAACCCCTGTGATCAGAATGCTCCATGCCCCTTTTCATCAGTATGATCCATGAGATTTGTCATCACAAGGCTCCATGGTTTTCTCATCACTATGCTCCAGGATTTTGTCATCACAATGCTTCAACACATTGTCAGGAAAATTCTCAATGGCCCTTGTCATCATAATATTCCAAGCCCTAGTCTTCACAATGCTCCATTATATTTACCATCACATTCCTCCATTTCATTAGGCATCACAATGTTCCATGCCATTGTCATCGCAATGGACCATGACAAATATCATCACAATGCTCCCGGACACATGTCTACACAATACTCCATGCCCTTGTCTTCAAAATGCTCAATGCCCTTGTCATCACAATGCACCATGCCCACTGTCATCACATTAATCTATGAAACATGTCAGACCAATGCTCCATGCCCCTTTTCATTAGAATGCTCCATGAGACTTGTCAACTCAAGTCTCCATGGTCATCTCATCACAGTGCTCCAGGAACTTGTCATCACCATGCTCCATTTCTTGGTCATCACAATGCTCCATGACGCCTGTCATCACAATACTCCATGAATATTTTCAGCCCAATGCTCCATGACATTCCCATCACAATGCTCCGTGACCAATATCATCAAAATGGTCAATGACTACTGTCATCACAACACTCCATGACACCTGACAACACAATGATCTGGGACACTTGTCATCACAATGCTCAAACAACCCTGTAATCACAATGCTCCATGACCCCTGTCATCACAATACTCCATGCACATTTTCTGCACAATGCTCCATGAACCTTGTCATCAAAATGATCCGTGCCCTTGTCATCCCAATGCTCCATGACCCCTGTATTCACAGTGCTCCGTGACACTTGTCATCACAGTGCTCCATGACACCTGTCATCACAATGCTCCATGCCTTTGTCAGCAAAATGCTACATGACCTTGTCATTTCAATGCTCTATGTGCTTGTCATCACAATACTCCATTACCATTGTCATCACAATCCTCCATGAACATTGGGATCACATTGCTTCATGCCCTTGTCATCAAAATGCTCCATGCTCCTTGATATCAAAATGATCCATGACCTCTGTCATCTCAATGCTCCAAACACATGTGATCACAATGTTCCATAACACTTGTCATCACAACGCACCATGATGCCTGTCATCACAATACTCCATGCCCTTTTCATCACAATGCTCCATGACCTTTGTCATCACAATTCTCAATATACATGTCATCACAATGCTCCCTGACACTTGTCGTCAGAATGCTCCTTGAACCCTGTCACGAAAATGCTCCATGCATTTTTCAACAAAAAGCCCCATGCCGTTTTCATCACAATGCTCCATGACATTGTCATCAAAATACTCCACAAGCTTGTCATCAGAATGCTCCATGACCCTTGTCATCACAATTCTCCATGCACTTGTCAGCACAATGCTCCCTGACCCTTGTCATCACAATGCTCCAAGCCTTTGTCATCACAATGCTCCATTACATTTGTCATCAGAATCCTCCATAACACTTGGCATCACAATGCTCCATGCCATTGTCATCACAATGGGCCATTACATATGTCATCACAATGCTCCCTGACAACTCTCTTCACAATACTGCATGACCTGGTCATCACAATGCTCCATGCCCTTGTCATCACAATGTGCCATTCCAACTGTCATCACAATAATCCATGAAACTTATTAGACCAATGCTCCATGCCCTTGTCATCACAATGCTCCATGCCCTTGTTATCACAATTTTCCAAGACCCCTGTAATCAGAATGCTCCTTGCCCCTTTTCATCAGAATGATCCATGAGATTTTTAATCACAAGGCTCCATGGTTTTCTCATCACAATGCTCCAGGACCTTGTCATCACAATGCTTCACGACATTTTCATGAAAACTCTCAATGGCCCTTGACACCATAATGCTCCAAACCCTAGTCATCACAATGTTCCATTATATTTGTCATCACAATCCTCCATTACATTTGGCATCACAATGCTCCATGACATTGTCATCGCAATGGACCATGACATATGTCATCACAATGCTCCCTGACACAAGTATTCACAGTACTCCATTCCCTTGTCTTCAAAATGCTCCATGCCCTTGTCATCACAATGCTCCATGCCATTGTCATCACAATGCTCCATGACCCCTGTCATCACAATGCTCCGTGACTCCAGTCATCACAATGCTTCATAACGTTTGTCATCACAACGGTCCATGCCCGCATCATCACAAGACTCTGTGACCTTTGAAACCACAATGCTCCATGAACTTTTCATCACAGTTCTCCGGAACCCTTGTCATGACAATGCTCCATGCGTTTTTCAGAACAATGCTCCATGACCCTTGACATCACAATGTGCCATGTGCTTTTCATCACAATGATCCACAACCTTGTCATCGCTATGCTCCATAAACCTTGTAATCACAATGCTCCATGCACTTCTCATAAAAATGCTCTCTCACATGAGATATCACAATGTTCCATCACTAGTCATCACAATCCTCCCTCACCCATGTTATTACAATGTTCCATGACCCCTGTCATCACAATGCTACATCCCATTATCAGCACAATGTTCCACGACCACTGACATCACAATGATTCATAACCCCTGTCATCAAAATGCTCCATTACCCATTTCATCCCAAAGCTCCAAGACCCCTGGCATCACAGTGTTCTATAACCCCTGCCATCAAAATGTTCCATTACACTTTTCTTCAAATTGCTGCATGACCCTGTCATCAAAATGCTCCCTGCCCTTCTCATCACAATGCACCACACCCTTGTCATCAAAATGCTCCATGACCTTTGTCATCACAAAGCTCCATGACCCTTGGCATCACAATGCTCCATGTCATTGTCATCACAATGCTCCATGAACCCTCTCATCACATGTCTCCATGCCCTTGTCATCACAAAGCTCCATGACAATTGTCATCACAATGCTCGATGCCCGCCTCCTCACAATGCTCCATGCCCTTGTCATTACAATCCTCCATGACCCATGTATAACAGTGTTCCGTGCCCTTGTCATCACAATACTCCATGCCCACTCTCATCACAATAATCCATGAAATATTTCAGACCAATGTTCAATGCCCTTCTCATCACAATGCTCCATTACCTCTGTCAGAACAATGCTCCATGACCCGTGCCATCACAATATTCCATGGCCTTGTCATCACAAGGCTCCATGACCCTTGTCATCACAATGCTCCAAGACCCCTGTAATCACAATTCTCCATGCCCTTGTCTTCACAAAGCTCCATGACACATGCCATCAGAATATTCCATGGCCTTCTCATCACAATGCTCCATGCCCTTGTCATGACGATGCTGCAAGACGCCTGTAATCACAATGCTCCATGCCCCTTTTCATCTCAATGCTCCATGAACCCTATAATCAAAATGCACCATGCCGATCATAATAATGCTTCAGGCTCTTGTCATCACAATGAAATCAAATTTCTCGATGACCACTGTCATCATAATGCTCCAAACCCTTGTGATCACAATGTTCCTTAACACTTATCCTCACAACACCCTATGACGCTCATCATCACATTTATCCATGGTCCTCTCATCACTATGCTCCATGATCTTTGTCATCACAATTCTCAATACACTTGTCATCACAATGCTCCCTGACACTTGTCGCCAGTATGCTCCTTGAACCCTGTAATGACATGGCTCCATGACTTTTCATCACAATGAACCATGCCCTTTTCATCACAATGCTCCAAGACCCCTGTAATCACAATGCTCCATGCTCTTGTCATCAAAAAGCTCCATGACGCATGTCATCAGTATGCTCCATGGCCTCCTCCTCACAATGCTCCATGCACTTGTCAGCACAATGCTCCCTGACCCTTGTCATCACAATGCTCCAAGCCATTGTCATCACAATGCTCCATTACCTTTGTCATCAGAATCCTCCATGACACTTGGCATCACCATGCTCCATGCCATTGTCATCACTATGGGCCATTACATATGTCATCACATTGCTCCCTTATACCTCTCTTCACAATACTGAATGACCTGGTCATCACAATGCTCCATGCCGTTGTCATCACAATGCGCCATTCCTACTGTCATCACAATAATCCATGAAACTTATTAGACCAATGTTCCATGCCCTTGTCATAACAATGCTCCATGCCCTTGTTATCACAAAGTTCCAACACCCCTGTAATCAGAATGTTCCATGCCCCTTTTCATCAGTATGCTCCATGAGATTTGTCATCACAAGGCTCCATGGTTTTCTCATCACAATGCTCAAGAACCTTGTCATCACAATGCTTCACGACATTGTCATGAAAATTCTCAATGGCCCTTGTCATCATAATGCTCCAAGCCCTAGTCATCACAATGCTCCATTATATTTGTCATCACATCCTCCATTATATTTGGCATCACAATGTTCCATGCCATTGTCATCGCAATGGACAGTAGCATATGTCATCACAATGCTCCCTGACACCTGTCTTCACAATACACCATTCCCTTGTCTTCACAATGCTCCATGCCCTTGTCATCACAATGCACGATGTCCACTGTCATCACAATAATCTATGAAACTTGTCAGACCAATGCTCCATGCCCCTGTCATCACAATGCTCCATGCCCTTGTCATCACAATGCTCCATGTCCCCTTTCATCACAATGTTCCGTGACTCCAGTCATCACAATGCTTCATAACGTTTTTCATCACAACGGTCCATGCCCACGTCAGCACAAGGCTCTGTGACCATTTTAACCACAATGCTCCATGAACTTTTCATCACAATGCTCCATGACCCTTTTCATCACAATGCTCCATGCCTTTGTCAGAACAATGCTTCATGACCCTTGTCATCACAATGTGCCATGTGCTTTTCATCACAATGATCCACAACCTTGTCATCGCTATGCTCCATAAACCTTGTAATCACAATGCTCCATGCACTTCTCATCAAAATGCTCTCTCACCAGAGATATCACAATGTTCCATCACTAGTCATTACAATACTCCCTCACCCCTGTAATCACAAGGTTCCATGACACTGTCATCACAATGCTACATCCCCTTATCAGCACAATGTTCCATGACCCCTGACATCACAATGTTCCATAACCCCTGTCATCAAAGTGCTCCATGACACTTTTCATCCCAAATCTCCATGAATCATGGCATCACAATGTTCTATAACCCCTGTCATCAAATTATTCCATTACACTTTTCATCAAATTGCTGCATGACACTGTCATCAAAATGCTCCCTGCAATTCTCATCACAATGCACCACACACTTGTCATCAAAATGCTCCATGAACTATGTCATCACAAACTCCATGACCGTTGGCATCACAATGCTCCATGTCATTGTCATCATGATGCTCCATGAACCGTCTCATCACATTGCTCCATGCCCTTGTCATCACAAAGCTCTATGACACTTGTCATCACAATGCTTGATGCCCTTCTCATCACATTGCTCCATGCCCTTGACATTACAATCGTCCATGACCCAAGTATCACAGTGTTCCGTGCCCTTCATATCACAATGCTCCATATCCAATCTCATCACAATAATCCATGAAATATTTCAGACCAATGTTCCATGCCATTCTCATCACAATGCTCCATTACCTCTGTCATAACAATGCACCACGACACCTGCCATCACAATGTTCCACGGCCTAGTAATCACAAGGCTCCATGACACTTCTCATCACAATGCTGAAGGCCCCTGTAATCACAATGCTCCATGCCCTTGTCATCACAAAGCTCCATGACGCATGTCATCAGAATGTTCCATGGCCTTCTCATCACAATGCTCCATGACCTTGTCATCACAATGCTCCAAGTCCCCTGTAAACACAATGCTCCTTGCCCCTATTCATCTCAATGCTCCATGTCCCTGTCATCACAATGCTCCATGCCCTTGTCATCACAAAGCTCCATGACTTGTCATCACAATGTTCCTTGATCTTTGTCATCACAATTCTCAGTACACGTGTCATCACAATGATCCCTGACACTTGTCGTCAGTATGCTCCTTGAAACCTATCATGGCAAGGCTGCATGCCTTTTTCATCAGAATGTTCCATGCCCTTTTCATAACAATGCTGCAAGACCCCTGTAATCACAATGCTCCATGCCCTTCTCATCACAAAGCTCCATGACGCATGTCATTAGAATGCTCCATGGCATTCTCATCACCATGATCCATGCCCTTGTCATCACAATGCTCCAAGACCCCTGTAATCACAATGCTGCATGCCCCTTTTCAACAGAATGCTCCATGAGACTTCTCATCAGAAGTCTCCATGGTCTTTTCATCACAATGCTCCAGGACTTTGTCATCACCATGCTCCATTCCCTTGTCATCACAATGCTCCATGACCAATATCATCACAATTCTCCATGACCACTGTCATCACAACACTCCATGACACCTGACAACACAATGATCCGGGACTCTTTTCATCACAATGCTCCATTCCCTAGTCATCCCAATGCTCCATGACACTTGTCAGCAAAATGATCCATGCCCTTGTCATCCCAATGCTCCATAACCCCTGTATTCACAATGCTCCATGACGCATGTCATCACAATGCTCCATGCCTTTGTCAGCAAAATGCTACATGACCTTGTCATTAAAATGCTCTATGTGCTTGTCATCACAATACACCATTACCATTGTCATCACAATCCTCCATGAACATTGGGATCACATTGCTTCATTCCCTTTTCATCACAATGCCCCATGCTCCTTGAAATCAAAATGATCCATGACCTCTGTCATCACAATGCTCCAAGCCCTTGTGATCACAATGTTCCATAACACTTGTCATGACAACGCTCCATGATGCCTGTCATCACAATACTCCATGCCCTTTTCATCACAATGCTCCATGACTTAGGCATCACAATTCTCAATACACTTGTCATCACAATGCTCCCTGACACTTGTCGTCAGAATGCTCCTTGAATCCTGTCACGAAAAGGCTCCATGCCTTTTCATCACAATGGCCCATGCCATTTACATGACAATGCTCCATGCCATTGTCATCAAAATACTCCACAAGCTTGTCAGCAGAATGTTTCATGACACTTGTCATCACAATTCTCCATGCACTTGTCAGCACAATGCTCTCTGACCCTTGTCATCACAATGCTCCAAGCCATTGTCGTCACAATGCTCCATTACCTTTGTCATCAGAATCCTCCATGACACTTGGCATCACAATGCTCCATGCCATTTTCATCACAATGGGCCATTACATATGTCATCACAATGCTCCCTTACGCCTGTCTTCACAATACTGCATGACGTGGACATCACAATGCTCCATGCCCTTGTTATCACAATGCTCCATGACCCCTGTCATCACAATGCTCCGTCACTCCAGTCATCACAATGCTCCATGACCTTTGTCATCACAATGGTCCATTCCCTCATCATCAACAGTCTCTGTGACCTTTTTAACCACAATGCTCCTTGAACATTTGATCACAATGCTCTTTGACCCTTGTCATCAAAATTATCTATGCCTTTCTCAGCACAATTCTCCATGACCCTTGTCATCACAATGCTCCATGCGCTTGTCAGCACAATGCTCCATGACACATGTCATCACAATGCACCATGCGCTTGTCATCACAGTGCTCTACCATCTTGTCATCACAATGCTCCATAGAAATTGTCATCACAATGCTCCATGCATTTCTCATCAAAATGCTCTCTCACCACTGATATCACAATGCTACATCACTGTTTGTCACAGTACTCCCTCATCCCTGTCATCACAATGTTCCATGACTCCTGTCATCACAATGCTACATGCATTTATCATCACAATGTTCGATGACCCCTGACATCACAATGCTCCTTAACCCCGGTCATCAAAATGTTCCATGACCCTTTTCATCATAATCCTCCATGACCCCTGACATGACAATGTTCCGTATCCACTGTCATCAAAATGCCCATGACATTTTTCATCAAATTTCTCCATGACCCTGTCATCACAATGCTCCCTGCCCTTCTCATCACAATGCACAATGCCCTTGTCATCAAAATGCTCCATGACCTTTGTCATCACAAAGATCCATGACCCTTGGCATCACATTGCTCCATGCCCTTGTCATCACTAAGCTCCATGACACATGTCATCAGAATGCTCCATGGCCTTCTCATCACAATGCTCCATGCCCTTGTCATCACAACGCTCCATTACCACTGTCATAACATTGCTCCATGACGCCTGCCATCACGATATTCCACAGCCTTGTCATCACAAGGCTCCATCACCCTTCTCTTCACAATGCTCCAAGAACCCTGTAATCACAATGCTCTATGCCCCTTTTTATCTCAATGATCCATGAACACTGTCATCACAATGCACCATGCACATCATCATAATGCTTCATGCTATTGTCATCACAATGAAATAAAAGTGCTCCATGACCTCTGTCATAGCAATGCTACAAACCCTTGTGAATACAATATTCCATAACACTTGTCATCACAATGCCCCATGACGCTCGTCATCACGATTATCCCTGGTCTTCTCATCACAATGCTCCATGACCTTTGTCATCACAATGCTCAATACACTTGTCATCAAAATGCTCCCTGACACTTGTTGTCTGTATGCTCCTTGAACACTGTCATGACAAGGCTCCATGCCTTTTTCATCACAATGATCCATGCCCTTTTCATCACAATGCTCCAAGACCCATGTAATCACAATGCTCCACGCCCTTGTCATCACAAAGCTCAATGACGCATGCCATGAGAATGCTCCTTGGTCTTCTCCTCAAAACGCTCCATGCCCTTGTCATCACAAGGTGGCAAGACCCCTGTAATCACAATGCTCCATGCCCCTGTCATCACAATGCTCCATGCCCTTGTCCTCACAATGCTCCATGACCCCACTCATCACAATGATTCATAACGTTTGTCATCACAATGGTCCATGCCCGCATCATCACAAGGCTCTGTGACCTTTGTAACCACAATGCTCCATGAACTTTTCATCACAATTCTCTGTGACCCTTTTCATCACAATGCTCCATGTCTTTGTCAGAACAATGCTCCATGACCATTGTCATCACAATGTGCCACATGCATTTCATCACAACGGTCCTCAACCTTGTCATTGAAATGCTCCATAGACCTTTTAATCACAATTCTACATGCACTTCTCATCCAAATGCTCTCTCACCAGAGATATCACAGTGTTCCATCACTTGTCATCACAATACTCACTCACACCTGTAATCACAATGTTCCATGACCGCTGACATAACAATATTCCATAAACCCTGTCATCAAAATGCTCCATGACCCTTTTCATCCCAAAGCTCCAAGACCCCTGACATCACAATGTTCTATAAACCCAGCCATCAAAATGTTCCATTACACTTTTCATCAAATTGCTGCATGACCCGGTCATCAAAATGCTCCCTGCCCTTCACATCACAATGCACCATGCCCTTGTCATCAAAATGCTCCATGACTTGTCATCACAAAGCTCCATGACCCTTGACATCACAGTGCTCCATGTCATTGTCATCACAATGCTCCATGAAGCCTCTCATTACATTGCTCAATGCCCTTGTCATCACAAAGCTCCATGACACTTGTCATCACAATGCTCGATGCCCTTCTCATCACAATGCTCCATGCCCTTGTCATTACAATCCTGCATGACCCATGTATCATAGTGTTCCGTACCCTTGTCATCACAATGCTCCATGCCCACTCTCATCACAATAATCCATGAAACATTTCAGACCAATGTACCATGTCCTTCTCATCACAATGTTCCATTACCTCTGTCATAACAATGCACCATGACCCCTGCCATCACAATGATCCACGGCCTAGTCATCACAAGGCTCCATGACACTTGTCAGCACAATGCTGAAGGCCCCTGTAATCACAATGCTCCATGCCCTTGTTATCACAAAGCTCCATGATGCATGTCATCAGAATGTTCCATGGCCTTCTCATCACAATGTCCAAGACCCCTGTAAACACAATGCTCATTGCCCCTTTTCATCTCAATGCTCCATGTACCCTCTCATCACCTTGCTCCATGCACTTATCTTCACAAAGATCCATGACACATGTCATCAGAATGCTCCATGGCCTTCTCATCACAGTGCTCCATGCGCTTGTCCTCACAATGCTCCATTACCCCTGTCATAACAATGCTCCATGACCCCTGCCATCATGATATTTCATGGCCTTGTCATCACAAGGTTCCATCACCCTTCTCATCACAATGCTCCAAGAACCCTGTAATCACAATGCTCTATACCCCTTTTCATTTCAATGATCCATGAACCCTGTCATCACAATGCACCATGCCCATCATCATAATGCTTCATGCTATTGTCATCACAATGAAATCAAAATGCTCAATGACCTCTATCATAGCAATGCTCAAAACGCTTGTGATCACAATATTCCATAACACTTCTCATCACAATGACCCATGACGCTCGTCATCACAATTATCCATGGTCTTCTCATCACAAATTTCCATGACCTTTGTCATCACAATGCTCAATACTCTTGTCATCAAAATGCTCCCTGACACTTGTTTTCTGTATGCTCCTTGAAACCTGTCATGACAATGCTCCATGCCTTTTTCATCACTATGATCCATGTCCTTTTCATCACAATGCTTCCAGACCCCTGTAATCACAATGCTCCATGCCCTTGTCATCACAAAGCTCAATGACACATGTCATCAGAATGCTCCTTGGCCTTCTGCTCACAATGCTCCATGCCCTTGTCATCACAATGTGGCAAGACCCCTGTAATCACAATGCTCCATGCCCTTTTACATCAGTATGCTCCATGAGACTTGTCATCACAAAGCCTCATGGTTTTCTTATCACAATGCTCCAGGATATTTTCATCACAATTCTTCACGACCTTGTCATGAAAATTCTCAATGGCCCTTGTCATCATAATGCTCTAAGCCCTAGTCATCACAATGCTCCATTATATTGGTCATCACAATCCTCCATTACATTTGGCATCACATAACTCCCTGCCATTGTCATCGAAATGGACCATGACATATGTCATCTCAATGCTCCCTGACACCTGTCTTCACAATACTCCATGAGCTTCTCTTCACAATGCTCCATGCCATTGTCATCACCATGCACTATGTCCAATGTCATCACAATAATCGATGAAACTTGTCAGACCAATGCTCCATGCCCCAGTCATAACAATGCTCCTTGTCCCTGTCATCACAATGCTCCATGCCCTTGTCATCACAATGCTCTATGATTTTTCATCACAAAGCTCCATGACCCATGACCCATGTATCACAGTGTTCCGTGCCCTTGTCATCACAATGCACCATGCCACTCTCATCACAATACGCCATGAAATATTTCAGACCAATGCTCCATGCCCTTCTCATCAAAATGCTCCATTACCCCTGTCATAACAATGCTCCATGACCGCTGCCATCACAATGTTACACGGCCTTGTCATCACAAGGCAACATGAAACTTGTCATCACAATGCCCCATGACGCTTGTCATCACGATTATCCATGGTCTTCTCATCACAATGCTCCATGACCTTTGTCATCACAATGCTCAATACACTTGTCATCAAAATGCTCCCTGACACTTGTTGTCTGTATGCTCCTTGAACACTGTCATGACAAGGCTCCATGCCTTTTTCATCACAATGATCCATGCCCTTTTCATCACAATGCTCCAAGACCCATGTAATCACAATGCTCCACGCCCTTGTCATCACAAAGCTCAATGACACATGCCATGAGAATGCTCCTTGGTCTTCTCCTCAAAACGCTCCATGCCCTTGTCATCACAAGGTGGCAAGACCCCTGTAATCACAATGCTCCATGCCCCTTTCCATCAGTATGCTCCATGAGACTTGTCATCACAAGGCTCCATGGTTTTGTCATCACAATGCTCCAGGGCCTTTTCATCACAATGCTTCACGACCTTGTCATGAAAATTTTCAATGGCCCTTGTCATCATAATGCTCCAAGCCCTAGTCATCACAATGCTCCATTATATTTGTCATCACAATCCTCCAATACATTTGGCATCACAATGCTCCATGCCATTGTCATCGCAATGGACCATGACATATGTCATCACAATGCTCCCTGACACCTGTCTTCACAATACTCGATGACCTTCTCATCACAATGCTCCATGCCCTTGTCATCACAATGCACCATGCCCACTGTCATCACAATAATCTATGAAACTTGTCAAACCAATGCTCCATGCCCCTGTCATCACAATGCTCCATGCCCTTGTCCTCACAATGCTCCATGACCCCACTCATCACAATGATTCATAACGTTTGTCATCACAATGGTCCATGCCCGCGTCATCACAAGGCTCTGTGACCTTTGTAACCACAATGCTCCATGAACTTTTCAACACAATTCTCTGTGACCCTTGTCATCACAATGCTCCATGTCTTTGTCAGAACAATTCTCCATGACCATTGTCATCACAATGCGCCACACGCATTTCATCACAACGGTCCACAACCTTGTCATTGCAATGCTCCATAAACCTTTTAATCACAATGCTCCATGCACTTCTCATCAAAATGCTCTCTCACCAGAGATATCACAGTGTTCCATCACTAGTCATCACAGTACTCCCTCACACATGTAATCACAATGTTCCATGACGCTGTCATCACTGTGCTACATCCCCTTATCATCACAATGTTCCATGACCGCTGACATCACAATATTCCATAACCCCTGTCATCAAAATGCTCCATGACCCTTTTCATCCCAAAGCTCCAAGACCCCTGACATCACAATGTTCTATAAACACAGCCATCAAAATGTTCCATTACACTTTTCATCAAATTGCTGCATGACCCGGTCATCAAAATGCTCCCTGCCCTTCACATCACAATGCACCATGCCCTTGTCATCACAAAGCTCCATGACCCTTGACATCACAGTGCTCCATGTCATTGTCATCACAATGCTCCATGAAACCTCTCATTATATTGCTCAATGCCCTTGTCATCACAAAGCTCCATGACACTTATCATCACAATGCTCGATGCCCTTCTCATCACAATGCTCCATGCCCTTGTCATTACAATCCTGCATGACCCATGTATCATAGTGTTCCGTACCCTTGTCATCACAATGCTCCATGCCCACTCTCATCACAATAATCCATGAAACATTTCAGACCAATGTTCCATGTCCTTCTAATCACAATGCTCCATTACCTCTGTCATAACAATGCACCATGACCCCAGCCATCACAATGATCCACGGCCTAGTCATCACAAGGCTCCATGACACTTGTCAGCACAATGCTGAAGGACCCTGTAATCACAATGCTCCATGCCCTTGTCATCACAACGCTCCATGACGCATGTCATCAGAATGTTCCATGGCCTTCACATCACAATGCTCCAAGACCCCTGTAAACACAATGCTCAGTGCCCCTTTTCATCTCAATGCTCCAGGAACCCTGTCATCACAATGCACCATGCCCATCATCATAATGCTTCAGGCTATTATCATCACAATGAAATCAATATTCTCCATGACCTCTGTCATCATAATGCTCCAAACACTTGTGATCACAATGTTCCATAACACTTATCATCACAACACACCATGACGCTCATCATCACAATTATCCATGGCCTTCTCATCACAATGTTCCATGATCTTTGTCATCACAGTGCTCAAAACACTTGTCATCACAATGCTCCCTGACACTTGTCATCAGTATGCTCCTTGAACCCTGTCATGACAAGGCTCCATGCCTTTTTCACCACAATAATCCATGCCCTTTTCATCACAATGCTCCAAGATCCCTGTAATCACAATGCTCCCTGCCCTTGTCATCAAAAAGCTCCATGACGCATGTCATCAGAATGCTTCATGTCCTTCTCATCACAATGCTCCGTGTCATTGTCATCACAATGCTCCATGAACGCTCTCAGCACATTGTTCCATGCACTTATCTTCACAAAGATCCATGACACATGTCATCACAATGCTCCATGGCCTTCTCATCACAGTGCTCCATGCGCTTTTCCTCACAATGCTCCATTACCCCTGTCATAACAATGCTCCATGACCCCTGCCATCATGATATTCCATGGCCTTGTCATCACAAGGCTCCATCACCCTTCTCATCACAATGCTCCAAGAACCCTGTAATCACAATGCTCTATGCCCCTTTTCATTTCAATGATCCATGAACCCTGTCATCACAATGCACCATGCCCATCATCATAATGCTTCATGCTATTGTCATCACAATGAAATCAAAATGCTCCATGACCTCTGTCATAGCAATGCTCAAAACGCTTGTGATCACAATATTCCATAACACTTCTCATCACAATGACCCATGATGCTCGTCATCACAATTATCCATGGTCTTCTCATCACAAAGTTCCATGACCTTTGTCATCACAATGCTCAATACACTTGTCATCAAAATGCTCCCTGACACTTGTTGTCTGTATGCTCCTTGAAACCTGTCATGACAATGCTCCATGCCTTTTTCATCACTATGATCCATGTCCTTTTCATCACAATGCTTCCAGACCCCTGTAATCACAATGCTCCATGCCCTTGTCATCACAAAGCTCAATGACACATGTCATCAGAATGCTCCTTGGCCTTCTGCTCACAATGCTCCATGCCCTTGTCATCACAATGTTTCAAGGACCCTGTAATCACAATGCTCCATGCCCTTCTCATCAAAATGCTCCATTACCCCTGTCATAACAATGCTCCATGACCCCTGCCATCACAATGTTACACGGCCTTGTCATCACAAGGCTCCATGAAACTTGACATCACATTGCCCCATGACGCTCGTCATCACAATTATCCATGGACTTCTCATCACAATGTTCCATGATCTTTGTCATCACAATGCTCAAAACACTTTCATCACAATGCTCCATGACAGTTGTCGTCAGTATGCGCCTTGAACCATGTCATGACAAGGCTCCATGCCTTTTTCATCACAATAATCCATGCCCTTTTCATCACAATGCTCCAAGATCCCTCTAATCACAATGCTCCATGCCCTTGTCATCACAAAGCTCCATGACGCATGTCATCAGAATGCTCCATGGATTTCTCATCACCATGATTCATGCCCTTTTCATCACAATGCTCCAAGACCCCTGTAATCACAATGCTCCATGCCCCTTTTCAACAGAATGGTCCATGAGACTTCTCATCAAAAGTCTCCATGGTCTTTTCATCACAAGGCTCCAGGACTTTCTCATCACCATGCTCCATTCCCTTGTCATCGCAATGCACCATGACCAATATCATCACAATTTTCCATGACCACTGTCATCACAACACTCCATGACAGCTGACAACACAATGATCCGAGACTCTTGTCATCACAATGCTCCATTCCCTAGTCATCACAATGCTCCATGACACTTGTCATCACAATGATCCATGCCCTTGTTATCACAATGATCCATAACCCCTGTATACACAATGCTCTGTGACGCTTGTCATCACAGTGCCCCACGACAACTCTCATCACAATGCTCCATGCCTTTGTCAGCAAAATGCTACATGACCTTGTCATTACAATGTTCTATGTGCTTGTCATCACAATACTCCTTTTCCATTGTCATCACAATCCTCCGTGAACCTTGGGATCACATTGCTTCATTCCCTTGTCATCACAATGCTCCATGCTCCTTGAAATCAAAATGATCCATGACCTCTGTCATCACAATACTCCAAGCCCTTGTGATCACAATGTTCCATAACACTTGTCATCACAACGCTCCATAATGCCTGTCATCACAATACTCCATGCACTTTTCATCACAATGCTCCATGACCTTTGTCATCACAATGTTCAATACAATTGTCATCACAATGCTCCCTGACACTTGTCTTCAGAATGCTCCTTGAACACTGTCAGGAAAAGGCTCCATGCCTTTTCATCACAATGCCCCATGCCGTTTACTTCACAATGCTCCATTCCATTGTCATCAGAATACTCCACAAGCTTGTCATCAGAATATTCCTTGACCCTTGTCATCACAAATCTCCATGCACTTGTCAGAACAATGATCCCTGACCCTTGTCATCACAATGCTCCAAGCCAATGTCATCACAATGCTCCATTACCTTTGTCATCAGAATCCTCCATGACACTTGGCATCACAATGCTCCATGCCATTGTCATCAAAATGGGCCATTACATATGTCATCACAATGCTCCCTGACACCTGTCTTCACAATACTGCATGACCTGGCCATCACAATGCTCCATGCCCTTGTCATCACAATGCGCCATTCCAACTCTCATCGCAATAATTCATGAAACTTATTAGAACAATGTTCCATGCCCTTGTCATCACAATGCTCCATGCCCTTGTTGTCACAATGCTCCATGACCCCTGTCATCACAATGCTCCGTGCTACAGTCATCACAATGCTTCATGACCTTTGTCATCACAATGGTCCATGCCCTCGTCATCAACAGTCTCTGTGACCATTTTAACCACAATGATTCATGAACTTTTCATCTCAATGTTCTTTGACCTTTGCCATCAAAATTCTCTATGCCTTTCTCAGCACAATTCTCCATGACCCTTGTCATCCCAATGCTCCATGACACATGTCATCACAATGCACCATGCTCTTGTCATCACAGTGCTCCACCATCTTGTCATCACAATGCTCCATAAAACTTGTCATCACAAAGCTCCATGCACATCTCAACAAAATGCTATCTCACCACAGATATCACAATGCTACATCACTATTTGTCACAGTACTCCTTCATCCCTGTCATCACCATGATCCATGACTCCTGTCACCACAATGCTACATGCACTTATCATCACAATGTTCGATGACCCCTGACATCACAATGTTCCATAACACCTGTCATCAAAATGCTCCATGACCCTTTCCATAAAAATGCTCCAAGACCCCTGACATCACAATGTTCCATAACTCCTGTCATCAAAATGTTCCATGACACATTTCATCCAATTGCTCCATGACCCTGTCATCACAATGCTCCCTGGCCTTCTCATCACAATGCACAACGCCCTTGCCATCAAAATGCTCCATGACCATTGTCATCACAAAGATCCATGACCCTTGGCATCACAATGTTCCATGTCATTGTCATCACAATGCTCCATGAACGCTCTCCTCACATGGCTCCATGCCCTTGTCATCACAAAGCTCCATGACACATGTCATCAGAATGCTCCATGGCCTTCTCATCAAAATATTCCATGTCCTTGCCATCACAATGCTCCATTACCACTGTCACAACATTGCTCCATGAACCCTGCCATCACGATATTCCATGGCTTTGTCATCACAACGCTCCATGACCATTCTCTTCACAATGCTCCAAGAACCCTGTAATCACAATGCTCTATGCCCCTTTTCATTTCAATGATCCATGAACCCTGTCATCACAATGCACCATGAACATCATCATAATGCTTCATGCTATTGTCATCACAGTGAAATCAAAGTGCTCCATGACCTCTGTCATAGCAATCCTACCAACCCTTGTGAATACAATATTCCATAACACTTGTCATCACAATGCCCCATGACGCTCGTCATCACGATTATCCATGGTCTTCTCATCACAATGCTACATGACATTTGTCATCACAATGCTCAATACACTTGTCATCAAAATGCTCCCTGACACTTGTCTGTATGCTCCTTGAACACTGTCATGACAAGGCTCCATGCCTTTTTCATCACAATGATCCATGCCCTTTTCATCACAATGCTCCAAGACCCATGTAATCACAATGCTCCACGCCCTTGTCATCACAAATCTCAATGACGCATGCCATGAGGATGCTCCTTGGTCTTCTCCTCAAAATGCTCCATGCTCTTGTCATCACAATGTTCCAAGATCCCTGTAATCACAATGCTCCATGCCCCTTTCCATCACTATGCCCCATGAGATTGTCATCACAAGGCTCCATGGTTTTGTCATCACAATGCTCCAGGGCCTTGTCATCACAATGCTTCACGACCTGGTCATGAAAATTTTCAATGGCCCTTGTCATCATAATTTTCCAAGCCCTAGTCATCACAATGCTCCATTATATTTGTCATCACAATCCTCCAATACATTTGGCATCACAATGCTCCATGCCATTGTCATCGCAATGGACCATGACATATGTCATCACAATGCTCCCTGACACCTTTCTTCACAATACTCCATGACCTTGTCATCATAATGCTCCATGCCCTAGTCATCACAATGCACCATGCCCACTGTCATCACAATAATCTATGAAACTTGTCTAAACAATGCTCCATGCCACTGTCATCACATTGCTCCATGCCCTTGTCATCACAATGCTCCATGACCCCACTCATCACAATGTTTCATAACGTTTGTCATCACAATGGTCCATGCCCGCGTCATCACAAGGCTCTGTGACCTTTGAAACCAAAGTGCTCCATGAACTTTTCATCACAATTCCCTGTGACCCTTGTCATCACCATGCTCCATGTCTTTGTCAGAACAATGCTCCATGACCTTTGTCATCACAATGTGCCACACATATTTCATCACAAAGGTCCACAACCTTGTCATTGCAATGCTCCATAAACCTTTTAATCACAATGCTCCATGCACTTCTCATCAAAATGCTCTCTCACCAGAGATATCACAGTGTTCCATCACTAGTCATCACAATACTCCCTCACCCCTGTAATCACAATGTTCCATGACACTGTCATCACAGTGCTACATCCCCTTATCATCACAATGTTCCATGACCGCTGACATCAAAATATTCCATAACCCCTGTCATCAAAATGCTCCATGACCCTTTTCATCCCAATGCTCCAAGACCCCTGACATCACAATGTTTTATAAACCTTGCCATCAAAATGTTCCATTACACTTTTCATCAAATTGCTGCATGACCCGGTCATCAAAATGCTCCCTGCCCTTCACATCACAATGCACCATGCCCTTGTCATCAAAATGCTCCATGACTTGTCATCACAAATCTCCATGACCCTTGAAATCACAGTGCTCCATGTCATTGTCATCACAATGCTCCATGAACACTCTCATTATATTGCTCAATGCCCTTGTCATCACAAAGCTCCATGACACTTGTCATCACAATGCTCGATGCCCTTCTCATCACAATGCTCCATGCTCTGGTCATTACAATCCTGCATGACCCAAGTATCATAGTGTTCCATACCCTTGTCATCACAATGCTCCATGCCCACTCTTATCACAATAATCCATGAAACATTTCAGACCAATGTTCCATGTCCTTCTCATCACAATGCTCCATTACCTCTGTCATAACAATGCACCATGACCCCTGCCATCACAATGATCCACGGCCTACTTATCACAAGGCTGAATGACACTTGTCATCACAATGCTGAAGGCCCCTGTAATCACAATGCTCCATGCCCTTGTCATCACAAAGCTCCATGACACATGTCATTAGAATGTTCCATGGCCTTCTCATCACAATGCTCCAAGCCCTTGTCATCACAATGCTCCAAGACCCCTGTAAACACAATGCTCCATGCCCCTTTTCATCTGAATGCTCCATGAACACTGTCATCACAATGCACCATGCCCTTCATCATAATGCTTCAGGCTATTGTCATCACAATTAAATCAATATTCTCCATGACCTCTGTCATCATAATGCTCCAAACCCTTGTGATCACAATGTTCCATAACACTTATCATCACAACACCCCATGACGCTCATCATCACAATTATCCATGGTCTTCTCATCACAATGTTCCATGATCTTTGTCATCACAATGCTCAAAACACTTGTCATCACAATGCTCCCTGACACTTGTCGTCAGTATGCTCCTTGAACCTTGTCATGACAAGGCTCCATGCCTTTTTCATCACAATAATCCATGTCCTATTCAGCACAAAGCTCCAAGATCCCTGTAATCACAATGCTCCCTGCCCTTGTCATCAAAAGGTCCACGACGCATGTCATCAGAATGCTTCATGTCCTTCTCATCACAATGCTCCATGTCATTGTCATCACAATGCTCCACGAACGCTCTCATCACATTGCTCCATGCACTTATCTTCACAAAGTTCCATGATATATGTCATCAGAATGTTCCAGGGCCTTCTCCTCAAAATGCTCCATGCCCTTGTCATCACAATGCTCCATGACACCTGTCATCACAATACTCCATGAACATTTTCCCCCAGTGTTCCATGACCATCTCATCACAATGCTCCATGACCAATATCATCACAATGATCCATGACCACTGTCATCACAACACTCCATGACACCTTACAATACAATGATCCGGGACTCTTGTCATCACAATGCTCCAAGACCCCTGTAATAACAATACCCCATGAATATTTTCAGCCCAATGTTCCATGAAGCTTGTCATCACAATGATCCATGCCTTGTCATCACAAAGCTCCATGACACATGTCATCAGAATTTTAGATGGCCTTCTCATCAAAATGTTCCATGCCCTTGTCATCACACTGCTCCATGCACTTGTAATCACAATGTGCCTAGATCCCTGTAATCACAATGCTCCATGCCCCTTTACATCAGTATGCTCCATGAGATTTGTCATCACAAGGCTCCATGATTTTCTCAACACAATGCTCCAGGACCTTGTCATCACAATACTTCACGACCTTGTCATGAAAATTCTCAATGGCCCTTGTCATCATAATGCTCCAATCCATAGTCATCACAATGATCCATTATATTTGTCATCACAATCCTCCATTACATTTGGCATCACAATACTCCCTGCCGTTGTCATCTCAGTGGATCATGACATATGTCATCACAATGCTCCCTGACACGTGTCTTCACAATACTCCATGACCTTCTCTTCAGAATGCTCCATGCCATTGTCATCACAATGCACTATGTCCACGGTCATCACAATAATCTATGAAACTTGTCAGCCCAATGCTCCATGCCCCTGTCATGACAATGCTCCATGTCCCTGTCACCACAATGCTCCAAGAACATTTTCAGCCCAGTGCTCCAAGATCCTTATCATCACAATGATCCATGCCCTTGTCATCCCAATGCTCCATGATCCCTGTATTCACAATGCTCCGTGATGCTTGTCATCACAGTGCCCCATGACACATGTCATCACAATGCTCCATGCCTTTGTCAGCAAAATGCTAAATGACCTTCTCTTTGCAATGCTCTATGCGCTTGTCATCACAATACTCCATTTCCATTGTCATAACAATCCTACATGAAACTTGGGGTCACATTGCTTCATGCCCCTGTCATCAAAATGTTCAATGCTCCTTGAAAGCAAAATGATCCATGACCTCTGTCATCACAATGCTCCAAACCCTTGTGATCACAATGTTCCATAACACTAGTCATCACAATGCTCCATGATGCCTGTCATCACAATACTCCATTCCCTTTTCATCACAATGCTCCATGACCATTGTCATCACAAATCTCAATACACTTGTCATCACAATGCTCCCTGACACTTGTCATCAGATTGCTCCTTGAAACCTGTCACGAAAAGGCTCCATGTCTCTTTCATCACAAGGCCCCATGACGTTTTCATCACAATGCTCCATGCCATTGTCATTAAAATACTCCACAAGCTTATCATCAGAATGCTCCATGACCCTTGTCATCACAATTCTCCATGCACTTTTCAGCACAATGCTCCCTGACCCTTGTCATCACAATGCTCCAAGCCATTGTCATCACAATGCTCCATTACCTTTGTCATCAGAATCCTCCATGACACTTGGCATCACAATGCTCCATGCCATTGTCATCACAAAGGGCCATTACATATATCATCACAATGCTCCCTGACAACTGACTTCACAATACTGCATGACCTGGTCATCACAATGCTCCATGACCTTGTCATCACAATGTGCCATTCCAACTGTCATCGCAATAATCCATGAAAATTATTAGACCAATGTTCTATGCCCTTGGCATCACAGTGCTCTGTGCCCTTGTTATCACAATCCTCCATGACCCCTGTCATCACAATGCTCCGTGACTCCAGTCATCACAATGCTTCATGACCTTTGTCATCACAATGGTCCATGCCCTCGTCATCAACAGTCTCTGTGACCATTTTAACCACAATGATCCATGAACTTTTCATAACAATGCTCTTTAACCCTTGTCATCACAATGCTCTATGCCTTTCTCAGCACAATGCTCCATGACTCTTGTCATCACAATGCTCAATGCGCTTGTCAGCACAATGCTCCATGACACATGGCATCACAATGCTCCATGACCCCTGTCATCACAATGCTCCATGACCCCACTCATCACAATGATTCATAACGTTTGTCATCACAATGGTCCATGCCCGCGTCATCACAAGGCTCTGTGACCTTTGTAACCACAATGCTCCTTGATCTTTTCATCACAATTCTCTGTGACCCTTGTCATCACAATGCTGCCTGTCTTTGTCAGAACAATGCTCCATGACCATTGTCTTCACAATGTGCCACGCACATTTCATCAGAACGGTCCACAAACTTATCATTGCAATGCTCTATAAACCTTGAAATCACAATGCTCCATGCACTTCTCATCAAAATGCTCTCTCATCAGAGATATCACAGAGTTACATCACTAGTCATCACAATACTCCCTCACCCCTGTAATCACAATGTTCCATGACACTGTTATCACAATGCTACATCCCCTTATCATCACAATGTTCCATGACACCTGTCATCAAATTGCCCCATGACCCTTTTCATCCCAACGCTCCAAATCCCCTGACATCACAATGTTCTATAACCCCTGGCATCAAAATATTCCATTACATTTTTCATCAAATTGCTGCATGACCCGTTCATCAAAATGTTCCCTGCCCTTCTCATCACAATGCACCTTGCCCTTGTCATCAAAATGCTCCATTAACTGTCATGACAAAGCCCCATGACACTTGGCATCACAATGCTCCATGTCATTGTCATCACAATGCTCCATGAACCCTCTCATAACATT
The DNA here is from genome assembly GCF_964341445.2 of Mesoplodon mirus. Lineage (NCBI taxonomy): Eukaryota > Metazoa > Chordata > Mammalia > Artiodactyla > Ziphiidae > Mesoplodon > Mesoplodon mirus. The sequence goes on along the minus strand of NW_028295548.1, from coordinate 495,168 downwards.
GCTCAATGCCCTTGTCATCAAAAAGCTCCATGACACTTTTCATCACAATGCTCGATGCCCTTCTCATCACAATGCTCCAGGCCCTTGTCATTACAATCCTGCATGACCCATGTATCATAGTGTTCTGTACCCTTGTCATCAGAAGGCTCCATGCCCACTCTCATCACAATAATCCATTAAACTTTTCAGACCAATGTTCAATGCCCTTCTCATCACAATGCTCCATTACCTCTGTCATAACAATCCACCATGACCCCTGCCATCACAATGTTCCACGGCCTAGTCATCACAAGTTTCCATGACACTTGTTATCACAATGCTGAAGACCCCTGTAATCACAATGCTCCATGCCCTTGTCATCACAAAACTCCATGACTCATGTGGTCAGAATATTCCATGGCCTTCTCATCACAATGCTCCATGCCCTTGTCATCACAATGCTCCAAAACCCATGTAAACACAATGCTCCATGCCCCTTTTCATCTCAATGCTCCATGAACCCTTTCATCACAATGCACCATGCCCATCATCATAATGCTTCAGGCTATTGTCATCACAATGAAATCAATATTCTCCATGACCTCTGTCATCATAATGCTCCAAAACCTTGTGATCACAATGTTCTATAACACTTATCATCACAACACCCCATGACACTCATCATCACAATTATCCATTTTCTTCCCATCACAATGCTCCATGATCTTTGTCATCACAATGCTCAATACACTTGTCATCACAATGCTAACTGACACTTGTCGTCAGTATGCTCCTTGAACCCTGTCATGACAAGGCCCCAAGCATTTTTCATCACAATAATCCATGTCCTTTTCATCACAATGCTCCAAGAACCCTGTAATCACAATGCTCAATGCCCTTGTCATAAAAAAGCTCCATGACGCATGTCATCACAATGCTTCATGGCCTTCTCATCACAATGCTCCATGCCCTTGTCATCACAATGCTCCAAGACCACTGTATTCATAATGCTCCATGTCCCTTTTCATCAGAATGCTCCATGTGAGTTGTCATCACAATTCTCCATGGTCTTCTCATCACAATTCCCCAGGACCTTGTCATCACCATGCTCCATTCCCTTGTCATCACAATGCTCCATGACCCCTGTCATCACAATAATCCATGAGCATTTTCAGCCCAATGCTCCACGACCTACTCATCACAATACTCCATGGTCAAAATCATCACAATGCTCCATGACCACTGTCATCACAACACTCCATGACACCTGACTACACAATGATCCATGACTCTTGTCATCACATTGCTCCATTCTGTGGTCATCACAATGCTCCATGACCCCTGTCATCACAACACTCCATGAACATTTTCAGCTCAGTGCTCCATGACCCTTGTCATCACAATGATCCATGCCCTTGTCATCCCAATGCTCCATGACCCGTGTATTCACAATGCTCTGTGACGCTGGCCATCACAGTGCTACATGACACATGTCATCACAATGCTCCATGCCTTTGTCAGCAAAATGCTACATGACCTTGTCATTGCAATGCTCTATGCGCTTGTCCTCACAATACTCCATTTCCATTGTCATCACAATCCTCCATGAACCTTGGGATCACATTGCTTCATGCCCTTGTCATCACAGTGATCCATGCTCCTTGAAATCAAAATGATCCATGACCTCTGTCCTCACAATGCTCCAAACCCTTGTGATCACAATGTTCCATAACATGTGTCATCACAACGCTCCATGATGCCTGTCATCACAATACTCCATGCCCTTTTCATCACAATGCTCCATGACCTTTGTCATCACAATTCTCAATACACTTTTCATCACAGTGCTACCTGACACTTGTCATCAGAATGCTCCTTGAACCCTGTCACGAAAAGTCTCCATGCCTTTTTCATCACAAAGCCCCATGCCGTTTTCATCACAATGCTCCATGCCATTGTCATCAAAATACTCCACAAGCTTGTCATCAGAATGCTCCATGACCCCTGTCATCACAATTCTCCATGCACTTATCAGCACAATGCTCCCTGAACATTGTCATCACTATGCTCCAAGCCATGGTCATCACAATGCTCCATTAGCTTTTTCATCAGAATCCTCCATGACACTTGGCATCACAATGCTCCATGCCATTGTCATCACAATGGGCCATTACATATGTCATCACAATGCTTCCTGACACCTGTCTTCACAATACTGCATGACCTGGTCATCACAATGCTCCATGCCCTTGTCATCACAATGTGCCATACCAACTGTCATCGCAATAATCCATGAAACATATTAGACCAATGTTCCATGCCTTTGTCATCACAATGCTCCATGCCCTTGTTATCACAGTGTTCCATGACCCATCTCATCACAATGCTCCGTGACTCCAGTCATCCCAATGCTTCATGACCTTTGTCATCACAATGTTCCATGCCCTCGTCATCAATAGTCTCTGTGACCTTTTTAACCACAATGCTCCATGAAATTTTCATCACAATGCTCTTTCACCCTTGTCATCACAATGATCTATGCCTTTCTCTGCACAATGCTCCATGACCCTTGTCATTACTATGCTACATGCGCTTGTCAGCACAATGCTCCATGACACATGTCATCACAATGCACCATGCGCCTGTCATCACAGTGCTCCACAATCTTGTCATCACAATGCTCCAAAAAAATTGTCCTCACAATGCTCCATGCACTTCTCATCAAAATGCTCTCTCACCACTGATATCAGAATTCTACATCAGTATTTGTCACAATACACCCTCACCCCTGTCATCAGAATGTTCCATGACTCCTGTCATCACAATGCTACATGCTCTTATCATCACAATGTTCTATGAACCATGACATCACAATGTTCCATAATACCAGTCATCAAAATGTTCCATGATACTTTTCATCCAATTGCTCCATAACCCTGTCATCACAATGCTCCGTGCCCTTCTCATCACAATGCACAACGCCCTTGCCATCAAAATGCGCCATGTCCTTTGTCATCACAAAGATCCATGACCCTTGGCATCACAATGTTCCATGTCATTGTCATCATATTGCTCCATGCCCTTGTCTTCACATAGCTCCATGACACAAGTCATCAGAATGCTCCATGGCCTTCTCATCACAATGCTCAATGCCCTTGCCATCACAATGCTCCATTACCACTGTCATAATAATGCTCCATGACCCCTGCCACCACGATGTTCCATGGCCTTGTCATCACAATGCTCCATGACCCTTCTCATCACAATGCTCCAAGAACACTTTAATCACAATGCTCTATGCCCCGTTTCATCTCAATGATCCATGAACCCTGTCATCAAAAGGCACCATGCCCATCATCATAATGCTTCATGCTATTGTCATCACAAAGAAATCAAAATGCTCCATGACCTCTGTCATAAAAATGCTCCAAACCCTTGTGATCACAATATTCCATAACACTTGTCATCACAATGCCACATGACGCTCGTCATCACAATTATTCAAGGTCTTCTCATCACAATGCTCCATGACCTTCGTCATCACAATGCTCAATACAATTGTCATCAAAATGCACCCTGACACTTGTTGTCTGTATGCTCCTTGAACCCTGTCATGACAAGGCTTCATGCCTTTTTCATCACAATGATCCATGCCCTTTTCATCACAATGCTCCAAGACCCATGTTATCACAATGCTCCATGCCCTTGTCATCACAAAGCTCAATGACGCATGCCATCAGGATTCTCCTTTGTCTTCTACTCACTATGCTCGATGTCCTTGTCATTACAATGTTCCAAGACCCCTGTAATCACAATGCTCCATGCCCCTTTTCTTCAGTATGCCCCATGAGACTTGTCATCACAAGGCTCCATGGTTTTGTCATCACAATGCTCCAGGACATTGTCATCACAATGCTTCACGACCTTATCATGAAAATTTTAAATGGCCCTTGTCATCATAATGCTCCAAGCCCTAATCATCACAATGCTTTATTATATTTGTCTTCACAATTCTCCATTACATTTGGCATCACAATGCTCCTTGCCATTTTCATCGCAATGGCCCATGACATATGTCATCAGAATGCTCCCTGACACCTCTCTTCACAATACTCCATCACCTTATCATCACAATCCTCCATGCCCTTGTCATCACAATGCACCATGCCCACTCTCATCACAATAATCTATGAAACTTCTCAGACCAATGCTCCATGCCCGTGTCATCACAATGCTCCATGACCCCTGTCATCACAATGCTCCGTGACTCCAGTCATCACACTGCTTCATAACGTTTGTCATCACAATGGTCCATGCCCGTGTCATCACAAGGCTCTGTGACCTTTGTAACCACAATGCTCCATGAAATTTTCATCACAATTCTGTGACAATTGTCATCACAGTGTGCCATGTCTTTGTCAGAACAATGCTCCATGGCCATTTTCATCACAATGTGCCACGCGCATTTCATCACAACGGTCCACAAACTTGTCATTGCAAAGCCCCATAAACGTTGTAATCACAATGTTCCATGCACTTCTCATCAAAATGCTCTCTCACCAGAGATATCACAGTGTTCCATCACTAGTCATCACAATACACCCTCATCTCTGTAATCAAAATGTTTCATGACACTGTCATCACAATGCTACATCCCCTTATCGTCACAAAGTTCCATGACGCCTGCCATCACAATGTTCCATAACCCCTGTCATCAAAATGCTCCATGACCCTTTCCATCCCAAAGCTCCAAGTCCCCTGACATCACAATGTTCTATAACCCCTGCCATCAAAATGTTCCATTACACTTTTTATCATATGCTGCATGACCCGGTCATCAAAATGCTCCCTGCAATTCTCATTACAATGCACCATGCCCTTGTCATGAAAATGCTCCATGACTTGTCATCACAAATCTCCATGACCCTTGGCATCACAATGCTCCATGTCATTGTCATCAGAATGCTCCATGAACACTCTCATAACATTGCTCAATGCCCTTGTCATCAAAAAGCTCCATGACACTTGTCATCACAATGCTCGATGCCATTCTCATCACAATGCTCCATGCCCTTGTCATCACAATGCTCCATGACCCCTGTCATCACAATGCTCCGTGACTCCAGTCATCAAAATGCTTCATGACCTTTGTCATCACAATGGTCCATGCCTTCGTCATCAACAGTCTCTGTGACATTTTTATCCACAATGCTGCATGAACTTTTCATCACAATGCTCTTTGACCCTTGTCATCACAATGCTCTATGCCTTTCTCAGCACAATGCTCCATGACCATTGTCATCAAAATATTCCAAGCCTTTTTCATCACAATGCTCCATTATATTTGTCATCAGAATCCTCCATGACACTTGTCATCACAATGCTCTTTGACACTTGTCATCAGAATCCTCCATGACACCTGGCATCACAATTATCCATGCCATTTTCATCACAATGGGCCATTACATATGTCATCACAATGCTCCCTCACACCTGTCTTCACAATACTGCATGACCTGGTCATCACAATGCTCCATGCCCTTGTCATCACAATGCACCCTTCCGTCTTTCATCACAATAATCCATGAAACGTATTAGACCAATGCTCCATGCCATTGTCCTCACAATGCTCCATGCCCTTGTTATCACAATGTTCCAAGACCCCTGTAATCAGAATGTTCCATGCCCCTTTTCTTCAGTATGCTCCATGAGACTTGTCTTCACAAGGCTCCATGGATTTCTAATCACATATCTCGAGGACCTTGTCATCACAATGCTTCAAGACCTTGTCATGAAAATTCTCAATGGCCCTTGTCATCATAATGCTCCAAGCCCTAGTCATCACAATGCTCCATTATATTTGTTATCAAAATACTCCATTACATTTGGCATCTCAATGCTCCCTGCCATTGTCATCGCAATGGACCATGACATATGTCATCACAATGCTCCCTGACACCTGTCTTTACAATAATCCATGACCTTCTCATCAAAATGATACATGCACTTGTCATCCCAATGCTCCATGACCCCTGTATTCACAATGCTCCGTGACCCTTTTCATCACAGTGCTCCATGACACCTGTCTTCACAATACTCCATGACCTTCTCCTCACAATGTTCCATGCCCTTGTCATCACAATGCACCATGTCCACTGTCATCACAATAATCTTTGAAACTTGTCAGACCAATGCTCCATGCCCCTGTCATCGCAATGCTCCATGCCCTTGTCATCACACTGCTCCATTACCCCTGTCATTACAATGCTCCGTGAATCCAGTCATCACAATTCTTCATAACGTTTGTCAACACAACGGTCCATGCTCGCATCCTCAAAAGGCTCTGTGTCTTTTGTAACCTCAGTGCTCCATGAAATTTTCATCACAATGCTCCATGACCCTTGTCATCACAATGCTCTATGCCTTTGTCAGAACAATACTCCATGACCCTTGTCATCACAATGTGGCACGCGATTTTCATCACAATGATCCACAACCTTGTCATCACTATCCGCCATAAACCTTGTAATCACAATGCTCCATGCACTTCTCATTCAAATGCTCTCTCACCTGAGATATCACAATGTTCTGTCACTAGTTATAACAATCCTCCCTCACCCCTGTAATCACAATGTTCCATAACCCCTGTCATCAGAATGCTACATCCCCTTATCAGCACAATGTTCCATAACCCCTGACATCACAATCTTCCATAAGCCTGTCATCAAAATGCTCCATGACCCATTTCATCCCAAAGCTCCATGACACCTGGCATCAAAATATTCTATAAACCCTGTCATCAAAATGTTCCATTACACTTTTCATCAAATTGCTGCATGACCCTGTCATCAAAATGCTCCCTGCCCTTCTCATCACAATGCACCACACCCTTGTCATCAAAATGTTCTATGACCTTTGTCATCACAAAGCTCCATGACCCTTGGCATCACAATGCTCCATGTCATTGTCATCACAATGCTCCATGAACCCTCTCATCACATTGCTCCATGCCCTTGTCATTATAAAGCTCCATGACACTTGTCATCACAATGCTCGATGCCCTTCTCATCACAATGCTCCATGCCCTTGTCATTACAATCCTCCATGACCCATGTATCACAGTGTTCCGTGCCCTTGTCCTCACAATGCTCCATGCCCACTCTCATCACAATAATCCATGAAACATTTCAGACCAATGCTCAATGCCCTTCTCATCACAATGATCCATTACTTCTGTCATAACAATGCTCCATGACCACTGCCATCACAATGTTCCATTACACTTTTCATCAAATTGCTGCATGACCCGGTCATCAAAATGCTTCCTGCCCTTCTCATCACAATGCACCATGCCCTTGTCATCAAAATGTTCCATGACTTGTCATCACAAAGCTCCATGACACCTGTCATCACAATGCTCCATGCATTTGTCAGCAAAGTTCTACATGAACTTGTCATTAGAAAGCTCTATGCGCTTGTCATTACAATGCTCCAAGAACCCTGTAATCACAATGCTCCATGTCCTTTTTCATCTCAGTGTTCCATGAAACCTGTCATCACAATGCACCATGTCCATCATCATAATGCTTCAGGCTATTGTCATCACAATTAAATCAAAATTCTCCATGACCTCTGTCATCATAATGCTCCAAACCCTTCTGATAACAATGTTCCAAAACACTTATCATCACAACACCGCATGACGATCATCATCACAATTATCCATGGACTTCTCTTCACAATGCTCCATGATCTTTGTCATCACAATGCTCAATGCACTTGTCATCACAATGCTCCCTGACACTTGTCGTCAGTATGCTCCTTGAACCCTGTCATGACAAGGCTCCATGCCTTTTTCATCACAGTGATCCATGCCCTTTTCATCACAATGCACCATGACCCCTGTAATCACAATGCTCTATGGTCTTGTCATCACAAAGCTCCATGACGCAAGTCATCAGAATGCTCCATGGCCTTCTCACAACTCTCGATGTCATTGTCATCACAATGATCCATGAACCCTCTCATCACATTGCTCCTTGCCCTTGACATTTCAATCCTCCCTGACCCATGTATCACAGTGTTCCGTGCCCTTGTCATCACAATGCTCCATGCCCAATCTCATCACAATAATCCATGAAATATTTCAGACCAGTGCTCAATTCCCTTCTCATAACAATGCTCCATTACCTCTGTCATAACAATGTTCCATGACCATTGCCATCACAATATTCCACCGCCTTGTCATCACAAGGCTCCATTACCCATGTCATCGCAATGATCCAAGACACGTGTAATCAAAATGCTCCATGAACTTGTCATAACAAAGTTCCATGACGCATGTCATCAGTAGGTTCCATGACCTTCTCTTCACAATGCTCCATGCCCTTGTCATCACAATGCTCCATGACCCCTGTAATCACAATGCTCCTTGCCCCTTTTCATCTCAATGATCCATGAACCCTGTCATCAAAATGCACCATGCCAATCATCCTAATGTTTCATGCTATTGTCATCACAATGAAATCAAAATGCTCCATGACCTCTGTCATAACAATGTTCCAAACTCTTGTGATCACAATATTCCATAACAGTTGTCATCACAATGCCCCATGACGCTCGTCATCACAATTATCCATGGTTTTCTCATCACAATGCTCCATGTACTTTGTCATCAAAATGCTCAATACACTTGTCATCAAAATGCTCCCTGACACTTGTTGTCTGTATGCTCCTTGAACCCAGTCATGACAAGGCTCCTTTCCTATTTCATCAAAATTATCCATGCCCTTTTCATAATAATCCTCCCTCAACCCTGTTATCACAATATTCCATGGCCCCTGTCATCACAATGCTACATCCCCTTATGAGCACAATGTTCCATGACCCCTGACATCACAATGTTCCATAACCCCTGTCATCAATATGCTCCATGACCCATTTCATCCGAAAGCTCCATGACCACTGTCATCACAATGATCTATAACCCCTGTCATCAAAATGTTCCATTACACTTTTCAGCAAATTACTGCATGACCCTGTCATCAAAATGCTCCCTGCCCTTCTCATCACAATGCACCACACACTTGTCATCAAAATGTTCCATGACGTTTGTCATCACAAAGCTCCATGACCCACGGCATCACAATGCTCCATGTCATTGTCATCATAATGCTCCATGAACCCTCTCATCACATTGCTCCATGCACTTGTCATCACAAAGCTCCATGACACTTGTCATCACAATGCTCGATGCCCTTCTCATCACAATGCTCCATGCCCTTGTCATTACAATCCCCCTTGACCAATGTATTACAGTATACCCAGCCCTTGTCATCAGAATAATCCATGAAATATTTCAGACCAATGCTCAATGCCCTTCTCATCACAATGCTCCATTACCTCTGTCATAACAATGCTCCATGACCGCTGCCATCACAATGTTCCACGGCCTTGTCATCAAAAGGCTCCATGACCCTTGTCATCACAATGCTCCAAGACACCTGTAATCACAATGCTCCATGCCCTTGTCATCACAAAGCTCCATGACGCATGTCATCAGAATGTTCCATGGCCTTCTCCTCACAGTGCTCCATGCCATTGTCATCACAATGCTGAAGACCCCTGTAATCACAATACTCCATGCACCTTTTCATCAGAATGCTCCATGAGACTTGTCATCACAAGTCTCCATGGTCATCTCATCACAATGCTCCAGGACCATGTCATCACCACACTCCATTCCCTTGTCATCACAATGCTCCATGACACCTGTCATCTCAATACTCCATGAATATTTTCAGCTCAGTGCTCCATGACCTTCTCATCACAATGCTCCATGACCAATATCATCACAATGATCCATGACCACTGTCATCACAACACTCCATGACATATGACAACACAATGATCCGGGACTCTTGTCATCACAATGCTCCAAGACCCCTGTAATCACAATGCTCCATGACACCTGTCATCACAATACTCCATGAACATTTTCAGCCCAATGTTCCATGACCCTTGTCATCACAATGATCCATGCCCTTGTCATCACAAAGCTCCATGACACATGTCTTCAGAATTTTAGATGGCCTTCTCATCACAATGTTCCATGCCCTTGTCATCACAATGCTCCATGCCCTTGTCATCACAATGTGCCTAGACCCCTGTAATCACATTGCTCCATGCCCCTTTTCATCAGTATGCTCCATGAGATTTGTCATCACCAGGCTCCATGATTTTCTCAACACAATGCTCCAGGACCTTGTCATCACAATGCTTCACGACCTTGTCATGAAAATTCTCAATGGCCCTTGTCATCATAATGCTCCAATCCCTAGTCATCACAATGCTCCATTATATTTGTCATCACAATCTCCATTACATTTGGCATCACAATACTCCCTGCCATTGTCATCGCAATGGATCATGACATAAGTCATCACAATGCTCCATGACACCTCTCTTTACAATACTCCATGACCTTCTCTTCACAATGCTCCATGCCATTGTCATCACAATGCACTATGCCCACTGTCATCACAATAATCTATGAAACTTGTCAGCCCAATGCTCCATGCCCCTGTCATAACAATGCTCCATGTACCTGTCATCACAATGCTCCATGCCCTTGTCATCACAATGCTCCATGACTTGTCATTACAAAGCTCCATGACCCATGACCCATGTATCACAGTGTTCCGTGCCCTTGTCATCACAATACACCATGCCACTCTCATCACAATAATCCATGAAATATTTCAGACCAATGTTCCATGCACTTCTCATAAAAATGCTCCATTACCCCTGTCATAACAATGCTCCATGACCCCTGCCATCACAATGTTCCACGGCCTTGTCATCACAAGGCTCCATTACAGTTGTCATCACAATGCCCCATGACGCTCGTCATCAAAATTATCCATGGTCTTCTCATCACAATGTTCCATGATCTTTGTCATCACAATGCTCAATACACTTGTCATCACAATGATCCCTGACACTTGTCGTCATTATGCTCCTTGAACCCTGTCATGACAAGGCTGCATGCCTTTTTCATCACAATGTTTCATGCCCTTTTCATAACAATGCTCCAAGACCCCTGTAATCACAATGATCCATGCCCTTGTCATCACAAAGCTCCATGACGCATGTCATCAGAATGCTCCATGGCCTTCTCATCAACATGATCCATGCCCTTGTCATAACAATGCTCCAAGACCCCTGTAATCACAATGCTCCATGCCCCTTTTCAACAGAATGCTCCATGAGACTTCTCATCAAATGTCTCCATGGTCTTCTCATCACAATGATCTAGGACTTGTCATCACCATGCTCCATTCACTTGTCATCGCAATGCTCCATGACCAATATCATCACAATACTCCATGACCACTGTCATCACAACACTTCATGACACCTGACAACACAATGATCCGGGACTCTTGTCATCACAATGCTCCAAGACCCCTGTAATCACAATGCTCCATGCCCTTGTCATCACAAAGCTCAATGACACATGTCATCAGAATGTTCCATGGCCTTTTCATCAAATGCTCCATGCCCTTGTCATCACAATGCACCATGCACTTGTCAGCACAATGCTCACTGACCCTTGTCATCACAGTGCTCCAAGCCATTGTCATCACAATGCTCCTTTACCTTTGTCATCAGAATCCTCCATGAAACTTGGCATCACAATGCTCCATGCCACTGTCATCACAGTGGTCCATTACATATATCATCACAGTGCTCCCTGACAACTCTCTTCACAATAGAGCAAGACCTGGTCATCACAATTCTTCACGCCCTTGTCATCACAATGCTCCATGACCCCTGCCATCACAATGTTACACGGCCTTGTCCTCAAAAGGATCCATGACCCTTGTCATCACAATGCTCCAAGACCACTGTAATCACGATGCTCCATGCCCTTGTCATCGCAAAGCTCCATGACACACGTCATCAGAATGTTCCATGGCCTTCTCATCAAAAAGCTCCATGTCCATGTCATCACAATTCACCATGTCCAATGTCATCACAATAGTCTATGAAACTTGTCAGACCAATGCTCGATGCCCCTGTCATCACAATGCTCAATGCCCTTGTCATCAAAATGCTCCATGACCCCTGTCATCACAATGCTCTGTGACTCCAGTCATCACAATGCTTCATAACGTTTGTCATCCGAAAAGTCCATGCCCGCGTCATCACAAGGCTTTGTGACCTTTGTAACCACAGTGCTCCATGAACTTTTCATCACAATGCTCCGTGACCCTTGTCATCACAATGCTCCATGCCTTTGTCAGAACAATGCTCCATGACCCTTGTCATCACAATGTGCCATGCGCTTTTCATCACAATGATCCACAACATTGTCATCGCTATGCTAAATAAACCATGTAATCAAAATGCTCCATGCACTTCTCATCCAAATCTTCTCTCACATGAGATATCACAATGTTCCATCACTAGTCATCAGAATCCTCCCTCACCCCTGTTATCACAATGTTCCATGACCCCTCTCAACACAATGCTACATCCCCTTATCATCACAATGTTCCATGACCCATGACATCACAATGTTCCATAACCACTGTCATGAAAATGCTCCATGACACTTTTCATCCCAAAGCTCCATGACCCTTGGCATCACAATGTTCTATAACTCCTGTCATCAAAATGTTCCATTACATTTTTCATCAAATTTCTGCATGACCCAGTCATCAAAATTCTCCCTGCCTTTCTCATCACAATGCACCACACACTTGGCATGAAAATGCTCCATGACCTTTGTCTTCACAAATCTCCATGACACTTGGCATCACAATGCTCCATGTCATTGTCATCACAATGCTCCATGAACCCTCTCATCACATTGCTCCATGCCCTTGTCTTCAGAAAGCTCCATGACACTTGTCATCGCAATGCTCGATGCCCTTCTCATCACAATCCTCCATGCCCTTGTCATTACAGTCCTGCATGACCCATGTATCACAGTGTTCCTTTCCCTTGTCATCAGAATGCTCCATGCCCATTCTCATCACAATAATCCATGAAATATTTCAGACCAATGGTCAATGCCATTCTCATCACAATGCTCCATTACCTCTGTCATAACATTGATCCATGACCCTTGCCATCACAATATTCCACGGCCTTGTCATCACAAGGCTCCATGACACTTGTCATCACAATGCTCCAAGACCCCTGTAATCACAATGCTCCATTCCCTTGTCAGCACAAAGCTCCTTGACACATGACATCAAAATGTTCCATGGCCTTCTCATCACAATGCTCCATGCCCTTGTCATGACAATGCTCCAAAACCCCTGTAATCACAATGCTCCATGCTACTTTTCATCTCAATGCACCTTGAAGCCTGTCATCAAAATGCACCATGCCCATCATCATAATGCTTCAGGCTATTGTCATCACAATGAAATCAAAATTATCCATGACCACTCTCATCATAATGCTCCAAACCCTTTTGATCACAATGTTTTATAACACTAATCATCACAACACCCTCTGACGCTCATCATCACAATTATCCATGGTCTTCTCATCACAATACTCCATGACCTTTGTCATCACAATTCTCAATACACTTGTCATCACAATGCTCCCTGACACTTGTCGTCAGTATGCTCCATGAACCCTGTAATGACAAGACTCCATGCCTTTTCATCACAATGATCCATGCCCGTTTCATCACAGTGCTCTCAGACCCCTAATCACAATGCTCCATGCCCTTCTCCTCACAATGCTCCATGCTTTTGTCATCACAATGCTCCAAGACCCCTGTAATCACAATGCTCCAAGGCCCTTTTCATCAGAATGCTCCATGAGAGTTGTCATCACAAGTCTCCATGGTCTTATCATCACAATGCTCCAGAATCTTGTCATTAACATGCTCCATTCCCTTGACCTCACAATGCTCCATGACCACTGTCATCACAATACTCCATGAATATTTTTAGCCCAATGGTCCATGAAATTCTCATCACAATGCTCCATGACAAATATCATCAAAATGCTCCATGACCATTCTCATCACAGCTCTCCATGACACCTGACAACACAATGATCTGGGACTCTTGTCATCACAATGCTCCATTCCCTACTCATCACAATTCTCCATGACCCATGTCATCACAATTCTCCATGAACACTTTCAGCCCAATGATCCATGACCCTTGTCATCACAATGCTCCAAGACCCCTTTAATCACAATGCTTCATGCCCCTTTTCATCTCAATGCTCCAAGAACCCTGGCATCACAGTGCACCATGCCCATCATCATAATGCTTCATGCTATTGTCATCACAATGAAATCAAAATGCTCCATGACCTCTGTAATAACAATGCTCCAAACCCTTGTGATCACAATATTCCATAACACGTGTCATCACAGTGCCCCGTGACGCTCGTCATCACAGTTATCCATGGTCTTCTCATCACAATTTTCCATGACCTTTGTCATCACAATGCTCAATACACTTGTCATCAGAATGCTCCCTGACACTTGTTGTCTGTATGCTCCTTGAACCCTGTCATGACAAGGCTCCATGCCTTTTTCATCACAATGATCCATGCCCTTTTCATCACAATGCTCCAAGACCCCTTTAAACACAATGCTCCATGCCCTTGGCATCACAAAGCTCAATGAAACATGTCTTCAGAATGCTCCTTGGCCTTCTCCTCACAATGCTCCATGCCCATGTCATCACAATGTTCCAAGACCCCTGTAATCACAATGATCCATGCCCCTTTTCATCAGTATGCTCCCTGAGATTTGTCATCACAAGTCTCTATGCATTTCTCATCACAATGCACCAGGACCTCGTCATCACAATGCTTCACGACTTTTTCTGAAAATTCTCAATGGCCCTTGTCATCATAATGCTCCAAGCTGTAGTCTTCACAATGCTCCATTATATTTCTCATCAAAATCCTCCATTACATTTGGCATCACAATGCTACCTGCCATTGTCATTGCAATGGACCATGACATATGTCATCACAATGCTCCCTGACACCTGTCTTAACAATAATCCATGACTTTCTCTTCGCAATGATCCATGGCCTAGTCATCAAAATGCACCATGTCCACTGTCATCACAATAATCTATGAAACTTGTCAGACCAATGCTCCATGCCCCTGTCAACACAATGCTCCATGCCCTTGTCATCACAATGCTCCATGACCCCTATCATCACAATGCTCCGTGACTCCAGTCATCACAATGATTCATAACGTTTGTCATCAAAACGGTCCATGCCCGCGTCATCACAAGGCTCTGTGACCTTTGTAACCACAATGCTCAATGTACTTTTCATCACAATGCTCCGTGACCCTTGTCATCACAATGCTCCATGCCTTTGTCAGAACAATGCTCCTTGCCCCTTGTCATCACAATGTGCCACGTGCTTTTCATCACATCGGTCCACAAATTTGTAATCGCTATGCTCCATAAACCTTATAATCACAATGGTCCATGCACTTCTCATCACAATGCTCCATGACTTGTCATCACAATGCTCCATGACTTGTCATCACAATCCTCCATGACCCATGACACATGTATCACAGTGTTCCATGCCCTAGTCATCACAGTGCTCCAAGACCCCTGTAATCACAATGCTCCATGCCCCTTTTCATCAGAATGCTCCATGAGACTTGTCATGACAAGTCTCCATGGTTTTCTCTTCACAATGCTCCTGGACCTTGTCATCACCATGCTCCATTCCCTTCTCATCACGATGCTCCATGACCACTGTCATCACAATAATCCATGAATATTTTCAGCCCAATACTCCAAGACTTATTCATCACAATGCTCCATGGCCAATATCATCACAATGCTCCATGACCACTGTCATCACAACACTCCATGACACCAGACAACACAATGATCAGCAACTCTTGTCATCACAATGCTCCATTCAGTAGTCATCACAATGCTCCATGACACCTGTCATCACAACACTTCATGAACCTTATCAACCCAGTGCTCCATGACCCTTGTCATCACAATGATCCATGCCCTTGTCATCCCAATGCTCCATGAACCCTGTATTCACAATGCTCCCTGACGCTTGTCATCACAGTGCTCCATGACACATGTCATCACAATGCTCCATGCCTTTGTCAGCAAAACGCTACATGACCTTGTCATTACAATGCTCTATGCGCATGTCATCACAATACTCCATTTCCATTGTCATCACAATCCTCCATGAAACTTGGGATCACATTGTTTCATGCCCTTGTCCTCACAATGCTCCATGCTCCTTGAAATCAACTTGATCCATGACCTCTGTCATCACAATGCTCCAAACCCTTGTGATCACAGTGTTCCATAAAACTTGTCATCACAACGCTCCATGATGCCTGTCATCACAATATTCCATGCTCTTTTCATCACAATGCTCCATGACATTTGTCATCACAATTCTCAATACACATGTCATCACAAGGCTCCCTGACAATTGTCATCAGTATGCTCCTTGAACCCTGTCAGGAAAAGGCTCCATGCCTTTTTCATCACAATACCCCATGCCGTTTTCATCACTATGCTCCATGCCATTGTCATCAAAATACTCCACAAGCTTGTCATCAGAATACTCCATGACCCTTGTCATCACATTTCTCCATGCACTTGTGAGCACAATGCTCCCTGACCCTTGTCATCACAATGCTCCAAGCCATTGTCATCACAATGCTCCATTACCTTGGCCATCAGAATCCTCCATGACACGTGGCATCCCAATGTTCCATGCCATTGTCATCACAATGGGCCATTACCTATGTCATCACAATGCTCCCTAACACCTGTCTTCACAATACTGCATTACCTGGCCATCACAATTCTCCATGCCCTTGTCATCACAATGCGCCATTCCAACTGTCATCGCAATAATCCATGAAATTTATTAGACCACTGCTCCTTGCCCTGGTCATCACAATGCTCCATGCCCTTGTTATGACAATGCTCCATGAACCCTGTCATCACAATGCTCTGTGACTCCAATCATCACAATGTTTCATGACCTTTGTCACCACAATGGGCCATGCCCTCGTCATCATCACTCTCTGTGAGCTTTTTAACCAAAATGATCCATGAACTTTTCATCACAATGCTCTTTGACCCTTGTCATCACAATGCTCTATGCCTTTCTCAGCACAATGCTCCATGACCCTTGTCATCACAATGCTACATGCGCTTGTCAGCACAGTGCTCCATGACACATGTCATCACAATGCTCCATGACCCTTGTTATCACAATGCTCCGTGACTCCAGTCATCACAGTGCTTCATAATGTTTGTCATCACAATGATCCATGCGCGTGTCATCACAAGGTTCTGTGACCTTTGTAACCACAATGCTCCATGAAATTTTCATCACAATTCACAGTGACCCTTGTCATCACAATGCTCCATGTCTTTGTCAGAACAATGCTCCATGACCATTGTCTTCACAATGTGCCACGCGCATTTCATCACAACAGTCCACAACCTTGTCATTGCAATGCTCCATAAAGCTTGTAATCACAATGGTCCATGCACTTCTCATCAAAATGCTCTCTCACCAGAGATTTCACAGTGTTCCATGACTAGTCATCACAATACACCCTCACCCCTGTAATCACAATGTTCCATGACCCTGTCATCATACTGCTACATCCCCTTATCATCACAATGTTCCATGACCCTTGACATCACAATGTTCCATAACCCCTGTCATCAAAATGCTCCATGATCCTTTTCATCCCAAAGCTCCAAGACCCCTGACATCACAATGTTCTATAACACCTGCCATCAAAATATTCCATTACACTTTTCATCAAATTGCTGCATGGCCCGGTCATCAAAATGCTCCCTGCACTTCTCATCACAATGCACCATGCCCTTGTTATCAAAATGCTCCATGACTTGTCATCACAAAGCTCCATGACCCTTGGCATCACAATGCTCCATGTCATTGTCATCACAATGCTCCATGAACCCTCTCATAACATTGCTCAATGCCCTTGTCATCACAAAGCTCCATGACACTTGTCATCACAATGCTTGATGCCCTTCTCATTGCAATGCTCCATGCCCTTTTCATTACAATCCTGCATGACCCATGTATCATAGTGTTCCTTACCCTTGTCATCACAATGCTCCATGCCCACTCTCATCACAATAATCCATGAAACATTTCAGACCAATGTCCCATGCCATTCTCATCACAATGCTCCATTACCTCTGTCATAACAATGCACCATGACCACTGCCATCACAATGTTCCACAGCCTAGTCATCACAAGGTTCCATGACACTTGTCATCACAAGGTTCCATGACACTTGTCATCACAATGCTGAAGGCCCCTGTAATCACAATGCTCCTTGCCCTTGTCATCACAAAGCTCCATGACGCAGGTCATCAGAAAGTTCCATGGCCTTCTCATCACAATGCTCCATGCCCTTGTCATCACAATGCTCCAAGACCTTTGTAAACACAATGCTCCATGTCCCTTTTCATCTCAATGCTCCATGAACCCTGCCATCACAATGCACCATGCCCATCATCATCATGCTTCAGGCTATTGTCATCACAATGAAATCAATATTCTCCATGACCTCTGTCATCATAATGCTCCAAACACTTGTGATCACAATGTTCCATAACACTTATCATTACAACACCCCATGACGCTCATCATCACAATTATCCATGGTCTTCTCTTCACAATGCTCCATGATCTTTGTCATCACAATGCTCAATACACTTGTCATCACAATGCTCCCTGACACTTGTCGTCAGGATGCTCCTTGAACCCTGTCATGAAAAGGCTCCATGCCTTTGTCATCACAATAATCCATGCCCTTTTCATCACAATGCTCCAAGATCCCTGTAATCACAATTATCCATGCCCTTGTCATCACAATGCTCCAAGATCCCTGTAATCAAAATGATCCATGCCCTTGTCATCAAAAAGCTCCATGACGCATGTCATCAGAATGCTTCATGGCCTTCTCACCATAATGCTCCATGCCCTTGTCATCACAATGCTCCAAGACCCCTGTAATCACAATGCTCCATCCCCCTTTTCATCAGAATGCTCCATGAGACTTGTCATCACAAGTCTCCATGGACTTCTCCTCACAATGCTCCAGGACCTTTTCATCACCATGCTCCATTCCCTTGTCATCACAATGCTCCATGACCCCTGTCATCACAGTAGTCCATTAACATTTTCAGCCCAATGCTCCACGACCTACTCATCACAATGCTCCATGGCCAATATCTTCACAATGCTCCATGACCACTGTTATCACAACACTCCATGACAACTGACAACAAAATGATCTGGGATTCTTGTCATCACAATGCTCCATTCCCTAGTACTCACAATGCTCCATGACCCCTTTCATCACAACCACCCAAAACACCTGACAACACAATGATCCGGGACTCTTGTCATCACAATGCTCCATGCCCTTGTCATCACAATGCACAATGTCCACTGTCATCACAATAATCTATGAAACTTGTCAGATCAATGCTCCATTCCCCTGTCATCACAATGCTCCATGCCCTTGTTATCACAATGCACCATGACGCCTGTCATCACAATGCTCCGTGACTCCAGTCATCACAATGTTCCATAACCCCTGTCATCAAAATGCTCCATGACCCTTTTCATCCCAAAGCTCCATGATCCCTGGCATCACAATGTTCTATAACCCCTGTCATCAAAATGTTCCATTACAGTTTTCATCAAATTGCAGCATGACCCTGTCATTAAAATGTTCCCTGCCCTTCTCATCACACTGCACCACAGCCTTGTCATCAAAATGCTCCATGACATTTGTCATCACAAAGCTCCATGACCCTTGGCATCACAGTGCTTCATGTCATTGTCATCACAATGCTCCATGAACCCTCTCATCACATTGCTCCATGCCCTTGTCATAACAAAGCTCCATGACACTTCTCATCACAATGCTCGATGCCCTTCTCATCAAAATGCTCCATGCTCTTGTCATTACAATCCACCATGACCCATGTATCACAGTGTACCGTGCTCTTGTCATCACAATGCTCCCTGCCCACTCTCATCACAATAATCCATGAAACATTTCAGACCAATGCTCAATGCCATTCTGATTACAATGCTCCATTACTTCTGTCATAACAATGCTCCATGACCGCTGCCATCACAATGTTCCACGGCCTTGTCATCAAAAGGCTCCATGACCCTTGTCATCACAATGCTCCAAGACCCCTGTAATCACAATGATCCATGCCCTTGTCATCACAAAGCTCCATGACGCATGCCATCAGAATGTTCCATGGCCTTTTCCTCACAATGCTCCATGCCCTTGTCATCACAGTGCTCCTAGACCCCTGTAATCACAAAGCTCCTTGCCCCTTTTCGTCAGAATGCTCCATGAGACTTGTCATCACAAGTCTCCATCGTCCTCTCATCAAAATGCTCCAGGACCTTGTCATCACCAAGCTCCATTCCCTTGTCATCACAATGCTCCTTGACACCTGTCATCACAATACTCTATGAATATTTTCAACCCAATGCTCCATGACCGTCTTATCACAATGCTCCATGAGCAGTATCATCATAATGCTCCATGACCACTGTCATCACAATGCGCCATTCCAACTGTCATCACAATAATCCATGAAAATTATTAGACCAATGATCCATGCCCTTGCCATCACAGTGCTCAATGCCCTTGCTATCACAATGTTCCAGGACCCCTGTAATCAGAATGCTCCATGCCCCTTTTCATCAGTATGCTCCATGAGACCTGTCATCACAAGGCTCCATGGTTTTCTCATCACAATGCTCCAGGACCTTGTCATCACAATGCTTCATGACATTGTCATGAAAATTCTCAATGGCCCTTGTCATCATAATGTTCCAAGCCCTAGTCATCACAATGATCCATTATATTTGTCATCACAATCGTCCATTACATTTGGCATCACAATGCACCATGCCATTGTCATCGAAATGCACCATGACATATGTCATCACAATGCTCCCTGACACATGTTTTCAAATTACTCCATGACTTTCTCATCACAATGCTCCATGTCCTTGTCATCACAATGCTCCATGACCCCTGTCTACACAATGCTCCGTAACTCCAGTCATCACAATTCTTCATAAGGTTTGTCATCACAACGGTCCATGCCCGCGTCATCACAAGTCTCTGTGACCCTTGTAACCACAATGCTCCATGAACTTTTCATCACAATGCTCCGTGACCCTTGTCATCACAATGCTCCATGCC
This sequence comes from Mesoplodon mirus, assembly GCF_964341445.2. Classification (NCBI taxonomy): domain Eukaryota; kingdom Metazoa; phylum Chordata; class Mammalia; order Artiodactyla; family Ziphiidae; genus Mesoplodon; species Mesoplodon mirus. The sequence goes on along the minus strand of NW_028295548.1, from coordinate 473,878 downwards.
TTTGTCAGAACAGTGCTCCATGACACTTGTCATGAAAATGTGCCACGGGCTTTCCATCACAATGATCCACCACCTTGTCATCGCGATGCTCCATAAACATTGTAATCACAATGCCCCATGCATTTCTCATCCAAATGCTCTCTCACCTGAGATATCACCAAGTTCCCTCACTAGTCATCAAAATCCTCTCTCACGCCTGTAATCAAAATGTTCCATGACCCCTGTCATCAACATGTTCCATTCCCTTGTAATCACAATGCTCCATGACCACTGTCATCACAATACTCAATGCACTTTTCATCACAATGCTCCATGAACTTTGTCATCACAATTCTCAATACATTGTCATCACAATGCTCACTGACATTTGTCGTCAGAATGCTACATGAAACCTGTCACGAAAAGTCTCCATGCCATTTTCATCACAATGCCCCATGCCATTTTCATCACAATGCTCCATGCCATTGTCATCAAAATTCTCCACAATCTTGTCACCAGAATGCTCCATGACCCTTGTCATCACAATTCTCCATGCACTTGTCAACACAATGCTCCTTGACCCTTGTCATCGCAATGCTCCAAGCCATTGTCATCACAATGCTCTATTAACTTTGTCATCAGAATCCTTCATGACACTTGGCATCACAATGCTCCATGCCATTGTCATCACATTGGGCCATTACATATGTCATCACAATGATCCCTGACACCTGTCTTCACAATACTGCATGACCTGGTCATCACAATGCTCCATGCCCTTGTCATCACAAAGCGCCATTCCAACTGTCATCACAATAATCCATGAAACTTATTAGACAAATGTTCCATGCCCTTGTCATCACAAAGTTCCATGCCCTTTTTATCACAAAGCTCCATGTCCCCTGTATTCACAATGCTCCGTGACGCTTGTCATCACAGTGCTCCATGACACCTGTCATCACAATGCTCCATGCCTTTGTCAGCAAAATGCTACATGACCTTGTCATTACAATGCTCTATGCGCTTGTCATCACAATACTCCATTACCATTGTCATCACATCCTCCATGAACCTTGGGATCACATTGCTTCATGCCCTTGTCATCACAATGCTCCATGCTCCTTGAAATCAAAATGATCCATGACCTCTGTCATCACAATGCTCCAAACCCTTGTGATCACAATGTTCCATAACACTTGTCATCACAACGCTCCATGATGCCTGTCATCACAATACTCCATGCACTTTTCATCACAATGCTCCATGACCTTTGTCATCACAATTCTCAATACACTTGTCATCACAATGCTCCCTAACACTTGTCGTCAGAATGCTCCTTGAACACTGTCACGGAAAGGCTCCATGCCTTTTTCATCATAAAGCCCCATGCCATTTTCATCACAATGCTCCATGCCATTGTCATCAAAATACTCCACAAGCTTTTCATCAGAATGCTCCATGACACTTGTCATCACAATTCTCCATGCAATTGTCAGCACAATGCTCCCTGACCCATGTCATCACAATGCTCCAAGCCATTGTCATCACAATGCTCCATTACCTTTGTCTTCAGAATCCTCCATGACACTTGGCATCACAATGCTCCATGTCATTGTCATCACAATGGGGCATTACATATGTCATCACAATGCTCCCTGACACCTGTCTTCACAATACTGCATGATCTGGTCAACACAATGCTCCATGCCCTTGTCATCACAATGCGCCATTCCAACTCTCATCGCAATAATCCATTAAAACTTATTAGACCAATGCTCCATGCCCTTGTCATCACAATGCTCCAAGCCCTTGTTATCACAATGCTCCATGACCCCTGTCATCACAAAGTTCCATGACTCCAGTCATCACAATGCTTCATGACCTTTGTCATCACAGTGGTCCATGCCCTCATCATCAACAGTCTGTGTGACATTTTTAACCACAATGCTCCATGAACTTTTCATCACAATGATCTTTGACCCTTGTCATCGCAATTCTCTATGCCTTTCTCAGCACAATGCTCCATGACCATTTTCATAACAATGCTCCCTGCGCTTGTCAGCACCATGCTCCTCGACACATGTCATCACAATACACAATGCGTTTGTCATCATGGTGCTCCACAATCTTGTCATCACAATGCTCCATAAACATTGTCATCACAATGCTCCATGCACTTCTCATCAAAATGCTCTCTCCCCAATGATATCACAATGTTACATCACTATTCGTCACAATACTACCTCACCCGTCATCACAATCTTCCATGACTCCTGTCATCAAAATGCTACATGCATTATTATCACAATGTTCGATGGCCACTGACATCACAATGTTAAATAACCCCTGTCATCAAAATGCTCCATGACCCTTTTCATCAAAATGCTCCATGACCGCTGACATCACAGTGTTCCACAACCCCTGTCATCAAAATGTTCCATGACACTTTTCATCAAATTGTTCCATGACCCTGTCATCACAATGCTCCCTGCCCTTCTCATCACAATGCAAAACGCCCTTGTCATCAAAATGCTCCATGACCTTTGTCATCACAAAGATCCATGACCCTTGGCATCACAATGTTCCATGTCATTGTCATCACGATGCTCCATGAACGCTCTCATCACATTGCTCCATGCCCTTGTCATCACAAAGCTCCATGACACATGTCATCAAAATGCTCCATGGCCTTCTCATCACAATGCTCCATGCCCTTGCCATCACAATGCTCCATTACCACTGTCATAACAATGCTCCATGGCGCCTGCCAACAAAATGTTCCATGGCCTTGTCATCACAAAGCTCCATGACCCTTCTCATCACAATGCTTCAAGACCCATGTAATCACAAGGCTCCATGCACTTCTCATCCAAATGCTCTCTCACCTGAGATATCACAATGTTCCATCACTAGTCATCACAATCCTCCCTCAACCCTGTAATCACAATGTTCCATGACCCCTGACATCACAATATTCCATAACCACTGTCATCACAATGCTCCATGACACATTTCATCCCAAAGCTCCATGACCCATGGCATCACAAAGTTCTGTAACCCCTGTCATCAAAATGTTACATTACACTTTTCATCAAATTGCAGCATGAACCTGTCATCAAAATGCTCCCTCTCCTTCTCATCACAATGCACCACACGCTTGTCATCAAAATGCTCCATGACCGTTGTCATCACAAAGCTCGATGACCCTTGGCATCACAATGCTCCATGTCATTGTCATCACAATGCTCCCTGAATGCTCTCATCCCATTGCTCCATGTCCTTGTCATCACAAAGCTCCATGACACTTGTCATCACAATGCTCGATGCCCTTCTCATCAAAATGCTCCAGGACATTTTCCTCACAATCCTCCATGACCCATGTATCACAGTGTTCCGTGCCCTTGTCATCACAATGCTCCATGCCCACTCTCATCACAATAATCAATGAAAACATTCGGGCCAATGCTCAATGCACTTCTCATCACAATGCTCCATTACATCTGTCATAAAAAGGCTCCATGACCCCTGCCATCACAATGTTCCACGTCCTTGTCATCACAAGGCTCCCTGACCCTTGACATCAAAATGCTCCAAGACCCCTGTAATCACAATGCTCCATGCCACTTTGCATCTCAATGCTCCATGAACGCTGTCATCACAATGCACCATGCCCATCATCATAATGCTTCAGGCTATTGTCATCACAATGAAATCAAAATTCTCCATGACTTCTGTCATCATAATGCTCCAAACCCTTGTGATCACAATGTTCCATAACACTTATCATCACAAATCCCCATGACGCTCATCATCACAATTATCCATGGTCTTCTCATCACAATGCTCCATGACCTTTGTCATCACAATGCTCAATACACTTGTCATCACAATGCTCCCTGACACTTGTCATCAGTATCCTCCTTGAACCCTGTCATGACAAGGCTCCATGACTTTTTCATCACAATGATCCGTGCCCTTTTCATCACAAAGCTCCAAGATCACTGTCATCACAATGCTCCATGTGCTTGTCATCACAAAACTCCATCAAGCATGACATCAGAATGCCCCATGGCCTTCTAATCACAATGCTCCATGCCCTAGTCATCACAACGCTCCAAGATCTCTGTAATCACAATGCTCCATGCCCCTTTTCATCAGAATGCTCCGTGAGACTTCTCATCACAAGTCTCCATGGACATCTCATCACAAAGCTCCAGCACCTTGTCATCACCATTCTCCATTCCCTAGTCATCACAATGCTCCATGACCCCTGTCATCACAATGATCCATTAACATATTCAGCCCAATGCTCCACGACCTACACATCACAATACTCCATGGCCAATATCATCACAATGCGCCATGACCACTGTCATCACAACACTCCATGACTCCTGAGAACACAATTATCCGGGACTCTTGTCATCACAATGCTCCATTCCCTACTCATCACTATGCTCCATGACCCCTGTCATCACAACACTCCATGAACATTTTCAGCCCAGTGCTCCATGACACTTGTCATCACAATGATCCATGCCCTTGTCATCCCAATGCTCCATGACCCCTGTATTCACAATGCTCCATGACACTTGTCATCACAGTGCTCCATGACACGTCATCACAATGCTCCATGCCTTTGTCAGCAAAATGCTACAGGACCTTGTCATTACAATGCTCTATGCGCTTGTCATCACAATACTCCATTTCCATTGTCATCACAATCCTCCATGAAACTTGGGATCACATTGCTTCATGCCCTTGTCATCACAATGCTCCATGCTCCTTGAAATTAATATGATCCATTACCTCTGTCATCACAATGCTCCAAACCCTTGTGATCACAATCTTCCATAACACTTGTCATCACAACGCTCCATGATGCCTGTCATCACAATACTCCATGCCCTTTTCATCACAATGCTCCATAACCTTTGTCATCACAATTCTCAATATACATGTCATCCCAATGCTCCCTGATATTGTCATCAGAATGCTCCTTGAAACCTGCCACGAAAAGGCTCCATGCCATTTTTTTCACAAAGCCCCATGCCATTTACATCACAATGCTCCATGCCATTGTCATCAAAATACTCCACAAGCTTGTCATCAGAATGCTCCATGACCATTGTCATCACAATTCTCCATGCAATTGTCAGCACAATGCTCCCTGTCCCATGTCATCACAATGCTCCAAGCCATTGTCATCACAGTGTTCCATAATCTTTGTCATCAGAATCCTCCATGACACTTGGCATCACAATGCTCCATGCCATTGTCATCACAATGGGCCATTACATATGTCATCACAATGCTCCCTGACACCTCTCTTCAGAATACTGCATGACCTGGTCATCACAATGCTCCATGCCCTTGTCATCACAGTGTGCCATTCGAACTGTCATCGCAACAATCCATGGAACTTATTAAACTAATGTTCCATGCCCTTGTCATCACAGTGCTCCATGCCATTGTTATCACAATGCTCCCTGACCCCTGTCATCACAATCCTCCGTGACTCCAGTCATCACAATGCTTCATGACCTTTGTCATCACAATGGTACATGCCCTCGTCATCAACAGTCTCTGTGACCATTTTAACCACAATGTTCCATGAAATTTTCATCACAATGCTCTTTCACCCTTGTCATCACAATGATCTATGCCTATCTCAGCACAATGCTCCATGACCCTTGTCATCACAATGCTCCTTGCGCTTGTCAGCACAATGCTCCATGACACACGTCATCACAATGCACCATGCGCTTGTCATCACAGTGCTCTACAATATTGTCATCACAATGCTCCTTAAAATTTGTCATCACAATGCTCCATGCACTTCTCATCAAATTGCTCTCTCACCACTGATATCACAATGCTACATCATTATTTGTCACAATACTCCCTCCCACCTGTCATCACAATGTTCCTTGACTCCTGTCATCACAATGCTACATGCACTTATCATCACAATGTTCAATGACCCCTGACATCACAATGTTCCATAACACCTGTCATCAAAATGTACCATGGAAATTTTCAACAAATTGCTCCATGAACTTGTCATCACAATTCTCCCTGCCCTTCTCATCACAATGCACAACACCCTTGCCATCAAAATGCTCCATGGCCTTTGTCATCTCAAAGATCCCTGACCCTTGGCATCACAATGCTCCATGTCATTGTCATCACAATGCTCCATGAACGCTCTCATCACACTGCTCCATGCCCTTGTCTTCACAAATCTCCATGACACATGTCATCAGAATTCTACATGGCATTCTCATCACAATGCTCCATGCCCTTGCCATCAAAATGCTCCATTACCCCTCTCATAAAAATGCTCCATGACCCTGCCATCACGATATTCCATGGCCTTGTCATCACAAGGCTCCATGACCCTTCTCATCACAACACTCCAAGAACCCTGTAATCACAATGCTCCATGTCCTTTTTCATCTCAATGATCCATTATCCCTGTCATCACAATGCACCATGCCTATCATCATAATGCTTCATGCTATTGTCATCACAATGAAATCAAAATGCACCATGACCTCTGTCATAACAATGCTCCAATCCCTTGTGATCACAATATTCCATGACACTTGTTATCACAATGCCCCTTGACGCTCGTCATCACAATTATCCTTGGACTTCTAATCACAATGCTCCATGACCTTTGTCATCACAATGCTCAATACACTTGTCATCAAAATGCTCCCTGACACTTGTTGTCGGTATGATCCTTGAACTCTGTCATGACAAGGCTCCATGCCTTTTTCATCACAATGACCCATGCCCTTATCATCACAATGCTCCAAGACCAATGTAATCACAATGCTCCATGCCCTTGTCATCACAAATCTCAATGACGCATGCCATCAGAATGCTCCTTGGTCTTCTCCTCACAATGTTCCATGCCCTTGTCATCACAATGTTCCATGTCCCCTGTAATCACAATGCCCCATGCCCCATTTCATCAGTATGCTCCATGAGATTTGTCATAACAATTCTCTATGCATTTCTCATCACAATGCTCCAGGACCTTGTCATCACAATGCTTCACGGCCTTGTTCTGAAAATTCTCAGTGACCCTTGTCATCATAATGCTCCAAGCCCTAGTCATCACAATGTTCCATTATATTTGTCATCAAAATCCTCCATTATATTTGGCATCACAATGCTCCCTGCCATTGTCATTGCAATGGACCATGACATATGTCATCACCATGCTCCCTGACACCTGTCTTCACAATACTCCATGACCTTCTCAACACAATGATTCATGCCCTTGTCATCACAATGCACCATGTCCACTGTCATCACAATAATCTATGAAACTTGTCAGACCAATGCTCCATGCCCCTGTCACCACAGTTCTCCATGCCCTAGTCATCACAATGCTCCATGACCACTGTCATCACAATGCATCATGTCCATCATCATAATGCTTCCAGCTATTGTCAGCACAATGAAATCAAAATTTTCCATGACCTCTGTTATCACAATGCTCCATGACCCCTGTCATCACAATACTCCATGAATATTTTCAGCCCAATTCTCCATGACACTTGTCATCACAATCATCCATGTCCTTGTCATCCCAATGCTCCATGACCGCTGTATTCACAATGCTCCGTGACACTTGTCATCCCAGTGCTCCATGACACCTGTCATCACAATGCTCCATGATTTTGTCAGCAAAATGCTATATGACCTTGTCATTACAATGCTCTATGCGCTTGTCATCACAATACTCCATTTCCATTGTCATCACAATCCTCCATGAATCTTGGGATCACATTGCTTCATGCTCTTGTCATCACAATGCTCCATGTTCCTTGAAATCAAAATGATCCATGACCTCTCTCATCACAATGCTCCAAACCCTTGTGATCACAATGTCCCATAGCACTTGTCATCACAACGCTCCATGATGCCTGTCATCACAATACTCCATGCCCTTTTCACCACAATTCTCCATGACCTTTGTCATCACAATTCTCAATACACTTGTCATCACAATGCTCCCTGACACTGGTCATCAGAATGCTCCTTGAACCCTGTCACAAATAGGCTCCATGCCTTTTTCATCACAATGCCCCATGCCGTTTTCATCACAGTGCTCCATGCCATTGTCATCAAAATACTCCACAAGCTTGTCATCAGAATGCTCCATGACCTTTGTCATCACAATTCTCCATGCACTTGTCAGCACAGTGCTCCATGACCTTTGTCATAACAATGCTCCAAACGATTGCCATCACAATGCTCCATGACCTTTTTCATCAGAATACTCCATGACACTTGGCATCACAGTGCTCCATGCCATTGTCATCAAAATGGGCCAATACATATGTCATCAAATTGCTCCCTGACACCTGTGTTCACAATACTGCATGACCTGGTCATCACAATGCTCCATGCCCTTGTTATCACATTGCTCCATGACCCCTGTCCTCACAATGCTCCGTGACTCCAGTTATCACTATGCTTCATGACCTTTGTCATCACAATGGTCCATGCCCTCATCATCAACAGTCTCTGTGACCTTTTTAACCACAATGCTACATGAACTTTTCATCAAAATGCTCTTTGACCGTTGTCATCACGATACTCCATGCACTTCTCATCAAAATGCTCTCTCACCACTGATATCACAATGGTACATCACTATTTCTCACAATACTCCCTCACCCCTGTCATCACAATGTTCCATGACTCCTGTCATCACATTGCTACATGCACTTATCATCACAATGTTAGATGACCCCTGGCATCACAATGTTCCATAACATCTGTCATCAAAATGTTCCATGACCCTTTTCATCAAATTGCTCCATGACCCTGTCATCACAATGATCCCTACCATTCTCTTCACAATGCACAATGCCCTTGTCATCAAAATGCTCCATGACCTTTGTCATCACAAAGATCCATGACCCTTGGCATCACAGTGCTCCATGTCATTGTCATCACAATGCACAATGAAGGTTCTCATCACATTGCTCCATTTCCTTGTCATCACAAACCTCCATGACACATGTCATCAGAATGCTCCATGGCCTTCTCATCACAATGCTCCATGCCCTTGCCATCACAATGTTCCATTACCCCTGTCATAACAATGCTCCATGAACCCTGTAATCACGATGTTCCATGGCCTTTTCATCACAAGGCTCCATGACCCTTCTCATCACAATGCTCCAAGAACCCTATAATCACAATGCTCCATGCCCGTTTTCATCTCAATGATCCATGAACCCTGTCATCACAATGCACCATGCCCATCATCATAATGCTTCATGCTATTGTCATCACAATGAAATCAAAGGCTCCATGACATCTGACATAACAATGCTCCAAACCCTTGTGATCACAATATTCCATAACACTTGTCATCACAATGCCCCATGAAGCTCATCATCACAATTATCCATGGTCTTCTCATCACAATGCTCCATGACCTTTTTCATCACAATGATCAATACACTTGTCATCAATATGCTCCCTGACCCTTGTTGTCTGTATGCTCCTTGAAACCTGTCATGACAAGGCTCCATGCCTTTTTATCAGAATGATCCATGCACTTTTCATCACAATGCTTCAAGACCCCTGTAATCACAAAGCTCCATGTCCTTGTCATCACAAAGCTCAATGACGTATGTCTTCAGAATGCTCATTGTCCTTCTCCTCACAATGCTCCATGCCCTTGTCATCACAATGCTCCATGACCCCTTTCATCACAATGCTCCGTGATTCCAGTCATCACAATGCTTCATAACGTTTGTCATCACAATTGTCCTTGCCAGCGTCATCACAAGGCACTGTGACCTTTGTAATTTCAATGCTCCATAAACTTTTCATCACAATTCTCTGTGACCCTTGTCATCACAATGCTCCATGTCTTTGTCAGAAAAATGCCCCATGACCATTGTCATCACAATGTGCCACGCACATTTTATCACAACGGTCCACAACCTTATCTTTGCAATGCTCCATAAACTTTGTAATCACAATGGTCCATGCACTTCTCATCAAAATGCTCTCTCACCAGAGATATCACAATGTTCCATCACTAGTCATCACAATACTCCATCAACCATGGAATCACAATGTTCCATGACCCTGTCATCACAATGCTACATCCCCTTATCATCAAAATGTTCCATGACCTCTGACATCACAATGTTCCATAAGCCCTGTCATCAAAATGCTCCATGACCCTTGTCATCACAATTCTCCATGCACTTGTCAGCACAATGCTCCCTGACCCTTGTCATCACAATGTTCCAAGCCATTGTCATCACTGTGCTCCATTACCTTTGTCATCTGAATCCTCCATGTCACTTGGCATCACAGTGCTCCATGCCATTGTCATCACAATGGGCCATTAAATATGTCATCAAATTGCTCCCTGACACCTGTCTTCACAGTACTGCATGACCTGGTCATCACAATGCTCCATGCCCTTGTCATCACAATGCGCCATTCCAACTGTCATCGCAATAATCCATGAAGCTTACTAGACCAATGTTCCATGCCCTTGTCATCACAATGCTCCATGTCCTTGTTATCACAATGTTCCACGACCCCTGTCATCACAATGCTCCGTGATTCCAGTCATCACAATGCTTCATAACGTTTGTCATCACAATTGTCCTTGCCAGCGTCATCACAAGGCACTGTGACCTTTGTAATTACAATGCTCCATGAACTTTTCATCACAATTCTCTGTGACCCTTGTCATCACAATGCTCCATGTCTTTGTCAGAAAAATGCCCCATGACCATTGTCATCACAATGTGCCACGCACATTTTATCACAACGGTCCACAACCTTATCTTTGCAATGCTCCATAAACTTTGTAATCACAATGGTCCATGCACTTCTCATCAAAATGCTCTCTCACCAGAGATATCACAATGTTCCATCACTAGTCATCACAATACTCCATCAACCATGGAATCACAATGTTCCATGACCCTGTCATCACAATGCTACATCCCCTTATCATCAAAATGTTCCATGACCTCTGACATCACAATGTTCCATAAGCCCTGTCATCAAAATGCTCCATGACCCTTGTCATCACAATTCTCCATGCACTTGTCAGCACAATGCTCCCTGACCCTTGTCATCACAATGTTCCAAGCCATTGTCATCACTGTGCTCCATTACCTTTGTCATCTGAATCCTCCATGTCACTTGGCATCACAGTGCTCCATGCCATTGTCATCACAATGGGCCATTACATATGTCATCAAATTGCTCCCTGACACCTGTCTTCACAGTAGTGCATGACCTGGTCATCACAATGCTCCATGCCCTTGTCATCACAATGCGCCATTCCAACTGTCATTGCAATAATCCATGAAGCTTACTACACCAATGTTCCATGCCCTTGTCATCACAATGCTCCATGTCCTTGTTATCACAATGTTCCACGACCCCTGTCATCACAATGCTCCGTGACTCCAGTCATCACAATGCTTCATGACTTTTGTCATCACAATGGTCCATGGCCTCGTCATCAACAGTCTCTGAGACATTTTTAACCACAATGCTCCATGAACTTTTCATCACACAGCTCTTTGACCCTTGTCATCACAATGCTCTATGCCTTTCTCAGCACAATGCTCCATGACCCTGGTCATCACAATGCTCCATGCGCTTGTCAGCACGATGCTCCATGACACATGTCATCACAATGCACCATGCGCTTTTCATCACAGTGCTCCACAAACTTGTCATCACAATGCTCCATAAAACTTGTCATCACAATGCTCCATGCACTTCTCATCAAAATGCTCTCTCACCACTGATATCACAATGTTACATCACTATTCGTCACAATACTTCCTCACCTCTGTCATCACAATGATCCATGATTCCTGTCATCACAATGCTACATGCACTTATCATCACAATGTTCGATGACCCCTGACATCACAATGTTCCATAACCCCTGTCATCAAAATGTTCCTTGACACTTTTCATCCAATTGCTCCATGACCCTGTCATCAAAATGCTCCCTGCCCTTCTCATCACAATGCACAATGCCCTTGCCATCAAAATGCTCCATGACCTTTGTCTACACAAATATCCATGACCCATCGCATCACATTGCTCCATGCCCTTGTCATCACTAAGCTCCATGACACATGTCATCAGAATGCTCCATGGATTTCTCATCACAATGCTCCATGCCCTTTCCATCAAAATGCTCCATTACCCCTGTTATAACAATGCTCCATGACACCTGCCATCACGATGTTCCATGGATTTGTCATCACAATGCTCCATGACCCTTCTCATCACATTGATCCAAGACCACTGTAATCACAATGCTCCATGCCCATTTTCATCTCAATGATCCAAGATCCCTGTAATCACAATGCTCCATGCCCCTTTTCATCTCAATGATCCATGAACCCTGTCATCACAATGCACCATGCTCATCATCATAATGCTTCATGCTATTGTCATCACAATGAATTCAAAATGCTCCATGACCTCTGTCATAACAATGCTCCAAACCCTTGTGATCACAATATTCCATGACACTTGTCATCACAGTGCCCAATGACGCTCGTCATCACAATTATCCATGGTCTTCTCATCACAATGCTCCATGACCTTCGTCATCACAATGCTCAATACACTTGTCATCAAACTGCTCCCTGACACTTGTTGTCTGTATGCTCCTTTTACCCTGTCATGACAAGGCTCCATGCCCTTTTCATCACAATGCTCCAAGACCCCTGTAATCACAATGCTCCATGCACTTGTCATCACAAAGCACAATGACGCCTGTCCTTAGAATGCTCCATGGCCTTCTTTTCACAATGCTCCATGCCATTTTCATCACAATGTTCCAAGACCCCAGTAATCACAATGGTCCATGCCCCTTTTCATCAGTATTCTATATGAGACTTGTCATCACAAGGCTCCATGGATTTCTCATCACAATGCTCCATGACACTTTTCATCACAATGCTCGATGCCCTTCCCATCACAATGCTCTATGCCTTTGTCATTACAATCCTCCATGAACCATGTATCACAGTGTTCCGTGCCCTTGTCATCCCAATGCTCCAAGCCCACTCTCATCACAATAATCCATGAAATATTTTAGAACAAAGCTCAATGCCCTTCTCATCACAATACTCCATGACCTCTGTCACAACAATGGTCCATGACCCCTGCCATCACAGTGTTCAATGGCATGTCATCACAAGTCTCCATGACCCCTGTCATCACAATGCTCCAAGACCACTGTAATTACAATGCTCCATGCCCTTGTCATCACAGTGCTCCAAGACCCCGGTAATCACAATGCTCCATTCCCCTTTTCATCTCAATGCTCCATGAACCCTGTCATCACAATGCACCATGCCCATCATCATAATGTTTCATGCTATTGTCATCACAATGAATTCTAAATTCTCCATGACCTCTGTCATCATAATGCTCCAAACCCTTGTGATCACAATGTTCCATAAGACTTATCATCACAACACCCCATGATGCGCATCATCACAATTATCCATGGTCTTCTCATCACAATGCTCCATGACATTTGTCATCAAATGCTCCATGCCCTTTTGATCACAATGCTCCAAGACCATTGTAATCACAATGCTCCATTCCCCTTTTCATCTCCATGTTCCATGAACCCTGTCATCACAATGAACCATGCCCATCATCATAATGCTTCCGGCTATTGTCATCACAATGAAATCAAAATTCTCCGTGACCTCTGTCATCACAATGCTCCATGACCCCTGTCATCACAATACTCGATGAACATTTTCAGCCAAATGCTACATGACTCTTGTCATCACAATGATCTATGCCCTTGTCATCCCAATGCTCCATGACCACTGTATTCACAATGCTCCATGACGCTTGTCATCACAGTGATCGATGACACTGTCATCGCAATAATCCATGAAACATATTAGACCAATGCTCCATGACCTTGTCATCACAATGCTCCCTGACACTTGTCGTCAGTATGCTCCTTGAACCCTGTCATGACAAGGCTCCATGCATTTTTCATCACAATGATCCATGCCCTTTTCATCACAATGCTCCAAGACCCCTGTAATCACAATGCTCCATGCCCTTGTCATCAAAAAGCTCCATGACGCATGTCATCAGAATGCTCCATGGCCTTTTCCTCACTATGCTCCATGGCATTGTCATCACAATGCTCCATGTACCCTCTCATCACATTGCTCCATGCACTTGTCATTACAATCCTCCATGACCCATGAATCACAGTGTTCTGTGCCCTTGTCATCACAATGCTCCAGTCCACACTCATCACAATAAAATATGAAATATTTCAAACCAATGCTCAATACCCTTCTCATCACAATGCTCCATTACCTCTGTCATAACATTGCACCACGACCACTGCCATCACAATGTTCCACGGCCTTGTCATCACAAGGCTGCATGACCCTTGTCATCACAATGCTCCAAGAAACATGTAATCAATATTCCCCATGCCCTTGTCATAACAGAGCTCCATGACGCATGTCATCAGAAGGTCCCATGGCCTTCTCATCACAATGCTCCATGCCCTTGTCATCGCAATGCTCCAAGACACCTGTAAAGACAATGCTCCATGCCCCTTTCCATCTCAATGCTCCATGAACCCTGTCATCACAATGCACCATGCTCATCTTCATAATGCTTCAGACTATTGTCACTACAATGAAATCAAAATTCTCCATGACTTCCGTCATCATAATGCTCCAAAACCTTGTGATCACAATGTTCCATAACACTTATCATCACAACACCCCATGCCGATCATCATCACAATTATCCATGGTGTTCTCATCACAATGCTCCAAGATCATTGTCATCACAATGCTCAATACACTTGTCATCACAATACTCCCTGACACCTGTCGTCAGTATGCTCCTTGAAACCTGTGATGACAAGTCTCCATGCCTTTTACATCACAATGATCCATGTCTTTTCATCACAATACTCCAAGAACCCTGTTATCACAATGCTCCATGGCCTTGTCATCACAATGCTCCAAGACCCTTGTAATCACAATGCTCCATGCCCTTTTTCATCAGAATGATCCATGAGAATTGTCATCACAAGTTTCCATGGTCATCTCATCACAATGCTCCAGGACCTTGTCATCACCATGCTCCATTCCCTTCTCATCACAATGCTCCATGACCCCTGTCATTACAATAATCCATTAACATTTCCAGCCGAATGCTACATGACATTCTCATCACAATGCTCCATGACAAATATCATCACAATGCTCCATGACCAATGTCATCACAACCATCCATAACACATGACAACACAATGATCCCTGACTCTTGTCATCACAATGCTCCATTCCCTAGTCATCACGATGCTCCATGACCCCTGTCATCACAATAGTCCATGAACATTTTCAGCCCAATGCTCCATGAACCTTGTCATCACAATGATCCATGCCCTTGTCATCCCAATGCTCCATGACCCCTGTATTCACAATGCTCCTTGACGCTTGTCATCACAGTGCTCCATGACACATGTCATCACAATGCTCCATGCCTTTGTCAGCAAAATGCTACATGACCTTGTCATTGCAATGCTCTATGTGCTTGTCATCACAATATTCCAATTCCATTGTCATCACAATCCTCCTTGAACCTTGGGATCCCATTGCTTCATGCCCTTGTCATCACAATGCTCCATGTGCCTTGAAATCAAAATGATCCATGACCTCTCTCATCACAATGCTCCAAACCCTTGTGATCACAATGTTCCATAACACTTGTCATCACAATGCTCCATGATGCCTGTCATCACAATACTCCATGCCCTTTTCATCACATTGCTCCATGACCTTTGTCATCACAATTCTCAATACACTTGTCATCACCATGCTCCCTGACATTTGTCGTCAGAATTCTCCTTGAACCCTGTCACGAAAAGGCTCCATGACTTTTTCATCACTATGCCCCATGCCGTTTTCATCACAATGCTCCATGACATTGTCATTAAAATACTCCACAAGCTTGTCATTAGAATGCTCCATGACCCTTGTCATCACAATTCTCCATGCACTTGTCAGCACAATGCTCCCTGACCCTTGTCATCACAATGATCCAAGCCATTGTTATCACAATGCTCCATTACCTTTGTCTTCAGAATCCTACATCACACTTGGCATCACAATGCTCCATGCCATTGTCATCACAATGGGCCATTACATATGTCATCACAATGCTCCCTGACACCTGTCTTCACAATACTGCATCTCCTGGTCATCACAATGCTCCATGCCCTTGTCATCACAATGTGTCATTCCATCTGTCATCGCAATAATCCATGAAACATATTAGACCAATGCTCCATGCCCTTGTCATCACAATGCTCCATGTCATTGTTATCACAATGTTCCAAGACCCCTGTAATCAGAATGCACCATGCCCCTTTTCTTCAGTATGCTCCATGAGATTTTTCATCACAAGGCTCCATGATTTTCTCATCACAAAGCTCCAGGAAATTGTCATCACAATGCTTCACGACCTTGTCATGAAAATCCTCAATGGCCCTTGTAATCATAATGCTGCAAGCCCTAGTCATCACAATGCTCCATTATATTTGCCATCACAATGCTCCATTACATTTGGCATTACAATGTTCCCTGCCATTGTCATCGCAATGGACCATGACATATGTCAACACAATGCTCCCTGACACCTCTCTTCACAATACTCCATGACCTTCTCATCACAATGCCCCATGCTCTTGTCATCACAATGCACCATGTCCACTGTCATCACAATAATCTATGAAACTTCTCAGACCAATGCTCCATGACCCTGTCTTCAAAATGCCCCATGCCCTGGTTAGCACAATGCTCCATGACCCCTGTGCTCACAATGCTCCATGACTCCAGTCATCTCAATGCTTCATAACGTTTGTCATCACAGCGGTCCATGCCCGCGTCATCACAAGGCCCTGTGTCCTTTGTAACCACAATGCTCCATGAACATTTCATCACACTGCTCCATGACCCTTGTCATCACAGTGTTCCATGCCTTTGTCAGAACAATGCTCCATGACCCTTGTCATAACAATGTGCCACGCACTTTTCATCACAATGTTCCAAAACCTTGTCATGTCTATGCTCCATAAACCTTGTAATCACAATGCTCCATGCACTTCTCATCCAAATGCTCTCTCACCTGAGATATCACAATGTTCCATCACTAGTTATCACAATGCTCCCTCACCCCTGTAATCACAGTGTTCCATACCCCTGTCATCACAATGCTACATCCCCTTATCAGCACAGTGTTCCATGACCACTGACATCACAATGTTCCATAAACCCTGTCATCAAAATGCTCCATGACACTTTTCATCCCAAAGATCCATGACCCCTGGCACCACAATGTTCTATAACCCCTGTCATCAAAATATTCCATTACACTTTTCATCAAATTGCTGCATGACCCTGTCATCAAAATGCTCCCTGCCCTTCTCATCACAATGCACCACACCCTTGTCATCAAAATGCTCCATGACCTTTGTCATCACAAAGCTCCATGATACTTGCCATCACAATGCTCCATGTCATTGTCATCACAATGCTCCATGAACACTCTCATCACATTGCTCCATGCCATTGTCATCACAAAGCTCCATGACACTTCTCATCACAATGCTCGATGCGTTCTCATCACAATGCTCCATACCCCTGTCATTACAATCCACCATGACCCATGTATCACAGTCTTCCGTGCCCTTGTCATCACAATGCTCCATGCCCACTCTCATCACAATAATCCATAAAATATTTCAGACCAATGCTCAATGCCCTTCTCATCAATATGCTCCATTACTTCTGTCATAACAATGATCCATGACCACTGCCATCACAATGTTCCACGGCCATGTCATCACAAGGCTCCATGACCCTTGTCATCACAATGCTCCAAGAACACTGTAATCACAATGCTCAATGCCCTTTTCATCACAGTGCTCCAAGATCCCTGTAAACACTATGCTCCATGCCCCTTTTCATCTCAATGCTCCATGAACCCTGTCATCACAATGCACCATGCCCATCATCATAATGCTTCAGGCTGTTGTCATCACAATGAAATCAAAATTCTCCATGACCTCTGTCATCATAATGCTCCAAATCCTTGTGAACACAATGTTCCATAACACTTATCATCACAACACCCCATGACTATCATCGTCACAATTATCCATGGCCTTCTCATCACAATGCTCCATAACATTTGTCATCACATTTCTCAATACACTTGTCATCACAATGCTCCCTGACACTTGTCATCAGAATGCTCCTTGAACCCTGTCACAAAAAGGCTCCATGCCTTTTTCATCACACTGTCCCATGCCGTTTTCATCACAATGCTCCATGCCATTGTCATCAAAATACTCCACAGGCTTGTCATCAGAATGCTCCATGACCCTTGTCATCACAATTCTCCATGCACTTGTCAGCACAATGCTCCTTGACACTTGTCATCACAGTGCTCCAAGCCATTGTCATCACAATGCTCCATTACCTTTGTCATCAGAATCCTCCATGACACTTGGCATCACAATGCTCCATGCCATCGTCATCACAATGGGCCATTACATATGTCATCACAATGCTCCCTGACACCTGGCTTCACAATACTGCATGACCTGGTCATCACAATGCGCCATTCCAACTGTCATCGCAATAATCCATGAAACTTATTAGACAAATGTTCATTGCCCTTGTCATCACAATGTTCCATGCCCTTTTTATCACAATGCTCCATGACCCCTGTCATCACAATGCTCCGTGACTCCAGTCATCACAGTGCTTCATTACCTTTCTCATCACAATGGTCCATGCCCTCGTCATCAACAGTCTCTGTGACCTATTTAACCACAATGCTCTATGAACTTTTCATCACACTGCTCTTTGACACTTGTCATCACAATGCTCTATGCCTTTCTCAGCACAATGCTCCATGACCCTTGTCATCACAATGCTCCATGTGCTTGTCAGCACAATGTTCCATGACACATGTCATCACAATGCACCATGCGCTTATCATCACTGTGCTCCACAATCTTGTCATCACAATGCTCCATAAAATTTGTCATCACAATGCTCCATGCACTTCTCATCAAAATGCTCTCTCACCACTGATATCACAATGCTACATCACTATTTGTCACAATACTCCCTCACCCCTGTCATCACAATGTTCCATGAATCCTGTCATCACAATGCTACATGCACTTATCATCATAATGTTCGATGACCCATGACATCACAATGTTCCATAACACCTGTCATCAAAATGTTCCTTGACACTTTTCATCAAATTGCTACATGACCCTGTCATCACAATTCTCCCTGCCCTTCTCATCACAATGCACAACGCCCTTGCCATCAAAATGCTCCATGACCATTGTCATCACAAATATCCATGACCCTTGGTATCACAATGTTCCATGTCATTGTCATCACAATGCTCCATGAATGCTCTCATCACATTGCTCCATGCCCTTGACTTCACATAGCTCCATGACACATGTCATCAGAATGCTCCATGACCTTCTCATCAAAATGCTCCATGCCCTTGCCATCACAATGCTCCAATACCACTGTCATAACAATGCTCCATGACCCCTGCCATCACGATGTTCCATGGCCTTGTCATCACAAGGCTCCATGACCCTTCTCTTCACAATGCTCCAAGAACACTGTAATCACAATGCTCTATGCCTCTTTTCATCTCAATGATCCATGAAACCTGTCATCACAATGCACCATGCCCATCATCATAATGCTTCATGCTATTGTCATAACAATGAAATCAAAATGCTCCATGACCTCTGTCATAACAATGCTCCAAACCCTTGTGATCACAATATTCCATAACACTTGACATCACAGTGCCCCATGACGCTCGTCATCACAATTATCCATGGTCTTCTCATCACAATGCTCCATAACCTTTGTCATCACAATGGTCCATGCCCTCATCATCAACAGTCTTTGTGACCTTTTTAACCACAATGTTCCATGAACATTTCATCACAATGCTCTTTGACCCTTGTCATCACAATGCTCTATGCCTTTCTCAGCACAATGCTCCATGCCCTTTTCATCACAATGCTCCATGACCCCTGTCATCACATTGTTCCGTGACTCCAGTCATCACAATTCTTCATAACATTTGTCATCACAATGGTCTATACCCGCGTCATCACAAGGTTCTGTGACCTTTGTAACCACAATGCTCCATGAACTTTTCATCGCAATGTTCCATGACCCTTGTCATCACAATGCTCCATGCCTTTGTCAGAAAAATTCTCCATAACCCTTGTCATCACAATGTGCCACGCACTTTTCATCCCAACGGTCCACAAATTTGTCATCGAATTGCCCCATAAAACTTGTAATCACAATGCTCCATGTCCTTCTCATCACAATGCTCCATTACCCCTGTCATAATAATGCGCCATGACACCTGCCATCACAATGTTCCACGGCCTTGTCATCAGAAGGCTCCATGACACTTGTCATCTCAATGCTCCAAGACCCCTGTAATCACAATGCTCCATGCACTTGTCATCACAAAACTCCATGACACATGTCATTAGAAAGATCCATGGCCTTCTCATCAAAATGCTCCATTCCCTTGTCATCACCATGCTCAAAGACCCCTGTAATCACAATACTCCATGCCCCTTTTCATCACAATGCTCCATGAACCCTGTCATCACAAAGCATCATGCCAATCATAATAAAGCTTCCAGCTATTGTCAGCACAATGAAATCAAAATTCTCAATGACATCTGTCATCGCAATGCTCCATGACCCCTGTCATCACAATACTCCATGAACATTTTCAGCCCAATGCTCCATGACTCTTGTCATCACAATGATCCATGCCCTTGTCATCGCAATGCTCCATGACCCCTGTATTCACAATGCTTCGTGACACTTGTCATCACAGTGCTCCATGACACATGTCATCACAATGCTCCATGCCTTTGTCAGCAAAATGCTACATGACCTTGTTATTGCAATGCTCTATGCGCTTGTCATCACAATACTCCAATTCCATTGTCATCACAATCCCCCTTGAACCTTGGGATCCCATTGCTTCATGTCCTTGTCATCACAATGCTCCATGCTCCTTGAAATCAAAATGATCCATGACCTCTGTCATCGCAATGCTCCAAAACCTTCTGATCACAATGTTCCATAAAACTATTCATCACAACGCTCCATGATGCCTGTCATCACAATACTTCATGAGTTTTTCATCACAATGCTCCATGACATTTGTCATCACAATTCTCAATACACTTGTCATCACAATGCTGCCTGACACTTGTCGTCAGAATGCTCCTTGAACCCTGTCACGAAAAGTCTCCATGCCTTTTTCATCACAAAGCCCCATGCCGTTTTCATCACAATGCTCCATGCCATTGTCATCAAAATACTCCACAAGCTTGTCATCAGAATGCTCCATGACCCCTGTCATCACAATTCTCCATGCACTTATCAGCACAATGCTCCCTGAACATTGTCATCACTATGCTCCAAGCCATTGTCATCACAATGTTCCATTAACTTTGTCATCAGAATCCTCCATGACACTTGGCATCACAATGCTCCATGCCATTGTCATCAAAATGGGCCAATACATATGTCATCACAATATTCCGTGACACCCCTTTTTACAACACTGCATGACCTGGTCATCACAATGCTCCATGCCCTTCTCATAATAATGCTCCATTACCTCTGTCATAACAATTCTCCATGACCCCTGACATCACAGTTTTCCACGGCCTTGTCATCACAAGGCTCCATGACCCCTGTCATCACAATAATTCATGCCCTTTTCATCACAATGCTCCATGACACATGTCATCAGAATGCTCCATAGCCTTCTCCTCACAATGCTCCAGGCCCTTGTCATCACAATGCTCCATGCCCCTTTTCATCAGAATGCTCCATGAGATTTGTCATCACAAGTCTCCATGGTCTTATCATCACAATGCTACAGGACCTTCTCATCACCATGCTCCATTCCCTTGTCATCACAATGCTCCATGACCCCTGTCATCACAATACTCCATGAACATTTTCAGCCCAATGCTCCATGAAATTCTCATCACAGTGCTCCATGTCAAATATCATCAAAATGCTCCATGCCCACTGTCATCACAACACTCCATAACACCTGACAACACAATGATCCGGGACTCTTTTTATCACAGTGCTCCATTCCCTACTCATCACAATGCTCCATGACCCCTGTCATCACAATACTCCATGAAAATTTTCAGCCCAATGCTCCATGACTCATGTCATCACAATCATCCATGACTTTGTCATCCCAATGCTCCATGACCCCTGTATTCACAGTGCTCCATGACACCTGTCATAACAATGCTCCATGCCTTTGTCAGCAAAATACTACCTGACCTTGTCATTGCAATGCTCTATGGGCTTGTCATCACAATACTCCATTCCCATTGTCATCACAGTCCTCCATGAACCTTGGGATCACATTGCTTCATGCCCTTGTCATCACAATGCTCCATGCTCCTTGAAATCAAAATGATCCATGACCTCTGTCATCACAATGCTCCAAACCCTTGTGATCACAATGTTCCATAACACTTGTCATCACAACGCTCCATGATGCCTGCCATCACAATAATCCATGCCCTTTTCATCACAATGCTCCATGACTTAGGCATCACAATTCTCAATACACTTGTCATCACAAAGCTCCCTGACACTTGTCATCAGAATGCTCCTTGAACCCTGTTATGAAAAGTCTCCATGCATTTTTCATCACAAAGCCCAATGCCATTTTCATCACAATGCTCCATGCCATTGTCATCAAAATACTCCACAAGCTTGTCATCAGAATGCTCCATGACCCTTGTCATCACAATTCTCCATGCACTTGTCAGCACAATGCACCCTGACGTTTGTCATCACAATGCTCCATGCCCTTGTCATCACAATGCTCCATTACTTTTGTCATCAGAATCCTCCATGACACTTGGCATCACAATGCTCCATGCCATTGTCATCTCAATGGGCCATTACATATTTCATCACAATGCTCCCTGACACCTGGCTTCACAATACTGCATGACCTGGTCACTACAATGCTCCATGCCCTTGTCATCACAATGCGCCATTCCAACTTTCATCACAATAATCCATGAAACTTATTAGACCAATGCTGCATGCCCTTTTCATCACAATGCTCCATGCCCTAGTTATCACAATGTTCCAAAACCCCTGTAATCAGAATGCTCCATGCCCCTTTTCATCAGTATGCTCCATGAGATTTGTCATCACAAGGCTCCATGGTTTTCTCATCACAATGCTCCAGGACATTATCATCACAATGCTTCACGACATTTTCGTGAAAATTCTCAATGGCCCTTGTCATCATAATGCTCCTAGCCCTAGTCATCACAATGCTCCATTATATTTGTCATTACAATCCTCCATTACATTTGGCATCACAATGCTCCATGCCAATGTCACCACAATGGACCATGACATATGTCATCACAATGCTCCCAGACACCTGTCTTCACAATATTCCATGCCCTTGTCATCACAATGCTCCATGCCCTTGTCATCAAAATGCACCATGTCCACTGTCATCACAGTAGTCTAGGAAACTTGTCAGACCAATGCTCCTTGCCCCTGTCATCACAATGCTCCATGCCCTTGTCATCACAATGCTCCATGACCCCTGTCATAACAAAGCTCCATGACCCCTGCCATCAAAATGTTCCACGGCCTTGTCATCACAAGGCTCCATGACGCTTGTCATCACAATGCTCCAAGACCCCTGTAATCACAATGCTCCATGCCCTTGTCATCACAAAGCTCCATGACACATGTCATCAGAATGTTCCAAGGCCTTCAAATCAAAAGGCTCCATGCACTTGTCATCACAATGCACCATGTCCAATGTCATCACAATAATCTATGAAACATGTCAGACCAATGCTCCATGCCCCTGTCATCACAATGCTCCATGCCCTTGTCATCACAATGCTCCCTGACCCCTGTCATCACAATGCTCCGTGACTCCAGTCATCACAATGCTTCATAACGTTTGTCATCACAACGGTCCATGCCCGCGTCATGACAAGGCTCTGTGACATTTGTAACTATAATGCTCCATGAACTTTTCATCACAATGCTGTGTGACCCTTGCCATTAAAATGCTCCATGCCTTTGTCAGAACAATGCTCCATGACCCTTGTCATCACAGTGTGCCATGTGCTTTTCATCACATTGATCCTCAACCTTGTCATCGCTATGCTCCATAAACCTTGTAAGCACAATGCTCCATGCACTTCTCATCCAAATGCTCTCTCACATGAGATATCACAATGTTCCATCACTAGTCATCACAATCTTCCCTCACCCCTGTTATCACAATGTTCCATGACCCCTGTCATCACAATGCTACATCCACTTATCATCACAATATTCCATGACCCCTGACATCACAATGTTCCATAACCACTGTCATCAAAATGCTCCATGACAGTTTTCATCCCAAAGCTCCATGAACCCTGGCATCACAATGTTCTATAACCCCTGTCATCAAAATGTTCCATTACATTTTTCATCAAATTGCTGCATGACCCTGTCATCAAAATGCTCCCTGCCTTTCTCATCACAATGCACCACACCCTTGTCATCAAAATGCTCCATGACTTTTGTCATCACAAAGCTCCATGACCGTTGGCATCACAATGATCCATGCAATTGTCATCACAGTGCTCCATGAACCTTCTCATCACATTGCTCCATGCCCTTGTCATCACAAAGCTCCATGAAAATTGTCATCACAATGCTCAATGCCCTTCTCATCACAGTAATCCATGAAATATTTCAGACCAATGCTCAATGCCCTTATCATCACAGTGATCCATTACCTCTGTCATAACAATGCTCCATGACCGCTGCCATCACAATGTTCCATGGCCTTGTCATCACAAAGCTCCATGAAGCATGCCATCAGAATGTTCCATGGCCTTCTCATCACAGTGCTACATGCCCTTGTCATGACAGTGCTCCAAGACACCTGTAATCACAATGCTGCATGCCCCTTTTCATCTCAATGCTCCATGAAGCCTGTCATCAAAATGCACCATGCCCATCATCATAATGCTTCAGGCTATTGTCATCACAATGAAATCAAAATTATCCATGACCACTGTCATCATAATGCTCCAAACCCTTGTGATCACAAAGTGCCATAACACTTATCATCACAACACCCTATGACGCTCATCATCACAATTATCCATGGTCTTCTCATCACAATGCTCCATGACCTTTGTCATCACAATTCTCAGTACACTTGTCATCACAATGCTCCCTGACACATGTCGTCAGTATGCTCCTTGAACCCTGTCATGACAAGGCTCCATGCCTTTTCATCACAATGATCCATGCCCTTTTCATCACAATGCTCCAAGACCCCTGTAATCACAGTGCTCCATGCCCTTGTAATCACAGAGCTCCATGACACATGTCATCAGAATGCTCCAAGACCCCTGTAATCACAATGCTCCATGCCCCTTTTCATTAGAATTCTCCATGAGACTTGTCAACACAAACCTCCATGCTCTTATCATCACAGTGCTCCAGGACCTTGTCATCACCATGCTCCATTCCCTTGTCATCACAATGCTCCATGACCCCTGTCATCACAATACTCCATGAATATTTTCAGCCCAATGCTCCATGAAATTCTCATCACAGTGCTCCATGTCAAATATCATCAAAATGCTCCATGCCCACTGTCATCACAACACTCCATAACACCTGACAACACAATGATCCGGGACTCTTGTCATCACAATGCTCCATTCCCTAGTCATCACAATGCT
This sequence comes from Mesoplodon mirus, assembly GCF_964341445.2. Taxonomy (NCBI): domain Eukaryota; kingdom Metazoa; phylum Chordata; class Mammalia; order Artiodactyla; family Ziphiidae; genus Mesoplodon; species Mesoplodon mirus. The sequence goes on along the minus strand of NW_028295548.1, from coordinate 447,927 downwards.
CCATGAACATTTTCAGCCCAATGCTCCATGTCCCATTTCATCACAATCATCCATGCCATTTTCATCCCAATGCTCCATGACCCATGTATTCACAATGCTCCGTGACGCTTGTCATCACAATGCTCCATGACACCTGTCATCACAATGCTCCATGACTTTGTCAGCAAAATGCTACATGACCTTGTCATTACAATGCTCTATGCGTTTGTCATCACAGTACTCCATTACCACTGTCATCACAATCCTCCATGAACCTAGGATCACATTGCTTCATGCCCTTGTCATAACGAATCTCCATGCTCCTTGAAATCAAAATGATCCATGACCTCTGTCATCACAATGCTACTAACCCTTGTGATCACAATGTTCCATAACAGTTGTCATCACAACGCTCCATGATGTCGGTCATTACAATAATCCATGCCCTTTTCATCACAGTGCCTCATGACCTTTGTCATCACAATTCTCAATACACTTGTCATCACAATGTTCCCTGACACTTGTCGTCAGAATGCTCCTTGAAACCTGTCAGAAAAAGGCTCCATGCATTTTTCATCACAAAACCCCATGCCATTTTCATCAAAATGCTCCATGCCATTCTCATGAAAATACTCCACAGGCTTGTCATGAGAATGCTTCATGAACATTGTCATCACAATTCTCCATGCACTTGTCAGAACAATGCTTCCTGCCCCTTGTCATCACAGTGCTTCAAGCCATTTTCATCACAAAGCTCCATTACCTTTGTCATCAGAATCCTCCATGACACTTGGCATCAAAATGCTCCATGACATTGTCATCACAATGAGCCATTACATATGTCATCACAATGCTCCATGACACCACTCTTCACAATAATGCATAACCTGGTCATCACAATGCTCCATGCCCTTGTCATCACAATGCGCCATTCCAACTGTCATCACAATAATCCATGAAAATTATTAGACCAATGGTCCATGCCCTTGTCATCACAATGCTCCATGCCCTAGTTATCATAATGTTCCAAAACGCCTGTAATCAGAATGCTCCATGCCCCTTTTCATCAGTATGCTCCATGAGATTTGTCATCACAAGGCTCCATGATTTTCTCATCACAGTGCTCCAGGACATTGTCATCACAATGCTTCCCGACATTTGCATGAAAATTCTCAATGGCCCTTGTCAACATAATGCTCCAAGCCCTAGTCATCACAATGCTCCATTATATTTGTCATCACAATCCTCCATTACATTTGGCATCACAATGCTCCATGCCATTGTCATCGCAATGGACCATGACATATGTCATCACAATGCTCCGAGACACCTGTCTTCACAATACTCCATGCCCTTGTCATCACAATGCTCCATGCCCTTGTCATCACAATGAACCATGTCCACTGTCATCACAATAATCTAGGAAACTTGTCAGACCAATGCTCAATGACCCTGTCATCACAATGCTCCATGTCCTTGTCATCACAATGCTCCATGACACCTGTCATAACAATGCTCCATGACCCCTGCCATCACAATGTTCCACGGACTTGTCATCACAAGGCTCCATGTCGCTTGTCATCACAATGCTCCAAGACCCCTGTAATCACAATGCTCCATGCCCTTGTCATCACAAAGCTCCTTGAAACATGTCATCAGAATATTCCATGGCCTTCTCATCAAAATGCTCCATGCCATTGTCATCACAATGCACCATGTGCAATGTCATCACCATAATCTATGAAACTTTTCAGACCAATGCTCCATGCCCCTGTCATCACAATGCTCCATGCCCTTGTCATCACAATGCTCCATGACCCCTGTCATCACAATGCTCCTTGACTCCAGTCATCACAATGCTTCATAACGATTGTCATCACAACGGTCCATGCGCGCGTCATCACAAGGCTCTATGACCTTTGTAAACACAATGCTCCATGAACCTTTCATCACAATTATCTGTGACCCTTGTCATCACAATGCTCCATGCCTTTGTTAGGACAATGCTCCATGACCGTTGTCATCACAAAGTGTCATGCGCTTTTCATCACAATGATCCACAACCTTGTCATAGCTATGCTCCATAAACCTTGTAATCACAATGCTCCATGCACTTCTCATCCAAATGCTCTCTCACATGAGATATCACAATGTTCCATCACTAGTCATCACAATCCTCACTCACCCCTGTTATCACAGTGTTCCATTACCCCTGTCATCACAATGCTACATCCCCTTATCATCACAATGTTCCATGACCCATGACATCACAATGTTCCATAACCACTGTCATCAAAATGCTCCATGACCTTTTTCATCCCAAAGCTCCATGACCCCTGGCATCACAATGTTCTATAACCCCAGTCATCAAAATGTTCCATTACACTTTTCATCAAATTGCTGCATGACCCTGTCATCAAAATGCTCCCTGCCTTTCTCATCACAATGCACCACTCCCTTGTCATCAAAATGCTCAATGACTTTGTCATCACAAAGCTCCATGACCCTTGGTATCACAATGCTCCATGTCATTGTCATCACAATGCTCCATGAACCCTCTCATCACATTGCTCCATGCCCTTGTCATCACAAAGCTCCATGACACTTGTCATCACAATGCTCGATGCCCTTCGCATCACAATGCTCCATGCCCTTGTCATTACAATCCTCCATGACCCATGTATCACAGTGTTCCTTGCCCTTGTCATCACAGTGCTCCATGCCCAATCTCATCACAAATATCCATGAAACCTTTCAGACCAATGCTCAATGCCCTTCTCATCACAATGCTCCATTACCTCTGTCATAACAATGCTCCATGACCCCTGCCCACACAATGTTCCACGGCCCTGTCATCACAAGGCTCCATGACCCTTGTCATCACAATGCTCCAAGACCCCTGTAATCAAAATGTTCCATGCCCTTGTCATCACAAAGCCCATGACGCATGCCATCAGAATGTTCCATGGCCTTCTCATCACAATCCTCCATGCCCTTGTCATGACAATGCTTCAAGACCCCTGTATTCACAATGCTCCATGCTACTTTTCATCTCAATGCTCCATGTAGCCTGTCATCAGAATGCTCCATGCCCATCATCAAAATGCTTCAGGCTATTGTCATCACAATGAAATCATAATTATCCATGACCACTGTCATTATAATGCTCCAAACCCTTGTGATCACAATGTTCCATAACACTTAACATCACAACACCCTATGACGCTCATCATCACTATTATCCATGGTCTTCTCATCACAATGCTCCATGACCTTTGTCATCACAATTCTCAATACACTTGTCATCACAATGCTCCCTGACCCTTGTCTTCAGTATGCTCCATGACCCCTGTCATCACAATACTCCATGAACATTTACAGTCCAATGCTCCATGACACTTGTCATCACAATGCTCCATGCCAATTTCAGCAAAATGCTACATGACATAGTCATTACAATGTTCTATGCGCTTGTCATCACAATACTCCATTACCATTGTCATCACAAACCTCCATGAACCTTGAGATCACATTGCTTCATGCCCTTGTCATCACAATGCTCCATGGACTTTGAAATCAAAATGATCCATGACCCCTCTCATCACCATGCTCCAAACACTTGGAATCACAATGTTCCATAACACTTGTCATCACAACGCTCCATGATGCCTGCCATCACAATACTCCATGCCCTTTTCATCACAATGCTCCATGACCTTTGTCATCACAATTCTCAATACACTTTTCATCACAATGCTCCCTGACACTTTTCGTCAGAATGCTCCTTGAACCCTGTCACGAAAAGGCTCCATGCCTTTTTCATCACAAAGCCCCATGCCATTTTCATCACAATGCTCCATGCCATTGTCATCAAGATACTCCACAAGCTTGTCATCAGAATGCTCCATGACCCTTGTCACCACAATTCTCCATGCACTTGTCAGCACAATGATCACTGACCCATGTCATCACTATGCTCCATTAACTTTGTCATCAGAATCCTCCATGAAACTTGGCATCACAATGCTCCAGGCCGTTGTTATCACAATGGGCCATTACATATGTCATCACAGTGCTCCCTGACACCTCTCTTCTCAATACAGCAAAACCTGGTCATCACAATGCTCCATGCCCTTGTCATCACAATGCGCCATTCCAACTGTCATCGCAGGACTCCATGAAAATTTTTAGACCAATGCTCCATGCCATTGTCATCACAATGCTCCATGCCCTTGTTATCACAATGTTCCATGACCCCTGTCATCACAATGCTCCATGCCCTTGTCATCACAAAGCTCCATGACACATGCCATCAGAATGTTCCATGTCCTTCTCATCAAAATGCTCCATGCCCTTGTCATCACAGTGCTCCAAGACCCCTGTAATCACAATGCTCCATGCCCCTTTTCATCTCAATGCTCCATGAACCCTGTCATCACAATGCACCATGCCTATCATCATAATGCTTCCGGCTATTGTCAGCACAATGAAATCAAAATTCTCCATGACCTCTGTCATCACAATGCTCCATGACCGCTGTCATCACAATACTCCATGAACATTTTCGCCCAATGCTCCATGACCCTTGTCATCACAGTGATCCATGACCTTGTCATCCCATTGCTCCATGACCCCTGTATTCACAATGCTCTGTGACGCTTGTCATCACAGTGCTCCATGACACCTGTCATCACAATGCTCCATGCCTTTGTCAGCAAAATGCTACATGAACGTGTCATTACAATGCTCTATGCGCTTGTCATCACAATACTCCATTACCATTGTCATCACAATCCTCCATGAAACTTGGGATCACATTGCTTCATGCCCTTGTCATCACAATGCTCCATGCTCCTTGAAATCAAAGTGATCCATGATCTCTGTCCTCACAGTGCTCCAAACCCTTGTGATCAAAATGTTCCATAACACTTGTCATCACAACGCTCCATGATGCCTGTCATCACAATACTCCATGCCCTTTTCATCACAATGCTCCATGACCTTTGTCATCACAATTCTCAATACACTTGTCATCACAATGCTCCCTGACACTTGTCATCAAAATGCTCCTTGAAACCTGTCACGAAAATGCTCCATGCCTTTTTCTTCACAATGCCCCATGCCGTTTTCATCACAATGCTCCATGCCACTGTCATCAAAATACTCCACAAGCTTGTCATGAGAATGCTCCATGACCCTTGTCATCACAATTCTCCATGCTCTTGTCAGCACAATGCTCCCTGACCCTTGTCATATCAATGCTGCAAGCCATTGTCGTTACAATGCACCATTACCTTTGTCATCAGAATCCTCCATGACACTTGGCATCCCAATGCTCCATGCCATTGTCATCACAATGGGTCATTACATTTGTCAACACAGTGCTCCCTGACACCAGTCTTCACAATACTGCATCACCTGGTCATCACAATGCTCCATGCCTTTGTCACCACAGTGCACCAATCCAACAGTCATCGCAATAATCCGTGAAACTTATTAGACCAATTCTCCATGCCCTTGTCATCACAATGCTCCATGACCCTTGTCATCACAATGCTCCATGAACTTTTCATCACAATGCTCTTTGATCCTTGTCATCACAATTCTCTATGCCTTTCTCAGCACAATGCTACATGAACCTTGTCATCACAATGCTCCATGCGCTTGTCAGCACGATTCTGCATGACACATGTCATCACAGTGAACCATGCTCATGTCATCACAGTGCTCTACAATCTTGTCATCACAATGCTCCATGCACTTCTCATCAAAATGCTCTCTCACCACAGATATCAAAATGTTACATCACTATTTGTCACAATACTCCCTCACCCCTGTTATCATAGTTTTCCATGACTCCTGTCATCACAATGCTACATTCACTTATCATCACAATGTTCGATGACCCCTGACATCACAATGATCCATAACCCCGTCAACAAAATGCTCCATGACCATTTTCATCAAAATGCTCCATGACCCCTGACATCACAATGTTCCATAACCCCTCTCATCAAAATATTCTATAACACTTTTCATCAAATTGCTCCATGACCCTGTCATCACAATGCTCCCTGCCCTTCTCATCACATTGCACAACGGACTTGTCATCAAAATGCTCCATGACCTTTGTCATCACAAATATCCATGACCCTTGGCATCACAATGCTCCATGTCATTTTCATCACGATGCTCCATGAACGCTCTCATCACATTGCTCCATCCCCTTGTCATCACAAAGCTCCATGACCCATGTCATCAGAATGCTCCATGGCCTTCTCATCACAATGCTCCATGTGCTTGCCATCACAATGCTCCATTACCCCTATCATAAAAATGCTCCATGACCCCTGCCATCACGATGTTCCGTGGCCTTGTCATCACAAGGCTCCATGACGCTTCTCATCACAATGCTCCAAGACACCTGTAATCACAATGCTCCATGCCCCTTTTCATCTCAATGATCCATGAAACCTGTCATCACAATGCACCATGCCCATCATCATAATGCTTCATGCTATTGTCATCACAATGAAATCAAAATGCTCCATGACCTCTGGCATAACAATGCTCCAAACCCTTGTGATCACAATATTCCATAACACTTGTCATCACAGTGCCCCATGACACTCGTCATCACAATTATCCATGGTCTTCTCATCACAATGCTCCATGACCTTTGTCATCACAATGCTCAATACACTTGTCATCAAAATGCTTCCTGACACTTGTTGTCTGTATTTTCCTTGAACCCTGTCATGACAAGGCTCCATGCCTTTTTCATCACAATGATCCATGCCCTTTTCATCACAATGCTCCTAGACCCCTTTAAAAACAGTGCTCCATGCCCTTGTCATCACAAAGCTCAATGAAACATGTCTTCAGAATGCTCCTTGGACTTCTCCTCACAAAGCTCCATGCCCATGTAATCACAAAGTTCCAAGACCCCTGTAATCACAATGGTCAATGCCCCTTTTCATCAGTATGCTCCATGAGATTTATCATCACAAGTCTCTATGGATTTCTCATCACAATGCTCCAGGACCTTGTCATCACAATGCATCACGACCTTTTTCTGAACATTCTCAAAGGCCCTTGTCATCATAATGCTCCAAGCCCTAGTCATCACAATGCTCCATTATATTTGTCATCAAAATCCTCCATTACGTTTGGCATCACAATGCTCCCTGCCATTGTCATTGCAATGGACCATGACATATGTCATCACAATGCTCCCTGACACCTGTCTTCACAATACTCCATGACCTTCTCATCACAATGATCCATGCCCTTGTCATCACAATGCACCATGTCCAATGTCATCAAACTAATCTATGAAACTTTTCAGACCAATGCTACATGCCCCTGTCACCACAATGCTCCATGCCCTTGTCATCACAATGTTCCATGACCACTGTCAACACAATGCTCCGTGACTCCAGTCATCACAATGCTTCATAACATTTGTCTTCACAATGTTCCATGCCCGCATCATCACAAGGCTCTGTGACCTTTTTAACTACAATGCTCCATGAAAGTTTCATCACAATGCTCCGTGACCCTTGTCATCAAAATGCTCCATGCGTTTGTGAGAAAAATGCTCCATGACCCTTGTCATCACAATGTGCTACGTGATTTTTATCAAAACGATCCACAAATTTGTCATGGTAATGCTCCATAAACCTTGTAATCACAATGCTCCATGCCCTTCTCATCACAATGCTCCATTACTCCTGTCATAACAATACTCCATGACCCCTGCCATCACAATATTCCACGGCCTTGTCATCACAAGGCTCCATGACACTTGTCATCACAATGCTCCAAGACCCCTGTAATCACAATGCTCCAAGCCCTTGTCATCACAAAGCTCCATGACACATGCATTCAGAATGTTCCATGTCCTTCTCATCAAAATGCTCCATGCCCTTGTAATCACAGTGCTCCAAGACCCCAGTAATCACAATGCTCCAGGCCCCTTTTCATCTCAATTCTCCATGAAACCTGTCATCACAATGCACCATGCCCATCATCATAATGCTTCCGGCTATTGTCCGCACAATGACATCAATATTCTCCATGACCTCTGTCATCACAATGCTCCATGACCCCTGTCATCACAATAATCCATGAACATTTTCAGCCCAATGCTCCATGACCCTTGTCATCACAATGATCCATGCCCTTGTCATCCCAATGCTCCATGACCCCTGTATTCACAATGCTCCGTGATGCTTTTCATCACAGTGCTCCATGACGCCTGTCATGACAATGTTCCATGCCTTTGTCAGCAAAATGCTACATGACTTTGTCATTACCATGCTCTATGCGCTTGTCATCACAATACTGCATTACCATTGTCATCACAATCCTCCATGAATCTTGGGATCACATTGCTACATGCCCTTTTCATCACAATGCTCCATGCTCCTTGAAATCAAAATGATCCATGACCTCTGTCATCACAATGCTCCAAACACTTGTGATCACAATGTTCCATAAAACTTGTCATCCCAACGCTCCATGATGCCTGTCATCACAATACTCCATGCACTTTTCATCACAATGCTCCATGACCTTTGTCATCACAATTCTCAATACACTTGTCATCACAATGCTCCCTGACACTTTTCGTCAGAATGCTCCTTGAACCCTGTCACGAAAAGGCTCCATGCCTTTTTCAACACAATGCCCCATGCCGTTTTCATCACAATGATCCACGCCACTGTCAGCAAAAAACTCCACAAGCTTATCATGAGAATGTTCCAAGACCCTTGTCATCACAGTTCTCCTTGCACTTTTCAGCACAATGCTCCCTGACCCTTGTAATCTCAATGCTCAAAGCCACTGTCATCACAATGCACCATTACCTTTGTCATCAGAATCCTCCATGACACCTGGCATTACAATGCTCCATGCGATTGTCATCACAATGGGCCATTACATATGTTATCACTTTGCTCCCTGACACCTCTCTTCAAAATACTGCATGACCTGGTCATCACAATGCTCCATGCCCTTGTCACCACAATGCACCATTCCAAAAGTCATCACAATAATCCATGAAACTTATTAGACCAATGCTCCATGCCCTTGTCATCACAATGCTCCATGACACTTGTAATCACAATGCTCCATGAACTTTTCATCACAATGCTCTTTGTTCCTTGTCGTCACAATGCTCTATGCCTTTCTCAGCGCAATGCTCCGTGAACATTGTCATCACAATGCTCCATGCGCTTGTCAGCACGATGCTCCATGACACATGTCATCATAATGCACCATGCGCTTGTCATCACAGTGCTCCACAAGCTTGTCATCACAATGCTCCATAAACCTTGTCATCACAATGTTCCATGCACTTCTCATCAAAATGCTCTCTCACCACAGATATCACAATGTTACATCACTATTCGTCACAATACTCACTCACCCCTTTTATCCCAATGTTCCATGACCCCTGTCATCGCAATGCTACATGCACTTATCATCACAATGTTCGATGACCCCTGACATCACAATGCTCCATAACCCCTGTCATCAAAATGCTCCATGACCCTTTTCATCATAATGCTCCATGACCTCTGACATCACAATGTTCCATAACATCTGTCATCAAAATGTTCCATGACCCTTTTCATCAAATTGCTCCATGACCCTGTAATCACAATGTTCCCTGCCCTTCTCATCACAATGCACAACGCCCTTGTCATCAAAATCCTCCATGACCTTTGCCATCACAAAGATCCATGACCCTTGGCATCACAATGCTCCATGTCATTGTCATCACAATCCTCCATGAACACTCTCATCACATTGCTCCATGCCCTTGTCATCACAAAGCTCCATGACAGATGTCATCAGAATTCTCCATGGCCTTCTCATCACAATGCACCATGCCCTTGCCGTCACAATGCTCCATTACCCATGTCATAACAATGCTCCATGACCCCTGCCATCACGATGTTCCGTGGCCTTGTCATCACAGTGCTCCATGACACCTGTCATCACAATGCTCCATGACTTTGTCAGCAAAATGCTACATGACCTTGTCATTACAATGCTCTATGCGCTTGTCATCACAATACTCCATTTCCATTGTCATCACAATCCTCCATGAACCTTGAGAGCACATTGCTTCATGCCCTTGTCATCACAATGCTCCATGCTCCTTGAAATCAAAATGATCCATGTCCTCTGTCATCACAATGCTCCAAACCCTTGTGATCCCAGTGTTTCATAACACTTGTCATCACAATGCTCCATGATGCCTGTCATCACAAAATTCCATGCCCTTTTCATCACAGTGCTCCATGACATTTGGCATCAAAATGCTCAGTACACTTGTCATCACAATGCTCCCTGACACTTGTCATCAGAATGCTCTTTGAACCCTGTCATGAAAAGGCTCCATGCCTTTTTCATCACAATGCCCCATTCCGTTTTCATCACAATGCTCCGTGACCATTGTCATGAAAATGCTCCCTGACTTTGTCTGAAAAATGTTCCATGACCCTTGTCATCACAATGTGCCATTCGCTTTGCATCACAACGGTCCAGAAAATTTTCATTGCAATGCTCCATAAACCTTGTAATCACAATGCTCCATACACTTCTCATCAAAATGCTCTCTCACCAGAGATATCACAGTGTTCCAACACTAGTTGTCACAATACTCCCTCACTACTGTAATCACAATGTCCCATGAACCCTGTCTTCACAATGCTACATCCCTTTATCATCAAAATGTTCCATGACCCCTGACATCACAATATTCTATAACCCCTGTCATCAAAATATTCCAATACACTTTCCATCATATTGCTGAATGACCCTGTCATCAAAATACTCCCTGCCCTTATCATAACAATGCACCATGCACTTGTCATCAAAATGCTCCATGACATTTGTCATCACAAAGCGCCATGACACTTGGCATCACAATGCTCCATGAACCCTCTCATCACATTGCTCCATGCCCTTGTCATCACAAAGCTCCATAACACTTGTCATCAAAATGCTCGATGCCCTTCTCATCACAATTCCCCGTGACCTTGTCATTACAATCCTTCATGAGCCATGTATCACAGTGTTCCATGCCCTTATCAACACAATGCTCTATGCCCACTCTCATCACAATAATCCATGAAACTTATTAGACCAATGCTCCATTCCCTTGTCATCACAAGGCTCCATGCCCTTGTTATCACAATGTTCCATGACCCCTGTCATCACAATGCTCCATGCCTCCATTCATCACAATGCTTCATGAAATTTGTCATCACAATGGTCCATGCCCTCGTCATCAGCAGTCTCTGTGACCTTTTTAACCACAATGCTCCATGAAATTTTCATCACAATGCTCTTTGACCCTTGTCATCACAATGCTCTATGTCTTTCTCAGCACAATGCTCCATGACCCTCGTCATCACAATGCTCTATGCCTTTCTCAGCACAATGCTCCATGACCCTCGTCATCACAATGCTCCATGACCCATGTCATCACAATGCACCCTGCACTTTTCATCACAGTGCTCCACAATCTTGTCACCACAATGCTCCATAAAACTTGTCATCACAATTCTCCATGCACTTCTCATCAAAATGCTCTCTCAACACTGATATCACAATGTTACATCACTATTCATCACAATACTCCCTCACCCCTGTCATCACAATATTCCACGACTTCTGTCTTTGCAATGCTACATGCACATATCACCACAAAGTTCGATGACCCCTGATATCACAATGTTCCATAACCCCTGTCATCAAAATGCTCCATAACAATTTTCCTCAAAATGCTCAATGACCCCTGACATCACAATGTTCCATAACACCTGTCATCAAAATATTCCATGACCCTTTTCATCAAATTGCTCTATAACCCTGTCATCACAATACTCCCTGCCCTTCTCATCACAAAGTACCACGCCCTTGTCATCAAAATGCTCCATGACCTTTGTCATCACAAGGATCCATGACCCTTGGCATCTCAATGCTCCATGCCATTGTCATCACAATGCTCCATGAACCCTCTAATCACAATGCTCCATGCACATTTGCATGTCAATGCTCCATGAACCCTGTCATCGAAATGCACCATGCCCATCATCATAATGCTTCAGGCTATTGTTATCACAATGAAATCAAAATATTTGATGATCTATCTCATCACAATGCTCCAAATCCTTTTGATCACAATGTTCCATAACACTTATCATCAAAATGTCCCATGACGCTCATCATCACAATTATCCATGGTCTTCTCATCACAGTGCTCCATGACCTTTGTCATCACAGTGCTCTATACACTTGTCATCACAATGCTCCCTGACACTTGTCATCAGTATGCTTCTGGAACCCTGTCATGACAAGGCTCCATACCATTTTCATAACAATGATCCATGCCAATTTCATCACAATGCTCCAAGACACCAGTAATCACAATGCTCCATGCCCTTTTCATCAGAATGCTCCATGAGACATGTTATTACAAGGCTCCATGGTCTTCTCATCACAATTCTCCAGGAACTTTTCATCACAGTGCTCCATTCCCTTGTCATCACAATGCTCCATGACCCCTGTCCTCACAATACTTCCTGAATATTTTCAGTCCAATTCTCCAGGAACTTCTCATCACAATGCTTCATGATCCCTATCATCACAATGCTCCATGACCACTGTCATCCCAACGCTCCATGACCCCTGACAACACAGTGATCCAGGACTCTTGTCATCACAGTGCTCCATTCCCTAGTCATCACAATGCTCCATGAACATTTTCAGCCCAATGCTCCATAACAGTTGTCATCACAATGATGCATGACCTTGTCATCCCAATGCTCCATGACCCCTGTAATCACAATGATCCGTGATGCTTCTCATCACAGTGCTCTATGACCCTTATCATCACAATGCTCCATGCCTGTGTCAGCAAAATGCTACATGACCTTGTCATCAAAATGCTGCATTTGCTTGTCATCACAATACTCCCTTACCATTGTCATCACAATCCTCCATGTATCTTGGGATCACATTGCTTCATGCCCTTGTCATCCCAATGCTCCATGCTCCTTGAAAACAAAATGATCCATGACTTCTATCATCACAATGCTCCAAACCCTTGTTATCACAAAGTTCAATAACACTTGTCATCACAACGCTCCATGATGCCTGTCATCACAATACTCCATGTCCTTTTCGTCAAAATGCTCCATGATCTTTTTCATCACAATTCTCAATACACTTGTCATCACAATATTCCCTGACACTTGTCGTCAGAATGCTCCTTGAAACCTGTCATGAAATGGCTTCATGCCTTTTTCATCACAATGCTCCATGCCCTTTTCATCACAATGCTCCATGCCATTGTCGTCACAATACTCCACAAGCTTGTCATCAGAATGCTCCATGACACTTGTCATCACAATGCTCCATGGCCACTGTCATCACAATGCTCCATACCCCTTGTCATTACTGTGCTCCATGACGCTTGTCATCACAATTATCCATGGTCTTCTCATCACAATGCTCTACGCCCTTGTCATCAAAATGCTCCATGACCCTTGTCATCACAATGCTCCATGGCCACTGTCATCACAATGCTCCATTCCCCTTGTCATTACAGTGCTCCATGACGCTCGTCATCACAATGCTCCACGGTCTTGCCATCACAATGCTCCATTCCCTGGTCATCACAATGCTCCATGCCCTGGTCATAACAATGCTCCATGTCCCCAGTCATCACAATTATCCTCGTTCTTGGCATCACTATGCTCCATGACAGTTCTCATCACCGTGTTACATGATTTGTCATCACAATTCTCTATGCACTTGTCATCGCAATGCTCCATGACCCCTGTCATAGGAAGCTCCATGTGCTTCTCATCACAATGCTTCATGAACTTGTCATCAAAATTCTCAATGGCCCTTGTCATCACAATGCTCCATGCCCTTGTCATCACAATGCTCCATGTCCCTTGTCATCACAATGCTCCAAGCCCTTGTCATCAAAATGCTCCATTACATTTGTCATCACAATCCTCCATGACACTTGGCATCACAATGTTCCATTCCATTGTCATCGCAATGGACCATGACATATGTCATCACAATGCTCCCTGAGACCTGTCTTCAAAATACTCCATGACCTTCTCATCAGAGTGCTCCATGCCTTGTCATCACATTGCACCATGCCCACTGTCATCACAATAATCCATGAAACATGTCAGGCCAATGCTCCATGCCCCTGCCATCACAATGATCATTGCCTTTTCATCACAATGCTCTATGAACCCTGTCATCACAATGCTCCATGACTCCAGTCATCACAATGCTTCATGACCTTTGTCATCACAATGGTCCATGCCCTCGTCATCACAAGGCTCTGTGACCTTTGTCACCAAAATGCTCCATGAAATTTTCATCACAATGCTCGTTGACCCTTCTCATCACAATGCTCCATGCCTTTGTCAGCACAGGGCTCCATGACCCATGTCATCACAATGCGCCATGTGCTTGTCATAACAATGCTCCACAACCTTGTCATCACAATGCTCCATAAAACTTGTCATCACAATGCTCCATGCCATTGTCATCACAATGCTCCAAAAACCTCTCATCACATCGTTCCAAGCCCTTTTCATCACAGTATCCATGATGCTTTTCACCACAATGCTCGATGCCATTCTTCTCACAATGCTCCATGCGCTTGTCATTACAATCCTCAATGAACCATGTATCACAGTGTTCCGTGCCATTGTTATCACAATGCTCCTTGCCCCCTCTCATCACAATAATCCATGAAACATCTCAGACCAATATTCCATGCCCTTTTCATCACAGTGATCCAAGACTCTTCTAATCATAATGCTCCATGCCCCTTTTCATCTCAATGCTCCATGAACGCTGTCATCACAGTGCACCAATGCTCATCATCATAATGCTTCATGCTATTGTCATCACAATGAAATCAAAATGCTCTATGACCTCTGTCATCACAATGCTCCAAATCCTTGTGATGACAATATTCCCTAACACTTATCATCACAGCTCCCCCATAACGCTCGTCATCACAATTATCCATGGTCTTCTAATCACAATGATCCATGACATTTGCCATCACAATGCTCAATACCCTTGTCATCACAATGGTCCCTGACACTTGTCATCAGTATGCTCCTTGAACCCTGTCATGACAAGGCTACATGCCTTTTTCATCACAATGTTACATGCCATTTTCCTCACAGTGCTCCAATATCCCTGTAATCACAATGCTCCATGCCCTTGTCATCACAAAGCTCCATGATGCATGTCATCAGAACGCTCCATGACATTCTCATCCCAATGTTCAATGCTCTTGTCATCACAATGCTCCAAGACCCCTGTAATCACAATGCTCCATGACCCTTTTCATCAGAATGCTCCATGAGACTTGTCATCACATGGCTCCATGGTCTTCTCCTCACAGTGCTCCAGTACCTTGTCATCACAATGCTCCTTGACCCCTGTCATCACAGTACTCCATGAACATTTTCCGCCCAATGCTCCATGACGTTCTCATCACAATGCTCCATGACCTCTGTCATAACAATGCTCCATGACCACTGTCATGACAATGCTCCATGAACCCTAACAACAAAATGATCCGGGACGCTTGTCATCAAAATGCTCCATGCCCTTGTCATCCCAATGCTCCATGAACCCTTTAATCACAATGCTCCATGACACTTGTCATCACAGTACTCCATGAACCTTGTCATCACAATGCCTTTGTCAGCAAAATGATACATAATCTTGTCATCACAATGCTCCAAGACCCCTGTAATCACAAAGCTCCATGACCCTTTTCATCAGAATGCTCCATGAGACTTGTCATCACATGGCTCCATGGTCTTCTCATCACAGTGCTCCAGTACCTTGTCATCACAATGCTCCTTGACCCCTGTCATCACAATAGTCCATGAACATTTTCAGCCCAATGCTCCATGACGTTCTCATCACAATGCTCCATGACCTCTGTCATAATAATGCTCCATGACCACTGTCATGTCAACGCTCCATGAACCCTGACAACACAATGATCCGGGACGCTTGTCATCAAAATGCTCCATGCCCTTGTCATCCCAATTCTCCATGAACCCTTTAATCACAATGCTCCATGACGCTTGTCATCACAGTGCTCCATGAACCTTGTCATCACAATGCCTTTGTCAGCAAATGATACATAATCTTGTCATCACAATGCTCCACGTGCTTGTCATCACAATCCTCCATGACCCTTGGGATCATATTGCTTTATGCCCTTGTCATCTCTATCTTGCCTTTCTGGTTTTTACAGATCTTCGGATGCCCTTTTTGACCGGTGGGAAGCGACAATTCTTTGTAGTGTGGATTTGCGTTGTGTGCTTGCTTGATTGGCCAAAAAGGGCCTATGCCTTTTCTCTTGAATATATTCAGGAGAAAAGTCATACACTGCTTCATTTTCAAGTCTTCTTCATTGCCTTCCCTCAACAGATTTTTGGAAGAGAGTTATCCTTTATAACTCTGCAGGTTTGTGTATTGCTTTGCCCCTGAGCTCCAATTTTCAAATCCCATTATTGGGAGCTGACCGCAAATCCACAATTTTGCTTCAGGAACTATACTGGTTCCAGGGGTGGCTATACTGGTTCCCTGTGGGTGGCTGAGGCTTTGGTTAATTCTTCTTCCTAATGGGAATTTAGAGTGACATGTGTCCGTCCAAAGGCCTACATCTACTCTCTGATTGGTTCTCCCTCTTCCCTTTCATCCTCTGCACAATTAGCAAACTGTGCAAACCAGGAGGTTATAGGGGATGACTCTCCTAAGTTGGGAGATTGATAGTAAAGTAGTTGGAATGCCAAACTGTAGCACAAGGAGAAGAAAAAGTAGGAGACTTTCAGAAACCTTTCGCCATCACAGGGTGTCCATTCTCTAGGTTTCCCATACATGTTATAACTGTAGTGATATTCCCTTCTACCTGGAAATTTGGGACCCATGGAATGGTGGCATGCATTACTACTTTAAAGGGTCTGCATTTTCTCTCCCAATCTCACCAGTCCTCTCAGTCCCAAGTGTCCAGCCTTATGTCTCATCCAGCTGTCTTTGCAGATAGGGTCATTCTAGGTTTCATCAGAACCCCTGAAGGAATTGTGTAAGAATTTCGCTGTTTTTTTGTTTTGTTTTTGAAATTCATTTTTATAATGGGGTTGAGCTGATTTTCCCTGACGTGTTTATGCCGGTCTAGACACACTTGATTCCCTTTCAGAGGCATATCAATACATAGGTTTTAAGATTCTTACTAATCAGATATATTCCTCTGTGGGGAATAGGGGTTTTGTGTCCCGTTCACTGAGGAAGGTGTAGGTCTTGTCTATTCTGTATTTGGTTTATGGAATGGTACCTGTGCTAATATCAAACTCTGGTTTTATGCATCACCCCACCTCTCCTTTCCCCTTAAGGAGGCATAAGAGTGTTTTCTAAATGTGAGACGCTGCTCTCTTTCCTAATTCAGTTCATGTGTTGTGATGTTGACATTCCCTCTGTAAGTGATATCTTATGATAAGATTCTTTTTCTGTGTGACTAATTTCCCTTAGAATCATCATAGCTAAATCCTCTCATTATGCTGCTACTGGCCTTATGACATTGATTTCACGTCTGAGTGATATTCCGTTGTACAAAATTACCACAAATTCTTTATGCATTTCTCTTTTTCCTGGGATACTTTAGGTATACCGAAGTTGAGGTTCTTGTATGCAGAGCAGCCCTAAACTTTGGGGTGCCTGTGTCTTGTTGATATTTACTCTTCCCAAGTTATATGTCCATGAGTTGAAGTCCCCTTTGCTCGGGGGCTTTGTATTTTAGATGTTTTAGGAAACAGCATACACTTCTTCAGAGTAGCTCTTGGATATTTATACCCCACCCATCAGCGTAACTAGTCTCCCTGTTTTCCATGGCCTCTCCTGCATTTTTGATTTGTACACATTTTTTGGATGGACTTTCTGAGCAGTGGAAATTGAGACTTCTTTATTGTGCGGATTTGCATTTCCCTCTTGCTTGGTTGGCCAAAAACTCTGTATGTGTTTTTTTCCTGAAGATATTCACGAAAAAAAGGCATACACCCTTTTGCCCAACTGCATCATTTTAGAAATTCTGCTGCTTTTCATATGCTTTAAATGTGAGTACAATCTACCTTTTGAAAAATGTTTCCTGCAATTCTGCCTCTCATTCATAACCTCTTCGTTGCCTTACCTGAATATATATTTGGACGTTGGTTATCATTTATATCTTTGCAGGTCTTTGAATTGTCTGCTCCTGAGCTCCATTTTGCAACTCGCTTTTTTTGTGAGCTGACCGCCAAACCATTGGATTGATTCCGGCCCTATTCTGGTTCTGGGGAGGCAGGCTTAGCCTTTGGTTAATTCTTCTTCCTAATGGGAAATTAGAGTGACATGTGCCTGTCAAAACTACTACAGCTAATCTCTCATTGGTTCCTCCTCTTCCCATTTATCCTCTGCAAAAATTGCAAACTGTGTGAAACAGGAGGTTAAAGGTGCTGATTCTCCAAGTCGGGAGATTGTTAGTAATGTGGCTGGAGTGGCGAACCCCAGCACCAGGAGATCAAAAATGAGGTGCATTTTAGACACCTTTCCTAAGCACACGGTGTACATTCATCTCAGTTTTCCAGGCATGTTTTCCCTGTCAGAAGATTCCCTTGAAAGTGCAGATTTGGGACCCATGGAATGGGTACCAGGCAGTATTATTTTAAAATGTCTGCATTTCCTCACTCAGCCTCTCTAACATCTCTTTGCGTGCATAGCTTCCAGCCTTATATATCATCCTGCTGTGGGTCTACATGTGTTCAATCCATGTTACATCGTAGCCCTTCAACAAAAGTTGTAAGAATTTTTGTCTGTCTCACTGTTTTTATAAATATTTTTAAATTTATTTTTATATTGGTTACAGCTGATTTTCAAAGCTCTGTTTTTTGCTGCTGTACATCCACTTGATTCATGTACTGTGAGACAACAATAAATTCTTTCTCAGATGCTTATGAGTCATATGTATTATTTTCCAGTGACTTGAGTGGACTGAGTGCAGTTCTTTGAGGTACCGTGTAGGCCTTGCCAGTTATTCAATTTGGTACTTGGAATGGTATCTTTGCTAATTTCAACCTCCTGGATAATACCTCACCATTCCCCACCTTTCCCATTTAGCAGCCTTATGTCTATTTTCTACATATTTGACTATGTTTCTGTTTTGTAGTTTATTTCGTGTGTAGCCATGTTTGATTCCACCTTTAAGTGACATCTTATGATATGTGTCTTTTTCTTTCTGACATGTGTCACTTAGAATGATCGTATGTAACTCCTCCAGAGTTGTTACCACTGGCCTTATTTCATTGATTTCAGGATGAGTAATATTCCACTCTACATAAGTACCCCATCTCTTTTATCCATTTTATCCTTCCAGGGACATTTAGGTTATATCCAAGTGGAGGCCCTTTTTAACAGAGAGGTGGTAAACGTTGGAGTGCCTGTTTTCTGTCATTTTTTGTTTTTCCCAAGGTATACGCCCATGAGTGCAAGTGCCCTATGCTCTGTAGCTCAGTTTTAAGATGTTTTAGCAAACACAATACACTTCTCCAGAGTGGCCGTTGGCAAATTACATTTCCACTATCAGCCTCACAGGGCTCCCTTTTCTCCTCACCCTGTCCTGCATTTCTGGTGTTTACACTTTATGTGGATGGCCCTTCTGACTGATGTGAAGTGATACATTTTGTAGTAATTATTTCCAGTGCCCACCTGTTTGGTAGGATAAAAAGTGTGAATGGCCTTTACTTGAATATGTTCAGAAAAAAATGCATATGCCCTTTTGGGCCAACTGCATCATTGGCGATGTTCAGCCCCTTTTCTTGTGCTTTAATGGGAAGACCTTTCTACCTCTTCAAATCTGATTCCTGCCACTCTCCCATGCTTATAAGTCCTTTTCTGTGACTTACCTCAAGACATTTTTCAACAAAAGATATTTTCAACTCTGCAGTTTCATGAATTTTAGTGCCCCTGAGTTCCATTTTTCAACTTGTGTTTCTGGAAACTCGACACAAAACAGCAGGATTTCCTCTAGCCCTATTCTCTTTCTGTGGGCAATTCTAGCCTGTGATGAATTTGTCTTCCGGATTGGAAATTAGAGTGGCATGTGCCTGTCTGAACACCTAAGACTTGTCTCTAAATTTTTCTCATCCTTCCGCTTCATCCTCTGGACAGATTCCAAACTGTGTGCAACAGGATGTTGACGTTGCTGATATCCCCAAGTGAGGAGATTGTTAGGAAAGATGCTGGAGGGGTGAACCCGAGCACCAGGCGATGAGGAGATTAAGTGCCTTTTCCAAACTCTTTCCGATCAAACCATGTACCTCCTCTAGGTGTGACAGTCATGTTTTAGCTGTAGGAAGGGTCCTGTTCATGGAAGGAGAACACCAGGGATTTTTCCAAATCAGTGCCTCCCCGTACCCCAAACTGGGGAATTTTTAAGCTACGGCTACACGTATGTCCATTAAGGGCCTTGGGAAATAGGCAGAGCCCAAACTTTAGATGATTGAAATCTTCAGGTCCAGAAGCGCTCACCATCGGCCTTGCTTAGGTTACATTTTATCTGTCATTGATAGATGATGTCAATAAAAATATCGATTCTTTTTCAGATTATTTCCCCTTATAGGTTATTGCAAAATATTCAGTGTAGTTCCCTGTGCTATACAGTAGTTCCTTGTTGATGATCTATTTTATACATAGCAGTGTGTATGTGTTAATCCCAAACTGTTAATTTATCCCTTCTCCTACCTTTCCCCTTTGTTAATAATAAATTATAAGATTTTATACTTCTCAGAAATGGGGGAGCTGAAAGAGAGGTATCCTTTTCAATGGAAAAGCATTCAAAACAAGATTGAAGCTTCAGCCAAGAGTATTCGATGTACATCCATGGAAATAAATCACTTCATTTCTCTAATGTTGACCTGACAAATAAGACAGACGTCTTCACTGAACTTGCTTATAGTAAAGTGATGGAAATATCAAATGTAAGTCTTAGAAAAATCTTATTTTACCCGAGCATTATACACTGCTCTATGTTAACTACAGTTTGGCTCACACATCTGTTCAATGAAGTTACAAATTTCTCAATTTCTGTTACTGATCTTCCAGAGGGGACCCCAACAGTAGTCCCCGTGCCCAGTGTCATTGGATCCAACAGATCAAGACTGAGTTTGGTTCAGAAGCAAAGGAAACATTATTTTGAAAACCGAATGGAGAGGTGAGAGTGTGCACTCCCCCACGGGCTGTGGGCTGGGATGCTGAGTAGGGATCCCGGCAGCGTCAGTGGGTGTTAGGGGATGGAGGTCTCGAGGGCTGGGTTGGCTGCAGCTCAGGCTCTATGCCGTGCAGTCTGCATGGGACTCCGCTAGCTGAGGTGTCGACCCAGCCATTCTGCACTAGGAAGTCGGGTCTGAAGTGCCGGGTGTGGGACCTCTGCATGCGGAACCCTAGGAGCATGTGAAATTAGAAAAAGCACAAAGGAAAAACAGGTTAGACTTTATTTTATTGCCCAGATTCTCTTTTTATCTCCCAGGGATTTTTAATGAACGTTGCCAGAGACGAACACCTCCTCTGCTTTTTGTTCCGTTCCTCATTCTTGGGGTGTTGAGGGTGAAGAGCCCTCTTTTGTAACTGCTTCATGCTGTGGTGGGAGCCCTGATACCTAGGGGGAGGGGCAAAACGTCTCCCCACCAGCCTCCAGGTGAGGTTGATTGTCCCAAAGCCTCCTGCCTAACTTCTTGTCCGCCTGAGCACCAGCATTGGAAGTGTTATAGATTCTAATGACCTTTAAGGGTCCAGGAAAGAGATGCGCAGAGATGCTGTGGTGGCAGGTTTCACCCCACCCCACATTTGTTCAGTGACATTAGGCTGACTTTTTTGCCAGCCTAGATGCTCTGACCAGTAGTCTGTGCTTTCTTTAATTAGGTCTCTGAATTAATGTACAAACTGCACCATGTGTCAGAGCCCTGCCCGTGCAACTCCCTGACAGTCCAGGGTCAGTGGTGATCCAGGACCATGACGTCCACTGAGTCAACGGCCTTTAGAAGTAGCCAGCAGTCCAGCCGGTCATATTGGCCACCATCACCGTGGTTTCTGTAGGGTTTTCTATGTTGAAAGCGTGATATACGTTTCCCCCACCAAGCTTATTAGCTCCCCTCTGCGTGCAGTAAGTCCTGCAAGCAGTAGTCTGCTCTTTCGGGGCACAGTCTTGTTGTTTTCTGAGAGAAACTCCAGGTCAAGTGATGGTCACACGAGTCATCTTGGGGGCCCGTTGCCCCCATTTTTCTCTCTGGAGGTTGGAGTTGGAGGGCCTCCTCACTCGAGGTCAGTGTGTCCACAGAGCGACCCCTGCAACTTCAGGACATGATGGGTGGTTAGGATCACCACGTGGGGTCCTATTCCCTTAGGAGGGAGCTGGCCTTGTGGGCTGCTGATTTCCAGCTTTTTAGATACCCCAGTATCCTGGCCTGATGAGTCAGTGGGCAAAGCCCTTGGTGACCATAGTTTATCATACCTGAAGGGCATTCTTGTGTTGCTCCATTTCAAGTGGTCCCAGTTTTTGCACTAAGTCTCCAAGGGCGATTAACCCTTGACCGGGTATGTAATGGTCAAAGGGTTTAGCTAAATTAGCGAGTTCCTGGGCAAGGATCTGAATTGACTGCTCTTTCCATTCTTGAAAGGCTGCTTCTGGATTCTATTCAGAAGGATCATCATCTTTTCGTGTCAGTGTTTCAGGTAGAGGCCCAGCTATTAGACTGTAGTTAGGGATCCAGATGCAGAAAACCTTGGCCTCCCCAGGAACCCCTAAGCTGTCTTCTAGTTTTAGAAGAGGTAAGGCTGCAAATGGCTTCTTCCCTATCCTGGGATGCGTTTCTCCGAGTATCTGTTAGAATGAAGCCCAGGCAAGTTACCTGAGCTTGGGATATTTGAGCCTTTTTCTTGGACACCTTCTATCCTTTCTTGGCTAGGTAGTTCCGAGGCATCTTTAGTAGGCCTGGCAATCAGAATGTCATCTGCATATTGAAGGAGTGTTCCCTTTTACAGAGGTAGAACTTTTAGGTCTTTAGAGGACATTTCCCCAATGATGGTGTGGGGATTTTTGAACCATTGGGGCAGGACGGCCCAGCATTATTGGTTTTGTTGCATGTTGTGTCCTGCCACTCACAAGCCAAAAATTCTTGTGACTCTGAGATGAATGGAATACAGAAGAAGGCATCATTGAAGTCTAATACAGAATGCCATGGCCTGGTGGATGGTAGAATGAGCAGCAGGGTGTAGGAAATAGGATCTACTAGATGTAGATCCTCGGTGGCTTCACTAACTGTCCTGATATCCTTTACCAGGTCTCCAGCAGCCCATGGGGCTCTCGTGGTCAGGCCAATCCCAGGATATGGAGCTCACCTGGGCTGCATCCCGCACCCCACAGCCCACGGGGCTCTCGTGTTCAAGTCCCTCCCAGGGTATGGAGCTCACCTGTGCAGCTACCCAGCAGCCCATGGGGCTCTCATAGTCAGGCCCTTCCCAGGATACGGAACTCCCCTGGGCAGGTACCCCAGCAGGGCTGGACACACAGGAACTGTGCACATAGCCCACCTTGCAGAGAACCCCCAGCTCACCTGTCGCTCACAGCTGACACAGAACACCTCAGAGCAGTACTTGAACTAACAAACAGTAACTCTGACAGGTCTGTGACCCTGGCTATCACTCTGTTCAGCCTCTCTCTGCCTGGTCTTCCAGACACTTCCACTGCAGCGAGGGCACCAGGCCTCTGTCTCCACCCACCATCACTCCTCTCCCTGACTCCTGGGTTCCTCTCATTAGGATAGGGTCTTCTTGAAGTTGTTTTCCACTCATGGACCAGATAAAATGATAAGAAAACAAGCGGCAGCTGCAGCCCCTTGTCTATCCTGACTCTCAAGGCCCACACCTGTTCCTTGGGACTGACCCGTTTAGCAAGGTTCATTTTCTGCAACTGTGAGCCCCTGAGGGGTGAGGATTGGCTGATTTGGGCAGCCTGACACTGCCTTCCAGCCCCCACCCCACAGGTGTGCCTGGGTTGATATCAATATAAACACCTCTCCTGTCAGCAAGAGCACCTGTAGCTGTGACTGACGCCATATCCTCTGCCCCGTCAGCAGTTTCGGGGCTGGTGTGGTGGGAGGGAGTGAGGGGCCGTGGCTTTGTGGGTGGCCCAGTGTGAGTGGGGCTCTGCTGGACTTTCTGCAGGAGTTGCCAGGCTGCCACCTGCTAAAGAAGAGGATGTGTCACCCATACCTGCCACTGGAATTTCTCCCCAGTCAGAGGTGAGGAAGTAAAAAAGCAGTGGGGGCTGTGGCAGGAGGGGTATCTCAGGCAGGGAAATGGAAAGCTTCCTGAAGAGCATCTGGGGCCAGGACCATCCTGGCTGGCCTTCAGGCACCAAGTCGGCCTGCGTGCTCTCGCTAGTGTGGCTCCACAGCCCTTCCTCTAGGCTTGCAAGTGCTTGTACATATTCAGGTGTTTTACCTGGAAAGGGTGGGAAGAGTTCAGCTGCAGCAGGACTTGGGCTCAGCTCACATTTACTCACAGACGCCTCGACACAGTCCCCCAGCTTTGCAATGAGGATGCTCCTTGTGGGGGGGAGTGCTGCTGACGACATGGGAGACGATTTCCCACCTCTGACCGACTTAAGAATTTTTTACCACTGGAGCAAGTGCCCTGATACGATTTTCCTCTGTATCACTGGTGGGTTCTGTTTTATTTATTTTTTCTTTTTTTCTTTTTGGTTCAAGTTAGATTTTATTTATTCCTCTTTTTTTAAATTTTGGAGATATAAACATGGAAATAATGCATTAATATAAAGACGTCTATGTGAAGGGAAATACTTTTTTTCTGTTTTATTTTATTAAATGTTATTTATTTATTTTTAATTTTTTTAAATTTATTTCTTTTATACAGCAGGTTCTTATTGGATATGTATTTTATACATATAAGTGTGCACATGTGAATCCCAGTCTCACAATTCATTCCACCACCACCCTCATATGGCGTTCCCTCCTTGGTGTCCATATGTTTGTTCTCTACATATGTCTCTATCTCTGCCCTGCAAACTGGTTCATCTGTACCATTTTTCTAGGTTCCACATATATGCATTAATATACAATATTTGTTTTTCTCTTTCTGACTTACTTCACTCTGTATGACAGTCTCTAGATCCATCGAGGTCTCTACAAATGACCCAATTTCATTCCTATGTATGACTGAGTAATATTCCGTTGTATATATGTACCACGTCTTTATCCATTCGTCTGTCTGTGGGCACTTAGGTTGCTTTCATTACCTGTCTATTGTAAATAGTGCTGCAGTGAACATTGTGGTGAATGTGTCTTTTTGATTTATGGTTTTCTCTGGGTATATGCCCAGTAGTGGGATTGCTGGATTATATGGTAATTCTATTTTTAGTTTTTTAAGGAACCTCCATACTGTTCTCCATAGAGACTGTATCGATTTACATTCCCACCAATAGTGGAATAAGGTTCCTTTTTTCCACACCCTCTCCAGCATTTGTTGTTTGTAGATTTTCTAATGATGCCCATTCTAACAGGTGTGACGTGATACCTCATTGTAGTTTCGATTTCCATTTCTCTAATAAATAGTGATGTTGAGCAGATTTTCATGTGCGTACTGGCCATCTCTATGTCTTCTTGGAAGAAATGTCTATTTAGATCTTCCATTTTGTATTGGGTTGTTTGTTTTATTAATATTGAGCTGCATGAGCTGTTTATATATATTGGAGATTAATCATTTGTCCATTGATTCGTTTGCAAATATTTTCTGCCATTCTGAGGGTTGTCTTTTCGTCTTGTTTGTAGTTTCCTTTGCTTTGCAAAAGCTTTTAAGTTTCATTAGTCCCATCTGTTTAGTTTTCTTTTTTATTTCATTACTATAGGAGGTGGATCAAAAAAGATCTTGCTGTGATTTACGTCAGAGTATCCTTCGTAAGTTTTCCTCTCAGAGTTTTATACTGTCTGGTCTTACATTAAGGTCTCTAATTCATTTTGAATATATTTTTATGTATGGTGTTGGGGAGTGTTCTAATTTCATTCTTTTACATGTAGCTGTCCATATTTCCCAGCACCAATGATTGAAGAGACTGTCTTATCTCCATTGTATAGTCTTGCCTCCTTTGTCATAGATTAGTTGACCATAAGTGTGTAGGTTTATCCTTGGGCTTTTTTTTTTTCCTTTTACACGTTTATTGGAGTATAATTGCTTTACAATGGAGTGTTCGTTTCTGCTGTATAACAAAGTGAATCAGCTATACATATACAAATATCACCAGATCCCCTCCCTCTTGCATCTCCCTCCCACACTCCATATCCCACCCCTTTATGTGGTCACAAAGCACCAAGCTGATCTCCCTGTTCTATGTGGCTGATTCTCAGTAGCTATCGGTGTTACATTTGGTAATGTATTTATGTCCATGCCACTCTCTCACTTCGTCCAAGCTTACCCATCCCCGTTCCGGTGCCCTCAAGTCCTTTCTCTATGTCTGTGTCCTTAATCCTGTCCTGCCACTAGGTTCTTCAAAATCTTTTTTTTTCTTCATTAGATTCCATATATCTCTGTTAACATACAGTATTTGTTTTTCCCTTTCAGACTTACTTCACTGTGTAGGACAGATTGTAAATCCAGCCACCTCAGTACAAATAACTCAGTTTTGCTTCTTTTTATGGTTGAGTAATATTTGATTGTATATATGTGCCAGATGTTCTTTATCCATTCATCTGTCGATGGACACTTAGGTTGCTTCCATGTCCTGGCTAATGCAAATAGAGCTGCAATGTACATTTTTGTACATAACTCTTTTTGAATTATGGTTTTCACAAGGCAAATGCCCAGTACTTGGATTGTTGTGTCGTATGGTACTTCTATTGTTAGTTATTTAAAGGAACCTCCGTACTGTTCTCCCTAGTGCCCATATCAATTTACATTCCCACCCACAGTGCAAGTGTGTACCATTTTCCCCAATAAAGGCCTCTCCAGCATTTATTGTTCTGTAGATTTTTTTGATGATTGCCACTCTGACTGCTGTGAGGTGATACCTCAGGGTAGTTTTGATTTGCATTTCTCTAATGATTAGTGATGTTCAGCATCCTTTCATGTGTTTCTTGGTAATCTGTATATCTTCTTTGGAGAAATGTCTATTTAGGTCTTCTGCCCGTTTTTGGATTGGGTTGTTTGTTTTTGTGATATTGAGCTACATGAGGTGCTTGTAAAGTTTGGAGATTAATCCTTTGTCAATTGCTTCATTTGGAAATATTTTCTCCCATTCTGAGGGTTGTTTTTGCATCTTGTTTATGTTTTCCTGTACTGTGTAAAAGCTTTTAAGTTTCATTAGGTCCCTTTTGTTGATTTCTGTTTTTATTTCCATTTCTCTAGGAGGTGGGTCCAAAAGGATCTTGCTGTGATTTATGTCATAGAGTGTTCTGCCTATGGTTTCCTCTAAGTGTTTTATAGTGTCTGGTCTTATATTTAGATCTCTAATCAATTTAGAGTTTATTTTTGTGTATGGTGTTATGGAGTGTTCTAATTTCATTCTTTTATGTGGAGGGGTCCAGTTTTCCCAGCACCAATTACTGAAGAGACTGTCTTTTCTCCATTGTATATCCTTAGCTCCTTTGTCATAGATGAGATAGCCATAGGTATGTAGGTTTATCTCTGGGCTTTCTGTCCTGTTCCATTGATCTGTGTTTATGCCAATCTACATAAACTTGATTCCATTATGGAGACATATAAATACATAGGTTTCAAAGTTATTACCAGTCAGATATATTCCTCTTCAGTGAATAGGGTGTTTTGTGTCCAGTTCATTGAGAAAGGAGTAGGTCTTGTCTATTACATATTTGGTATATGGAATGGGATCTGTGCTAATTTCAAACTCTGCTTTTACACATCACCCCACGTCACCTTTCCCCTTAAGGAGGCATAAGTGTGTTTTCTAAATGTGTAACTCTGTTCTCTTTTGAAATTCAGTTCATGTGTAGCCATGTTTACATTTCCTCTCTAAGTGATATATTACAATAAGTTTCTTTTTCTTTGTGGCTCATTTCACTTAGCATCATCGTACCTAAAGCCACTCATTAAGCTGCTATTGGCCTTATGACATTGATTTTATGTCTGAGTGACATTCCATTGCATATAAGTACCACAACATCTATATCTATTTTTTTTTCCTTTCCTGGGATATTTAAAGTGTACTGAAGTCGAGGTTCTTGTAAACAGAGCAGCCCTAAAGTTTGGGCTGGCTGTGTGTTGTGGATTTTTAGTTTTCCCAAAATACACGCCCATGAGTGGAAGTGTGCTATGCTCTGTAGCTCTGTTTTAGAAAACAACATACAGTTCTCCAGAGAGGCTGTTGGCAATTTACATCCTGTCCATCGGCGTAACCAGACTCCCTTTTCTCCATGGCCTGTCCTGCATTTGTGGCTTTTACACTATTTGTGGATGGCCCTTTTGACTGGAGGTAAGGGACACTTCTCTGTAGTGTGGATTTGCAATGCCTGATGGCTTGCTTGGCCAAAAAGGGCATATGCATTTTTTCCCGAATATATTCAGGAAAATACACATAGTCCCTTTTCAGCCAAGGGCAACATTGTCGAAATTCTGTCGCTTTTCATGTGCTTTAAAGACGACTCCAATCTACCTCTTGAAATCTGTTTCCTTCAATTCTGCCTTGCATTCAAATCCTCTTCACTGCCTTTCGTCAATATATTTCTGGATGATAGTTGTCCTTTATAACTCTGCAAGTTTGTGAATTGCTGTGCCCCTGATTTCCATTTTTCAACTCGCCTCTTTGTGAGCTGGCTGCAATACCGCAGGATGGCTTTAGGCCCTACTCTGGTTCCAGGGCTTCAGGCTGAGCCTTTGGTTAATTATTCTTCCTGATGGGAAACTAGAGTGACATGTGCCCATCCAAACACCTACAGCTAATCTCTCATTTATTTCCCCTCTTCCTGTTCATCCTCTGCACAATTTGCAAACTGTGCATAACGGGAGGGTAAAGGCACTGACACTCCAAGTGGGGAGATTTTTAGTAATGCAGATGGAATGGCGAAGCCGAGTACGACAAAAGGAAAAATGAGGTACCTTTTAGAAAACTTTCCCAATTACACAGTGTACCATCCACTGGGTTTCCCATGCATGTTTTAACTGTAGGAAGATTCCCTTAAACCTGGAAAGTTGGGACCACTAGATTGGGTAGCACACAGTATTGCTCTAAGTGGTGTTCTTTTTTTTTTTTTTTTTTTTTTTTTTTTTTTTTTTTTTTGCTGTACGCAGGCCTCTCACTGCTGTGGCCTCTCCCGTTGCGGAGCACAGGCTCCGGACGCGCAGGCTCAAGCTTAGCGGCCATGGCTCACGGGCCCAGCCACTCCGCGGCATGTGGGATCTTCCCGGACCGGGGCACAAACCCTTGTCCCCTGCATCGGCAGGGGGACACTCAACCACTGCGCCACAAGGGAAGCCCTAAGTGGTGTTCTTTTGTTCACACAACCTCAGAAATCTTGTCAGCCCCAAGTGTCCAGTCTTATGTCTCATCCAGCTGTGGGTGTAAAGGTGGTCAATCTAGCTTGCATCACAGGCCCTGAACGTAATTTTTAAGACTTTCTCTCTGTTTTTGCATTTTGATTTTGAAATTTATTTTTATAAGTGGGTTTAACTGAATTTCAGTGCTGTGTTCATGCCGTTATACACACACATGATTCCTTTATGGAGACATGAGAATACATATGTTTTAAAATACATAGAGTCAGACATATTCCTCTGCAATGAATAGGGGGTGTTGAGTCCAGTTCATTGTGCCGGGAGTAGGTGTTGTTTATTACGTACATGGTTTATATAACGGTATCTGTGCTAATTTAAAACTGTGGTTTTATGCATCACCCCGCCTCGGCTTTCCTCTTAAGCAGGCAAAAGATGTTTCCTAAATGTGTGACTCTGTTGTGTTTCTCATTCAGTACATGTGTAGTCATGTGTACATTCCCGCTATGAGTGATATCTTATGATAAGATTAGTTAGTCTGTAATCTTTCCTAACTCAGTTCATGTGTAGCCATGTTTACAGGACCATCATAAGTGATATCTTATGATAAGTTTCTTTTTCTGTGTGACTTATTTCACTTAGAATCATCGTACCTGAATCCACTCATTTTGTTGCTACTGGTCTTATGACATTGATTTCATGGCTGAGGGATATTCCATCGTACGTAAGTACCACAATTTTTTGAACAATTTTTAACTTTCCTGGGATATTTAAGGTGTAACCAAGTTGAGGTTCTTGTAAGCAGTGCATCCCTAAATTTTGGTGTGGTTCTGTCTTATTGATTTTCAATTTTCCCAAGGTATATTCCCTAGACTGGAAGTGCCCTTGGCTATGTAGCTCTATTGTTTACATGTTTTATGGAACACAATGCACTCCTCCAGAGAGGCAGTTGCCAACTTACATCCCGCCCAACAGCATAACAAGCCTCCCTGTTCTCTAGGTCCTCTCTTGCCTTTCTGGTTTTTACATATTTTTCCGATGTCCCTTTTGACCGGTGGGAAGGGATATTTCCTTGTACTGCAGATTTGCCTTGCCCGCTTGCTAGCTTGGCCAAAAAGGGCGTATGCATTTTCTCCTGAATATATTCAGGAGAAAACGAATACACCATTTTTGGACAAGTGCATCATTGTCGAAGTTGTGCCCCTCTTCCTGTGCTTGAAAGGTGATTCCAACGTACCTCTTGAAATCTGTTTACTGTGATTCTGCCTCGCTTTCAAGTCCACCTCGTTGCCTTCCTTCAAACAATTTTTGGCCGATAGCTGTCCTTTATTACTCTGCCAGTTTGTGAACTGCTGTGCCCCTGAGCTCCACTTATCAAATCGTTTTTTGTGAGCTGACCGCAAGTCCAAAATTTCGGTTCAGGACCTATACTGGTTTCCGGCAGCAGGATGAGTCTTTGGTTAATTCTTCTTCCTGCCCGGCAATTAGAGTCACATGTGCCCGTCCAAATGCCTAACAGCTACTCTCTCATTGGTTCTCCCTGGTCCCTTTCATCCTCTGCCAAATTGGCAACCTGTGTTATCCAGGAGGTTAAAGGGGCTGTCTCTCCAAGTTGGGAGATTGATAGTAAATCAGTTGGAAAGTCAAACCGGAGAACCAGGAGAGGGACTATTTGTTGAGTTTTAGAGACCATTCGTATTCACAGTGTGTCCATTCTCTAGGTTTCCCGTACATGTTATAGCTGTAGTAATATTCCCTTCAACCTGGAGAGTTTGGAACCATGGCATGGAGGCCACGCATTATTGCTTTAAATGGTCTGTGTTTGCTCACGCAGTCTCACCAAGCCTCTCAGTCCCAAGTGTCCAGCCTTATGCCACATCAAGATGTAGTTGTAGATAGATTCATTCCAGGTATCATCAGAGACCCTGAAGGAATTGAAAAGAATTTCCCTGTTTTTTTGTTTTGTTTTTGAAATTCATTTTTATAGTGGGTTTGAGCTGATTCTCGCTGCCATGTTTATGCCAGTCTAGACATACTTGATTCCCTTATGGAGACATATCAATACATAGGTTTTAAGATTCTTACTAGTCAGATATATTCCTCTGCAGAAAATATGGTGTTTTGAGTCCCTTTCCCCGAGGAAGGTGTAGGTTTTTCTATTCCATAGTTGGTTTTTGGAACACTACCTGTGCTTATATCAAACTCTGGTTTTATGCATCACCCCACCTCTCCTTCCCCCTTAAGCAGGCATAAGAGTGTATTCTAAGTGTGAGACTCTGTTCTCTTTCCTAACTCAGTTCATGTGTAGCCATGTTTACAGCATCTTAATAAGTCATATCCTATGATAAGCTTCTTTTTCTGTGTGACTTATTTCACTTAGAATCATCGTACCTGAATCCACTCATTTTGCTGCTACTGGTCTTATGACATTGATTTCATGGCTGAGGGATATTCCATCGTACGGAAGTACCACAATTTTTTGAACCATTTTTAACTTTCTTGTGACAATTAACATGGACCCAAGTTGAGGTTCTTGTAAGCAGTGCATCCCTAAATTTTGGGGTGGCTCTGTCTTATTGATTTTCAGTTTTCCCAAGGTATATTCCCTAGACTTGAAGTGCGCTTGGCTATGTAGCTCAGTTGTTTACTTGTTTTAGGGAACACAATGCACTCCGCCAGAGTGGCAGTTGGCAACTTACATTCCGCCCATCAGCATAAGAAGGCTCCCTGTTCTCCAGGTCCTCTTTTGCCTTTCTGGTTTTTACACATTTTGCCGATATCCCTTTTGACTGGTGGGAAGTGATACTTCTTTGTACTGCAGATTTGCATTGCCCGCTTGCTGGCTTGGCCAAAAAGGTTGTATGCATTTTCCCCTGAATATATTCAGGAGAAAGCACATACACCCTTTTGGGCCAAGTGCATCATTGCCGTAGTTGTGCCCCTCTTCCTGTGCTTTACAGGTGATTCCAACGTACCGCTTGAAATATGTTTCCTGCTATTCTGCCTCGCTTTCAAGTCCGCCTCGTTGCCTTCCTTCAACAGATTTTTGGACGATAGTTGCCATTTAGTTGTCTGCCAGTTTGTGAATTTCTGTGCCCTTGAGCTCCATTTTTTAACTCGTTTTTTTGTGAGCTGAATGCAAGTCCAAAATTTCGGTTCAGGACCTATACTCCTTCCCGGTGTGTGGCCGAGACATTAGTTAATTTTCCTTGCTCCCGGGATATAAGAGTGACATATGCCCGTCCAAATGCCTAACAGCTACTCTCTCATTGTTTCTCCCTCTTCCCTTTCTTCTTCTGCCAAATTGGCAACCTGTGCCAACCAGGAGTTTATAGGTGCTGTCTCTCCAAGTTGGGAGATTGATAGTAAAGCAGTTGGAATGTCAAACCAGAGCACCAGGAGAGGGACTATTCGTTGAGTTTTAGAGACCTTTCGTATTCACAGTGTGTCCATTCTCTAGGTTTCCCGTACATGTTATAGCTGTAGTAATATTCCCTTCAACCTGGAGACATGGGACCCATGGAATGGGGGCCATGCATTATTTCTTTAAAGAGTCTGCATTTTCTCACCCAATCTCACCAATCCTCTCAGTCCCATTTGTCCAGCCTTATGCCACATCCAGCTGTCATTGTAGATAGGGTCATTCCAGCTTTCATCAGAAACCCTGAAGGAATTGTAAAGAATTTCCCTTTTTTTGGTTTTCCAAATTCCTTTTTATAGTGGGTTTGATCTGATTATCGCTGCCATGTTTATGCCAGTCTAGACACACTTGATTCCCTTACGGAGACATAGCAATACATAGGTTTTAAGATTCTTATTAGTCAGATATATTCCTCTGCACGTAATATGTGTTGTTGCATCCCGTTCACTGAGGAAGTTGTAGGTCTTGCTATTCTGTATTAGGTTTTTGGAATGGTACTTGTTCTAATATTAAACTCTGGTTTTATGCATCACCCCACCTCTCCTTCCCCCTTATGCAGGCATCAGAGTGTTTTCTAAATGTGAGACTCTGTTCTCTTTCCTAACTCAGTTCATGTGTAGCCATGTTTACAGGATATCTATAAGTGATATCTTATGATAAGTTTCTTTTTCTGTGTGACTTATTTCACTTAGAATCATCGTACCTGAATCCACTCATTTTGCTGCTACTGGTCTTATGACTTTGATTTCATGGCTGAGGGATATTTCGTCGGACCTAAGTACCTCAAATTTTTGTACCATTTTTATCTTTCAGGGATATTTAAGGTGCACCCAAATGAGCTTCTTGTAAGCAGTGCAGCCCTAAATAATGTGGTGGCTCTGTCTTATTGATTTTCAGTTTTCCCAAGGTATATTCCCTAGACTGGAAGTGCCCTTGGCTCTGTACCTCTGTTGTTTACTTGTTTTAGGGAACACAATGCACTCCTCCAGAGAGGCAGTTGGCAATTTACATCCCACCCATCAGCATAACCAGGCTCCCTGTTCTCCAGGGCCTCTCTTGCCTTTCTGTTTTTTACACATTTTGCGGATGTCCCTTTTGACCGGTAGGAAGTGATACTTCTTTGTAGTGCTGATTTGCATTGCCCACTTGCTTGCTTGTCCAAAAAGGGCATATGTGTTTTCTCCTCTATATATTCACGGGAAAACCCATATGCCCTTTATGGCCATTTCCATAATTTTCGAAGTTGTAATGCTTTTCCTGTGTTTTAAGGCGATTCCATTGTACCTCTTGAAATCTGTTTCATGCCATTCTGCCTCATTTTCCCTTCCGCCTCGTGGCTTCCTCTCAACAGATTTTTGGAAGAGAGTAGTCCTTTATAACTCTGCAGGTTAGTGAATTGCTGTGGCCCTGAGCTCCATTTTTCAACTCGCGTTTTTGTGAGCTGACCGCAAATCAACAGTTTTGCTTCTGGATTTATAATGATTCTGGGGGGGCAGGCTGAGATGTTGGTTAATTCCTCTTTGTGACGGGAAATTATAGTGACATGTGGCTGTCCAAATGCCTACAGCTACTCTCTCATTGGTTCTCTCTCTTCCCTTATATCCTCTGCACAATTTGCCAACTGTGCGAACCAAGAGGTTATAGGGGCTGACTTTCAAAGTTGGGAGATTGATAGTAAAGCAGTTGGAATGTCAAACTGGAGCACAAGGAGAGAAAAAAGTAGTAGAGTTTTAGAAACCTTTCACCATCAGATGGTTTCCATTCTCTAGGTTCCCATACACGTTATAACTGTAGTGATAGTCCCTTCTACCTGGAGAGTTGGGAACCATGGAATGGGTGGCAGGCATTATTGCTTTAAAGGGTCTGCATTTTTTCACCCAATCTCACCAATCCTCTCAGTCCCAAGTGACCAGCCTTATGCCACATCCAGCTGTCATTGTAGATAGGGTCATTCCAAATTTCACCAGAACCCCTGAACGTATTGTGTAAGAATTTTACTGTTTTTATGTTTTGTTTTCAAATTCAGTTTTATATTGGGTTTGAGCTGATTCTCACTGCCATGTTTATGTCGTTCTAGACACACTTGTTTCCCTTACGGAGAAATATCAATACATAGGTTTTAAAATTCTTACTAGTCAGATATGTTTCTCTGCGGGGAATAGGGATGTTGAGTTCCATTCACTGAGGAAGGAGTAGGGCTTGTCTCTTCTGTTTTTGGACTATGGAACAGTACCTGTGCTAATATCAATCTTATGTTTTGTGCATCTCCCCACCTCTCTTTCCCCTTAAGCAAGCGTTAGAGTGTTTTCTAAATCTGAGACTCTGTTCTCTTCCCTAATTCAGTTCATATGTAGCCATGTTTACATTCCCTTCATAAGTGATATCTTATGTCAGAATGCACCATGGCCGTTCTCATAATAATGCTCCATGACCCCTGTCATCACAATGCACCATGCCCTGGTTATCACAATGCTCCATGTCCCTTGTCATCACAGTTCTCCACGTCCATGTCATCACAATGCTATATGACACTTCTCAGCAATATGTTACATGCTCTTGTCATCTCAATTCTCCATCCACTTGACATTGCAATGCTCCATGCACTTGTCATCACAATGCTCCATGCACTTGTCATCACAATGCTCCATGCCCCTGTCATCACAATGCTCCATGACCCATGTCATCACAATGCTCCCTGACACCTGTCATCACAATGCTTCATGCCCCTTGTCATTACAGTGCTCCATGATGCTAGACATCACAATTATCCACGGTCTTCTCATCACAAAGATCCATGACCAATATCATCACAATGCTCCATGACCACTGTCATCACAACACTCCATGACACCTGACAACACAATGATTCGGCACTCTTGTCATCAAAATGTTCCATTCCCTAGTCATCACAATGCTCCATAGACCCTGTCTTCACAATACTCCATGAACATTTTCAGCCCAATGTTCCATGAACCTTGTCATCACAATGATCCATGCCCTTGTCATCCCTATGCTCCATGACCCCTGTATTCACAATGCTCCGTGACGCTTGCCATCAGAGTGCTCCATGACACATTTCATCACAATGCTCCATGCCTTTGTCAGCAAAATGCTACATGACCTTGTCATTACAATGCTTTGTGCGCTTGTCATCACAATACTCCATTTCCATTGTCATCACAATCCTCCATGAACCTTGGGATCACATTGCTTCATGCCCTTGTCATCACAATGCTCCATGCTCCTTGAAATCAAAATGATCCATGACCTCTGTCATCACAATGCTCCAAACCCTTGTGATCACAATGTTCCATAACACTTGTCATCACAACGCACCATGATGCCTGTCATCACAATACTCCATGCCCTTTTCATCACAATGCTCCATGACCTTTGTCATCACAATTCTCAATACACTTGTCATCACAATGCTCCATTTCCATTGTCATCACAATGCTCCATGTCATTGTCATCACAATGCTCCATGAACCCTCTCATCACATGGCTCCATGCACTTGTCATCACAAAGCTCCATGACACTTGTCATCACAATGCTTGATGCCCTCCTCATCACAGTGCTCCATGTCCTTGTCATTACAATCCTGCATGACCCATGTATCACAGTGTTCCGTGCCATTGTCATCACAATGATCCATGTACTCTTCATCACAATGCTCCAAAATCCCTGAAATCACAATGCTCCATGTCCTTGTCATCACAAAACTCCATGACACATGTCATCAGAATGCTCCATGGACTTCTCATCACTATGTTCCATGCCCTCGTCATCACAATGCACCAAGACCACTGTAATCACGATGCTCCATGCCCCTTTTCATCAGAATGCTCCATGAGACTTGTCATCACAAGACTCCATGGTCTTCTCATCACAGTGCTCCAGGACCTTTTCATCACCATGCTCCATTCCCTTGTCATCACAACGCTCCATGATGCCTGTCATCACAATACTCCATGCCCTTTTCATCCCAATGCTTCATGACCTTTGTCATCACAGTTTTCCATGCCCTCGTCATCAACAGTCTCTGTGACCATTTTAAGCACAATGTTCCATGAACTTTTCATCACAATGCTCTTTGACCCTTGTCATCACAATGCTCTATGCCTTTCTCAGCACAATGCTCCATGACCCTTGTCATCACAATGCTCCATTCGCTTGTCAGCACAATGCTCCATGACACATGTCATTACAATGAGCCATGACACCTGTCATCACAATGCTCCGTGACTCCAGGCATCTCAATGCTTTATAACGTTTGTCATCATAGTGGTCCATGCCCGCGTCATCACAAAGCTCTGTGACCTTTGTAACCGCAATGCTCCATGAACTTTTCATCACAATTCTCTGTGATACTTGCCATCACAATCCTCCATGTCTTTGTCAGAACAATGCTCCATGACCATTGTCTTCACAATATGCCACGCACATTTCATCACAACGGTCCACAACATTGTCATTGCAATGCTCCATAAACCTTGTAATCACAATGCTCCATGCACTTCTCATAAAAATGCTCTCTCAAAAGAGATATCACAGTGTTCCATCACTAGTCATAATAATACTCCCTCACCCCTGTAATCACAATGATCCATGACACTGTCATCACACTTCTACATCCCCTTATCATCACAATGTTCCATGACAACTGCCATCAAAATCCTCCATGATCCATTTCATCCCAAAGCTGCAAGACCCCTGACATCACAATGTTCTATAACCCCTGGCATCAAAATGTTCCATTACAATTTTCATCAAATTGCTGCAGGACCCGGTCATCAAAATTCTCCCTGAACTTCTCATCACAATGCACCATGCCCTTGTCATTAAAATGCTCCATGACTTGTCATCACAATGCTCCATGACGTTTGTCATCACAATGCTCAATACACTTGTCATCACAATGCTCCCTGACACTTGTCATCAGAATGCTCCTTGAACCCTGTCACGAAAAGGCTCCATGCCTCTTTCAGCACAATGCCCCATGCCGTTTTCTTCACAATGCTCCATGCCACTGTCATCAAAATACTCCACAAGCTTGTCATCAGAATGCTCCATGACCCTTGTCATCACAATTCTCAATGCATTTGTCAGCACAATGCTCCCTGACCCTTGTCATCAGAATGCTCCATTACCTTTGTCAACAGAATCCTCCATGACACTTGGCATCACAATGCTCCATGCCATTGTCATCACAATGGGCCATTACCTATGTCATCACAATGCTCCCTGACACCTGTCTTCACAATACTGCATGACCTGGTCATCAGTAGGCTCCATGCCCTTGTCATCACAATGTGCCATTCCAAATGTCATCACAATAATCCATGAAACTTATTAGACCAATGTTCCATGCCCTTGTCATCACAGTGCTCCATGCCCTTGTTATCACAATCCTCCATGAACCCTGTCATCACCATGCTCCGTGACTCCAGTCATCACAATGCTTCATGACCTTTGTCATCACAATGGTCCATGCCCTTGTCATCAACAGTCTCTGTGACCTTTTTAACCACAATGCTCCATGAAATTTTCATCACAATGCTCTTTGACCCTTGTCATCACAATTCTCTATGCCTTTCTCAGCACAATGCTCCATGACGCTTGTCATCACAATGCTCCATGCGCTTGTCAGCACAATGCTCCATGACACATGTCATCACAATGCTCCATGACCCCTGTCATCACAATGGTCCGTGACTCCAGTCATCACAATGCTTCATAACATTTGTCATTACAATGTTCCATGCACACGTAATTACAAGGCTCTATGACCTTTGTAACCACAATGCTCCTTGAACTTTTCATCACAATTCTCTGTGACCCTTGTCTACACAATGCTCCATATCTTTGTCAGAGCAATGCTCCATGACCATTGTCTTCACAATGTGCCACACACATTTCATCACAACGGTCCACAACCTTGTCATTGCAATGCTCCATAAATCTTGTAATCACAATGCTCCATGCACTTCTCATCAAAATGCTCTCTCACGAGAGATATCACAGTGTTCCATCACAAGTCATCACAATACACCCTCACCCCTGTAATCACAATGTTCCATGAACCTGTCATCACACTGCTACATCCCCTTATCATCACAATGTTCCATGACCCCTGTCATCAAATTGCTCCATGACCCTTTTCATCCCAATGATCCAAATCCCCTGACATTACAATGTTCTATAACCTCTGCCATCAAAATATTCCATTACACTTTTCATCAAATTGCTGCATGACCCGTTCATCAAAATGCTCCCTGCCCTTCTCATCACAATGCAACATGCCCTTGTCATCAAAATGCCCGATTACTTGTCATGACAATGCTCCATGACCCTTGGCATCACAATGCTCCATGTCACTGTCATCACAATGCTCCCTGAACACTCTCATCACATTGCTCGATGTCCTTGTCATCACAAAGCTCCATGACACTTGTCATCACAATGCTCGATGCCCTTCTCATCACAATGCTCCATGCCCTTGTCATTACAATCCAGCATGACCCATGTATCATAGTGTTCCGTACCCTTGTCATCAGAAGGCTCCATGACCACACTCATCACAATCATCCACGAAATATTTCAGACCAATGTTCCATGCCCTTCTCATCACAATGCTCCATTACCCCTGTCATAACAATCCACCATGACCCCTGCCATCACAATGATCCACGGCCTAGTCATCACAAGGTTCCATGACACTTGTCATCACAATGCTGAAGACCCCTGAAATCACAATGCTCCATGCCCTTGTCATCACAAAGCTCCATGACGCATGTCCTCAGAATGTTGCATGGCCTTCTCATCACAATGCTCCATGCGCTTGTCATCACAATGCTCCAAAACCCCTGTAAACACAATGCTCCATGCCCCTTTTCATCTCAATGCTCCATGAACCCTGTCATCACAATGCACCATGCCCATCATCACAATGCTTCAGGCTATTGTCATCACAATGAAATCAATATTCTCCATGAACTCTGTCATCATAATGCTCCAAACCCTTGTGATCACAATGTTCCATAACACTTATCATCAAAACACCCCATGACGCTCATCATCACAATTATCCATGGTCTTCTCATCACAATGCTCCATGATCTTCGTCATCACAATGCTCAATACACTTGTCATCACAATGCTAACTGACGCTTGTCGTCAGTATGCTCCTTGAACCCTGTCATGACAAGGCTCCATGCCTTTTTCATCACAATAATTCGTGACCTTTTCATCACAATACTCCAAGACCCCTGTAATCACAATAAACCATGAGCATTTTAAGCCCAATGCTCCAAGACCTACTCATCACAATGCTCCATGGCCAATATCATCACAATGCTCCATGACCTCTGTCATCACAACACTCCATGAAACCTGACAACACAATGATCTGGGACTCTTGTCATCACATTGCTCCATTCCATGATCATGACAATGCTCCAAGACCCCTGTCATCACAACACTCCATGAACATTTTCAGCTCAGTGCTCCATGACCCTTGTCATCACAATGCTCCATGCACTTGTCATCACAAAACACAATGACGCTTGCCATCAGTATTCTCCTTTGTCTTCTACTCACTATGCTCCATGCCCTTGTCATCACAATGTTCCAAGACCCCTGTAATCACAATGTTCCATGCCCCTATTCTTCAGTATGCTCCATGAGACTTGTCATCACAAGGATCCATGGTTTTGTCACCACAATGCTCCAGGACATTGTCATCACAATGCTTCACGGCCTTGTCATGAAAATTTCCAATGGCCCTTGTCATCATAATGCTCCAAGCCCTAATCATCACAATGCTCTATTATATTTGTCATCACAATTCTCCATTACATTTGGCATCACAATGCTCCATGCCATTTTCATCGCAGTGGCCCATGACATATGTCATCACAATGCTCCCTGACACCTGTATTCACACTACTCCATGACCTTCTCATCACAATGCTCCATGCCCTTGTCATCACAATGCACCATGTCCACTCTCATCACAATAATCTATGAAAATTCTCAGACCAATGCTCCATGCCCGTGTCATCACAATCGTCCATGACCCCTGTCATCACAATGCTCCTTGACTCCAGTCATCACAATGCTTCATAACGTTTGTCATCACAATGGTCCATGCCCGTGTCATCACAAGGCTCTGTGACCTTTGTAACCACAATGCTCCATGAAATTTTCATCACAATTCTCTGTGACACTTGTCATCACAGTGCTCCATGTCTTTGTAAGAACAATGCTCCATGACCATTTTCATCACAATGTGCCACGTGCATTTCATCACAACGGTCCACAAACTTGTCATTGCAATGCTCCATAAACGTTGTAATCAAAATGGTCCATGCACTTCTCATCAAAATGCTCTCTCACCAGAGATATCACAATGTTCCATCACTAGTCATCACAATACTCCCTCACCCCTGTAATCACAAGGTTCTATGAAACTGTCATCACAATGCTACATCCCCTTATCATTACAAAGTTCCATGACCCCTGCCATCACAATGTTCCATAACCCCTGTCATCAAAATGCTCCCTGACCCATTCCATCCCGAAGCTCCAAGTCCCCAGACATCACAGTGGTCTATAAACCCTGCCATCAAAATATTCCATTACACTTTTTATCAAATTGCTGCATAACCCGGTCATCAAAATGCTCCCTGCCCTTCTCATTACAATGCACCATGCCCTTGTCATCAGAATGCTCCATGACTTGTCATCACAAAGCTCCATGACACTTGGCATCACAATGCTCCATGTCATTGTCATCACAATGCTCCATGAACACTCTCATCACATTGCTCCATGCCCTTGTCATCACAAAGCTCCATGACACTTGTCATCACAATGCTCGATGCCATTCTCATCACAATGCTCCATGCCCTTGTCATTACAATCCTGCATGACCCATGTATCACAGTGTTCCTTGCCCTTGTCATCACAATGCTCCATGCCCACTCTCATCACAATAATCCATGAAACATTTCAGACCAAAGTTCCATACACTTCTCATCACAATGCTCCATTACTCCTGTCATAACAATGCACCATGACCCCTGCCATCACAATCATCCGTGGCCTAGTCATCACAAGGTTCCATGACACTTCTCATCACAATGCTCAAGACCCCTGAAATCACAATGCTCCATGCCCTTGTCATCACAAAGCTCCATGACGCATGTCATCCGAATGTTCCATGGCCTTCTGATCACAATGTTCCATGCCCTTGTCAGCACAATGCTCCAAGATCCTTGTAATCACAATGCTCCATGCCACTTTTCATCTCAATGCCCCATGAACCCTGTCATCACAATGCACCATGCCCATCATCATAATGCTTCAGGCTATTGTCATCACAATGAAATCAATATTCTGCATGTCCTCTGTCATCATAATGCTCCAAACCCTTGTGATCACAAGTTTGCATAACACGAATCATCACAAAACCCCATGATGCTCATCATCACAATTATCCATGGTCTTCTCATCACAATGCTCCATGATCTTTGTCATCACAATGCTCAATACACTTGTCATCACAATGCTCCCTGACACTTGTCGTCAGTATGCTCCTTGAACCCTGACAAGACAAGGCTCCATGCCTTTTTCATCACAATGATCCATGCCCTTTTCATCACAATGCTCCAAGATCCCTCTAATCACAATGCTCCATGCCCTTGTCATCACAAAACGCCAGGACACATGTCATCAGAATGCTCCATGGCCTGCTCATCACAATGCTCCATGCCCTAGTCTTCACAATGATCCAAGAACCCTGTAATCACAATGCTCCATGCCCCTTTTCATCAGAATGCTCCATGAGACTTGTCATCACAAGTCTCCATGGTCTTCTCATCACAATGCTCCAGGACCTTGTCATCACCATGCTTCATTTACTTGTCATCACAATGCTCCAGGACCCCTATCATCACAATACTCCATGCACATTTTCAGCCCAATGCTCCACGACCTACTCATCACAATGCTCCATGGCCAATATCATCACAATGCTCCATGACCACTGTCATCACAACATTACATGACACCTCACAACACAATGATCCGGGATTCTTGTCATCACAATGAACCATGCCCTTATCATCCCAATGCTCCATGACCCCTGTATTCACAATGCTCCATGACGCTTGTCATCACAGTGCTCCATGACAAATGTCACCACAATGCTCCATGCCTTTGTCAGCAAAATGCTATATGACCTTGTCATTACAATGCTTTGTGCGCTTGTCATCACAATACTCCATTTCCATTGTCATCACAATCCTCCATGAACCTTGGGATCACATTGCTTCATTCCTTTGTCATCACAATGCTCCATGCTCCTTGAAATCAAAATGATCCATGACCTCTGTCATCACAATGCTCCAAATCCTTGTGATCACAGTGTTCCATAACACTTGTCATCACAAAGCACCATGATGCCTGTCATCACAATACTCCATGGACTTTACATCACAATGCTCTATGATTTTGTCATCACAATTCTCAATATACATGTCATCACAATGCTCCCTGACACTTGTCATCAGTATGTTCCTTGAACCCTGTCACAAAATGTCTCCATGCCTTTTTCATCACAAAGCCCCATACCGTTTTCATCCCAATGCTCCATGCCATTGTCATCAAAATACTTCACAAGCTTGTCATCAGAATGCTCCATGACCCTTGTCATCACAATTCTCCATGCACTTGTCAGCTCAATGCTCCCTGACCCTTGTCATCACAATGCTCCAAGCCATTGTCATCACAATGCTCCATTACCTTTGTCATCAGAATCCTCCATGACACTTGGCATCACAATGCTCCATGCCATTGTCATCACAATGGGCCATTACATATGTCATCACAATGCTCCCTGACACCTGTCTTCACAATACTGCATGATCTGGTCATCACAATGCTCCATGCCCTTGTCATCACAATGCGCCATTCCATCTGTCATCACAATAATCCATATAACGTATTAGACCAATGCTCCATGCCCTTGTCATCACAATGCTCCATGCACTTGTTATCACAATGTTGCAAGACCCCTGTAATCAGAATGTTCCATGCCCCTTTTCATCAGTATGCCCCATGAGACTTGTCTTCACAAGGCTCCATGGTTTTCTAAACACAAAGCTCCAGGACCTTGTCATCACAATGCTACTCGACCTTGTCATGAAAATTCTCAATGGCCCTTG
Organism: Mesoplodon mirus; assembly: GCF_964341445.2. NCBI lineage: Eukaryota > Metazoa > Chordata > Mammalia > Artiodactyla > Ziphiidae > Mesoplodon > Mesoplodon mirus. Next base: position 403,667 of record NW_028295548.1, on the reverse strand, counting down.
TCATCATAATGCTCCAAGCCCTAGTCATCACAATGCTCCATTATATTTGTCATCACAATCCTCCATTACACTTGGCATCTCAATGCTCCCTGACATTGTCATCGCAGTGGACCATGACATATGTCATCACAATGCTCCCTGACTCCTGTCTTTACAATACTCCATGAACTTCTCATCACAGTGATCCATGTCCTTGTCATCCCAGTGCTCCATGACCCCTGTATTCACAATGCTCCGTGACCCTTGTCATCACAGTGCTCCATGACACCTTTCTTCACAATACTCCATGACCTTCTCATCACAATGCTCCAAGCCCTTGTCATCACAATGCACCATGTCCACTGTCATCACAATAATCTATGAAAATTGTCAGACCAATGCTCCATGCCTCTGTCATCGCAATGCTCCATGTCCTTGTCATCACACTGCTCCATTACCCCTGTCATCACAATGCCACCTGAATCCAGTCATCACAATTCTTCATAACGTTTGTAAACACAACGGTCCATGCTCGCGTCCTCAAAAGGCTCTGTGTCCTTTGTAAACTCAATGCTCCATGAAATTTTCATCACAATGCTCCGTGACCCTTGTCATCACAATGCTCCATGCCTTTGTCCGAACAGTACTCCATGACCCTTGTCATCACAATGTGCCACGTGCTTTTCATCACAATGATCCACAACCTTGTCATCGCTATCCGCCATAAACCTTGTAATCACAATGCTCCATGCACTTCTCATCCAAATGCTCTCTCACCTGAGATATCACAATGTTCCGTCACCAGTTATCACAATCTTCCCTCACCCCGGTAAACAAAATGTTCCATGACCCCAGTCATCACAATGCTACATCCCCTTATCAGCACAATGTTCCATAACCCCTGACATCACAATCTTCCATAACCCCTGTCATCAAAATGCTCCATGACCCTTTTCATCCCAAAGCTCCATGACCCCTGGCATCAAAATGTTCTATAACCCCTGTCATCAAAATGTTCCATTACACTTCTCATCAAACTGCTGCATGACCCTGTCATCAAAATGCTCCCTGCCCTTCTCATCACAATGCACCACACCCATGTCATCAAAATGTTCTATGACCTTTGTCATCACAAAGCTCCATGAACATTGGCATCACATTGCTCCATGTCATTGTCATCACAGTGCTCCATAAACGCTCTCATCACATTGCTCCATGCCCTTGTCATTACAAAGCTCCATGACACTTGTCATCACAATGCTCGATGTCCTTCTCATCACAATGCTCCATGCCCTTGTCATTACAATCCAGCATGAGCCATGTATCACAGTGTTCCGTGCCCTTGTCATCACAATGCTCCATGCCCACTCTCATCACAATAATCCTTGAAACATTTCAGACCAATGCTCAATGCCCTTCTCATCAAAATGCTCCATTACCTCTGTCATCACAATGCTCCATGACCACTGCCATCACAATGTTCCATTACACTTTTCATCAAATTGCTGCATGACCCATTCATCAAAATGCTTCCTGCCCTTGTCATCACAATGCACCATGCCCTTGTCATCAAAATGCTCCATGACTTGTCATCACAAAGCTCCATGACACCTGTCATCACAATGCTCCATGCATTTGTCAGCAAAATTCTACATGACCTTGTCATTAGAAAGCTCTATGCGCTTGTCATTACAATGCTCCAAGAACTCTGTAATCACAATGCTCCATGCCCCTTTTTATCTCAATGCTCCATGAACCGTGTCATCACAATGCACCATGCCCATCATCATAATGCTTCAGGCTATTGTCATCACAATGAAATCAAAATTCTTCATGGACTCTGTCATCATAATGCTCCAAACCCTTGTGATCACAATGTTTCATAACACTTATCATCACAACACCGCATGACGATCATCATCACATTTATCCATGGTCTTCTCATCACAATGCTCCATAATCTTTGTCATCAGAATGCTCAATACACTTGTCATCACAATGCTCCCTGACACTTGTCGTCAGTATGCTCCTTGAAACCTGTCATGACAAGGCTCCATGCCTTTTTCATCACAGTGATCCATTCCCTTTTCATCACAATGCTCCAAGACCCCTGTAATCACAAAGCTCTATGCCCTTGTCATCACAGAACTCCATGACGCAAGACATCAGAATGCTCCATGGCCTTCTACTCACAACGCTAGATGTCATTGTCATCACAGTGCTCCATTAAACCTCTCATCACATTGCTTCTTGCCCTTGGCATTACAATCCTCCATGACCAATGTATCACAGTGTTCCGTGCCCTTTTCATCACAATGCTCCATGCCCAATCTCATCACAATAATCCATGAAATATTTCAGACCAATGCTCAATTCCCTTCTCATAACCATGCTCCATTACCTCTGTCATAACAATGTTCCATGACCATTGCCATCACAATGTTCCACGGCCTTGTCATCACAAGGCTCCATTACCCATGTCTTCGCAATGCTCCAAGACACCTGTAATCAAAATGCTCCATGACCTTGTCATAACAAAGCTCCATGACGCATGTCATCAGTAGGTTCCATGGCCTTGTCTTCACAATGTTCCATGCCCTTGTCATGACAGTGTTCCAAGACACCTGTAATCACAATGCTCCATGCCCCTTTTCATCTCAATAATCCACGAACCCTGTCATCACAATGCACCATGCCCATCATCATAATGCTTCATGCTATTGTCATCACAATGAAATCAAAATGCTCCATGACCTCTGTCATAACAATGCTCCAAACCCTTGTGATCAAAATATTCCATAACACTTGTCATCACAGTGCTCCATGACACTCGTCATCACAATTATCCATGGTCTTCTCATCACAATGCTCCATGACCTTTGTCATCACAATGCTCAATACACTTGTCATCAAAATGCTCCCTGACACTTGTTGTCTGTATGCTCCTTGAACCCTGTCATGACAAGGCTCCATGCCTTTTTCATCACAATGATCCATGCCCTTTTCCTCACAGTGCTCCAAGACCCATTTAAACACAATGCTCCATGCCCTTGTCATCACAAAGCTCAATGAAATATGTCTTCAGAATGCTCCTTGGCATTCTCCTCACAATGCTCCATGCCCATGTCATCACATTGTTCCAAGACCCCTGTAATCACAATGGTCCATGCCCCATTTCATCAGTATGCTCCATGAGATTTGTCATCACAAGTCTCTATGAATTTCTCATCACAATGCTCCAGGACCTTGTCATCACAATGCTTCACGACCTTGTTCTGAAAATTCTCAATGGCCCTTGTCATCAAAATGCTCCAAGCCCTAGTCATCACAATGCTCCATTATATTTGTCATCAAAATCCTCCATTATATTTGGCATCACAATGCTCCCTGCCATTGTCATTGCAATGAACCATGACATATGTCATCACAATGCTCCCTGACACCTGTCTTCACAATACTCCATGACCTTCTCATCACAATGATCCATGCCCTTTTCATCACAATGCTCCAAGTCCCATGTATTCACAATGCTCCATGCCCTTGTCATCACAAAACTCAATGACGCTTGCCATCAGGATTCTCCTTTGTCTTCTACTCACTATGCTCCATGCCCTTGTCATCACAATGTTCCAAGACCCCTGTAATCACAATACTCCATGCCCCTTTTCTTCAGTATGCTCCATGAGACTTGTCATCACAAGGATCCATGGTTTTGTCATCACAATGCTCCAGGATATTGTCATCACAATGCTTCACGACCTTGTTCTGAAAATTCTCAATGGCCCTTGTCATCATAAAGCTCCAAGTCCTAGTCATCACAATGCTCCATTATATTTGTCATCAAAATCCTCCATTACATTTGGCATCACAATGCTCCCTGCCATTGTCATTGCAATGGACCACGACATATATCATCACAATGCTCCCTGACACCTGTCTTCACAATACTCCATGACCTTCTCATCACAATGATCCATGCCCTTGTCATCACAATGCACCATGTCCAATGTCATCACAATAATCTATGAAACTTGTCAGACAAATGCTCCATGCCCCTGTCATCACAATGCTCCATGCCCTTGTCATCACAATGCGCCATGACCCCTGTCATCACAATGCTCGGTGACTCCAGTCATCACAATGCTTCATAACATTTGTCATCACAATGGTCCATGCCCGCGTCATCACAAGGCTCTGTGACCTTTATAACCACAATGCTCCATGAACTTTTCATCACAATGCTCCGTGACCCTTGTCATCAAAATGCTCCATGCGTTTGTCAGAAAAATGCTCCATGACCCTTGTCATCACAATGTGCTACGCAATTTTCATCACAACGGTACATAAATTTGTCATTGTAATGCTCCATAAACCTTGTAATCACAATGCTCCATGCACTTCTCATCACAATGCTCCATTTCCCCTGTCATAACAATGTTCCATGACCCCTGCCATCACAATATTCCACGGCCTTGTCATCACAATGCTCCATGACACTTGTCATCACAATGCTCCAAGACCCCTGTAATCACAATGCTCCATGCCCTTGTCATCACAAAGCTCCATGACACATGCCATCAGAATGTTCCATGTCCTTCTCATCAATAGGCTCCATGTCCTTGTCATCACAGTGCTCCCAGACCCCTGTAATCACAATTCTCCATGCCACTTTTCATCTCAATGCTCCATGAACCCTGTCATCACAATGCACTATGCCCATCATCATAATGCTTCCGGCTGTGGTCAGCACAATGAAATCAAAATTCTCCATGACCTCTGTCATCACAATGCTCCATGACCCCTGTCATCACAATACTCCATGAACATTTTCAGCCCAATGCTCCATGACCCTTGTCATCACAGTGATCCATGACCTTGTCATCCCAATGTTCCATGACCCCTTTATTCACAATGCTCCGTGACGCTTGTCATCTCAGTGCTCCATGACACCTGTCATCACAATGCTCCATGCCTTTGTCAGCAAAATGCTACATGAACTTGTCATTACAATGCTCTATGCGCTTCTCATCACAATACTCCATTACCATTGTCATCACAATCCTCCATGAACCTTGGGATCACATTGCTTCATGCCCTTGTCATCACAATGCTCCATGCTCCTTGAAATCAAAATGATCCATGACCTCTGTCCTCACAATGCTCCAAACCCTTGTGATCAAAATGTTCCATAACACTTGTCATCACAACGCTCCATGATGCCTGTCATCACAATACTCCATGCACTTTTATCAGAATGCTCCATGACCTTTGTCATCACAATTCTCAATACACTTGTCATCACAATGCTCCCTGACACTTGTCATCAAAATGCTCCTTGAACCCTGTCACGAAAATGCTCCATGCCTTTTTCATCACAATGCCCTATGCCGTTTTCATCACAATGCTCCACGCCACTGTAATCAAAATACTCCACAAGCTTGTCATGAGAATGCTCCATGACCCTTGTCATCACAATTCTCCATGCACTTGTCATCACAATGCTCCCTGACCCTTGTCATCACAATGCTCCAAGCCATTGTCATTACAATGCACCATTACCTTTGTCATCAGAGTCCTCCATGACACTTGGCATCACAATGCTCCATGCCATTGTCATCACAATGGGTCATTACATATGTCAACACAGTGCTCCCTGACACCAGTCTTCACAATACTCCATGACCTGGTCATCACAATGCTCCATGCCCTTGTCACCACAGTGCACAACTCCAACAGTCATCGCAGTAATCCATGAAATTTATTAGACCAATTCTCCATGCCCTTGTCATCACAATGCTCCATGACCCTTGTCATCACAATGCTCCATGAAGTTTTCATCACAATGCTCTTTGATCCTTGTCATCACAATTCCCTATGCCTTTCTCAGCACAATGCTACATGACCCTTGTTATCACAATGCTCCATGAGCTTGTCAGCACGATGCTCCATGACGCATGCCATCACAATGAACCATGCGTTTGTCATCACAGTGCTCCACAATCTTGTCACCACAATGCTCCATAAAACTTGTCATCAAAATGCTCTCTCACCACAGATATCACAATGTTACATCCCTATTCGTCACAATACACCCTCACCCATGTTATCACAGTTTTCCATGACTCCTGTCATCACAATGCTACATGCAATTATCATCACAATGTTCGATGACCCCTGACATCACAATGCTCCATAACCCCTGTCATCAAAATGCTCCATTTCTTTTTAATCAAAATGCTCCATGACCCCTGACATCACAATGTTCCATAACCCCTGTCATCAAAATATTCCATAAGCCTTTTCTTCAAATTGCTCCATGACCCTGTCATCACAATGCTCCCTGCCCTTCTCATCACATTGCACAACGCACTTGTCATCAAAATGCTACATGACCTTTGTCATCACAAAGATCCATGACACTTGGCATCACAATGCTTCATGTCATTGTCATCACATAGCTCCATGACACATGTCATCAGAATGCTCCATGGCCTTCTCATCACAATGCTCCATGCCCTTTCAGTCACAATGCTCCATTACCCCTGTCATAACAATGCTCCATGATCCCTGCCATCACGATGTTCCGTGGCCTTGTCATCACAGTGCTCCATGACACCTGTCATCACAATGCTCCATGACATTGTCAGCAAAATGCTACATGACCTTGTCATTACAATGCTCTATGCGCTTGTCATCACAATACTCCATTTCCATTGTCATCACAATCCTCCATGAACCTTGAGAGCACATTGCTTCATGCCCTTGTCATCACAATGCTCCATGCTCCTTGAAATCAAAATGATCCATGTCCTCTGTCATCACAATGCTCCAAACCCTTGTGATCCCAGTGTTCCTTAACACTTGTCATCACAATGCTCAGTACACTTGTCCTCACAATGCTCCCTGACACTTGTCATCAGAATGCTCTTTGAACCCTGTCACGAAAAGGCTCCATGCCTTTTTCATCACAATTCCCCATTCCGTTTTCATCACAATGCTCCGTGACCATTTTCATCAAAATGCTCCATGACTTTGTCTGAAAAATGTTCCATGACCCTTGTCATCACAATGTGCCATTCACTTTTCATCACAACGGTCCAGAAAATTGTCATTGCAATGCTCCATAAACCTTGTAATCACAATGCGCCATACACTTCTCTTCAAAATGCTCTCTCACCAGAGATATCACAGTGTTCCATCACTAGTTGTCACAATACTCCCTCACTACTGTAATCACAATGACCCATGACCCCTGTCATCACAATGCTACATCCCTTTATCATCAAAATGTTCCATGACCACTGACATCACAATATTCTATAACCCCTGTCATCAAAATGTGCCAATACACTTTCCATCATATTGCTGCATGACCCTGTCATCAAAATACTCCCTGCCCTTATCATAACAATGCACCATGCACTTGTCATCAAAATGTTCCATGACATTTGTCATCACAAAGCGCCATGACACTTGGCATCACAATGCTCCATGTCATTGTCATCACAGGGCTCCATGAACCCTCTCATCACATTGCTCCATGCCATTGTCATCACAAAGCTCCATGACACTTGTCATCAAAATGCTCTATGCCCTTCTCATCACAATGCCAAATGACCTTGTCATTATAATCCTTCATGACCCATGTATCACAGTGTTCCATGCCCTTATCATCACAATGCTCTATGCCCACTCTCATCACAATAATCCATGAAACTTATTAGACCAATGCACCATTCCCTTGTCATCACAATGCTCCATGCCCTTGTTATCACAAAGGTCCATGACCCCTGTCATCACAATGCTCCATGCCTCCATTCATCACAATGCTTCATGACCTTTGTCATCACAATGGTCCATGCCCTCGTCTTCAGCAGTCTCTGTGACATATTTAACCACAATGCTCCATGAAATTTTCATCACAATGCTCTTTGACCCTTGTCATCACAATGCTCTATGCCTTTCTCAGCACAATGCTCCATGACCCTTGTCATCACAATGCTCCATGCGCTTGTCAGCACAATGCTCCATGACCCATGTCATCACAATGCACCCTGCACTTTTCATCACAGTGCTCCACAATCTTGTCACCACAATGCTCCATAAAACTTGTCATCACAATTCTCCATGCACTTCTCATCAAAATGCTCTCTCAACACTGATATCACAATGTTACATCACTATTCAACACAATACTCCCTCACCCCTGTCATCACAATATTCCATGACTTCTCTCTTTTCAATGCTACATGCACATATCCTCACAAAGTTCGATGACCCCTGACATCACAATGTTCCATAACCCCTGTCATCAAAATGCTCCATAACAATTTTCCTCAAAATGCTCAATGACCCCTGACATCACAATGTTCCATAACACCTGTCATCAAAATATTCCATGACCCTTTTCATCAAATTGCTCTATAACCCTGTCATCACAATACTCCCTGCCCTTCTCATCACAATATACCACGCCCTTGTCATCAAAATGCTCCATGACCTTTGTCATCACAAGGTTCCATGACCCTTGGCATCTCAATGCTCCATGCCATTGTCATCACAATGCTCCATGAACCCTCTAATCACAATGCTCCATGCACATTTGCATCTCAATGCTCCATGAACCCTGTCATCAAAATGCACCATGACCATCATCATAATGCTTCAGGCTATTGTCATCACAATGAAATCAAAATATTTGATGATCTATCTCATCACAATGCTCCAAATCCTTGTGATCACAATGTTCCATAACACTTATCATCACAATGTCCCATGAAGCTCATCATCACAATTATCCATGGTCCTCTCATCACAGTGCTCCATGACCTTTGTCATCACAGTGCTCTTTACACTTGTCATCACAATGCTCCCTGACACTTGTCATCAGTATGCTCCTGGAACACTGTCATGACAAAACTCCATACCATTTTCATAACAATGATCCATGCCAAATTCATCACAATGCTCCAAGACACCAGTAATCACAATGCTCCATGCCCTTGTCATCAAAATGCCCCAAGACCCCAGTAATCACAATACTCCATGCCCCTTTTCATCTGAATGCTCCATGAAACATGTTATTACAAGGCTCCATGGTCTTCTCATCACAATTCTCCAGGAACATTTCATCACAGTGCTCCATTCCCTTGTCATCACAATGCTCCATGACGCATGTCCTCACAATAGTTCCTGAATATTTTCAGTCCAATTCTGCAGGAACTTCTCATCACAATGCTTCATGATCCCTATCATCACAATGCTCCATGACCACTCTCATCACAACGCTCCATGACCCCTGAAAACACAGTGATCCGGGAATCTTGTCATCACAGTGCTAAATTCCCTAGTCATCACAATGCTCCATGAACATTTTCAGCCCAATGCTCCATGACACTTGTCATCACAATGATCCATGCCCTTGCCATCCCAATGCTCCATGACCCCTGTAATCACAATGATCCGTGATGCTTCTCATCACAGTGCTCTATGACCTTTATCATCACAATGCTCCATGCCTGTGTCAGCAATATGCTACATGACCTTGTCATCAAAATGCTCCATTTTCTTGTCATCAAAATACTCCCTTACCATTGTCATCCCAGTCCTCCATGAACCTTGGGATCACATTGCTTCATGCCCTTGTAATCCCAATGTTCCATGCTCCTTGAAAACAAAATGATCCATGACTTCTATCATCACAATGCTCCAAAACCTTGTGATCACAATGTTCCATAACACTTGTCATCACAACGCTCCATGATGCCTGTCATCAAAATACTCCATGTCCTTTTCGTCAAAATGCTCCATGATCTTTTTCATCACAATTCTCCCAACCCTTGTGATCACAATGTTCCATAACACTTGTCATCACAACGCTCCATGATGCCTGTCATCACAATACTCCATGTCCTTTTCGTCAAAATGCTCCATGATCTTTTTCATCACAATTCTCAAAACACTTGTCATCACAATGTTCCCTGACATTTTTCGTCAGAATGCTCCTTGAAACCTGTCATGAAATGGCTTCATGCCTTTTTCATCACAATGCTCCCTGTCCTTTTCATCAAAATGCTCCATGCCATTGTCGTCACAATACTCCACAAGCTTGTCATCAGAATGCTCCATGACACTTGTCATCACAATGCTCCATAGCCACTGTCATCACAATGCTGCATACCCCTTGTCATTACTATGCTCCATGACGCTCGTCATCACAATTATCCATGGTCTTCTCATCACAATGCTCTACGCCCTTGTCATCAAAATGCTCCATGACCATTGTCATCACAATGCTCCATGGCCACTGTCATCAAATGCTCCATTCCCCTTGTCATTACAGTGCTCCATGACGCTCGTCATCACAATGCTCCACGGTCTTGCCATCTCAATGCTCCATTCCCTGGTCATCACAATGCTCCATGCCCTGGTCATCACACTGCTCCATGTCCTCTGTCATCACAATTCTCTTCGTTCTTGGCATCACTATGCTCCATGACAGTTCTCATCACCGTGTTACATGATTTGTCATCACAATTCTCTATGCACTTTTCATCGCAATGCTCCATCACCCCTGTCATAGGAAGCTCCATGTGCTTCTCATCACAATGCTTCATGAATTTGTCATCAAAATTCTCAATGGCCCTTGTCATCACAATGCTCCATGCCCTTGTCATCACAATGCTCCATGTCCCTTGTCATCACAATGCTCCAAGCCCTTGTCATCAAAATGCTCCATTACATTTGTCATCACAATCCTCCATGACACTTGGCATCACAATGTTCCATTCCATTGTCATCGCAATGGACCATGACATATGTCATCACAATGCTCCCTGAGAACTGTCTTCAAAATACTCCATGACCTTCTCATCACAATGCTCCATGCCTTGTCATCACATTGCACCATGCCCACTGTCATCACAATAATCCATGAAACATGTCAGGCCAATGCTCCATGCCCCTGTCATCACAATGATCATTGCCTTTTCATCACAATGCTCTATGAACCCTGTCATCACAATGCTCCATGACTCCAGTCATCACAATGCTTCATGACCTTTGTCATCACAATGGTCCATGCCTTCGTCATCACAAGGCTCTGTGACCTTTGTCACCAAAATGCTCCATGAAATTTTCATCACAATGCTCGTTGACCCTTCTCATCACAATGCTCCATGCCTTTGTCAGCACAGGGCTCCATGACCCATGTCAACACAATGCGCCATGTGCTTGTCATAACAATGCTCCACAACCTTGTCATCACAATGCTCCATAAAACTTGTCATCACAATGATCCATGCACTTCTTATCAAAATGCTCTCTCACGAATGATATCAATATGTTCCCTCACTAGTCATCACAATACACCCACTCCCCTGTCATCACAATGGTCCACAACTCCATCATGAAAATGTTCCATGACTCCTGACATCACAATGTTCCATAACCCCTGTCATCAAAATGTTCCATGACACTTTTCATCAAATTGCTCCATGACCCTGTCATCACAATGCTCCCTGCCCTTCACAAGAGAATTCACCACACCCTTGTCATGAAAATGCTACATGACCTTTGTCATCACAAAACTCCATGACCCTTGGCATCAGAATGCTCCATGCCATTGTCATCGCAATGCTCCTAAAACCTCTCATCACATCGTTCCAAGCCCTTGTCATCACAGTATCCATGATGCTTTTCATCACAATGCTCGATGCCATTCTTCTCACAATGCTCCATGCCCTTGTCATCACAAAGCTCCATGATGCATGTCATCAGAACGCTCCATGACATTGTCATCCCAATGTTCAATGCCCTTGTCATCACAATGCTCCAAGACCCCTGTAATCACAATGCTCCATGACCCTTTTCATCAGAATGCTCCATGAGACATGTCATCACATGGCTCCATGGTCTTCTCATCACAGTGCTTCAGTACCTTGTCATCACAATGCTCCTTGACCCCTGTCATCACAATACTCCATGAACATTTTCAGCCCAATGCTCCATGACGTTCTCATCACAATGCTCCAAGACCTCTGTCATAACAATGCTCCATGACCACTGTCATGACAATGCTCCATGAACCCTGACAACACAATGATCCGGGACGCTTGTCATCAAAATGCTCCATGCCCTTGTCATCCCAATGCTCCATGAACCCTTTAATCACAGTGCTCCATGACGCTTGTCATCACAGTGCTCCATGAACCTTGTCATCACAATGCCTTTGTCATCAAAATGATACATAATCTTGTCATCACAATGCTCCATGTGCTTGTCATCACAATCCTCCATGACCCTTGGGATCATATTGCTTTATGCCCTTGTCATCTCTATCTTGCCTTTCTAGTTTTTACAGATTTTCGGATGCCCTTTTTGACCAGTGGGAAGCGACAATTCTTTGTAGTGTGCATTTGCATTGTGTGCTTGCTTGATTGGCCAAAAAGGGCCTATGCCTTTTCTCCTGAATATATTCAGGAGAAAAGTCATACGCTGTTTTTGGCCAAGTGCATCATTCTCGAAGTTGTGATGCCTTTCCTGTGCTTTAAATGTGATTCCAATTTACCTCTTGAAATATGTATTGTGCAATTCTGCCTCATTTTCAAGTCCGCTTTGTTGCCTTCCCTCAACAGATTTTTGGAAGGGAGTAGTCCTTTATAACTCTGCAGGTTTTTGATTTGCTTTGCCCCTGAGCTCCAATTTTCAAATCCCATTTTTGGGAGCTGACCGCAAATCCACAATTTTGCTTCAGGAACTATACTAGTTCCAGGGGAGGCTATACTGGTTCCCTGTGGGTGGCTGAGGCTTTGGTTAATTCTTCTTCCTGACGGGAATTTAGAGTGACATGTGTCCGTCCAAAGGCCTACATCTACTCTCTGATTTGTTCTCCCTCTTCCCTTTCATCCTCTGCACAATTAGCAAACTGTGCGAACCAGGAGGTTATAGGGGATGTCTCTCCTAAGTTGGGAGATTTATAGTAAAGTAGTTGGAATGCCAAACTGTAGCACAAGGAGAGGAAAAAGTAGGAGACTTTCAGAAACCTTTCGCCATCACAGGGTGTCCATTCTCTAGGTTTCCCATACATGTTATAACTGTAGTGATATTCCCTTCTACCTGGAAATTTGGGACCCATGGAATGGTGGCATGCATTACTACTTTAAAGGGTCTGCATTTTCTCTCCCAATCTCACCAGTCCTCTCAGTCCCAAGTGTCCAGCCTTATGTCTCATCCAGCTGTCTTTGCAGATAGGGTCATTCTAGGTTTCATCAGAACCCCTGAAGGAATTGTGTAAGAATTTCGCTGTTTTTTGTTTTGTTTTTGAAATTCATTTTTATAATGGGGTTGAGCTGATTTTCACTGACGTGTTTATGCCGGTCTAGACACACTTGATTCCCTTACAGAGGCATATCAGTACATAGGTTTTAAGATTCTTACTAATCAGATATATTCCTCTGTGGGGAATAGGGGTTTTGAGTCCCGTTCACTGAGGAAGGTGTAGGTCTTGTCTATTCTGTATTTGGTTTATGGGATGGTACCTGTGCTAATATTAAACTCTGATTTTATGCATCACCCCACCTCTCCTTTCCCCTTAAGGAGGCATAAGAGTGTTTTCTAAATGTGAGACGCTGCTCTCTTTCCTAATTCAGTTCATGTGTTGTGATGTTGACATTCCCTCTGTAAGTGATATCTTATGATAAGATTCTTTTTCTGTGTGACTAATTTCCCTTAGAATCATCATACCTAAATCCTCTCATTATGCTGCTACTGGCCTTATGACACTGATTTCACGTCTGAGTGATATTCCGTTGTACAAAATTACCACAAGTTCTTTATGCATTTCTCTTTTTCCTGGGATACTTTAGGTGTACCGAAGTTGAGGTTCTTGTATGCAGAGCAGCCCTAAACTTTGGGGTGCCTGTGTCTTGTTGATATTTAGTCTTCCCAAGTTATATGTCCATGAGTTGAAGTCCCCTTTGCTCGGGGGCTTTGTATTTTAGATGTTTTAGGAAACAGCATACACTTCTTCAGAGTAGCTCTTGGATATTTATACCCCACCCATCAGCGTGACTAGTCTCCCTGTTTTCCGTGGCCTCTCCTGCATTTTTGATTTGTACACATTTTTTGGATGGCCTTTCTGAGCAGTGGAAATTGAGACTTCTTTATTGTGCGGATTTGCATTTCCTTCTTGCTTGGTTGGCCAAAAACTCTGTATGTGTTTTTTTCCTGAAGATATTCACGAAAAAAACGCATACACCCTTTTGCCCAACTGCATCATTTTAGAAATTCTGCTGCTTTTCATATGCTTTAAATGTGAGTACAATCTACCTTTTGAAAAATGTTTCCTGCAATTCTGCCTCTCATTCAGAACCTCTTCGTTGCCTTACCTGAATATATTTTTGGACGTTGGTTATCATTTATATCTTTGCAGGTCTTTGAATTGTCTGCTCCTGAGCTCCATTTTGCAACTCGCTTTTTTTGTGAGCTGACCGCCAAACCATTGGATTGATTCCGGCCCTATTCTGGTTCTGGGGAGGCAGGATGAGCCTTTGGTTAATTCTTCTTCCTAATGGGAAATTAGAGTGACATGTGCCTGTTAAAACTACTACAGCTAATCTCTCATTGGTTCCTCCTCTTTCCATTTATCCTCTGCAAAAATTGCAAACTGTGTGAAACAGCAGGTTAAAGGTGCTGATTCTCCAAGTCGGGAGATTGTTAGTAATGTGGCTGGAATGGCGAACCCCAGCACCAGGAGATCAATAATGAGGTGCATTTTAGACACCTCTCCTGAGCACACGGTGTACATTCATCTCGGTTTCCCAGGCATGTTTTCCCTGTCAGAAGATTCCCTTGAAAGTGCAGATTTGGGACCAATGGAATGGGTACCAGGCAGTATTACTTTAAAAGGTCTGCATTTCCTCACCCAGCCTCTCTAACATCTCTTAGCGTGCATGGCTTCCAGCCTTATATATCATCCTGCTGTGGGTCTACATGTGTTCAATCCGTGTTACATCATAACCCTTCAACAAAAGTTGTAAGAATTTTTGTCTGTCTCACTGTTTTTATAAATATTTTTAAATTTATTTTTATATTGGTTACAGCTGATTTTCAAAGCTCTGTTTTTTGCTGCTGTACATCCACTTGATTCATGTACTGTGAGACAACAATAAATTCTTTCTCAGATGCTTACGAGTCATATGTATTATTTTCCAGTGACTTGAGTGGACTGAGTGCAGTTCTTTGAGGTACCGTGTAGGCCTTGCCAGTTATTCAGTTCGGTACTTGGAATGGTATATTTGCTAATTTCAACCTCCTGGATAATACCTCACCATTCCCCACCTTTCCCATTTAGCAGCCTTATGTCTATTTTCTACATATGTGACTATGTTTCTGTTTTGTAGTTTATTTCATGTGTAGCCATTTTTGATTCCACCTTTAAGTGACATCTTATGATATGTGTCTTTTTCTTTCTGACATGTGTCACTTAGAATGATCGTATGTAACTCCTCCAGAGTTGTTACAACTGGCCTTATTTCATTGATTTCAGGATGAGTAATATTCCACTCTACATAAGTACCCCATCTCTTTTATCCATTTTATCCTTCCAGGGACATTTAGGTTATATCCAAGTGGAGGCCCTTTTTAACAGAGAGGTGGTAAACGTTGGAGTGCCTGTTTTCTGTCATTTTTTGTTTTTCCCAAGGTATATGCCCATGAGTGCAAGTGCCCTATGCTGTGTAGCTCAGTTTTCAGATGTTTTAGCAAACACAATACACTTCTCCAGAGTGGCCGTTGGCACATTACATTTCCACTATCAGCCTCACAGGGCTCCCTTTTCTCCTCACCCTATCCTGTATTTCTGGTGTTTACACTTTATGTGGATGGCCCTTCTGACTGATGTGAAGTGATACATTTTGTAGTATTGATTTCCAGTGCCCACCTGTTTGTTTGGATAAAAAGTGTGAATAGCCTTTACTTGAATATATTCAGAAAAAAATGCATACGCCCTTTTGAGCCAAGTGCATCATTGGCGATGTTCAGCCCCTTTTCTTGTGCTTTAATGGGGAGTCCTTTCTACCTCTTCAAATCTGTTTCCTGCCACACCCCCTTGCTTACAAGTCCTTTTCTGTGACTTACCTCAAGACATTTTTCAAGAATAGATATTTTCAACTCTGCAGTTTCATGAATTTTAGTGCCCCTGAGTTCCATTTTTCAACTTGTGTTTTTGGAAACTGGACACAAAACAGCAGGATTTCCGCTAGCCCTATTCTCTTTCTGTGGGCAATTCTAGCCTTTGATGAATTTGTCTTCCGGATTGGAAATTAGAGTGGCATGTGCCTGTCCGAAGACCTAAGACTTGTCTCTAAATTTTTCTCATCCTTCCGCTTCATCCTCTGGACAAATTCCAAACTGTGTGCAACAGGATGTTGACAGTGCTGATATCCCCAAGTGAGGAGATTGTTAGGAAAGATGCTGGAGGGGTGAACCCGAGCACCAGGCGATGAGGAGATGAGGTGCCTTTTCCAAACTCTTTCCGATCAAACGGTGTACCATCCTCTAGGTGTGACAGGCATGTTTTAGCTGTAGGAAGGGTCCCGTGCATGGAAGGAGAACACCAGGGATTTTTCCAAATCTGTGCCTCCCCGTACCCCAAGCTGGGGAATTTTTAAGCTACGGCTACACGTATGTCCATTAAGGGCCTTGGGAAGTAGGCAGAGCCCAAACTTTAGATGATTGAAATCTTCAGGTTCAGAAGCGCTCACCATCGGCCTTGCTTAGGTTACATTTTATCTGTCATTGATAGATGATGTCAATAAAAATATCGATTCTTTTTCAGATTATTTCCCCTTATAGGTTATTGCAAAATATTCAGTGTAGTTCCCTGTGCTATACAGTAGTTCCTTGTTGATGATCTATTTTATACATAGCAGTGTGTATGTGTTAATCCCAAACTGTTAATTTATCCCTTCTCCTACCTTTCCCCTTTGGTAATAATAAATTATAAGATTTTATACTTCTCAGAAATGGGGGAGCTGAAAGAGAGGTATCCTTTTCAATGGAAAAGCATTCTAAACAAGATTGAAGCTTCAGCCAAGAGTGTTCGATGTACATCCATGGAAATAAATCACTTAATTTCTCTAATGTTGACCTGACAAATAAGACAGACGTCTTCACTGAACTTGCTTATTGTAAAGTGATGGAAATATCAAATGTAAGTCTTAGAAAAATCTTATTTTACCCGAGCATTATACACTGCTCTATGTTAACTACAGTTTGGCTCACACATCTGTTCAATGAAGTTACAAAGTTCTCAATTTCTGTTACTGATCATCCATAGGGGACCCCAACAGGAGTCCCCGTGCCCAGTGTCATTGGAGCCAACAGATCAAGACTGAGTTTGGTTCAGAAGCAAAGGAAACATTATTTTGAAAACCGAATGGAGAGGTGAGAGTGTGCACTCCCCCACGGGCTGTGGGCTGGGATGCTGAGTAGGGATCCCGTCAGCGTCAGTGGGAGTTAGGGGATGGAGCTCTCGAGGGCTGGGTTGGCTGCAGCTCTGGCTCTATGCCGTGCAGTCTGCATGGGACTCCGCTAGCTGAGGTGTCGACCCAGCCCTTCTGCACTAGGAATTCGGGTCTGAAGTGCTGGGTGTGGGACCTCTGCATGCGGAACCCTAGGAGCATGTGAAATTAGACAAAGCACAAAGGAAAAACAGGTTAGACTTTATTTTATTGCCCAGATTCTCTTTTTATCTCCCAGGAATTTTTAATGGACGTTGCCAGAGACGAACACCTCCTCTGCTTTTTGTTCCGTTACTCATTCTTGGGGTGTTGAGGGTGCAGACCCCTCTTTTGTAACTGCTTCATGCTGTGGTGGCAGCCCTGATACCTGGGGGGAGGGGCAAAACGTCTCCCCACCAGCCTCCAGTTGAGGTTGATTGTCCCAAAGCCTCCTGCCTCACTTCTCGTCCGCCTGAGCACCAGCATTGGAAGTGTTATAGATTCTAATGACCTTTAAGGGTCCAGGAAAGAGATGTGCAGAGATGCTGTGGTGGCAGGTTTCACCCCACCCCACATTTGTTCGGTGACATTAGGCTGACGTTTTTTGCCAGCCTAGATGCTCTGACCAGTAGTCTGTGCTTCCTTTAATTAGGTCCCTGAATTAATGTACAAACAGCACCATGTGTCAGAGCCCTGCCTGTGCAACACCCAGACAGTCCAGGGTCAGTGGTGATCCAGGACCATGACGTCCACTGAGTCAACAGCCTTTAGAAGTAGCCAGCAGTCCAGCCGGTCATATTGGCCACCATCACCGCGGTGTCTGTAGGGTTTTCTATAGTGAAAGCGTGATATACGTTTCCCCCGCCAAGCTTATTAGCTCCCCTCTGGGTGCAGTAAGTCCTGCAAGCAGCAGTCTGCTCTTTCGGGGCCCAGTCTTGTTGTTTTCTGAGAGAAACTCCAGGTCAAGTGATGGTCACACGAGTCATCTTGGGGGCCTGTTGCCCCCATTTGTCTCTCTGGAGGTTGGAGTTGGAGGGACTCCTCACTCGAGGTCAGTGTGTCCACAGAGCGACCCCTGCAACTTCAGGACATGCTGGGAGGTTAGGATCACCACGTGGGGTCCTATTCCCTTAGGAGGGAGCTGGCCTTGTGGGCTGCTGATTTCCAGCTTTTTAGATACCCCAGTATCCTGGCCTGATGAGTCAGTGGGCAAAGCCCTTGGTGGCCATAGTTTATCATACCTGAAGGGCATTCTTGTGTTGCTCCATTTCAAGTGGTCCCAGTTTTTGCACTAAGGCTCCAAGGGCGATAAACATTTGACCGGGTATGTAAAGGTCAAAGGGTTTAGCTAAATTAGCGAGTTCCTGCACAAGGATCTGAATTGACTGCTCTTTCCATTCTTGAAAGGCTGCTTCTGGATTCTATTCAAAAGGATCATCATCTTTTCGTGTCAGTGTTTCATGTAGAGGCCCAGCTATTAGACTGTAGTTAGGGATCCAGATGCAGAAAACCTTGGCCTCCCCAGGAACCCTTAAGCTGTCTTCTAGTTTTAGAAGAGGTAAGGCTGCAAATGGCTTCTTCCCTATCCTGGGATGCGTTTCTCCAAATATCTGTGAGAATGAAGCCCAGGCAAGTCACCTGAGCCTGTGATATTTGAGCCTTTTTCTTGGACACCTTCTATCCTTTCTTGGCTAGGTAGTTCCGAGGCGTCTTTAGTAGGCCTGGCAATCAGAATGTCATCTGCATATTGAAGGAGGGTTCCCTTTTACAGAGGTAGAACGTTTAGGTCTTTAGAGGACATTTCCCCAATGATGGTGTGGGGATTTTTGAACCATTGGGGCAGGACGGCCCAGCATTATTGCTCGTGTTGCATGTTGTGTCCTGCCACTCACAAGCCAAAAATTCTTGTGACTCTGAGATGAATGGAATACAGAAGAAGGCATCATTGAAGTGTAATACAGAATGCCATGGCCTGGTGGATGGTAGAATGAGCAGCAGGGTGTAGGAAATAGGAGCTACTGGATGTATATCCTCGGTGGCTTCACTGACTGTCCTGATGTCCTTTACCAGGTCTCCAGCAGCCCATGGGGTTCTCGTGGTTAGGCCAATCCCAGGATATGGAGCTCACCTGGGCTGCATCCCGCACCCCACAGCCCACAGGGCTCTCGTGTTCAAGTCCCTCCCAGGGTATGGAGATCACCTGTGCAGCTACCCAGCAGCCCATGGGGCTCTCATAGTCAGGTCCCTCCCAGGATACGGAGCTCCCCTGGGCAGGTACACCAGCAGGGCTGGACACACAGGAACTGTGCACATAACCCACCTTGCAGAGAACCCCCAGCTCACCTGTCACTCACAGCTGACACAGAACACCTCAGAGCAGGACTTGAACTAACAAAGAGCAGTTCTGACAGGTCGGTGACCCTGGCTATCACTCTGTGCAGCCTCTCTCTGCCTGGTCTTCCAGACACTTCCACTGCAGCCAGGGCTCCAGGCCTCTGTCTCCACCCACCATCACTCCTCTCCCTGACTCCTGGGTTCCTCTCATTAGGATAGGGTCTTCTTGAAGTTGTTTTCCACTCATGGACCAGATAAAATGATAAGAAAACAAGCCGCAGCTGCAGCCCCTTGTCTATCCTGACTCTCAAGGCCCACACCTGTTCCTTGGGACTGACCCGTTTAGCAAGGTTCATTTTCTGCAACTGTGAGCCCCTGAGGGGTGAGGATTGGCTGATTTGGGCAGCCTGACACTGCCTGCCAGCCCCCCCACAGGTGTGCCTGGGTTGAGGTCAATATAAACACCTCTCCAGTCAGCAAGAGCCCCTGTAGCTGTGACTGACGCCATATTCTCTGCCCCGTCAGCAGTTTCGGGGCTGGGTTGGTGGGAGGGAGGGACGGGCCGTGGCTTTGTGGGTGGCCCAGTGTGAGTGGGGCTCTGCTGGACTTTCTGCAGGAGTTGCCAGGCTGCCACCTGCTAATGAAGAGGATGTGTCACCCATACCTGCCACTGGAATTTCTCCCCAGGCAGAGGTGAGGAAGTAAAAAAGCAGTGGGGGCTGTGGCAGGAGGGGTATCACAGGCAGGGAAATGAAAAGCTTCCAGAAGAGCATCTGGGGCCAGGACCATCCTGACTGGCCTGCAGGCACCAAGTCGGCCTGCGTGCTCTCGCTAGTGTGGCTCCACAGCCCTTCCTCTAGGCTTGGAAGTGCTTGTACATATTCAGGTGTTTTACCTGGAAAGGGTGGGAAGAGTTCAGCTGCAGCAGGACTGGGGCTCAGCTCACATTTACTCACAGACGCCTCGACACAGTCCCCCAGCTTTGCAATGAGGATGCTCCTTGTGGGGGAGAGCGCTGCTGATGGCATGGGAGATGATTTCCCACCTCTGACCAACTTAAGAATTTTTTTACCACTGGAGCAAGTGCCCTGATACGATTTTCCTCTGTATAACTGGTGAGTTCTGTATTTTTTCTTTCTTTTTTTCTTTTTGGTTCAATTTAGATTTTATTTATTCCTCTTTTTTTTAATTTGGAGATATAAACATGGAAATAATGCATTAATATAAAGACGTCTATATGAAGGGAAATTTTTTCTGTTTTATTTTATTAAATGTTATTTATTTATTTTTAATTTTTTTAAAAATTTATTTCTTTTATACAGCAGGTTCTTATTGGATATGTATTTTATACATATAATGTGCACATGTGAATCCCAGTCTCCCAATCCATCCCACCACCACCGTCACATGGCGTTCCCTCCTTGGTGTCCATATGTTTGTTCTCTACATCTGTCTCTATCTCTGCCCTGCACACTGGTTCATCTGTACCATTTTTCTAGGTTCCATATATATGCATTAATATACAATATTTGTTTTTCTCTTTCTGACTTACTTCACTCTGTATGACAGTCTCTAGATCCATCGAGGCCTCTACAAATGACCCAATTTCATTCCTATGTATGACTGAGTAATATTCCGTTGTATATATGTACCACGTCTTTATCCATTCGTCTGTCTGTGGGCACTTAGGTTGCTTTTATTACCTGTCTATTGTAAATAGTGCTGCAGTGAACATTGTGGTGAATGTGTCTTTTTGATTTATGGTTTTCTCTGGGTATATGCCCAGTAGTGGGATTGCTGGATTATATGGTAATTCTATTTTTAGTTTTTTAAGGAACCTCCATACTGTTCTCCATAGAGACTGTATCGATATACATTCCCAACAATAGTGGAAGAAGGTTCCTTTTCTCCACACCCTCTCCAGCATTTGTTGTTTGTAGATTTTCTGGTGATGCCCATTCTAACAGGTGTGACGTGATACCTCATTGTAGTTTCGATTTCCATTTCTCTAATAATTAGTGATGTTCAGCAGATTTTCATGTGCGTACTGGCCATCTCTATGTCTTCTTGGAAGAAATGTCTATTTAGATCTTCCATTTTTGTATTGGGTTGTTTGTTTTATTAATATTGAGCTGCATGAGCTGTTTATATATATTGGAGATTAATCATTTGTCCATTGATTCGTTTGCAAATATTTTCTGCCATTCTGAGGGTTGTCTTTTC
Source organism: Mesoplodon mirus (assembly GCF_964341445.2). Taxonomy (NCBI): domain Eukaryota; kingdom Metazoa; phylum Chordata; class Mammalia; order Artiodactyla; family Ziphiidae; genus Mesoplodon; species Mesoplodon mirus. Next base: position 381,630 of record NW_028295548.1, on the reverse strand, counting down.
GTCTTGTTTGTAGTTTCCTTTGCTTTGCAAAAGCTTTTACGTTTCATTAGGTCCCATCTGTTTAGTTTTCTTTTTTATTTCATTTCTATAGGAGGTGGATCAAAAAAGATCTTGCTGTGATTTACGTCAGAGTATCTTTCGTAAGTTTTCCTCTCAGAGTTTTATACTGTCTGGTCTTACATTAAGGTCTCTAATTCATTTTGAATATATTTTTATGTATGGTGTTGGGGAGTGTTCTAATTTCATTCTTTTACATGTAGCTGTCCATATTTCCCAGCACCAATGATTGAAGAGACTGTCTTATCTCCATTGTATAGTCTTGCCTCCTTTGTCATAGATTAGTTGACCATAAGTGTGTAGGTTTATCCTTGGGCTTTTTTTTTTCCTTTACACGTTTATTGAAGTATAATTGCTTTACAATGGAGTGTTCGTTTCTGCCGTATAACAAAGTGAATCATCTATACATATACAAATATCACCAGATCCCCTCCCTCTTGCATCTCCCTCCCACACTCCATATCCCACCCCTTTAGGTGGTCACAAAACACCGAGCTGATCTCCCTGTTCTATGTGGCTGATTCTCAGTAGCTATCGGTGTTACATTTGGTAATGTATTTATGTCCATGCCACTCTCTCACTTCGTCCCAGCTTACCCATCCCCCTTCCGGTGTCCTCAAGTCCTTTCTCTATGTCTGTGTCCTTAATCCTGTCCTGCCACTAGGTTCTTCAAAATCTTTTTTATTTCTTCTTTAGATTCCATATATCTCTGTTAACATACAGTATTTGTTTTTCCCTTTTGGACTTACTTCACTGTGTAGGACAGATTCTAAGTCCATCCACCTCAGTACAAATAACTCAGTTTTGCTTCTTTTTATGGTTGAGTAATATTTGATGGTATATATGTGCCAGATCTTCTTTATCCATTCATCTGTCGATGGACACTTAGGTTGCTTCCATGTCCTGGCTAATGCAAATAGAGCTGCAATGAACATTTTTGTACATAACTCTTTTTGAATTATGGTTTTCGCAAGGCAAATGCCCAGTACTTGGATTGTTGTGTCGTATGGTACTTCTATTGTTAGTTATTTAAAGGAACCTCCGTACTGTTCTCCCTAGTGCTCATATCAATTTACATTCCCACCCACAGTGCAAGTGTGTTCCCTTTTCTCCAATAAAGGCCTCTCCAGCATTTATTGTTTTGTAGATTTTTTTGATGATTGCCACTCTGACTGCTGTGAGGTGATACCTCAGGGTAGTTTTGATTTGCATTTCTCTAATGATTAGTGATGTTCAGCATCCTTTCATGTGTTTCTTGGTAATCTGTATATCGTCTTTGGAGAAATGTCTATTTAGGTCTTCTGCCCATTTTTGGATTGGGTTGTTTGTTTTTGTGATATTGAGCTACATGAGGTGCTTGTAAAGTTTGGAGATTAATCCTTTGTCAATTGCTTCATTTGAAAATATTTTCTCCCATTCTGAGGGTTGTTTTTGCATCTTGTTTATGTTTTCCTGTAGTGTGTAAAAGCTTTTAAGTTTCTTTAGGTCCCATTTGTTGATTTCTGTTTTTATTTCCATTTCTCTAGTAGGTGGGTCCAAAAGGATCTTGCTGTGATTTATGTCATAGAGTGTTCTGCCTATGGTTTCCTCTAAGTGTTTTATAGTGTCTGGTCTTATATTTAGATCTCTAATCAATTTAGAGTCTATTTTTGTGTATGGTGTTATGGAGTGTTCTAATTTCATTCCTTTATGTGTAGTGGTCCAGTTTTCCCAGCACCAATTACTGAAGAGACTGTCTTTTCTCCATTGTATATCCTTAGCTCCTTTGTCATAGATGAGATAGCCATAGGTATGTAGGTTTATCTCTGGGCTTTCTGTCCTGTTCCATTGATCTGTGTTTATGCCAATCTACATACACTTGATTCCATTATGGAGACATATAAATACATAGGTTTCAAGGTTATTACCAGTCATATATATTCCTCTTCAGTGAATAGGGTGTTTTGTGTCCAGTTCATTGAGAAAGGAGTAGGTCTTGTCTATTACATATTTGGTATATGGAATGGGATCTGTGCTAATTTCAAACTCTGCTTTTACACATCACCCCACGTCACCTTTCCCCTTAAGGAGGCATAAGTGTGTTTTCTAAATGTGTAACTCTGTTCTCTTTTGAAATTCAGTTCATGTGTAGCCATGTTTACATTTCCTCTATAAGTGATATATTACAATAAGTTTCTTTTTCTTTGTGGCTCATTTCACTTAGCATCATCGTACCTAAAGCCACTCATTATGCTGCTATTGGCCTTATGACATTGATTTTATGTGTGAGTGACATTCCTTTGTATATAAGTACCACAACATCTATATCCATTTTTTTTTCCTTTCCTGGGATATATAAAGTGTACCAAAGTCGAGGTTCTTGTAAACAGAGCAGCCCTAAAGTTTGGGCTGGCTGTGTGTTGTGGATTTTTAGTTTTCCCAAAATACACGCCAATGAGTGGAAGTGTGCTATACTCTGTAGCTCTGTTTTAGAAAACCACATACAGTTCTCCAGAGAGGCTGTTGGCAATTTACATCCTGTCCATCGGCGTAACCAGGCTCCCTTTTCTCCATGGCCTGTCCTGCATTTGTGGTTTTTACACTATATGTGGATGGCCCTTTTGACTGGAGGTAAGGGACACTTCTCTGTAGTGTGGATTTGCAATGCCTGATGGCTTGCTTAGCCATAAAGGGCATATGCATTTTTTCCCGAATATATTCAAGAAAATAAACATAATCCCTTTTCAGCCAAGGGCAACATTGTCGAAATTCTGTCGCTTTTCATGTGCTTTAAATATGACTCCAATCTACCTCTTGAAATCTGTTTCCTTCAATTCTGCCTTGCATTCAAATCCTCTTCACTGCCTTTCCTCAATATATTTCTGGATGATAGTTGTCCTTTATAATTCTGCAAGTGTGTGAATTGCTGTGCCCCTGATTTCCATTTTTCAACTCGCCTCTTTGTGAGCTGGCTGCAATACCGCAGGATGGCTTTAGGCCCTAGTCCTGTTCCGGGGCTTCAGGCTGAGCCTTTGGTTAATTATTCTTCCTGATGGGAAACTAGAGTGACATGTACCCATCCAAACACCTACAGCTAATCTCTCATTTATTTCCCCTCTTCCTGTTCATCCTCTGCACAGTTTGCAAACTGTGCATAACGGGAGGGTAAAGGCACTGACACTCCAAGTGGGGAGATTTTGAGTAATGCAGATGGAATGGCAAAGCCGAGCACGACAAAAGGAAAAATGAGGTACCTTTTAGAAAACTTTCCCAATTACAGAGTGTACCATCCACTGGGTTTCCCATGCATGTTTTAACTGGAGGAAGATTCCCTTAAACCTGGAGAGTTGGGACCACTAGAATGGGTAGCACACAGTATTGCTCTAAGTGGTGTTCTTTTGTTCACACAACCTCAGCAATCTTGTCAGCCCCAAGAGTCCAGTCTTATGTCTCATCCAGCTGTGGGTGTAAAAGTGGTCAATCTAGCTTGCATCACAGGCCCTGAACGTAATTTTTAAGACTTTCTCTCTGTTTTTGCATTTTGCTTTTGAAATTTATTTTTATAAGTGGGTTTAACTGAATTTCAGTGCTGTGTTCATGCCGTTATACACACACATGATTCCTTTATGGAGACATGAGAATGCATATGTTTTAAAATACTTAGAGTCAGACATATTCCTCTGCAATGAATAGGGGGTGTTGAGTCCAGTTCATTGTGCCGGAAGTAGGTGTTGTCTATTACATACATGGTTTATATAACGGTATCTGTGCTAATTTAAAACTGTGGTTTTATGCATCACCCCACCTCGGCTTTCCCATTAAGCAGGCAGAAGATGTTTTCTAAATGTGTGACTCTGTTGTGTTTGTAATTCAGTTCATGTGTAGTCATGTGTACATTCCCGCTATGAGTGATAACTTATGATAAGATTAGTTACTCTGTAATCTTTCCTAACTCAGTTCATGTGTAGCCATTTTTACAGGCCCTTCATAAGTGATATCTTATGATAAGTTTCTTTTTCTGTGTGACTTATTTCACTTGGAATCATTGTACCTGAATCCACTCTTTTTGCTGCTACTGGCCTTATGACATTGATTTCATGGCTGAGCGATATTCCATCATACGTAAGTACCACAATATCTTGAACCATTTTTGTCTTTCCTGGGATACTTAAGGTGTACCCAAATTGAGGTTCTTGAAAGCAGTGCAGCGCTAAATTTTAGGGTGGCTCTGTCTTATTGATTTTCAGTTTTCCCAAGGTATATTCCCTAGACTGGAACTGCCCTTGGCTGTGTAGCTCTGTTGTTTACTTGTTTTAGGGAACACAATGCACTCCTCCAGAGAGGCATTTGGCAACTTACATCCCGCCCATCAGCATAAGAAGGCTCCCTGTTCTCCAGGGCCTGTCTTGCCTTTCTGGTTTTTACACATTTTGTGGATGTCCCTTTTGACCGGTGGGAAGGGATACTTCTTTGTAGTGCAGATTTGCATTGCTGCTTGCTTGTTTGGCCAAAAATGGCGTATGCATTTTCTCCTGAATATACTCAGGAGAAAACGCATACACCCTTTTTGGCCAAGTGCATCATTGTCGAAGTTGTGCCACTCTTCCTGTGCTTGAAAGGTGATTCCAACGTACCTCTTGAAATCTGTTTCCTGCTATTCTGCCTCGTTTTAAAGTCCGCCTCTCTGCCTTCCCTCAAAAGATTTTTGGACGATAGTTGTCCTCTATTACTCTGCCAGTTTGTAAATTGCTGTGCCCCTGAGCTCCATTTTTCAACTCGTTTTTGTGAGCTGACAGCAAATCCAAAATTATGCTTCAAAACCTAAACTGGTTCCCGGCGGGTGGCTGAGACATTGGTTAATTCTACTTCCTGCCGGGCAATTAAAGTGACATGTACCTGTCCAAATGGCTAACAGCTACTCTCTCATTGGTTCTCCCTCTTCCCTTTCATCCTCTGCCAAATTGGCAACCTGTGCGAACCAGGAGGTTTCACGGGCTATCGCTCCAAGTTGGGAGATTGACAGTAAAGGCGTTGGAAGGTCAAACTGGAGCACAAGGAGAGGGACTATAAGTTGAGTTTTAGAAACCTTTCGTATTCACAGTTTGTCCATTCTCTAGGTTTCCCGTAAATGTTATGGCTGTAGTAATATTCCCTTACACAAGGAGAGTTGGGACACATGGAATGGGTGTCACATATTATTGCTTTAAAGGGTCTGCATTTGCTCACCCAGTCTCACCAAACCTCTCAGTCTCAAGTGTCCAGCCTTATGCCACATCCAGCTCTCGTTGTAGGTAGGGTCATTCCAGGTTTCATCAGAGCCCCTGAAGGAATTGTAAAGATTTTCCCTGTTTTTTTTTTTTTTTGTATTTGAAATTTCTTTTTGTACTGGGTTTCAGCTGATTCTCACTGCCATGTTTATGCCAGTTTAGACACACTTGATTCCCTTACGGTGACATATCAATACATAGGTTTTAAGATTCTTACTAGTCAGATATATACCTCTGCGCAGAATATTGGGTTTTGCGTCCCTTTCACTGATGAAGGTGTAGGTCTTGTCTATTCCGTATTTTGATTTTGGAATGGTACTTGTACTAATATCAAACTCTGGTTCTATGCATCACCCCACCTCTCCTTCCTCCTTAAGCAGGCATAAGTGTGTTTTCTAAATGTGAGACGCTGTTCCCTTTCCTAACTCAGTTCATGTGTAGCCATGTTACTGAAAATTCATAAGTGCTATCTTATGATAAGTTTGTATTTCAGTGTGACTTATTTCACTTAGAATCATCGTACCTGAATCCATTCATTTTCCTGTTACTGGCATTATGACATTGATTTCATGGCTGAGGGATAATCCATCGTACATAAGTACCACAATTTTTTGAATCATTTTTTTCTATCCTGGGATATTTAGAGAGTACTCAATTTGAGATTCTTGTAAGCAGTGCAGCCCTAAATTATGGGGTGGCTCTATCTTATTGATTTTCAGTTTTCCCAAGGTATATTCCCTAGACTGGAAGTGCCCTTGGCTCTGTAGCTCTGTTGTTTACTTGTTTTAGGGAACACAATGTACTCCTCCAGAGAGGCAGTTGGCAATTTATATCCCGCCCATCAGCATAACAAGGCTCCATGTTCTCCAGGGCCTCTCTAGGATTTCTGGTTTTTACACATTTTGTGGATATCCCTTTTGACTGGTGGGAATTGATACTATTTTGCTGTGCAGATTTGCATTGCCCACTTGCTTGCTTGGCCAAAAAGGGCGTATGCGTTTTCTCCTGAATATATTCAGGAGAAAATGCATACGCCCTTTCTGGCCAAGTGCATCATTTTCGAAGTTGTGCCCCTCTTCCTGTGCTTTACAGGTGATTCCAACGAACCACTTGAAATCTGTTTCCTGCTATTCTGCCTCGCTTAGAAGGTCGCCTCGTTGCCTTCCCTTAACAGATTTTTTGGACGATAGTTGTCCTTTATTACTGTGCCAGTTTGTGAATTGCTGTGCCCTTGAGCTCCATTTTCTAACTCGTTTTTAGTGAGCTGACCACAAGTCCAAAATTTTGTTTCAGGACCTATAATTGTTCACGGCGGGTGGCTGAGACTTTGGTTAATTCTTCTTCCTGCCAGGAATTTAGAGTGACATGTGCCCGTCCAAATGCCTAACAGCTACTCTTTCTTTGGTTCCCCCTTTTCCGTTTCATCCTCTTCCAAATTGGCAACCTGAGCAAACCAGGAGGTTAAAGGGGCTGTCTCTCCAAGTTGGGAGATTGATAGTTAAGCAGTTGGAAAGTCAAACCGGAGCACCAGGAGAGGGACAATTAGTTGAGTTTTAGAAACCTTTCGTATTCACTGTGTGTCCATTCTCTTGGTTTCCTGTACATGTTATAGCTGTAGTAATATTCCCTTCAACATGGAGAGTTGGGAACCCTGGAATGGGTGCCACGCATTATTGGTTTGAAGGGTCTGCATTTGCTAACCCAAATTCACCAATCCTCTCAGTCCCAAGTCTCGAGCCTTATGCCACATGAAGCTGTCGTTGTACTCAGGGTCATTCAAGGTTTCATCATAGACCCTGAAGGAATTGTAAAGAATTTCCCTGTTTTGTTGTTTTGTTTTTGAAATTCCTTTTTATAGTGGGTTTGAGCTGATTCTCACTGCCGTGTTTATGCCAGTCTAGACACACTTGTTTCCCTTACGGTGATATATCAATACATAGGTTTTAAGATTCTTACTAGTCAGATATATTCCTCTGTGTGAAGTATGGGGTCTTGATAACCTTTCAGTGAGGAATGTGTAGATCTTGTGTATTCTGTATTTTGTTTCTGGAATGGTGCATGTACTTATATCAAACTCTGGTTTTATGCAACACCCCACCTCTCCTTCCACTTTAAGCAGGCGTAAGAGTGTTTTCTAAATGTGAGACTCTGTTCTCTTTCCTAACTCAGTTCATGAGTAGCCATGTTTACAGGATTTTCATAAGTGATATCTTATGATAAGATTCTTTTTCTGTGTGACTTATTTCACTTAGAATCATCATATCTGAATCCATTCATTTTGCTGCTACTGGTCTTATGACATTGATTTCATGGCTGAGGGATATTCCATCATAACGTAAGTACGACAATTTTTTGAACCATTTTTATCTTTCACGGAATATTTAAGGTGTACCCAAGTTGTGGTTCTTGTCAGCAGTGCAGCCCTAAATTTTGGGGTGGCTCTGTCTTATTGATTTTCAGTTTGCCCAAGGTATATTCCCTAGACTGGAAGTGCCCTTGGCTCTGTAGCTCTGTTGTTTACTTGTTTTACGGAACACAATGCACTCCTGCAGAGAGGCAGTTGGAAATTTACATGCCTTCCTTCAGCATAACAAGGCTCCCTGTTCTCCAGGGCCTGTCTTGCCTTTCTGATTTTTACACATTTTTCCAATGTCCCTTTTGACGGGTGGGAAGTGATACTACTTTGTAGTGCAGATTTGCATTGCCCGCTTGCTTGCTTGGCCAAAAAGGGCGTATACGTTTTCTCCTGAATATATTCAGGAGAAATCACATACGCCCTTTTTGGCCAAGTGTATCATTGTCGAAGTTGTGCCACTCTTCCTGTGCTTTAAAGGCGATTCGAACGTACGTCTTGAAATCTGTTTCCTGCTATTCTGCCTCGCTTTCAAGGCCACCTCGTTGCCTTCCCTCAACAGATTTTTGGACGATAGTTGCCCTTTATTACTCCACCAGTTTGTGAATTGCTGTGCCCCTGAGCTCCATTTTTTAACTCGTTTTTTCGGAGCTGAACGCAAGTCCAATATTTTGGTTCAGGACCTGGTTCCCGGTGGGTGGCTGAGACTTTGTTCAATTCTTCTTCCTCCCGGGAAATAAGAGTGACATATGCCCGTCCAAATACCAAACAGCTACTCTCTCATTGGTTCTCCCTCTTCCCATTCATCCTCTGTGAAATTGGCAACCTGTGCGAAACAGGAGGTTAAAGGTGCTGTCTCTCCAGGTTGAGAGATTGATAGTAAAGCAGTTGGAAATTCAAACCGGAGGGCCAGGACAGGGACTATTCGTTGAGTTTTAGAGACCTTTCGTATTCACAGTGTGTCCATTCTCTAGGTTTCCCGTACATGTTATAGCTGTAGTAATATTCCCTTCAACCTGGAGAGTTGGGACCCATGGAATGGGTGCCATGAATTATTGCTTTAAAGGGTCTGCATTTGCTCACCCAATCTCACCAATCCTCTCAGTCCCATGTGTCCAGCTTTTGCTACCTCCAGCTGTCGTTGTAGATAGGGTCATTCCAGGTTTCATCAGAGACCCTGAAGAAATTGTAAAAAAATTCCCTGTTTTTTTGTTTTGTTTTTGAAATTCCTTTTTATAGTGGGTTTGACCTGATTCTCACTGCCATGTTTATGCCAGTCTAGAAACACTTTTTTCCCTTATGGAGACATATCAATACATAGGTTTTAAGATTCTTACTAGTCAGATATAATCCTCTGCGGGAAATATGGGGTTTTGAGTCCCTTTCACTGAGGAAGGTGTAGGTCTTGTCTACTCCATAGTTGGTTTATGGAACGGTACCTGTGCTTATATCAAACTCTGGTTTTATGCATCACCCCACCTCTCCTTCCCCTTTAATCAGGCATAAGAGTGTTTTCTAAATGTGAGACTCTGTTCTCTTTCCTAACTCAGTTCATGTGTAGCCATGTTTACAGGATCTTCATAAGTGATATCTTATGATACGTTTCTTTTTCTGTGTGACTTATTTCACTTAGAATCATCGTACCTGAATCCACTCATTTTGCTGCTTCTGGTCTTATGACATTGACAAAATGCTGAGGGATATTCCATCGTACGTAAGTACCAGAATTTTTTGAACCATTTTTATATTTCCAGGGATATGTAAGGTGTACCCAAGTTGAGGTTCTTGTAAGCAGTGCAGCCCTAAATTTTGGGGTGGCTCTGTCTTATTGATTTTCAGTTTTCCCAAGGTATATTCTTTAGACTCGAACTGCCCTTGGCTCTGTAGCTCTGTTGTTTACTTGTTTTAGGAAACACAGTGCACTCCTTCAGAGAGGCATTTCGCAATTTACATCCCGCCCATCAGCATAACAAGGCTCCCTGTTCTCCAGGGCCTGTCTTGCCTTTCTGGTTTTTACCCATTTTGTGGATGCCCCTAATGACCGGTGGGAAGTGATACTTCTTTGTAGTGCAGATTTGCATTGCCCGCCTGCTTGCTTGGCCAAAAAGGGCGTATGCGTTTTCTCCTGAATATATTCAGGAGAAAACGCATACGCCCTTTTTGGCCAAGTGCATCATTGTCGAAGTTGTGCCGCTCTTGCTGTGCTTTAAAGGCGATTCCAATGTACCTCTTGAAATCTGTTTTCTGCTATTCTGCCTCGCTTTCAAGTCCGCCTCATTGCCTTCCCTCAACAGACTTTTGGACGATAGTTGCCCTTTATTACTCTGCCAGTTTGTGAATTGCTGTGCCCCTGAGCTCCATTTTTTAACTAGTTTTATGTGAGCTGAATGCAAGCCCAATATTTTGGTTCAGGACATATATTGGTTTTCGGTGGGTGGCTGAGACTTTGGTTAATTCTTCTTCCTCCCGGTAAATAAGAGTTACATGTGCCCGTCCAAATGCCTAACAGCTACTCTCTCATTGGTTCTCCCTATTCCCTTTCATCCTCTGCCAAACTGGCCATCTGTGCGAACCAGGAGTTTAAAGGTGCTGTCTCTACAAGTTGGGAGATTGATAGTAAAGCAGTTGGAAAGTCAAACGGGAGAACCAAGAGAGGGACTATTCGTTGAGTTTTAGAAACCTTTCGTATTCACAGTGTGTCCATTCTCTAGGTTTCCCATACATGTTATAGCTGTAGTAATATTCCCCTCAACCTGGAGAGTTGGGACCCATGGAACGGGTGCCATGCATTACTGCTATATAGGGTATGCTTTTGCTCACCCAATCTCACCAATCCTCTCAGACCCATGTGTCCAGCCTTATTCCACATCCAGCTGTCATTGTAGATAGGGTCATTCCAGGTTTCATCAGAGACCCTGAAGGAATTGTAAAAAAATTCCCTATTTTTTGTTTTGTTTTTGAAATTACTTTTTAGATTGGGTTTCAGCTGATTCTCGCTGCCATGTTTATTCCAGTCTAGACACACTTGTTTCCCTTACGGAGACATATTAATACATAGGTTTTAAGTTACTTACTAGTCGGATATATTCCTCTGTGGGAAATATGGGATTATGAGTCCCTTTCACTGAGGAAGTTATAGGTCTTGTCTATTCCATAGTTGGTTTTTGGAACGGTACCTGTGCTTATATCAAACTCTGGTTTTATGCATCACCCCACCTCTCCTTCCCCCTTAAGAAGGCAAAAGAGTGTTTTCTAAATGTGAGACTCTGTTCTCTTTCCTAACTCAGTTCATGTGTAGCCATGTTTACAGGATCATCATAAGTGATATCTTATGTTAAGTTTCTTTTTCTGTGTGACTTATTTCACTTAGAATCATCGTACCTGAATCCACTCATTTTGCTGCTACTGGTTTTATGACATTGATTTCATGGCTGAGGGATATTCCATCGTACGTAAATACCACAACTTTTTGAACCATTTTTATATTTCCAGGGATATGTAAGGTGTACCCAAGTTGAGGTTCTTGTAAGCAGTGGAGCCCTAAATATTGGGGTGGCTCTGTCTTATTGATTTTCAGTTTTCCCAAGGTATATTCCCTAGACTCGAAGTGCCCTTGGCTCTGTAGTTCTGTTGTTTATTTGTTTTAGGGAACACAATGCACTCCTCCAGAGAAGCAGTTGGCAATTTACATCCCTCCCATCAGCATAAAAAGCCTCCCTGTTCTCCAGGGCCTGTCTTGCCTTTCTGGTTTTTACCCATTTTGTGGATGCCCGTAATGACCGGTGGGAAGTGATACTTCATTGTAGTTCAGATTTGCATTGCCCGCTTGCTTGCTTGGCCAAAAAGGGCGTATGCATTTTCTCCTGAATATATTCAGGAGAAAACGCATACGCCCTTTTTGGCCAAGTGCATCATTGTCAAAGTTGTGCCCCTATTCCTGTGTCTTAAAGGTGATTCCAACGTACCTCTTGAAATCTGTTTCCTGCTATTCTGCCTCGCTTATAAGTCCGCCTCGTTGCCTTCCCTCAACAGATTTTTGGACGATAGTTGCCCTTTATTATTCTGCCAGTTTGTGAATTGCTGTGCCCCTGAGCTACATTTCGTAAATCATTTTTTTGTGAGCTGAACGCAAGTTCAATATTTTTTTTCAGAACCTATACTGGTTTTCGGTGGGTGGCTGAGACTTTGGTTAATTCTTCTTCCTCACGGGAAATAAGAGTGACATGTGCCCGTCCAAATGCCTAACAGCTACTCTCTCATTGGTGCTCCCTCTTGCCTTTCATCCTTTGTCAAAATGGCAACCTGTGCCAACCAGGAGGGTAAAGGTGCTGTCTTCTCCAAGTTGGGAGATTGATAGTAAAGCAGTTGGAAAGTCCAACTGGAGCACCAGGAGAGGTACTATTCATTGAGATTTAGAAACCTTTCATATTCACAGTGTGTCCATTCTCTAGGTTTCCCATACATGTTATAGCTGTAGTAATATTCCCTTAAACCCGGAGAGTTGGGACCCATGGAATGTGTGCCATGCATTATTGCTTTATAGGGTCTGCATTTGCTCACCCAGTCTCACCAATCCTCTCAGTTCTATGTGTCCAGCCTTATGACACATGCAGCTCTCATTGTAGATAGGGTCATTACAGGTTTCATCAGAGACCCTGAAGGAATTGTAAAGAATTTCCCTTTTTTTTTGTTTTTCAAATTCATTTTTATAGTGGGTTTGAGCTGATTCTCGCTGCCATGTTTATGCCTGTCTAGACGCACTTGATTCCCTAAAAGAGACCTATCAATACATAGGTTTTAAGATTATTACTAGTCAGATATATTCCTCTGTGGGAAATATGGGGTTTCGAGTCCCTTTCACTGAGGAAGCTGTAGGTCTTGTCTATTCCATAGTTGGTTTTTTGAACGGTACTTGTGCTTATATCAAACTCTGGTTTTATGCATCACCCAACCTCTCCTTCCCCCTTAAGCAGGCATAAGAGTGTTTTCTAAATGTGAGACTCTCTTCTCTTTCCTAACTCAGTTCATGTGTAGCCATGTTTACAGGATCTTCATAAGTATTATCTTATGATAAGTTTCTTTTTCTGTGTGACTTATTTCACTTAGAATCATCGTACCTGAATCCTCTCATTTTTCTGCTACTGGTCTTATGACATTGATTTCATGGCTGAGGGATATTCCATCATACGTAAGTACCACAATTTTTTGAACAATTTTTATCTTTCCTGGGATACTTAAGGTGAACCCAAGTTGAGGTTCTTGTAAGCAGTGCAGCCCTAAATTTTGGGGTGGCTCTGACTTATTGATTTTCAGTTTTCCCAAGGTATATTCCCTAGACTCGAAGTGCCCTTGGCTCTGTAGCTCTGTTGTTTACTTGTTTTAGTGAACACAATGCACTCCTCCAGAGAGGCAGTTGGCAGTTTACATCCCGCCCATCAGCATAACAAGGCTCCCTGTTCTCCAGGGCCTGTCTTGCCTTTCCTGTTTTTACCCATTTTGTGGATGTCCCTTTTGACCGGTGGGAAGTGATACTTCTTTGTAGTGCAGATTTGCATTGCCCGCTTGCTTGCTTGGCCAAAAAGGGCGTATGCGTTTTCTCCTGAATATATTCAGGAGAAAACGCATACGCCCTTTTTGACAAAGTGCATCATTGTCTAAGTTGTGCACCTATTCCTTTGCTTTACAGGCGATTTCTATGTACCTCTTGAAATCTGATTCCTGCTATTCTGCCTCACTTTCAAGTCCGCCTCGTTGCCTTCCCTCAAAAGATTTTTGGACGATAGTTGCCCTTTATTACTCTGCCAGTTTGTAAATTGCTGTGCCCCTGATCTCCATTTTTAACTCGTTTTTTCTGAGTTGAACGCAAGTCCAATATTTTGGTTCAGGACCTATACTGGTTCCCGCTGGGTGGTTGAGACTTTTGTCAATTCTTCTTCCTCCCGGGAAATTAGAGTGACATGTGCCCGTCCAAATGCATAACAGCTACTCTGTCATTGTTTCTCCCACTTCCCTTTCATTCTTTGCCAAATTGGCAACCTGTGCGAACCAGGAAGTTAAAGGTGCTGTCTCTCCAAGTTGGGAGATTGATAGTAAAGCAGTTGGAATGTCAAACTTGAGCACCAGGAGAGGGACTATTCGTTGAGATTTAGAAACCTTTCGTATTCACAGTGTGTCCATTCTCTAGGTTTCCCGTACATGTTATAGCTGTAGTAATACTCCCTTCAACCTGGAGAGTTGGGACCTATGGAATGGGTGCCATGCATTATTGCTTTAAAGGGTCTGCATTTGCTCACCCAATCTCACCAATCCTCTCAGTCCCATGTGTCCAGCCGTATGCCACATCCAGCTGTCGTTGTAGATAGGGTCATTCCAGGTTTCATCAGAATCCCTGAAGGAATTGTAAAGAATTTCCCTGTTTTTTGGTTTTGTTTTTGAAATTCCTTTTTATAGTTGGTTTGAGCTGATTCTCACTGCCAGGTTTATGCCAGTCTAGACACACTTGATTCCCTTAAGGAGACATATCAATACATAGGTTTTAAGATTCTTACTAGTCAGATATATTCCTCTGCAGGAAATATGGGGTTTTGAGTGCCTTTCACTGAGGAAGGTGTAGGTCTTGTGTCTTCCATAGTTGGTTTTTGGAACGGTACCTGTGCTTATATCAAACTCTGGTTTTATGCATCACCCCACCTCTCCTTCCCCCTTAAGCAGGCATAAGAGTGTTTTCTAAATGTGAGACTCTGTTCTCTTCCCTAACTCAGTTCATGTGTAGCCATGTTTACAGGATCTTCATAAGTGATATCTTATGATAAGTTTCTTTTTCTGTGTGACCTATTTCACTTAGAATCATCGTACCTGAATCCACTCATTTTGCTGCTACTGGTCTTATGACATTGATTTTATGTCTGAGGGATATTCCATCGTATGTAAGTACCACGATTCTTTGAACCATTTTTATATTTCCTGGGATATTTAAGGTGTACCCAAGTTGACGTTCTTGTAAGCAGTGCAGGCCTAAATTTTTGGGTGGCTCTGTCTTATTGATTTTCAGTTTTCCCAAGGTATATTCCCTAGACTGGAAGTGCCCTTGGCTCTGTAGCTCTGTTGTTTACTTCTTTTAGGGAACACAGTGCAATCCTCCAGAGAGGCAGTTGGCAATATACATCCCGCCCATCAGCATAACAACGCTCCCTGTTCTCCAGGGCCTGTCTTGAATTTCTGGTTTTTACCCATTTTTTCGATGTTCCTGTGGACCGGTGGGAAATGATACTTCTTTGTAGTGCAGACTTGCATGAACGCTTGCTTGCTTGGCCAAAAAAACTGTATGCGTTTTCTACTGAATATACTCAGGAGAAAATGCTTAAGCCCTTTTTGGCCAAGTGCATCATTGTCGAAGTTGTGCCCCTCTTCCTGTGCTTTAAAGGTGATTCCAACGTAACTCTTGAAATCCGTTTCCGGCAATTCTGCCTGGCTTTCAAGTCTGCCTCGTGTCCTTCGCTCAACAGGTTTTTGGACGATAGTTGTCCTTTATTACTCTGCCAGTTTGTGAATTGCTGTGCCCCTGAGCTCCGTTTTTTAACTGTTTTTTTCTGAGCTGTACGCAAGTCCAATATTTTGGTTCAGGACATATACTGGTTCCCGGTGGGTGGCGGAGACTTTGGTCAATTCTTCTTCCTCCCGGGAAATAAGAGTGACATATGCCCGTCCAAATGCCTAACAGCTACTCTCTCATTGGTTCTCCCTCTTCCCATTCATCCTCTGCGAAATTGGCAACCTGTGCGAAACAGGAGGTTAAAGGTGCGGTCTCTCAAAGTTGGGAGATTGATAGTAAAACAGTTGGAAAGTCAAAGCGTAGCACCAGGAGAGGGACTATATGTTGAGTTTTAGAGACTATTCGTATTCCTAGTGTGTCCATTCTCTAGGTTTCCCATACATGTTATAGCTGTAGTAATATTCCCTTCAACCTGGAGAGTTGGGACCCATGGAATGGGTGCCATGCATTATTGTTTTAAAGGGTCTGCATTTGCTCACCCAATCTCACCAATCCTCTCAGTCCTATGTGTCCAGCCTTATGCCACATGCAGCTGTCATTGTAGATAGGGTCATTCCAGGTTTCATCAGAGACCCTGAAGGAATTATAAAGAATTTCCCTGTTTTTTGTTTTTCAAATTCCTTTTTATAGTGGGTTTGAGCTGATTCTCACTGCCATATTTATGCCAGTCTAGACGCACTTGATTCCCTGAAAGAGACATATCAATACATAGGTTTTAAGATTCTTACTACTCAGATATATTCCTCTGCGGGAAATATGGGGTTTTGAGTTCCATTCCCTGAGGAAGGTGTAGGTCTTGTCTATTCCATACTTGGTTTTTGGAACTCTACATGTGCATATATCTAACTCTGGTTTTATGCATCACCCCTCCTCTCCATCCCTCTTAAGCAGGCATAAGAGTGTTTTCTAAATGTGAGACTCTTTTCTCTTTCCTAACTCAGTTCATGTGTAGCCATGTTTACAGGATCTTCATAAGTGATATCTTATGATACGTTTCTTTTTCTGTGTGACTTATTTCACTTAGAATCATCGTACCTGTATCCACTCATTGTGCTGCTACTGGTCTTATGACATTGATTTCATGGCTGAGGGATATTCCATCATACGTAAGTACCACAATTTTTTGAACCATTTTTATATTTCCTGGGATATTTAAGGTGTACCCAAGTTGAGGTTCTTGTAAGCAGTGCAGCCCTAAATTTTGGGGTGGTTCTGTCTTATTGATTTTCAGTTTTCCCAAGGTATATTCCCTTGACTGGAAGTGTCCTTGGCTCTGTATCTCTGTTTTTTACTTGTTTTAGGGAACAGAATGCTCTCCTCCAGAGAGGCAGTTGGCAATTTACATCCCGCCCATCAGCATAACAAGGCTCCCTGTTCTCCAGGGCCTGTCTTGCCTTTCTGGTTTTTACATATTTTGTGGATATCCCTTTTGACCGGTGGGAAGTGATACTTCTTTGTAGTGAAGATTTGCATTGCCCACTTGCTTGCTTGGCCAAAAAGGGCATATGCATTTTCTCCTGAATATATTCAGGAGAAAATGCAAACGCCCTTTTTGGCCAAGTGCATCATTGTCGAAGTTGTGCCCCTCTTCCTGTGCTTTAAAGGCGATTCCAACGTACCTCTTGAAATCTGTTTCCTGCAATTCTGCCTCCCTTTAATTTTTGCCTCGTTGCCTTCCCTCAACAGAATTTTGGACGATAGTTGCCCTTTATTACTCTGCCAGTTTGTGAGTTGCTGTTCCCCTGAGCTCCATATTTAACTCGTTTTTTCTGAGCTGAACGCAAGTCAAATATTTTGGTTCAGAACATATCCTGGTTCCTGGTGTGTGGCTGAGACTTTGGTCAATTCTTCTTCCTCCCTGGAAATAAGAGTGACATATGCCCGTCCAAATGCCTAACAGCTACTCTCTCTTTGGTTCTTCCTCTTCCGTTTCATCCTCTGCCAAATTGGCAACCTGTGAGAACCAGGAGGTTAAAGGGGCTGTGTCTCCAAGTTGGGCGATTGATAGTAAAGCAGTTGGAATATCAAACTGGAGCACCAGGAGAGGGACTATTAGTTGAGTTTTAGAGACCTTTCGTATTCACAGTGTGTCCATTCTCTAGGTTTCCCGTACATGTAATAGCTGTAGTAATATTCCCTTCAACCTGGAGAGTTGGGACCCATGGAATGGGTGCCCCTCATTATTGCTTTAAACGGTTTGCATTTGCTCACCCAATCTCACCAATCCTCTCAGTCCCAAGTGTCCAGCCTTATGCCACATCCAGCTGTCATTGTAGATAGGGTCATTCCAGGTTTCATCAGAGACCCTGAAGGAATTGAAAGAAATTTCCCTTTTTTTTTGTTTTGTATTTGAAATTCCTTTTTATAGTGGGTTTGAGCTGATTCTCACTGTCATGTTTATGCCAGTCTAGACACACTTGATTCCCTTATGGAGACATATCAATACATAGGTTTTAAGATTCATACTTTTAAGATATATTACTCTGTGGTGAATATGGGGTGTTGAGTCCCTTTCACTGAGGAAGGTGTAAGTTTTGTCTATTTCGTATTTGGTTTTTGGAACGGTACCTGTACTAATATCAAACTCTGATTTTATGCATCACCCCACCTCTCCTTCCCCCTTAAGCAAGCATAAGCGTTTTTTTTTTTTAAATGTGTGTCTCTCTTTTCTTTCCTAACTCATTTCATGTGTAGCCATGTTTACAGGATCTTCATAAGTGCTATCTTATGATAAGTTTCTTTTTCTGTGTGACTTATTTCACTTAGAATTATCGTACCTGAATCCACTCATTTTGCTGCTACTGGCCTTATGACATTGATTTCATGGCTGAGGGATATTCCATCATATGTAAGTACCACAATTTCTTGAACCATTTTTGTCTTTCCTGGGATATTTAATGTGTACCCAAGTTGAGGTTTTTGTAAGCAGTGCAGCCCTGAATTTTGATGTGGATCTGTCTTATTTATTTTCAGTTTTCCCAAGGTATATTCCCTAGACTGGAAGTGCCCTTGGCTCTGTAGCTCTGTTGTTTACTTGTTTTAGGGAACACAATGCACTCCTCCAGAGAGGCAGTTGGCAATTTACATCCCGCCCATCAGCATAACAAGGCTCCCTGTTCTCCAGGGCCTGTCTTGCCTTTCTGGTTTTTACCCATTTTGTGGATGTCCCTTTTGACCGGTGGGAAGTGATACTTCTTTGTAGTGCAGATTTGCATTGCCCGCTTGCTTGCTTGTCCAAAAAGTGCATATGCGTTTTCTCCTGCATATATGCACGTGAAAACCCATATGCCCTTTATGGCCATTTCCATAATTTTCGAAGTTGTAATGCTTTTCCTGTGTTTAAAGGCGATTCCAATGTACCTCTTGAAATCTATTTCATGTCATTCTGCCTCATTTTCCCTTCTGCCTCGTGGCTTTCCCTCAACAGATTTTTCGAAGAGAGTAGTCCTTTATAACTCTGCAGGTTAGTGAATTGCTGTGGCCCTGAGCTCCATTTTTCAACTCGCGTTTTTGTGATCAGACCACAAATCAACAGTTTTGCTTCTGGACTTATACTGGTTCTGGGGGGCAGGCTGAGACTTTGGTTAATTCCTCTTTGTGATGGAAAATTAGAGTGACATGTGGCCGTCCAAATGCCTACAGCTACTCTCTCATTGGTTCTCTCTCTTCCCTTATATCCTCTGCACAATTTGCCAACTGTGCGTACCAGGAGGATATAGGGGCTGACTTTCCAAGTTGGGAGATTGATAGTAAAGCAGTTGGAATGTCAAACTGGAGCACAAGGAGAGAAAAAAGTAGTAGAGTTTTAGAAACCTTTCACCATCAGATGGTTTCCATTCTCTAGGTTCCCATACACGTTATAACTGTAGTGATATTCCCTTCTACCTGGAGAGATGGGAACCATGGAATGGGTGGCAGGCATTATTGCTTTAAAGGGTCTGCATTTTTTCACCCAATCTCATCAATCCTCTCAGTCCCAAGTGACCAGCCTTATGCCACATCCAGCTGTCATTGTAGATAGGGTCATTCCAGGTTTCATCAGAACCCCTGAAGGTATTGTGTAAGAATTTTACTGTTTTTATGTTTTGTTTTGAAATTCATTTTTATAGTGGGTTTGAGCTGATTCTCACTGCCATGTTTATGTCGTTCTAGACACACTTGGTTCCCTTACGGAGACATATCAATACATAGGTTTTAAAATTCTTACTACTCAGATATATTTCTCTGAGGGGAATAGGGATGTTGAGTTCCGTTCACTGAGGAAGGAGTAGGGCTTGTCTCTTCTGTTTTTGGATTATGGAACGGTACCTGTGCTAATATCAATCTTATGTTTTGTGCATCTCCCCACCTCTCTTTCCCCTTAAGCAAGCGTTAGATTGTTTTCTAAATCTGATACTCTGTTCTCTTCCCTAAATCAGTTCATATGTAGCCATGTTTACATTCCCTTCATAAGTGATACCTTATGTCAGAATGCACCATGGCCGTTCTCATAATAATGCTCCATGACCCCTGTCATCACAATGCACCATGCCCTGGTTATCAAAATGCTCCATGTCCCTTGTCATCACAATTCTCCACGTCCTTGTCATCACAGTGCTACATGACACTTCTCATCAAAATGTTACATGCTCTTGTCATCACAATTCTCCATCCACTTGACATTGCAATGCTCCATGCACTTGTCATCACAATGCTCCATGCACATGTCATCACAAAGCTCCATGCCCTTGTCATCACAATGCTCCATTACCTTTGTCATCAGAATCCTCCATGACACTTGGCATCACAATGCTCCATGCCATTGTCATCAGAGCGGGCCACTACATATGTCATCAGAATGCTCCCTGACACCTCTCTTCACAATACTGCATGACCTGGTCATCACAATGCTCCATGCCCTTGTCATCACAATGCGCCATTCCAACTGTCATCGCAATAATCCATGAAACATATTAGACCATTGTTCCATGCTCTTGTCATCACAATGCTCCATGCTCTTGTTATCACAATTCTTCATGACCCCTGTCATCACAATGCTCCATGACACTTGTCAGTATGTTCCTTGAACCCTGTCATGACAAGGCTCCATGCCTTTTTCATCACAATGTTCCATGCCCTTTCCATCACAGTGCTCCAAGACCCATGTAATCACAATGCTCCATGCCCTTGTCATCACAAAACTCAAGGACGCATGCCATCAGAATGCTCCTTGGTCTTCTCCTCACAATGTGCCATGCCCTTGTCATCACAATGTTCCAAGACCCCTGTAATCACAATGCTCCATGCCCCTTTTCATCAGTATGCTCCATGAGACTTGTCATCACAAGGCTCCATGGTTTTGTCATCACAATGCTCCAGGACCTTTTCATCACAATGCTTCTCGACCTTGTCATGAAAATTTTCAATGGCCCTTGTCATCATAATGCTCCAAGCCCTAATCATCAAAATGCTCCATTATATTTGTCCTCACATTTCTCCATTACATTTGGCTTCACAATGCTCCATGCCATTGTCATCACAATGGACCATGGCATATGTCATCAGAGTGCTCCCTGACACCTGTCTTCAAAATACTCCTTGACCTTCTCATCACAATGCTCCATGCCCTTGTCATCACAATGCACCATGCCCAATGTCATCACAATAATCCATGAAACTTGTCAGACCAATGCTCCATGCCCCTGTCAACACAATGCTCCATGCCCTTGTCATCACAATGCTCCATGACCCCTGTCATCACAATGCTCATTGACTCCAGTCATCACAATGATTCATAACGTTTGTCATCACAATTGTCCATGCGCGCATCATCACAAGGCTCTGTGACTTTTGTAACCACAATGTTCCATGAACTTTTCATCACAATTCTTTGTGACCCTTGTCATCACAATGCTCCATGTTTTTGTCAGAACAATGGTCTATGACCATTGTCATCACAATGTGCCATGCGCATTTCATCACAGCTGACCAAAAACATTTCATTGCAATTCTCCATAAACCTTCTAATCACAGTGGTCCATGGACTTCTCATCAAAATGCTCTCTCACAAGAGATATCACAATGTTCCATCACTAGTCATCACAATACTCCCTCACACCTGGAATCACAATGTTCCATGACCCTGTCATCACAGGGCTACATCCACTTATCTGCACAATGTTCCATGACCCCTGACATCACAATGTTCCATAACCCCTGTCAGCAAATGCTCCATGACCCTTTTCATCCGAAAGATCCAAGACCCCTGACATCCCAATGTTCTATAAACACTGCCATCACAATATTCCATTACAATTCTTATCAAATTGATGCATGACCCGTTCATCAAAATGCTCCCTGCCCTTCTCATCACAATGCACCATGCCCTTGTCATCAAAATGCTCCATGACTTGTCATCACAAATCTCCATGTCCCATGGCATCACAATGCTCCATGTCACTGTCATCACAATGCTCCCTGAACCCTCTCATCACATTGCTCCATGTCCTTGTCATCACAAAGCTCCATGACACTTGTCATCACAATGCTCGATGCCCTTCTCATGACAATGCTCCATGCCTTTTTCATTACAATCCTGCATGACCCATGTATCACAGTGTTCCGTGCCCTTGTCATCACAATGCTCCATGCCCACTCTCATCACAATAATCCATGAAACATTTCAGACCAATGTTCCATACCCTTCTCATTAAAATGCTCCATTACCCCTGTCATAACAATGCACCATGACTCTTGGCATCACAATGTTCCACTACCTAGTCATCACAAGGTTCCATGACACTTGTCATCACAAAGCTCAAGACCCCAGAAATCAAAATGCTGCATGCCCTTGTCATCACAAAGCTCCATGACGCATGTCATCAGAAAGTTCCATGGCCTTCTCATCACAATGCTCCATTCCCATGTCATCACAATGCTCCAAGACCCTTGTAATCACAGTGCTCCATGACCCTTTTCATCTCAAAGCTCCATGAACCCTGTCATCACAATACACCATGCCCATCATCATAATGCTTCAGGCTATTGTCATCACAATGAAATCAGTATTCTCCATGACCTCTGTCATCATAATGCTCCAAAGCCTTGTGATCACAATGTTCAATAACACTTCTCATCTCAACACCCCATGACACTCATCATCACAATTATCCATGGTCTTCTCATCACAATGCTCCATGATCGTTGTCATCACAATGCTCAATACACTTGTCATCACAATGCTCCCTGACACTTCTCGTCAGTATGCTCCTTGAACCCTGTCATGACAAGGTTCCATGCCTTTTTCATCACAGTGATCCATGCCCTATTCATCACAATGCTCCAAGATCCCTGTAATCACAATGCTCCATGCCTTTGTCATTAAAAAGCTCCATGACACATGTCATCAGCATGCTTCATGGCCTTCTCATCACAATGCTCCATGCCCTTCTCATCACAGTGCTCCAAGACCCCTGTAATCACAATGCTCCATGACCCTTTTCATCAGAATGCTCCAAGGCCCCTTTAATCACAGTGCTCCATGCCCTTTTCGTCACAAAGCTCCATGACACATGTCATCAGAAAGTTCCATGGCCTTCTCATCACAATGGTCCATGCCCTTGTCATCACAATACTCCAAGACCCCTGTATTCAAAATGCTCCATGCCCCTTTGCATCTCAATGCTCCATGAACCCTGTCATCACAATGCACCATGCCCATCATCATAATGCTTCAGGCTATTGTCATCACAATTAAATCAAAATTATCCATGACCTCTGTCATCATAATGCTCCAAACCCTTGTGATCACAATGTTCCATAACACTTATCATCACAAATCCCCATGACGCTCATCATCACAATTATCCATGGTATTCTCATCACAATGCTCCATGACCTTTGTCATCACAAGGCTCAATACACTAGTCATCACAATGCTCCCTGACACTTGTCGTCAGTATGCTCCTTGAACCCTGACATGACAAGGCTCCATGACTTTTTCATCACAATGATCCGTGCCCTTTTCATCACAATGCTCCAAGATCACTGTAATCACAATGCTCCAAGTCCTTGTCATCACAAAACTTTATGAAGCATGTCATCAGAATGCTCCATGGCTTTCTCATCACAATGCTCCATGCCCTAGTCATCACAATGCTCCAAGACCCCTGTAATCACAATGCTCCATGCCCCTTTTCGTCAGAATTCTCCAAGAGACTTGTCATCACAAGTCTCCATGGTCATCTCATCACAATGCTCCAGGACCTTGTCATCACCGTGCTTCATTCCCTTGTCATCACAATGCTCCATGACCCCTGTCATCACAATACTCCATGAACATTTTCAGCCCATTGCTCCATGACACTTGTCATCACAATGATCCATGCCCTTGTCATCCCTATGCTCCATGACCCCTGTATTCACAATGCTCCGTGATGCTTGTCATCACAGTGCTCCATGACACCTGTCATCACAAAGCTCCATGCCTTTGTCAGCAAAATGCTACATGATCTTGTCATTACAATGCTCTATGCGCTTGTCATCACAATACTCCATTACCATTGTCATCACAATCCTCCAAGAACATTGGGATCACATTGCTTCATGCCCTAGTCATCACAATGTTCCATGCTCCCTGAAATCAAAATGATCCATGACCTCTGTCATCGCAATGCTCCAAACACTTGTGATCACATTGTTCCATAACACTTGTCATCACAATGCTCCATGATGCCTGTCATCACAATACTCCATGCCTTTGTCATCACAATGCTCCAAGACCCCTGTAATCACAATGCTCCATGCCCCTTTTCATCAGAATGCTCCATGAGACTAGTCATCACAAGTCTCCATGGTCTTCTCATCACAATGTTCCAGGACCTTGTCATCACAAAGCTCCATGACCCCTGTCATTACAATACTCCATGAACATTTTCAGCCCAATTCTCCATGACCCTTGTCATCACAATACTCCATGAACATTTTCAGCCCAATTCTCCATGACCCTTGTCATCACAATGATCCATGCCCTTGTCATCCCTATGCTCCATGACCCCTGTATTCACAATGCTCCGTGACGCTTGTCATCACAGTGCTCCATGACCCCTGTTATCACAATGCTCCATGTCTTTGTCAGCAAAATGCTACATGACCTTGTCATTACAATGCTCTATGCGCTTGTCATCACAGTACTCCATTACCATTGTCATCACAATCCTCCATGAACCTCGGGATCACTTTTCTTCATGCCCTTGTCATCACAATGCTCCATGCTCCTTGAAATCAAAATGATCCATGACCGCTGTCATCACAATGCTTCAAACCCTTGTGATCACAATGTTCCATAACAATTGTCATCACAACGCTCCATGATGCCTGTCATCACAATACTCCATGCCCTTTTCATCACAATGCTCCATGACCTTTGTCATCACAATTCTCAATACACTTGTCATCACAATGCTCCCGGACACTTGTCATCAGAATGCTCCGTGAACCCTGTCACGAAAAGGCTCCATGTCTTTTTCATCACAAAGCCCCATGCAATTCTCATCACAATGCTCCATGCCATTGTCATCAAAATACTCCACAATCTTGTCATCAGAATGCTCCATGACCCTTGTCATCACAATTCTCCATGCACTTGTCAGCACAATGCTCCCTGACCCTTGTCATCACAATGCTCCAAGCCATTGTCATCACAATGCTCCATTACCTTTTTCATCAGAATCCTCCATGACACTTGGCATCACAGTGATCCATGCCATTGTCATCACAATGGGCCATTACATATGTCATCACAATGCTCCCTGACACCTCTCTTAACAATACTGCATGACCTGGTCATCACAATGCTCCATGCCCTTGTCTTCACAATGCGCCATTCCCACTGTCATCACAATAATCTCTGAAACTTATTAGAGCAATGCTCCATGCGCTTTTCATCACAATGCCCCATGACCCCTGTCATCACAATGCTCCGTGACTCCAGTCATCACAATGTTTCATAACGTTTGTCATCAGAATGGTCCATGCCCGCGTCAACACAAGGCTCTGTGACATTTGTAACCACAATGCTCCATGAACATTTCATCACAATTCTCCGTGAACCTTGTCATCACAATGCTCCATGTCTTTTTCAGAACAATGCTCCATGACCCTTGTCATCACAATGTGCCATGTCCTTTTCATCACAATGATCCACAACCTTGTCATCGCTATGCTCCATAAACCTTGTAATCCCAATGCTCCATGCACTTCTCATCCAAGTGCTCTCTCACATGAGATATCACAATGTTCCATCACTAGTCATCACAATCCTCCCTCACCCCAGTTATCACAATGTTCCATGACCCCTGTCATCACAATGCTACATACCCTTATCAGCAAAATGTTCCATGACCCATGGCATCACAATGTTCCATAACACCTGTCATCAAAATGCTCCATCACCCTTTTCATCGCAAAGATCCAGGACCCCTGGCATCACAATATTCTATAACCCCTGTCATCAAAATGTTCCATTACAATTTTCATCAAATTGCTGCATGACCATGTCATCAAAATGCTCTCTGCCCTTCTCAACACAATGCACCACACCCTTGTCATCAAAATGCTCCATGACCTATGTCATCACAAAGCTTCATGACCCTTGGCATCACAATGCTCCATGACATTGTCATCACAATGCTCCATGAACACTCTCATCACATTGCTCCATGCCCTTGTCATCACAAGGCTCCATGACCCTTGTCATCACAATGCTCCAAGACCCCTCTAATCACAATGGTCCATGCCCTTGTCATCACAAAGCTCCATGACGCATGTCATCAGAATGTTCCATGGACATCTCCTCAGAGTGCTCCATGCCCTTGTCATGACAAAGCTCCAAGACCCCTGTAATCACAATGCTCCATGGACATTTTCATCAGAATGCTCCATGAGACTTGTCATCACAAGCCACCATGGTCATCTCATCACAAAGCTCCAGGACCTTGTCATCACCACGCTCCATTCCCTTGTCATCACAATGCTCCATGACACCTGTCATCACAATATTCCATGAAAATTTTCACCCCAATGCTCCCTGACCTTCTCATCACAATGTGCCATAACCAATATCATCACAATGCTCCATGACCAGTGTCATCACAACACTCCATGAAACCTGACAACACAATGATCCAGGACACTTGTCAGCACAATGCTCCAAGACCGCTGTAATCACAATGCTCCATGCCACTTTTCATCAGAATGCTCCTTGAGAATTGTCATCACAAGTCTCCATGGTCATCTCATCACAATGCTCCAGGACCTTGTCATCACCGTGCTTCATTCCCTTGTCATCACAATGCTCCATGACCCCTGTCATCACAATACTCCATGAACATTTTCAGCCCATTGCTCCATGACACTTGTCATCACAATGATCCATGCCCTTGTCATCCCTATGCTCCATGACCCCTGTATTCACAATGCTCCGTGATGCTTGTCATCACAGTGCTCCATGACACCTGTCATCACAAAGCTCCATGCCTTTGTCAGCAAAATGCTACATGATCTTGTCATTACAATGCTCTATGCGCTTGTCATCACAATACTCCATTACCATTGTCATCACAATCCTCCAAGAACATTGGGATCACATTGCTTCATGCCCTAGTCATCACAATGCTCCATGCTCCCTGAAATCAAAATGATCCATGACCTCTGTCATCGCAATGCTCCAAACACTTGTGATCACTTTGTTCCATAACACTTGTCATCACAATGCTCCATGATGCCTGTCATCACAATACTCCATGCCTTTGTCATCACAATGCTCCAAGACCCCTGTAATCACAATGCTCCATGCCCCTTTTCATCAGAATGCTCCATGAGACTAGTCATCACAAGTCTCCATGGTCTTCTCATCACAATGTTCCAGGACCCTGTCATCACAAAGCTCCATGATCCCTGTCATTACAATACTCCATGAACATTTTCAGCCCAATTCTCAATGACCCTTGTCATCAAAATGATCCATGCCCTTGTCATCCCTATGCTCCATGACCCCTGTATTCACAATGCTCCGTGACGCTTGTCATCACAGTGCTCCATGACCCCTGTTATCACAATGCTCCATGTCTTTGTCAGCAAAATGCTACATGACCTTGTCATTACAATGCTCTATGCGCTTGTCATCACAGTACTCCATTACCATTGTCATCACAATCCTCCATGAACCTTGGGATCACTTTTCTTCATGCCCTTGTCATCACAATGCTCCATGCTCCTTGAAATCAAAATGATCCATGACCGCTGTCATCACAATGCTTCAAACCCTTGTGATCACAATGTTCCATAACACTTGTCATCACAACGCTCCATGATGCCTGTCATCACAATATTCCATGCCCTTTTCATCACAATGCTCCATGACCTTTGTCATCACAATTCTCAATACACTTGTCATCACAATGCTCCCTGACACTTGTCATGAGAATGCTCCGTGAACCCTGTCACGAAAAGGCTCCATGTCTTTTTCATCACAAAGCCCCACGCAATTTTCATCACAATGCTCCATGCCATTGTCATCAAAATACTCCACAATCTTGTCATCAGAATGCTCCATGACCCTTGTCATCACAATTCTCCATGCACTTGTCAGCACAATGCTCCCTGACCCTTGTCATCACAATGCTCCAAGCCATTGTCATCACAATGCTCCATTACCTTTTTCATCAGAATCCTCCATGACACTTGGCATCACAGTGATCCATGCCATTGTCATCACAATGGGCCATTACATATGTCATCACAATGCTCCCTGACACCTCTCTTAACAATACTGCATGACCTGGTCATCACAATGCTCCATGCCCTTCTCTTCACAATGCGCCATTCCCACTGTCATCACAATAATCTCTGAAAATTATTAGAGCAATGCTCCATGCGCTTTTCATCACAATGCCCCATAACCCCTGTCATCACAATGCTCCGTGACTCCAGTCATCACAATGTTTCATAAGGTTTGTCATCAGAATGGTCCATGCCCGCGTCAACACAAGGCTCTGTGACATTTGTAACCACAATGCTCCATGAACTTTTCATCACAATGCTCCGTGAACCTTGTCATCACAATGTGCCATGTCCTTTTCATCACAATGATCCACAACCTTGTCATCGCTATGCTCCATAAACCTTGTAATCCCAATGCTCCATGCACTTCTCATCCAAGTGCTCTCTCACATGAGATATCACAATGTTCCATCACTAGTCATCACAATCCTCCCTCACCCCAGTTATCACAATGTTCCATGACCCCTGTCATCACAATGCTACATCCCCTTATCAGCAAAATGTTCCATGACCCATGGCATCACAATGTTCCATAACACCTGTCATCAAAATGCTCCATCACCCTTTCCATCGCAAAGATCCATGACCCCTGGCATCACAATGTTCTATAACCCCTGTCATCAAAATGTTCCATTACAATTTTCATCAAATTGCTGCATGACCATGTCATCAAAATGCTCTCTGCCCTTCTCAACACAATGCACCACACCCTTGTCATCAAAATGCTCCATGACCTATGTCATCACAAAGCTTCATGACCCTTGGCATCACAATGCTCCATGACATTGTCATCACAATGCTCCATGAACACTCTCATCACATTGCTCCATGCCCTTGTCATCACAAGGCTCCATGACCCTTGTCATCACAATGCTCCAAGACCCCTCTAATCACAATGGTCCATGCCCTTGTCATCACAAAGCTCCATGACGCATGTCATCAGAATGTTCCATGGACATCTCCTCAGAGTGCTCCATGCCCTTGTCATGACAAAGCTCCAAGACCCCTGTAATCACAATGCTCCATGGACATTTTCATCAGAATGCTCCATGAGACTTGTCATCACAAGCCACCATGGTCATCTCATCACAAAGCTCCAGGACCTTGTCATCACCACGCTCCATTCCCTTGTCATCACAATGCTCCATGACACCTGTCATCACAATATTCCATGAAAATTTTCACCCCAATGCTCCATGACCTTCTCATACCAATGCACCATGACCCCTGTATTCACAATGCTCCGTGACGCATGTCATCACAGTGCTCCATGACCCCTGTCATCACAATGCTCCATGCCTTTGTCAGCAAAATGCTACATGACTATATCATTACAATGCTCTACGTGCTTGTCATCACAATACTCCATTACCATTGTCACCACAATCCTCCATGAACCTTGGGATCACATTGCTTCATGCCCTTGTCATCACAATGCTCCATGCTCCTTGAAATCAAAATGATCCATGACCTCTGTCATCACAATGCTCCAAACCCTTGTGATCACAATGTTCCATAACACTTTTCATCACAACGCTCCATGATGCCTGTCATCACAATACTCCATGCCATTTTCATCACAATGCTCCATGATCGTTGTCATCACAATTCTCAGTACACTTGTCATCACAATGCTCCATGACACGTGTCGTCAGAATGATCCTTGAACCCTGTCACGAAAAGGCTCCATGCCTTTTTCTTCACAAAGCCCCATGCCATTTTCATCACAATGCTCCCTGCCATTGTCATCAAAATAATCCACAAGTTTGTCATTAGAATGCTCCATGACCATTGTCATCACATTTCTCCATGCACTTGTCAGCACAATGCTCCCTGACCCTTGTCATCACAATGCTCCGAGCCATTGTCATCACAATGCTCCATTACCTTTGTCATCAGAATCCTCCATGACACTTGGCATCACAATGCTCCATGCCATTGTCATCACATTGCGCCATTACATATGTCATCACAATGCTCCCTGACACCTCTCTTCACAATATTGCATGACCTGGTCATTGCAATTTTCCATGCCCTTGTCATCACAATGCGCCATTCCAACTGTCATCACAATAATCCATGAAACTTATTAGACCAATGCTCGATGCCCTTGTCATCACAATGTTCCAAGACCCCTGTAATCAGAATGCTCCATGCCCCTTTTCATTAGTATGCTCCATGAGACTTGTCATCACACGGCTCCCGGGTTTTCTCATCACAATGCTCCAGGAACTTGTCATCACAATGCTTAACGACATTGTCATGAAAATTCTCAATGGCCCTTGTCATCATAATGCTGCAAGCCCTAGTCATCACAATGCTCCATTATATTTGTCATCACAATCCTCCATTACATTTGGCATCACAATGCTCCCTGCCATTGTCATCGCAATGGACCATGACATATGCCATCACAATGCTCCCTGACACCTGTCTTCACAATAGTCCCTGGCCTTCTCATCACAATGCTCCATGCCCTTGTCATCACAATGCACCATGTCCACTGTCATCACAATAATCTAGGAAACATGTCAGACCAATGTTCCATGCCCCTGTCATCACAAAGCTCCATGCCCTTTTCATCAAAATGCTCCATGACTCCTGTCATCACAAGGCTCCCTGACTCCAGTCATCACAATGCTTCATAACGTTTGTCATCACAACGGTCCATGCCCGCGTCATCACAAGGCTCTGTGACCTTTGTAACCCAAATGCTCCGTGAACATTTCATCACAATGCTCTGTGACCCTTGTCATCACAATGCTCCATGTCTTTGTCAGAACAATGCTCCATGACCCTTGTCATCACAATGTTCCATGTGATTTTCATCACAATGATCCACAACCTTTTCATCGCTATGCCCCATAAACATTGTAATCACAATGCTCCATGCACTTTTCATCCAAATGCTCTCTCACATGAGATATCACAATGTTCCATCACTAGTCAACACACTCCGCCCTCACCCCTGTAATCACAATGTTCCATGACCCCTGTCATCACAATGCTACATCCCCTTATCAGCACAATGTTCCATGACACCTGACATCACAATATTCCATAACCCCTGTCATCAAAGTGCTCCTTGACCCATTTCATCCCAAAGCTCCATGACCCCTGGCATCACAATGTTCTATAACCCCTGTCAACAAAATGTTTCATTACACTTTTCATCAAATTGCTGCATGACCCTGTAATCAAAATGCTCCCTGCCCTTCTCATAACAATGCACCACACCCTTGGCATCAATATGCTCCAAGACCTTTGTCATCACAAAGCTAAATGACCCTTGGAATCACAATGCTCCATTCCATTGTCATCACAAAGCTCCATGACGCATGTCATCAGAATGTTCCATGGCCTTCTCCTCACAGTGCTCCATGCCCTTGTCATCACAATGCTCCAAGACCCCTGTAATCACAATGCTCCATGCCCCTTTTCATCAGAATGCTCCATGAGACTTGTCATCACAAGTCTCCATGGTCGTCTCATCACAATGCTCCAGGACCTTGTCATCACCATGCTCCATTCCCTTGTCATCACAATGCTCCATGACCCCTGTCATCACAATACTCCATGAATATTTTTAGCCCTATGCTCCATGACCTTCTCATCACAATGCTCCATGACCATTATCATCACAATGCTGCAAGACCACAGTCATCACAACACTCCATTACACCTGACAACACAATGATCCGGGACTCTTGTCATCACAATGCTCCAAGACCTCTGGAATCACAATGCCCCATGACCCCTGTCATCACAATACTCCATTAACATTTTCAGCCCAATGCTCCATGACACTTGTCATCCCAATGATCCATGCCCTTGTCATCCCAATGCTCCATGACCCCTGTATTCTCAATGCTTCGTGATGCTTGTCATCACAGTGCTCCATGACACCTGTCATCACAATGCTCCATGCCTTTGTAAGCAAAATGCTACATGACCTTGTCATTACAATGCTCTATGCGCTTGTCATCACAATACTCCATTACCAATGTCATCACAATCCTCCAAGAACATTGGGATCTCATTGCTTCATGCCATAGTCATCACAATGCTCCATGCTCCTTGAAATCAAAATGATCCATGACCTCTGTCATCGCAATGCTCCAAACACTTGTGATCACAATGTTCCATAACACTTGTCATCACAACGCTCCATAATGCCTGTCATCACAATACTCCATGCCCTTGTCGTCACAATGTTCCATGACCCTTGTCATCACAAAATGCCATGTGTTTTTCATCACAGTGATCCAGAACCTTGTCATCGCTATGCTCCATAAACCTTGTAATCACAATGCTCCATGCACTTCTCATCCAAATGCTCTCTCACATGAGATATCACAATGTTCCATCACTAGTCATCACAATCCTCCCTCACCCCAGTTATCACAATGTTCCATGACCCCTGTCATCCCAATGCTACATTCCCTTATCAGCACAATGTTCCCTGACCCCTGACATCACAGTGTTCCATAACGCCTGTCATCAATATGTTCCATGACACTTTACATCCCAAAGCTCCATGACCCCTGGCATCACAATATTCTATAACCCCTGTCATCAAAAGTTTCCATTACATTTTACATCAAATTGCTGCATGACCCTCTCATCAAAATGCTCCCTGCCATTCTCATCCCAATGCACCACACACTTGTCATCTAAATGCTCCATGACCTTTGTCATCACAAAGCTCCATGACCCTCGGCATCACAATGCTCCATGTCATTGTCATCACAATGTTCCATGAACCCTCTCATCACATTGCTCCATGCCCTTGTCATCACAAAGCTCCATGACACTTGTCATCATAATGCTCGATGTCCTTCTCATCACAATGCTCCATGCCGTTTTCATTACAACCCCCATGACGCATGTATCACAGTGTACGTGCCCTTGTCATCACAATGCTCCATGCCCCCTCTCATCACAATAATCCATGAAACATTTCAGACCAATGCTCAATGCCCTTCTCATCACAATGCTCCATTTCCTCTGTCATAACAATGCTTCATGACCCCTGCCATCACAATGTTCCAAGGCCTTGTCATCACAAGGCTCCATGACCCTTGTCATCACAATGATCCAAGACCCCTGTAATCACAATGCTCCATGCCATTGTCATCACAAAGCTTCATGATGCATGTCATCAGAATGTTCCATGGCCTTCTCCTCACAGTGCTCCATGCCCTTGTCATCACAATGCTCCAAGACACCTGTAATCACAATGCTCCATGCCCCTTTTCATCAGAATGCTCCATGAGACTTGTCATCACAAGTCTCCTTGGTCTTCTCATCACAATGCTCCAGGACCTTATCATCACCACGCTCCATTCCCTTGTCATCACAATGCTCCAGGACACCTGTCATCACAATATTCCATGAAAATTTTCACCCCAATGCTCCATGACCTTCTCATCACAATGTGCCATGACCAATATCATCACAATGCTCTATGACCACTGTCATCACAACACTCCATGAAAACTGACAACACAATGATCCAGGACTTTTGTCATCACAATGCTCCAAGACCCCTGTAATCACAATGCTCCATGCCACTTTTCATCAGAATGCTCCTTGAGACTTGTCATCACAAGTCTCCATGGTCATCTCATCACAATGCTCCAGGACCTTGACATCACCGTGCTTCATTCCCTTGTCATCACAATGCTCCATGACCCCTGTCATCACAATACTCCATGAACATTTTCAGCCCAGTGCTCCATGACACTTGTCATCACAATTATCCATGCCCTTGTCATCCCTATGCTCCATGACCCCTGTATTCACAATGCTCCGTGATGCTTGTCATCACAGTGCTCCATGACACCTGTCAACACAAAGCTCCATGCCTTTGTCAGCAAAATGCTACATGATCTTTTCATTAAAATGCTCTATGCGCTTGTCATCACAATACTCCATTACCATTGTCATCACAATCCTCCAAGAACATTGGGATCGCATTGCTTCATGCCCTAGTCATCACAATGCTCCATGCTCCCTGAAATCAAAATGATCCATGACCTCTGTCATCGCAATGCTCCAAACACTTGTGATCACATTGTTCCATAACACTTGTCATCACAATGCTCCATGATGCCTGTCATCACAATACTCCATGCCCTTGTCATCACAATGCTCCAAGACCCCTGTAATCAAAATGCTTCATGCCCCTTTTCATCAGAATGCTCCATGAGACTAGTCATCACAAGTCTCCATGGTCTTCTCATCACAATGTTCCAGGACCTTGTCATCACAATGCTCCAGGACACCTGTCATCACAATATTCAATGAACATTTTCAGCCCAATGCTCCATGACCTTCTCATACCAATGCTCCATGACCCCTGTATTCACAATGCTCCATGACGCTTGTCATCACAGTGCTCCATGACCCCTGTCATCACAATGCTCCATGCCTTTGTCAGCAAAATGCTACATGACCTTGTCATTACAATGCTCTATGTGCTTGTCATCACAATACTCCATTACCATTGTCATCACAATCCTCCATGAACCTTGGGATCACATTGCTTCATGCCCTTGTCATCACAATGCTCCATGCTCCTTGAAATCAAAATGATCCATGACCTCTGTCATCACAATGCTCCAAACCCTTGTGATCACAATGTTCCATAACACTTTTCATCACAACGCTCCATGATTCCTGTCATCACAATACTCCATGCCCTTTTCATCACAATGCTCCATGACCGTTGTCATCACAATTCTCAATACACTTGTCATCACAATGCTCCCTGACACGTGTCGTCAGAATGATCCTTGAACCCTGTCACGAAAAGGCTCCATGCCTTTTTCTTCACAAAGCCCCATGCCATTTTCATCACAATGCTCCATGCCATTGTCATCAAAATACTCCACAAGTTTGTCATTAGAATGCTCCATGACCATTGTCATCAGAATTCTCCATGCACTTGTCAGGACAATGCTCCCTGACCCTTGTCATCACAATGCTCCGAGCCATTGTCATCACAATGCTCCATTACCTTTGTCATCAGAATCCTCCATGACACTTGGCATCACAATGCTCCATGCCATTGTCATCACATTGGGCCATTACATATGTCATCACAATGCTCCCTGACACCTCTCTTCACAATATTGCATGACCTGGTCATTGCAATTTTCCATGCCCTTGTCATCACAATGCGCCATTCCAACTGTCATCACAATAATCCATGAAATTTATTAGACCAATGCTCGATGCCCTTGTCATCACAATGTTCCAAGACCCCTGTAATCAGAATGCTCCATGCCCCTTTTCATCAGTATGCTCCATGAGACTTGTCATCACACGGCTCCCGGGTTTTCTCATCACAATGCTCCAGGAACTTGTCATCACAATGCTTCACGACATTGTCATGAAAATTCTCAATGGCCCTTGTCATCATAATGCTCCAAGCCCTAGTCATCACAATGCTCCATTATATTTGTCATCACAATCCTCCATTACATTTGGCATCACAATGCTCCCTGCCATTGTCATCGCAATGGACCATGACATATGCCATCACAATGCTCCCTGACACCTGTCTTCACAATAGTCCCTGGCCTTCTCATCACAATGCTCCATGCCCTTGTCATCACAATGCACCATGTCCACTGTCATCACAATAATCTAGGAAACATGTCAGACCAATGTTCCATGCCCCTGTCATCACAAAGCTCCATGCCCTTTTCATCAAAATGCTCCATGACTCCTGTCATCACAAGGCTCCCTGACTCCAGTCATCACAATGCTTCATAACGTTTGTCATCACAACGGTCCATGCCCGCGTCATCACAAGGCTCTGTGACCTTTGTAACCCAAATGCTCCGTGAACATTTCATCACAATGCTCTGTGACCCTTGTCATCACAATGCTCCATGTCTTTGTCAGAACAATGCTCCATGACCCTTGTCATCACAATGTTCCATGTGATTTTCATCACAATGATCCACAACCTTTTCATCGCTATGCCCCATAAACATTGTAATCACAATGCTCCATGCACTTTTCATCCAAATGCTCTCTCACATGAGATATCACAATGTTCCATCACTAGTCAACACACTCCGCCCTCACCCCTGTAATCACAATGTTCCATGACCCCTGTCATCACAATGCTACATCCCCTTATCAGCACAATGTTCCATGACACCTGACATCACAATATTCCATAACCCCTGTCATCAAAGTGCTCCTTGACCCATTTCATCCCAAAGCTCCATGACCCCTGGCATCACAATGTTCTATAACCCCTGTCAACAAAATGTTTCATTACACTTTTCATCAAATTGCTGCATGACCCTGTAATCAAAATGCTCCCTGCCCTTCTCATAACAATGCACCACACCCTTGGCATCAATATGCTCCAAGACCTTTGTCATCACAAAGCTAAATGACCCTTGGAATCACAATGCTCCATGCCATTGTCATCACAAAGCTCCATGACGCATGTCATCAGAATGTTCCATGGCCTTCTCCTCACAGTGCTCCATGCCCTTGTTATCACAATGCTCCAAGACCCCTGTAATCACAATGCTCCATGCCCCTTTTCATCAGAATGCTCCATGAGACTTGTCATCACAAGTCTCCATGGTCGTCTCATCACAATGCTCCAGGACCTTGTCATCACCATGCTCCATTCCCTTGTCATCACAATGCTCCATGACCCCTGTCATCACAATACTCCATGAATATTTTTAGCCCTATGCTCCATGACCTTCTCATCACAATGCTCCATGACCATTATCATCACAATGCTGCAAGACCACAGTCATCACAACACTCCATTACACCTGACAACACAATGATCCGGGACTCTTGTCATCACAATGCTCCAAGACCTCTGGAATCACAATGCCCCATGACCCCTGTCATCACAATACTCCATTAACATTTTCAGCCCAATGCTCCATGACACTTGTCATCCCAATGATCCATGCCCTTGTCATCCCAATGCTCCATGACCCCTGTATTCACAATGCTTCGTGATGCTTGTCATCACAGTGCTCCATGACACCTGTCATCACAATGCTCCATGCCTTTGTAAGCAAAATGCTACATGACCTTGTCATTACAATGCTCTATGCGCTTGTCATCACAATACTCCATTACCAATGTCATCACAATCCTCCAAGAACATTGGGATCTCATTGCTTCATGCCATAGTCATCACAATGCTCCATGCTCCTTGAAATCAAAATGATCCATGACCTCTGTCATCGCAATGCTCCAAACACTTGTGATCACAATGTTCCATAACACTTGTCATCACAACGCTCCATAATGCCTGTCATCACAATACTCCATGCCCTTGTCGTCACAATGTTCCATGACCCTTGTCATCACAAAATGCCATGTGTTTTTCATCACAGTGATCCAGAACCTTGTCATCGCTATGCTCCATAAACCTTGTAATCACAATGCTCCATGCACTTCTCATCCAAATGCTCTCTCACATGAGATATCACAATGTTCCATCACTAGTCATCACAATCCTCCCTCACCCCAGTTATCACAATGTTCCATGACCCCTGTCATCCCAATGCTACATTCCCTTATCAGCACAATGTTCCCTGACCCCTGACATCACAGTGTTCCATAACGCCTGTCATCAATATGTTCCATGACACTTTACATCCCAAAGCTCCATGACCCCTGGCATCACAATATTCTATAACCCCTGTCATCAAAAGTTTCCATTACATTTTACATCAAATTGCTGCATGACCCTCTCATCAAAATGCTCCCTGCCATTCTCATCCCAATGCACCACACACTTGTCATCTAAATGCTCCATGACCTTTGTCATCACAAAGCTCCATGACCCTCGGCATCACAATGCTCCATGTCATTGTCATCACAATGTTCCATGAACCCTCTCATCACATTGCTCCATGCCCTTGTCATCACAAAGCTCCATGACACTTGTCATCATAATGCTCGATGCCCTTCTCATCACAATGCTCCATGCCCTTTTCATTACAACCCCCATGACGCATGTATCACAGTGTACGTGCCCTTGTCATCACAATGCTCCATGCCCCCTCTCATCACAATAATCCATGAAACATTTCAGACCAATGCTCAATGCCCTTCTCATCACAATGCTCCATTTCCTCTGTCATAACAATGCTTCATGACCCCTGCCATCACAATGTTCCAAGGCCTTGTCATCACAAGGCTCCATGACCCTTGTCATCACAATGATCCAAGACCCCTGTAATCACAATGCTCCATGCCATTGTCATCACAAAGCTTCATGATGCATGTCATCAGAATGTTCCATGGCCTTCTCCTCACAGTGCTCCATGCCCTTGTCATCACAATGCTCCAAGACACCTGTAATCACAATGCTCCATGCCCCTTTTCATCAGAATGCTCCATGAGACTTGTCATCACAAGTCTCCTTGGTCTTCTCATCACAATGCTCCAGGACCTTATCATCACCACGCTCCATTCCCTTGTCATCACAATGCTCCAGGACACCTGTCATCACAATATTCCATGAAAATTTTCACCCCAATGCTCCATGACCTTCTCATCACAATGTGCCATGACCAATATCATCACAATGCTCTATGACCACTGTCATCACAACACTCCATGAAAACTGACAACACAATGATCCAGGACTTTTGTCATCACAATGCTCCAAGACCCCTGTAATCACAATGCTCCATGCCACTTTTCATCAGAATGCTCCTTGAGATTTGTCATCACAAGTCTCCATGGTCATCTCATCACAATGCTCCAGGACCTTGACATCACCGTGCTTCATTCCCTTGTCATCACAGTGCTCCATGACCCCTGTCATCACAATACTCCATGAACATTTTCAGCCCAGTGCTCCATGACACTTGTCATCACAATTATCCATGCCCTTGTCATCCCTATGCTCCATGACCCCTGTATTCACAATGCTCCGTGATGCTTGTCATCACAGTGCTCCATGACACCTGTCATCACAAAGCTCCATGCCTTTGTCAGCAAAATGCTACATGATCTTTTCATTAAAATGCTCTATGCGCTTGTCATCACAATACTCCATTACCATTGTCATCACAATCCTCCAAGAACATTGGGATCGCATTGCTTCATGCCCTAGTCATCACAATGCTCCATGCTCCCTGAAATCAAAATGATCCATGACCTCTGTCATCGCAATGCTCCAAACACTTGTGATCACATTGTTCCATAACACTTGTCATCACAATGCTCCATGATGCCTGTCATCACAATACTCCATGCCCTTGTCATCACAATGCTCCAAGACCCCTGTAATCAAAATGCTTCATGCCCCTTTTCATCAGAATGCTCCATGAGACTAGTCATCACAAGTCTCCATGGTCTTCTCATCACAATGTTCCAGGACCTTGTCATCACAATGCTCCAGGACACCTGTCATCACAATATTCAATGAACATTTTCAGCCCAATGCTCCATGACCTTCTCATACCAATGCTCCATGACCCCTGTATTCACAATGCTCCATGACGCTTGTCATCACAGTGCTCCATGACCCCTGTCATCACAATGCTCCATGCCTTTGTCAGCAAAATGCTACATGACCTTGTCATTACAATGCTCTATGTGCTTGTCATCACAATACTCCATTACCATTGTCATCACAATCCTCCATGAACCTTGGGATCACATTGCTTCATGCCCTTGTCATCACAATGCTCCATGCTCCTTGAAATCAAAATGATCCATGACCTCTGTCATCACAATGCTCCAAACCCTTGTGATCACAATGTTCCATAACACTTTTCATCACAACGCTCCATGATGCCTGTCATCACAATACTCCATGCCCTTTTCATCACAATGCTCCATGACCGTTGTCATCACAATTCTCAATACACTTGTCATCACAATGCTCCCTGACACGTGTCGTCAGAATGATCCTTGAACCCTGTCACGAAAAGGCTCCATGCCTTTTTCTTCACAAAGCCCCATGCCATTTTCATCACAATGCTCCATGCCATTGTCATCAAAATACTCCACAAGTTTGTCATTAGAATGCTCCATGACCATTGTCATCAGAATTCTCCATGCACTTGTCAGGACAATGCTCCCTGACCCTTGTCATCACAATGCTCCGAGCCATTGTCATCACAATGCTCCATTACCTTTGTCATCAGAATCCTCCATGACACTTGGCATCACAATGCTCCATGCCATTGTCATCACATTGGGCCATTACATATGTCATCACAATGCTCCCTGACACCTCTCTTCACAATATTGCATGACCTGGTCATTGCAATTTTCCATGCCCTTGTCATCACAATGCGCCATTCCAACTGTCATCACAATAATCCATGAAACTTATTAGACCAATGCTCGATGCCCTTGTCATCACAATGTTCCAAGACCCCTGTAATCAGAATGCTCCATGCCCCTTTTCATCAGTATGCTCCATGAGACTTGTCATCACACGGCTCCCGGGTTTTCTCATCACAATGCTCCAGGAACTTGTCATCACAATGCTTAACGACATTGTCATGAAAATTCTCAATGGCCCTTGTCATCATAATGCTCCAAGCCCTAGTCATCACAATGCTCCATTATATTTGTCATCACAATCCTCCATTACATTTGGCATCACAATGCTCCCTGCCATTGTCATCGCAATGGACCATGACATATGCCATCACAATGCTCCCTGACACCTGTCTTCACAATAGTCCCTGGCCTTCTCATCACAATGCTCCATGCCCTTGTCATCACAATGCACCATGTCCACTGTCATCACAATAATCTAGGAAACATGTCAGACCAATGTTCCATGCCCCTGTCATCACAAAGCTCCATGCCCTTTTCATCAAAATGCTCCATGACTCCTGTCATCACAAGGCTCCCTGACTCCAGTCATCACAATGCTTCATAACGTTTGTCATCACAACGGTCCATGCCCGCGTCATCACAAGGCTCTGTGACCTTTGTAACCCAAATGCTCCGTGAACATTTCATCACAATGCTCTGTGACCCTTGTCATCACAATGCTCCATGTCTTTGTCAGAACAATGCTCCATGACCCTTGTCATCACAATGTTCCATGTGATTTTCATCACAATGATCCACAACCTTTTCATCGCTATGCCCCATAAACATTGTAATCACAATGCTCCATGCACTTTTCATCCAAATGCTCTCTCACATGAGATATCACAATGTTCCATCACTAGTCAACACACTCCGCCCTCACCCCTGTAATCACAATGTTCCATGAACCCTGTCATCACAATGCTACATCCCCTTATCAGCACAATATTCCATGACACCTGACATCACAATATTCCATAACCCCTGTCATCAAAGTGCTCCTTGACCCATTTCATCCCAAAGCTCCATGACCCCTGGCATCACAATGTTCTATAACCCCTGCCATTAAAATGTTCCATTTCACTTTTCATCAAATTGCTGCCTGCATGATCCGTTCATCAAAATGCTCCCTGCACTTCTCATCACAATGCACCATTCCCTTGTCATCAAAATGCTCCTTGACTTGTCATCACAAAGCTCCATGACCCTTGGCATCACAATGCTCCATGTCATTGTCATCACAATGCTCCATGAACCCTCTCATCACATTGCTCCATGCCCTTGTCATCACAAAGCTCCATGACACTTGTCATCACAATGCTCGATGCCCTTCTCATTACAATGCTCCATGCCCTATTCATTAAAATCCTGCATGACCCATGTATCACAGTGTTCCGTGCCCTTGTCATCACAATGCTCCATGCCCAGTCTCATCACAATAATCCATAAAATATTTCAGACCAATATTCCATGCCCTTCTCATCACAATGCTCCATTACCACTGTCAAACAATGCTCCATGACCCCTGTCATCACAGTGTTCCACGGCCTAGTCATCACAAGGCTCCGTGACACTTGTCATCACAGTGCTCCAAGACCCCTGTAATCACAATGCTCCATGCCCTTGTCATCACAAAGCTCCATGACACATCTCATCAGAATGTTCCATGCTCTTCTCATCAAAATACTCCATGCACTTTTCATTACAGTGCTCCAAGCCCCCTGTAATCACAATGCTCCATGCCCCTTTTCATTAGTATGCTCCATGAGACTTGTCATCACAAAGCTCTTTGATCCTTGTCATCACAATACTCTATGCCTTTCTCAGCACAATGCTCCATGACCCTTGTCATCACAATGCTCCATGCGCTTCTCAGCATGATGCTCCATGACACATGTCATCACAATGCACCATGCGCTTGTCATCACAGTGCTCCACAAGCTTGTCATCACAATGCTCCATAAACCTTGTATTCACAATGCTCCATGCACTTCTCATCAAAATGCTCTCTCACCACAGATATCCCAAAGTTACATCACTATTCGTCACAATACACCCTCACCCTTGTTATCACAATGTTCCATGACTCCTGTCATCATGATGCTACATGCACTTATCATCAAAATGTTCGATGACCCCTGACATCGCAATGCTCCATAATCCCTTTCATCAAAATGCTCCATGACCCTTTTCATCATAATGCTCCATGACCCCTGTCATCACAATGTTCCATAAACCCTGTCATCATAATGTTCCATGAACATTTTCATCAAATTGTTCCATGACCCTGTCATCACAATGCTCCCTGCCTTTCTCATCACAATGCACAACGCACTTGTCATCAAAATGCTCCATGACCTTTGTCATCACAAAGATCCTTGACCCTTGGCATCACAATGCTCCATGTCATTGTCATCACAATGCTCCATGAACACTCTCATCACATTGCTCCATGCCATTGTCATCACAAAGCTCCATAACACATGTCATCAGAATCCTCCATGGCCTTCTCATCACAATGCTCCATGCCCTTGCCGTCACAGTGCTCCATTCCCCCTGTGATAACAATGCTCCATGACCACTGCCATCACGATGTTCCGTGGACTTGTCATCACAAGGCTCCATGACCCTTCTCATCACAATTCTCCAAGACCCCTGTCATCACAATGCACCATGCCCATCATCATAATGCTTCATGCT
Organism: Mesoplodon mirus; assembly: GCF_964341445.2. Lineage (NCBI taxonomy): Eukaryota > Metazoa > Chordata > Mammalia > Artiodactyla > Ziphiidae > Mesoplodon > Mesoplodon mirus. The sequence goes on along the minus strand of NW_028295548.1, from coordinate 338,552 downwards.
ACTGTCATCACAATGAAATCAAAATGCTCCAAGACATCAGTCATAACAATGCTCCAAATCCTTGTGATCACAATGTTCCATAACACTTGTCCTCACAGTGCCCCATGACGCTCGTCATCACAATTATCCATGGTCTTCTCATGACAATGCTCCATGGCCTTTGTCATCACAATGCTCAATACACTTGTCATCAAAATGCTCCCTGACACTTGTTGTCTGTATGCTCATTGAACCCTGTCATGACAGGGCTCCATGGCTTTTTCATCAAAATGATCCATCTCCTTTTCATCACAATGCACCAAGACCCCTTTAAACACAATGCTCCATGCCCTTGTCATCACAAAGCTCAATGAATCATGTCTTCAGAATGCTCCTTGGCCTTCTCCTCACAATGCTCCATGCCCATGTCATCACAGTGTTCCAAGACCCCTGTAATCACAATGCTCCATGCCCCTTTTCATCACTATGCTCCATGAGATTTGTCATAACAACTCTCTATGGATTTCTCATCACAGTGCTCTAGGACATTTTCATAACAATGCTTCACGACCTTGTTTTGAAAATTCTCAACGGCCCTTGTCATCATAAAGCTACAAGCCCTAGTCATCACAATGCTCCATTATATTTGTCATCAAAATCCTCCATTACATTTGGCATCACAATGCTCCCTGCCATTGTCATTGCAATGGACCATGACATATGTCATCACAATGCTCCCTGACACCTGTCTTCACAATACTCCATGAACTTCTCATCACAATAATCCTTGCCCATGTCATCACAATGCACCATGTCCAATGTCTTCACAATAATCTATGAAACTTGTCAGAACAATGCTCCATGCCCCTGTCACCACAATGCTCCATGCCCTTGTCATCACAATGCTCCATGACCCCTGTCATCACAATGCTCCGTGACTCCAGTCATCACAATGCTTCATAACATTTGTCATCACAATGGTCCTTGCCTGCCTCAGCACAAGGCTCTGTGACCTTTATAACCATAATGCTCCATGACCCTTTTCATCAAAATGCTCCATGCCTTTGTCAGAAAAATGCTCCATGAAACTTGTCATCACAATGTGCTACGCGCTTTTCATCACAACGGTCCACAAATTTGTCATGGTATTGCTCCATAAAGCTTTTAATCACAATGCTCCATGCCCTTCTCATCACAATGCTCCATTACCGCTTTCATAACAATGCTCCATGACCCCTTCCATCACGATGTTCCATGGCCTTGTCATCACAAGGCTCCATGACACTTGTCATCACAATGCTCCAAGACCGCTGTAATCACAATGCTCTATTCCCTTGTCATCACAAAGCTCCATGACACATGTCATCAGAATGTTCCATGGCCTTCTCATCAAAATGCTCCATGCCCTTGTCATCACAGTGCTCCAAGACCTCTGTAATCACAATGCTCCATGCCCCATTTCATCTCCATGCTCCATGAACCCTGTCATCACAATGCATCATGCCCATCATCATAATGCTTCTTGATATTGTCAGCACAATGAAATCAAAATTCTTCATTACCTCTGTCATCACAATGCTCCATGACACCTGTCATCAAAATACTCCATGAACATTTTCAGCCCAATGCTCCATGACCCCTGTCATCACAATACTCCCTGATCATATTCAGCCCAATTCTCCATGACACTTGTCATCACAGTGATCCATGACCTTGTCATCCCAATGCTCCATGACCCTGTATTCACAATGCTCCGTGACGCTTGTCATCACAGTGCTCCATGACACCTGTCATCACAATGCTCCATGACTTTGTCAGCAAAATGCTACATAACCTTGTCATTACAATGCTCTATGCGCTTGTCATCACAATACTCCATTTCCATTGTCATCAAAATCCTCCATGAACCTTGGGATCACATTGCTTCATGCCCTTGTCATCAAAATGCTCCATGCTCCTTGAAATCAAAATGATCCATGACCACTGTCATCACAATGCTCCAAACACTTGTGATCCCAATGTACCATAACACTTGTCATCACAATGCTCCATGATGCTTGTCATCACAAAATTCCATGCCCTTTTCATCACAATGTTCCATGACCTTTGTCATCACAATTCTCAGTACACTTGTCATCACAATGCTCCCTGACACTTGTCATCAGAATGCTCCTTGAACCCTGTCACGAAAAGGCTCCATGCCTTTTTCATCACAATGCCCCATTCCATTTTCATCACAATGCTCCGTGTCCATTGTCATCACAATGCTCCATGCCTTTTTCTGAAAAATATTCCATGACCCTTATCATCACAATGTGCCATTCACTGTTCATCACAACGGTCCAGAAAATTTTCATTGCAATGCTCCATAAACCTTGTAATCACAATGCTCCATACAATCCTCATCAAAATGCTCTCTCACCAGAGATGTCACAGAGTTCCATCACTAGTCGTCACAATACTCCCTCACCCCTGTAATCACAATGTCCCATAACCCCTGTCATCACAATGCTACATCCCTTTATCATCAGAATGTTCCATGACCCCTGACATCACAATATTCTATAACCCCTGTCATCAAAATGTTCCAATACACTTTTCATCATATTGCTGCATGACCCTGTCATCAAAATACTCCCTGCCCTTCTCATCACATTGCACCATGCACTTATCATCAAAATGCTCCATGACCTTTGTCATCACAAAGCGCCATGACACTTGGCATCACAATGCTCCATGTCATTGTCATCAAAATGCTCCATGAACCCTCTCATAACATTGCTCAATGCCCTTGTCATCACAAAGCTCCATGACACTTCTCATCACAATGCTCGATGCCCTTCTCATCACAATGCCCCATGACCTTGTCATTACAATCCTCCATGACCCATGTATCACAGTGTTCCATGCCCTTATCATCACAATGCTCTATGCCCACTCTCATCACAATAATCCATGAAACATTTCAGACCAATGCTCCCTGCCCTTCTCATCACAATGCTCGTTTACCACTGTCATAACAATGCTCCATGACACCTGCCATCACAATGTTCCCCGGCCGTGTCATCACAAGGCTGCATGACACTTGTCATCACAATGCTCCACGACCCCTCTAATCAAAATGCTCCATGCCCTTTTCATCAAAAAGCTACATGACGCATGTCATCAGAATGTTCCATGGCCCTGTCACTACAATGCTCCATGCCCTTGTCATCACAATGCTCCAAGACCCATGTAATCAAAATGTTCGATGAGACTTTTCATCTCAATGCTCCATGAACCCTGTCATCACAATGCACCATGCCCATCATCATAATTCTTCAGGCTATTTTCATCACAATGAAATCAATATGCTCCATGACCTCTGTCATCACAATGCTCCAATCCCTTGTGATCACAATGTTCCATAACTCTTATCATCACAACACCCTATGACGCTCATCATCAAAATTATCCATGGTCTTCTCATCACAATGCTCCATGACTTTTGTCATCACAATGCTCAGTACACTTGTCATCACAATGCTCCCTGACACATGTCATCCGTCTGCTCCATTAACCCTGTCATGACACGTCTCCATGCCTTTTTCATCACAATGATCCATGCCCTTTTAATCACAATGCTCCAAGACCCCTGTAATCACAATGCTCCATGCTCTTGTCATCACAAAACTCAATGACGCATGTCATCAGAATGCTCCATGGCCTTCTCCTCACAATGCTCCATGTCCTTGTCATCACAATGCTCCAAGACCCATGTAATCACAATGCTCCATGTCCCTTTTCATCAGAATGCTCCATGAGACTTGTCATCACAAGTCTCCATTGTATTCTCATAAAAGTGCTCCAGGAACTTGTCATCATAATGCTCCATGATCCCTGTCATCACGATACTCCATGAACATTTTCAGCCCAATGCTCTATGACCTTCTCATCAAAATGCTCCATGACCCCTGTCATCACAATACTCCATGAACATATTCAGCCCAATGCTCCATGACCCTTGTCATCACAATGATCCATGCCCTTGTCATCCCAATGCTCCATGACCCCTGTATTCACAATGCTCCGTGATGCTTGTCATCACAGTGCTCCATGACACCTGTCATCACAATGCTCCATGCCCTTGTTATCACATTGTTCCATGACCCCTGTCATTACTATGCTCCGTGACTTCATTCATCACAATGCTTCATGACCTTTGTCATCTCAATGGTCCATGCCCTCGTCATCAGCAGTCTCTGTGACCATTTTAACCAGAATGATCCATGAACTTTTCATCACAATTCTCTTTGACCCTTGTCATCACAATCCTCTCTGCCTTTCTCAGCACAATGCTCCATGACACTTGTCATCACAATGCTCCATGCGCTTGTCAGCACAATGTTCCATGACACATGTCATCAAAATGCACCATGCGCTTCTCATCACAGTGCTCCACAATCTTGTCATCACAATGCTCCATAAAACTTGTCATCACAATGCTCCATGCACTTCTCATCAAAATGCTCTCTCACTACTGATATCACAACGTTACATCACTATTCGTCACAATACTCCCTCACGCCTGTCATCACAATGATCCATGACTCCTGTCATCACAATTGTACATGCACATATCATCATAATGTTCGATGACCCCTGACATCACAATGTTCCATAACCCCTGTCATCAAAATGCTCCCAAAACCTTTTCATCAAAATGCTCCATGACCCCTGGCATCACAATGTTCAATAACCCCTGTCATCAAAATATTCCATGACACATTTCATCCAATTGCTCCATGAACCTGTCATCACAATGCTCCCTGCCCTTCTCATCACAATGCACAACGCCCTTGTCATCAAAATCCTCCATGACCTTTGTCATCACAAAGATCCATGACCCTTGGCATCACAATGCTCCATGTCATTTGCATCACAATGCTCCATGATCGCATTCATCACATTGCTCCATGCCGTTGTCATCACAAAGCTCCATGACACATGTCATCAGAATGCTCCATGGCCTTCTCATCACAATCCTCCATGCCATTGCCATCACAATGTTCCATTACCCCTGTCATAACAATGCTCCATGACCACTGCCATCACGATGTTCCATGGCCTTGTCATCACAAGGCTCCATGATCCTTCTCATCACAATGCTCCTAGACCCGGTAATCACAATGTTCCATGACCCCTGTCATCACAATGCTACATCCCCTTATCATCACAATGTTCCATGACACCTGACATCACAATGTTCCACAACCCCTGTCATCAAAATGCTCCATGCCACTTTTCATCCCAAAGCTCCATGACCCCTGACATCCCAATGTTCTATAACCCCTGTCATCAAAACATTCCATTACAATTTTCATCAAATTGCGGCATGACACTCTCATCAAAATGCTCCCTGGCCTTCTCATCACAATGCACCACGCCCTTGTCATCAAAATGCTCCGTGACTTTTGTCATCACAAATCTCCTTGACCCTTAACATCACAATGCTCCATGTCATTGTCATCACAATGCTCCATGAACCTTCTCATCACATTTCTCCATGCCCTTGTCATCACAAAGCTCCATGACACATGTCATCACAATGCTCGATGCCCTTCTCATTACTATGCTCCATGCCCTTGTCATTACAATCCTCTATGACCATTGTATCACAGTGTTCTGTGCTCTTGTCATCACAATGCTCCATGTCCACTCTCATCACAATAATCCATGAAACATTTCACACCAATGCTTCCTGTCCTTCTCATCACAATGCTCCATTACACCTGTCATAACAATGTTCCATGACCCCTGTGATCACAAAGTTCCACGGCCTTGTCATTCACAAGGCTCCATGACACTTGTCATCACAATGTTCCAAGACCCCTGTAATCACAATGCTCCGTGCCCTTGTCATCACAAAGCTCCATGACGAATGTCATTAGAATGTTCCATGGACTTCTCATCACAATGCTCCAAGACACTTTTTATCACAATGCTCCATGCCCCTTTTCATCTCAAAGCTCCATGAATCCTATCATCACAATGCACCATGCCCATTATCATAATGCTTCAGGCTATTATCCTCACAATGAAATCAAAATGCTCCATGACCTCTGTCATCACAATGCTCCAAACCGTTCGGATCACAATGTTCCATAACACTTCTCATCACAACACCCCATGATGCTCATAATCAAAATTATCCATGGTCTTCTCATCACTATGCTCCATAACCTTTGTCATCACAATGCTCCCTGACACTTGTCATCAGTATGCTCCTTGAACACTGTCATTACAGGGCTCCATGCCTTTTTCATCACAATGATCCATGCCCTTTTCATCACAATGCTCAAAGACACCTGTAATCACCATGCTCCATGCACTTGTCATCACAGTGCTCCATGATGCATTCATCAGAATGCTTCATGGCCTTCTCTTCACAATGCTCCATGCCCTTGTCATCACAATGCTCCAAGACCCCTGTAAACACAATGCTCCATGCCACTTGTCATTATAGCGCTCCATGACGCTCGTCATCACAATTATCCATGGTCTTCTCATCACAGTGCTCCACGGTCTTGCCATCAAAATTCTCCATGCCCTCATCATCACAATGCTCTATGTTCCCTTTCATCACAATTCTCCACATTCTTGGCATCACTATGTTCCATGACACTTCCCATCACAGTGTTAAATGCTTTGTCATCACAATACTGCACAAGCTTGTCATCAGAATACTCCATGACCCTTGTCATCACAATGATCCATGACCCCGGTCATCACAATGCTCCATGAGACCTATCATCACAATGCTCCATGTCCCTTGTCATTACAGTGCTCCATGATGCTCGTCACCAGAATTATCCATGGTCTTCTCATCACAGTGCTCCACGGTCTTGCCATAACAATGCTCCATGCCCTGGTCATCACAATGCTCCATGTCCCTTGTCATCACAATTCTGCACGTCCTTGTCATTACAATGCTCCATGACAGTTCTCATCCCCATGTTACATGCTCTTGTCATCACAATTCTCCATGCACTTGTCATCGCAATGTCCCATGACTCCTGTCATAGCAAGCTCCATGCCTTTGTCATCACAATGCTTCACCACATTTTCATCAGAATTCTCAAAGGCCGTTGTCATCACAATGCTCCATGGCCCTTGTCATCACAATGCTCCAAGCCCTTGTCATCACAATGCTCCATTACCTTTGTCATCACAATCCTCCATAACACACGGCATCACAATGCTCCATGCCATTGTCATCACAATGGAACATGAAATATGCCATCACAATGCTCCCTGACACCTGTGTTCACAATAATCCATGACCTTGTCATCACAATGCTCCATGCCCTTCTCATCACAATGTGCCATGCCCACTGTCAACACAATTATCCATGAAACTTGTCAGACCAATGCTCCATGCTCCTGTCATCACAATGCTACATGACACCAGTCATCACAATGCTCCGTGTGTCCCGTCATCACAAGACTCCATGACCTGTGTCACCACAAAAGTCAATGCCCTCATCATCACAAGGCTCTGTGAAATTTGTCACCACAATGCTCCATGAACTTTTCATCAAAATGCTCAATGTCATTGTCATCACAATGCTCCATGAACGCTCTCATCACATTGCTCCATTAACTTGTCATCACAAAGCTCCATGACGCATGTCATCAGAATGCTCCATGGCCTTCTCATCACAATGTTCCATGCACTTGCCATCACAATTCTCCATTAAACCTGTCATAACAATGCTCTATGACCCCTGCCATCACGATGTTCCATTGCCTTGTCATCACAAGGCTCCATGACCCTTCTAATCACAATGCTCCAAGACCCCTGTAATCACAATGCTCCATGCCCCTTTTCATCTCAATGATCCATGAACCCGGTCATCACAATGCACCATGCCCATCATCAAAATGCTTCATGCTATTGTCATCACAATGAAATCAAAATTCTCCATGAGCTCTGTCATCACAATGCTCCAAATCCTTGTGATCAAAATGTTCCATAACACTTATCATCACAATGTCCCATGACGCTCGTCATCACAATTATACATGGTCTTCTCATCACAATGCTCCATGACCTTTTTCATCACAATGCTCAATACACTTGTCATCACAATGCTCCCTGACACTTGTCCTCAGTATGCTCCTTGAACCATGTCATGACAAGGCTCCATGCCTTTTTCATCACAATGCTCCATGCCCTTGTCATCACAAAGCTCCATGATGCATGTCATCAGAGCGTTCCATGGCCATCTCATCCCAATGCTCCAATCCCTTGTCAACACAATGCCCCAAGACCCCTGTAATCACAATGCTCCATGCCCCTTTTCATCAGAATATTCCATGAGACTTGTCATCACAATTCTCCATGGTCTTCTCATCACAATGCTCCAGTACCTTGTCATCACAAGCCTCCATGGCCCCTGTCATCACAATACTCCATGAACGTTTTCAGCCCAATGCTCCTTGACCTTCTCATCACAATGCTCCATGACCCCTGTCATCACAATGCTCCATGACTCCTGTCATCACAATGATCCATGGACCCTGACAACACAATGATCCGGGACTCTTGTCATGAAAATGCTCCATGCCCATGTCATCCCAATGCTTCATGACCCCTGTAATCTCAATGCTCCTTGACGCTTGTCATCACAGTGCTCCATGAACCTTGACCTCACAATGCTCCATGCCTTTGTCAGCAATATGCTACATAATCTTGTCATCACAATGCTCCATGCGCTTGTCATCACAATCCTTCATGACACTTTGGATCATATTGCTTCATGCCCTTGGCATCTCCCTCTTGCCTTTCTGGTTTTTACAGATTTTCAGATGTCCCTTTTGACCCATGGGAAGTGACAATTCTTTGTAGTGTGGATTTGCATTGCGTGCTTGCTTGATTGTCCAAAAAGGTCGTATGCGTTTTCTGTGAATATATTCAGGAGAAAACGCATATGCCCTTTTTGGCCAAGTGCATCATTGTCGAAGTTGTGATGCTTTTCCTGTGCTTTAAAGGCGATTCCAATTTACCTCTTGAAATATGTTTTGTGCAATTCTGCCTCATTTTCAAGTCAGCTTCGTTGCCTTCCCTCAACAGATTTTTGGAAGACAGTAGTCCTTTATAACTGTAGGTTTGTGAATTGCTGTGCCCGTGAGCTCCAATTTTCAAATCCCATTTTTGGGAGCTGACCGCAAATCCACAATTTTGCTTCAGGACCTATACTTGTTCCAGGGGTTGCTATACTCTTCCCTGCAGGTGTCTGAGGCTTTGGTTAATTCTTCTTCCTGACGGGAATTTACAGTGACATGTGCCCGTCAAAATGCCTACATCTACTCTCTGATTGGTTCTCCCTCTTCCCTCTCATCCTCTGCACAATTAGCAAACTGTGCGAACCAGGAGGTTATAGGGGCTGGCTCTCCTAAGTTGGGAGATTGATAGTAAAGCAGTTGGAATGCCAAACTGGAGGACAAGGAGTGGAAAAATTAGGAGACTTTTAGAAACCTTTCACCATCACAGGGTGTCCATTCTCTAGGTTTCCCATACATGTTATAACTGTAGTGATATTCCCTACTACCTGGAGATTTGGTATCCATGGAATCGTGGCATGCATTACTACTTTAAAGGGTCTGCATTTTCTCTCCCAATCTCACCAGTCCTCTCAGTCCCAAGTGTCCAGCCTTATGTCTCATCCAGCTGTCTTTGCAGATAGGGTCATTCCCGGTTTCATCAGAACCCCTGAAGGAATTGTGTAAGAATTTCGCTGTTTTTTGTTTGTTTTTGAAATTCATTTTTATAATGGGGTTGAGCTGATTTTCACTGACGTGTTTATGCCAGTCTAGACACACTTGATTCCCTTATGGAGATAAATCAATACATAGGTTTTAAGATTCTCACTAGTCAGATATATTCCTCTGTGGGGAATAGGGGGTTTGAGTCCCATTCACTGAGGAAGGGGTAGGTCTCGTCTATTCTCTATTTGGTTTATGGAATGGTACCTGTGCTAATATCAAACTCTGGTTTTATGCATCACCCAACCTCTCCTTTCCCATTAAACAGGCATAAGAGTGTTTTCTAAATGTGAGACTCTGTTCTCTTTCTTAATTCAGTACATGTGTTGTGATGTTGACATTCCCTCTGTAAGTGATATCTTATGATAAGATTCTTTTTCTGTGTGACTAATTTCACTTAGAATCATCATACCTAAATCCACTCTTTATGCTGCTACTGGCCTTATGACATTGATTTCACGTCTGAGTGATATTCCGTTGTACAAAATTACCACAAGTTATTTATGCATTTGTCTTTTCCCTGGGATATTTTAGGTGTACCGAAGTTGAGGTTCTTGTATGCATAGCAGCCCTAGACTTTGGGGTGCCTGTGTGTTGTCGATATTTAATCTTCCCAAGTTACATGTCTATGAGTTGAAGTCCCCTTTGCTCGGGGGCTTTGTATTTAAATGTTTTAGGAAACAGCATACACTTCTTCAGAGTGGCTCTTGGATATTTATACCCCACCCATCAGCGTGACTAGGCTCCCTGTTCTCCATGGCCTCTCCAGCATTTCTGGTTTGTACACATTTTTTGGATGGCCTTTCTGAGCAGTGGAAATTGAGACTTCTTTGTTGTGCGGATTTGCATTTCCCGCTAGCTTGGTTGGCCAAAAACTCTGTATGTGTTTTTTTCCTGAAGATATTCACGAAAAAAAGGCATACACACTTTTGCCCAACTGCATCATTTTAGAAATTCTGCTGCTTTTCATATGCTTTAAATGTGAGTACAATCTACCTTTTGAAAAATGTTTCCTGCAATTCTGCCTCTCATTCAGATCCCCTTCGTTGCCTTACCTGAATATATTTTCGGACGTTGGTTATCATTTATATCTTTGCAGGTCTTTGAATTGTCTGCTCCTGAGCTCCATTTTGCAACTTGCTTTTATTGTGAGCTCGCTGCCAAACCATTGGATTGCTTCTGGCCCTATTCTGGTTCTGAGGAGGCAGGCTGAGCCTTTGGTTAATTCTTGTTCCTAATGGGAAATTAGAGTGACATGTGCCTGTCAAAATTCCTACAGCTAATCTCTCATTGGTTCCCCCTCTTCTCATTTATCCTCTGCACAAAATGCAAACTGTGTGAAACAGGAGGTTAAAGGTGCTGATTCTCCAAGAGGGGATATTGTTAATAATGGGGCTGGAATGGCGAACCCCAGCACCAGGAGATCAAAAATGAGGTGCATTTTAGACACCTCTCCTGAGCACACGGTGTACATTCATCTCGGTTTCCCAGGCATGTTTTCCATGTCAGAAGATTCCCTTGAAACTGCAGATTTGGGACCCATGGAATGGGTATCAGGCAGTATTACTTTAAAAGGTCTGCATTTCCTCACCCAGCCTCTCTAACATCTCTTAGCGTGCATAGCTTCCAGCCTTATATATCATCCTGCTGTGGGTCTACATGTGTTCAATCCATGTTACATCGTAGCCCTTCAACAAAAGTTGTAAGAATTTTTGTCTGTCTCACTGTTTTTATAAATATTTTAAAATTTATTTTTATATTTGTTACAGCTGATTTTCAAAGCTCTGTTTTTTGCTGCTGTACATCCACTTGATTCATGTACTGTGAGACAACAATAAATTATTTTTCAGATGCTTACGAGTCATATGTATTATTGTCCAGTGACTTGAGTGGACTGAGTGCAGTTCTTTGAGGTACCGTGTAGGCCTTGTCAGTTATACAATTTGGTACTTGGAATGGTATATTTGCTAATTTCAACCTCCTGGATAATACATCACCATTCCCCACCTTTCCCATTTAGCAGCCGTATGTCTATTTTCTACATATTTGACTATGTTTCTTTTTTGTAGTTTATTTCATGTGTAGCCATGTTTGATTCCACCTTTAAGTGACATCTCATGATATGTGTCTTTTTCTTTCTGACATATGTCACTTAGAATGATCGTATGTAACTCCTCCAGAGTTGTTCCAACTGGCCTTATTTCATTGATTGCGGGATGAGTAATATTCCACTCTACGTAAGTACCCCATCTCTTTTATCCATTTTATCCTTCCAGGGACATTTAGGTTATATCCAAGTGGAGGCCCTTTTTAACAGAGAGGTGGTAAACGTTGTGGTGCCTGTTTTCTGTCCATTTTTGTTTTTCCCAAGGTATACGCCCTGAGTGCAAGTGCACTATGCTCTGTAGCTCATCTTTTAGGTGTCTTAGCAAACACAATACACTTCTCCAGAGTGGCCATTGGCAAATTACATTTCCACTATCAGCCTCACAGGGCTCCCTTTTCTCATCGCCCTGTCCTGCATTTCTGGTGTTTACACTTTATGTGGATGGCCCTTCTGACTGATGTGAAGTGATACATTTTGTAGTATTGATTTCCAGTGCCCACCTGTTTGGTTGGATAAAAAGTGTGTATGGCCTTTACTTGAATATATTCAGAAAAAATGCATACGCCCTTTTGGGCCAACTGCATCATTGGCGATGTTCAGCCCCTTTTCTTGTGCTTTAATGCGGAGTCCTTTCTACCTCTTCAAATCTGTTTCCTGCCACTCTCCCTTGCTTACAACTCCTTTTCTGTGACTTACCTCAAGACATTTTTCGACGATAGATATTTTCAACTCTGCAGTTTCATGAATTTTAGTGACCCTGAGTTCCATTTTTCAACCTGTGTTTTTGGAAACTGGACACAAAACAGCGGGATTTCCTCTAGCCCTATTCTCTTTCCGTGGGCAATTCTAGCCTTTGATGAATTTGTCTTCCAGATTGGAAATTAGAGTGGCATGTGCCTGTCCGAACACCTAAGACTTGTCTGTAAATTTTTCTCATCCTTCCGCTTCATTCTCTGGACAGATTCCAAACTGTGTGCAACAGGATGTTAACCGTGCTGATATCCCCAAGTGAGGAGATTGTTAGGAAAGATGCTGGAGGGGTGAACCCGAGCACCAGGCGATGAGAAGATGAGGTGCCTTTTCCAAACTCTTTCCGATCAAACGGTGTACCATCCTCTAGGTGTGACAGGCATGTTTTAGGTGTAGGAAGGGTCCCGTGCATGGAAGGAGAACACCAGGGATTTTTCCAAATCAGTGCCTCCCCGTACCCCAAACTGGGGAATTTTTAAGCTACAGCTACACGTATGTCCATTAAAGGCCTTGGGAAATAGGCAGAGCCCAAACTTTAGATGATTGAAATCTTCAGGGTCAGAAGCGTTCAGCATGGGACTTGCTTAGGTTACATTTTATCTGTCATTGATAGATGATGTCAATAAAAGTATCTATTCTTTTTCAGATTATTTCCCCTTATAGGTTATTGCAAAATATTCAGTGTAGTTCCCTGTGCTATACAGTAGTTCCTTGTTGATGATCTATTTTATACATAGCAGTGTGTATGTGTTAATCCCAAACTGTTAATTTATCCCTTCTCCTACCTTTCCCCTTTGTTAATAATAAAATATAAGATTTTATACTTCTCAGAAATGGGGGAGCTGAAAGAGAGGTATCCTTTTCAATGGAAAAGCATTCAAAACAAGATTGAAGCTTCAGCCAAGAGTATTCGATGTACATCCATGGAAATAAATCACTTCATTTCTCTAATGTTGACCTGACAAATAAGACAGACGTCTTCACTGAACTTGCTTATAGTAAAGTGATGGAAATATCAAATGTAAGTCTTAGAAACATCTTATTTTACCCGAGCATTATACACTGCTCTATGTTAACTACAGTTTGGCTCACACATCTGTTCATTGAAGTTACAATGTTCTCAATTTCTGTTACTGATCCTCCAGAGTGGACCCCAACAGGAGTCCCCGTGCCCAGTGTCATTGGAGCCAAGAGATCAAGACTGAGTTTGCTTCAGAAGCAAAGGAAACATCATTTTGAAAACAGAATGGAGAGGTGAGAGCGTGCAGTCACCCACGGGCTGTGGGCTAGGCTGCTGTGTAGGGATCCCAGCAGCGTCAGTGGGAGGGAGGGGATGGAGCTCTCGAGGGCTGGGTTGGCTGCAGCTCAGGCTCTATGCCGAGGAGTCTGCATGGGACCCCGCTAGCTGAGGTGTCGACCCAGCCATTCTGCACTAGGAAATCGGGTCTGAAGTGCCGGGTGTGGGACCTCTGCATGCGGAACCCTAGGAGCACGTGAAATTAGACAAAGCACAAAGGAAAAGCAGGTTAGACTTTATTTTATTCCCCAGATTCTCTTTTTATCTCCCAGGAATTTTTAATGAACGTTGCCGGAGATGAACACCTCCTCTGCTTTTTGTTCCATTCCTCATTCTTGGGGTGTTGAGGGTGCAGACCCCTCTTTTGTAACTGCTTCATGCTGTGGTGGGAGCCCTGATACCTGAGGGGAGGGGCAAAACGTCTCCCCATCAGCCTCCAGGTGAGGTTGATTGTCCCAAGGCCTCCTGCCTCACTTCTCGTCCGCATGAGCACCAGCATTGGAAGTGTTATAGATTCTAATGACCTTTAAGGGTCAAGGAAAGAGATGCGCAGAGATGCTGAGGTGGCAGGTTTCACCCCACCCCACATTTGTTTGGCGACCTTAGGCTGACGGTTTTTGCCAGCCTAGATGCTCTGACCAGTAGTCTGTGCTTTCTTTAATTAGGTCCCTGAATTAATGTACAAGCAGCACCATGTGTCAGAACCCTTCCCGCACAACTCCCAGACAGTCCAGGGTCAGTGGTGATCCAGGACCATGACGTCCACTGAGTCAACGGCCTTTAGAAGTAGCCAGCAGTCCTGCCGGTCATATTGGCCACCATCACCGCGGTGTCTGTAGGGTTTTCTATGGTGAAAGCGTGATATACTTTTCCCCCGCCAAGCTTATTAGCTACCCTCTGGGTGCAGTAAGTCCTGCAAGCAGTAGTCTGCTCTTTCGGAGCACAGTCTTGTTGTTTTCTGAGAGAAACTCCAGGTCAAGTGATGGTCACACGAGTCATCTTGGGGGCCCGTTGCCCCCATTTGTCTCTCTGGAGGTTGGAGTTGGAGGGCCTCCTCACTCGAGGTCAGTGTGTCCACAGAGCGACCCCTGCAACTTCAGGGCATGATGGGTGGTTAGGATCACGACGTGGGGTCCTTTTCCCTTAGGAGGGAGCTGGCCTTGTGGGCTGCTGATTTCTTGCTTTTTAGATACCCCAGTATCCTGGCCTGATGAGTCAGTGGGCAAAGCCCTTGGTGACCATAGTTTATCATACCTGAAGGGCATTCTTGTGTTGCTCCATTTCAAGTGGTCCCAGTTTTTGCACTAAGGCTCCAAGGGCAATTAACCATTGACCGGGTATGTAAAGGTCAAAGGGTTTAGCTAAATTAGTGAGTTCCTGGGCAAGGATCTGAATTGACTGCTCTTTCCATTCTTGAAAGGCTGCTTCTGGATTCTATACAAAAGGATAATCATCTTTTCGTGTCAGTGTTTCATGTAGAGGCCCAGCTATTAGACTGTAGTTAGGGATCCAGATGCAGAAAACCTTGGCCTCCCCAGGAACCCCTAAGCTGTCTTCTAGTTTTAGAAGAGGTAAGGCTGCAAATGGCTTCTTCCCTATCCTGGGATGCGTTTCTATGAATATCTGTGAGAATGAAGCCCAGGCATGTCACCTGAGCCTGGGATATTTGAGCCTTTTTCTTGGACACCTTCTATCCTTTCTTGGCTAGGTAGTTCAGAGGCGTCTTTAGTAGGCCTGGCGATCAGAACGTCATCTGCATATTGAAGGAGGGTTCCCTTTTACAGAGGTAGAACTTTTAGGTCTTTAGAGGTCATTTCCCCAATGATGGTGTGGGGATTTTTGTACCGTTGGGGCAGGACGGCCCAGCATTATTGGTTTTGTTGCATGTTGTGTCCTGCCACTCACAAGCCAAAAATTCTTGTGACTCTAAGATGAATGGAATACAGAAGAAGGCATCATTGAAGTCTAATACAGAATGCCATGGCCTGGTGGTTGGTAGAATGAGCAGCAGGGTGTAGGAAATAGGAGCTACTGGATGTATATCCTCGGTGGCTTCACTGACTGTCCTGATATCCTTTTCCAGGTCTCCAGCAGCCCAAGGGGCTCTCGTGGTCATGCCAATCCCAGGATATGGAGCTCACGTTGGCTGCACCACCCATCCCCACAGCCCACGGGGCTTTCGTATTCAAGTCCCTCCCTGGGTAGGGAGCTCCCCTGTGCAGCTACCCAGCAGCCCATGGGGCTCTCATAGTCAGGCCCTTCCCAGGATACAGAGCTCCCCTGGGCAGGTACCCAAGCAAGGGTGGACACACAGGAACTGTGCACATAGCCCACCTTGCAGAGAACCCCCAGCTCACCTGTCGCTCACAGCTGACACAGAACACCTCAGAGCAGGACTTGAACTAACAAACAGCAGCTCTGACAGGACTATGACCCTGGCTATCACTCTGTGCAGCCTCTCTCTGCCTGGTCTTCCAGACACTTCCACTGCAGCCAGGGCTCCAGGCCTCTGTCTCCACCCACCATCACTCCTCTCCCTGACTCCTGGGTTCCTCTCATTAGGATAGGGTCTTCTTGAAGTTGTTTTCCACTCATGGACCAGATAAAATGATAAGAAAACAAGCCGCAGCTGCAGCCCCTTGTCTAGCCTGACTCTCAAGGGCCCACACCTGTTCCTTGGGCCTGGCCCATTTAGCAAGGTTCATTTTCTGCTACTGTGAGCCCTGAGGGTTGAGGATTGGCTGATTTGGGCAGCCTGACACTGCCTGCCTGCCCTCCCCAGGTGTGCCTGGGTTGAGGTCAATATAAACACCTCTCCAGTCAGCAAGAGCCCCTGTAGCTGTGCCTGACGCCATATTCTCTGCCCCGTCAGCAGTGTCGGGGCTGGGGTGGTGGGAGGGAGTGAGGGGCCGTGGCTTTGTGGGTGGCCCAGTGTGAGTGGGGCTCTGCTGGACTTTCTGCAGGAGTTGCTAGGCTGCCACCTGCTAAAGAAGAGGATGTGTCATCCACACCTGCCGCTTGACTTTCTCCCCAGGCAGAGGTGAGGAAGTAAAAAAGCAGTGGGGGCCGTGGCAGGAGGGGTATCTCAGGCAGGGAAATGGAAAGCTTCCAGAAGAGCACCTGGGGCCAGGACCATCCTGACTGGCCTGCAGGCACCAAGTTGGCCTGCGTGCTATCGCTGGTGTGGCTCCACAGCCTTTCCTCTAGGCTTGCAAGTGCTTGTACATATTCAGGTGTTTTACCTGGAAAGGGTGGGAAGAGTTCAGCTGCAGCAGGACTGGGGCTCAGCTCACATTTACTCACAGACGCCTTGACACAGTCCCCCAGCTTTGCAATGAGTATGCTCCTTGTCGGGGGGAGCACTGCTGACTGCATGGCAGACGATTTCCCACCTCTGACCAACTTAAGAATTTTTTACCACTGGAGCAAGTGCCCTGATACGATTTTCCTCTGTATAACTGGTGGGTTCTGTTTTTTTTTTTTTTTTTTTTTTTTCTTTTTTTTCTTTTAGTTTCAAGGTAGATTTTATTTATTCCTCTTTTTTTTAATTTGCAGATATAAACATGGAAATAATGCATTAATATAAAGACGTCTATGTGAAGGCAAATACTTTTTTTCTGTTTTCTTTTATTAAATGCTATTTATTTTTATTTTTTTAAATTTATTTCTTTTATACAGCAGGTTCTTAATGGATATCTATTTTATACTTATAAGTGTGCACATGTGAATCCCAGTCTCCCAATTCATCCCACCACCACCCTCACATGGTGTTTCCCCCTTGGTGTCCATATGTTTGTTCTCTACATCTGTGTCTCTATCTCTGCCCTGCAAACCGGTTCATCTGTACCACTTTTCTAGGTTCCACATATATGCATTAATATACAATATTTGTTTTTCTCTTTCTGACTTACTTCACTCCGTATGACAGTCTCTAGATCCATTAAGGTCTCTACAAATGACCCAATTTCATTCCTATGTATGGCTGAGTAATATTCCATTGTATATATGTACCACATCTTTATCCATTCGTCTATCTGTGGGCACTTAGGTTGCTTTCATTACCTGGCTATTGTAAATAGTGCTGCAGTGAACATTGTGGTGAATGTGTCTTTTTGATTTATGGTTTTCTCTGGGTATATGCCCAGTAGTGGGATTGCTGGATTATATGGTAATTCTATTTTTACTTTGTTAAGGAACCTCCATACTCTTCCCCATAGAGACTGTATCAATTTACATTCCCAACAATAGTGGAAGAAGGTTCCTTTCCTTCATACCCTCTCTAGCATTTGTTGTTTGTAGATTCTCTGTTGATGCCCATTCTAACAGGTGTGACTTGACACCTCATTGTAGATTCCATTTCCATTTCTCTAATAATTAGTGATATTGAGCAGATTTTCATGTGCGTACTGGCCACCTCTATGTCTTCTTGGAAGAAATGTCTATTTATATCTTCTTCCATTTTTGTATTGGGTTGTTTGTTTTATTAATATTGAGCTGCATGAGCTGTTTATATATATTGGAGATTAATCATTTGTCCATTGATTCGTCTGCAAATATTTTCTGCCATTCTGAGGGTTGTCTTTTCGTCTTGTTTGTAGTTTCCTTTGCTTTGCAAAAGCTTTTACGTTACATTAGGTCCCATCTGTTTAGTTTTCTTTTTTATTTCATTACTATAGGAGGTGGATCAAAAAAGATCTTGCTGTGATTTACGTCAGAGTATCCTTCGTAAGTTTTCCTCTCAGAGTTTTATACTATCCGGTCTTACATTAAGGTCTCTAATCCATTTTGAATATATTTTTATGTATGGTGTTGGGGAGTGTTCTAATTTCATTCTTTTACATGTAGCTGTCCATATTTCCCAGCACCAATGATTGAAGAGACTGTCTTATCTCCATTGTATAGTCTTGCCTCCTTTGTCATAGATTAGGTGACCATAGATGTGTAGGTTTATCCCTGTGCTTTCTTTTTTTTTCCTTTTACACGTTTATTGGAGTTTAATTGATTTACAATGGAGTGTTCGTTTCTGCTGTATAAAAAAATGAATGAGCTATACATATACAAATATCACCAGATACCCTCCCTCTTGCATCTCCCTCTCACACCCCATATCCCACCCCTTTATGTGCTCACAAAGCACCGAGCTGATCTCCCTGTTCTATGTGGCTGCTTCCCAGTAGCTATCGGTGTTACATTTGGTAATGTATTTATGTCCATGCCACTCTCTCACTTCGTCCCAGCTTACCCATCCCCCTTCCGGTGTCCTCAAGTCCTTTCTCTATGTCTGTGTCCTTAATCCTGTCCTGCCACTAGGTTCTTCAAAATCTTTTTTTTTTCTTCATTAGATTCCGTATATCTCTGTTAACATACAGTATTTTTTTTCCCTTTCTGACTTACTTCACTGTGTAGGACAGATTCTAAGTCCATCCACCTCAGATCAAATAACTCAGTTTTGCTTCTTTTTATGGCTGAGTAATACTCCATTGTATATATGTGCCAGATCTTCTTTAAACATTCATCTATCGATGGACACTTAGGTTGCTTCCATGTTCTGACTATTGTAAATAGAGCTGCAATGAACATTTTTGTACATAACTCTTTTTGAATTATGGTTTTCACAAGGCAAATACCCAGTAGTTGGATTGTTGTGTCATATGGTACTTCTATTGTTAGTTATTTAAAGGAACCTCCGTACTGTTCTCCCTAGTGCCCATATCAATTTACATTCCCACCCACAGTGCAAGTGTGTTCCCTTTTCTCCAATAAAGACCTCTCTAGCATTTATTGTTTTGTAGATTTTTTTGATGATTGCCACTCTGACTGCTGTGAGGTGATACCTCAGGGTAGTTTTCATTTAGATTTCTCTAATGATTAGTAATGTTCAACATCCTTTCATGTGTTTCTTGGTAATCTGTATATCTTCTTTGGATAAATGTCTATTTAGGTCTTCTGCCCGTTTTTGGATTGGGTTGTTTGTTTTTGTGATATTGAGCTACATGAGGTGCTTGTAAAGTTAGGAGATTAATCCTTTGTCATTTGCTTCATTTGAAAATATTTTCTCCCATTCTGAGGGTTGTTTTTGCATCTTGTTTATGTTTTCCTGTACTGTGTAAAAGCTTTTAAGTTTCATTAGGTCCCATTTGTTGATTTCTGTTTTTATTTCCATTTCTCTAGGAGGTGGGTCCAAAAGGATCTTGCTGTGATTTATGTCATAGAGTGTTCTGCCTATGGTTTCCTCTAAGTGTTTTATAGTGTCTGGTCTTATATTTAGATCTCTAATCAATTTAGAGTTTATTTTTGTGTATGGTGTTATGGAGTGTTCTAATTTCATTCTTTTATGTGTAGGGGTCCAGTTTTCCCAGCACCAATTACTGAAGAGACTGTCTTTTCTCCATTGTATATCCTTAGCTCCTTTGTCATAGATGAGATAGCCATAGGTATGTAGGTTTATCTCTGGGCTTTCTGTCCTGTTCCATTGATCTGTGTTTATGCCAATCTACATACACTTGATTCCATTATGCAGACATATAAATACATAGGTTTCAAGGTTATTACCAGTCAGATATATTCCTCTTCAGTGAATAGGGTGTTTTGTGTCCAGTTCATTGAGAAAGGAGTAGGTCTTGTCTTTTACATATTTGGTATATGGAATGGGATCTGTGCTAATTTCAAACTCTGCTTTTACACATCACCCCACATCACCTTTCCCCTTAAGGAGGCATAAGTGTGTTTTCTAAATATGTAACTCTGTTCACATTTGAAATTCAGTTCATGTGTAGCCATGTTTACATTCCCTCTATAAGTGATATATTACAATATTTTTTTTTCTTTGTGGCTCATTTCACTTAGCATCATCATACCTAAAGCCACTCATTATGCTGCTATTGGCCTTATGACATTGATTTTATGTCTGAGTGACATTCCATTGTATATAAGTACCACAACATCTATATCCATTTTTTTCCCATTCCTGGGATATTTAAAGTGTACCGAAGTCGAGGTTCTTGTAAACAGAGCAGCCCTAAAGTTTGGGCTGGCTGTGTGTTGTGGATTTTTAGTTTTCCCAAAATACACGCCCATGAGTGGAAGTGTGCTATGCTCTGTAGCTCTGTTTTAGAAACAACATACAGTTCTCCAGAGAGGCTGTTGGCAATTTACATCCTGACCATCAGCGTAACCAGGCTCCCTTTTCTCCATGGCCTGTCCTGCATTTGTGGTTTTTACACTATTTGTGGATGGCCCTTTTGACTGGAGGTAAGGGACACTTCTATGTAGTGTGGATTTGCAATGCCTGATGGCTTGCTTGGCCAAAAAGGGCATATGCATTTTTTCCCGAATTTATTCAAGAAAATACACATATTCACTTTTCGGCCAAGGGCAACATTGTCGAAGTTCTGTCGCTTTTCATGTGCTTTAAAGACAACTCCTATCTACCTCTTGAAATCTGTTTCCTTCAATTCTGCCTTGCATTCAAATCCTCTTCACTGCCTTACCTCAATATATTTCTGGATGATAGTTGTCCTTTATAACTCTGCAAGTTTGTGAATTGCTGTGTCCCTGATTTCCATTTTTCAACTCGCCTCTTTGTGAGCTGGCTGCAATACCGCAGCATGGCTGTAGGCCCTTGTCTGGTTCCGTGGTGTCAGGCTGAGCCTTTGGTTAATTCTTCTTCCTGGTGGGAAACTAGAGTGACATGTGCCCATCCAAACACCTACAGCTAATCTCTCATTTGTTTCCCCTCTTCCTGTTCATCCTCTGCATAATTTGCAAACTGTGCATAACAGGAGGGTAAAGGCGCTGACACTCCAAGTGGGGAGATTTTTAGTAATGCAGATGGAATGGCGAAGCCGAGCACGACAAATGGAAAAATGAGGTACCTTTTAGAAAACTTTCCCAATTACACAGTGTACCATCCACTGGGTTTCCCATGCATGCTTTAACTGTAGGAAGATTCCCTTAAACTTGGGGAGTTGGGACCACTAGAATGGGTAGTACACAGTATTGCTCTAAGTGGTATTCTTTTGCTCACACAACCTCAACAATCTTGTCAGCCCCAAGTGTCCAGTTTTATGTCTCATCCAGCTGTGAGTGTAAAGGTGGACAATCCAGGTTGCATCACAGGCCCTAAACGTAATTCTTAAGGCTTTCCCTCTGTTTCGCTGTTTTTGCATTTTGCTTTTGAAATTTATTTTTATAAGGGTGTTTAGCTGAATTTCAGTGTTGTGTTCATGCCATTATACACACACATGACTCCTTTATGGAGACATGATAATACATATGTTTTAAAATTCTTCGAGTCAGATATATTCCTCTGCAATGAATAGGGGGTGTTGAGTCGAGTTCATTGTGCGGGGAGTAGGTGATGTCTATTACATACTTGGTTTATGTAACGGTATCTGTGCTAATAGAAAACTGTGGTTTTATGCATCAACCCACCTCTCCTTTCCCCTTAAGCAGGGAGAATATTGTTTTCTAAGTGTGTGACTCTGTTGTGTTTGTAATTCAGATCATTCGTAGCCAAGTGTACATTCCCACTATAAGTGATATCTTATGATAAGATTCATTACTCTGTTATCTTTCCTAACTCAGTTCATATGTAGCCATGTTTACAGGAACTTCATAAGTGATATCTTATGATAAGTTTCTTTTTCTGTGTGACTTATTTCACTTAGAATCATCGTACCTGAATCCACTCATTTTGCTGCTACTGGTCTTATGACATTGATTTCATGGCTGAGGGATATTCCATCGTATGTAAGTAACACAATTTTTTGAACCATTTTAATCTTTCTTGGGATATTTAAGGTGTACCCAAGTTGAGGTTCTTGTAAGCAGTGCAGCCCTAAATTTTGGGGTGGCTCTGTCTTATTGATTTTCAGTTTTCCCAAGGTATATTCCCTAGACTGGAAGTGCCCTTGGCTCTGTAGCTCGGTTGTTTACTTGTTTATGGAACACAATGCACTCCTCCATTGAGGCAGTTGGCAATTTACATCCCGGCCATCAGCATAACAAGGCTCCCTGTTCTCCAGGGCCTGTCTTGCCTTTCTGGTTTTTATCCATTTTGTGGATATGCCTTTTGACTGGTGAGACGTGATACTTCTTTGGAGTGCAGATTTGCAATGCCCGCTTGCTTGCTTGGCCAAAAAGGGCGTATGCGTTTTCTCCTGGATATATCCAGGAGAAAACACATACGCCCTTTTTGGCCAAGTGCATCATTGTCGAAGTAGTGCCCCTCTTCCTGTGCTTTAAAGCCGATTCCAACGGACCTATTGAAATCTGTTTCCTGCTATTCTGCCTCGCTTTCCACTCTGCCTCGTCGCCTTCCCTCAACAGATTTTTGGACGATAGTTGTCCTTTATTACTCTGCCAGTTTGTGAAGTGCTCTGCCCCTGAGCCCCAATTTTTAAATCGTTTTGTGTGAGCTGAATGCAACTCCAAAATTTTGGTTCAGGAACTCTCCTGGTTCCCGGTGGGTAGCGGAGACTTTGGTTAATTCTTCTTCCACATGGGATATAAGAGTGACACGTGCCTGTCCAAATGCCTAACAGCTACTCTCTCATTGGTTCTCCCTCTTCCCTTTCATCCTCTGCCAAATTGGAAACCTGTGAGAACCAGGAGGTAAAAGGTGCTGTCTCTTCAAGTTGGGAGATTGATAGTAAAGCAGTTGGAATGTCAAACCGGAGCACCAGGAGGGGGACTATTCGTTGAGTTTTAGAGACCTTTCGTATTCACAGTGTGTCCATTTTCTAGGTTTCACGTACATGTTATAGCTGTAGTAATATTCCCTTCAACCTGGAGACATGGGACCCATGGAATGGGTGCATGCATTACTGCTTTAAAGGGTCTGCATTTGCCCACCCAATCTCACCAATCCTCTCAGTCCCATGTGTCCAGCCATATGCCACATCCAGCTGTCATGTAGATAGGGTCATTCCAGGTTTCATCAGAGTCCCTGAAGGAATTGTAAAGAATTTCCGTTTTTTTTTTAAATTCCTTTTAATAGTGTGTTTGAGATGATTCTCACTGCCATGTTTATGCCAGTCTAGACACTCTTGACTCCCTTAAGGAGACATACCAATACATAGGTTTTAAGATTCTTCCTAGTCAGATATATTCCTCTGCAGGAAGTATGGGTTGTTGAATCCCTTTCACTGAGCAAGGTGTAGATCTTGTCTATTCTGTATTTCGTTTTTGGAACGGTGCCTTTTCTAATATTAAACTCTGATTTTATGCAACACCCCACCTCTCCTTCCCCCTTAAGGAGGCATAAGAGTGTTTTCTAAATGTGAGACTGTTCTCTTTCCTAACTCAGTTCATGTGTAGCCATGTTTACAGGATCTTCATAAGTGATATCTTATCATACGTTTCTTTTTCTGTGTGACTTATCTCACTTAGAATCATCAAACCTGAATCCACTCATTTTGCTGCTACTGGTCTTATGACATTGATTTCATGGCTGAGGGATATTCCATCGTACCTAAGTACCACAATTTTTTGAACCATTTTTATCTTTCCTGGGATATTTAAGGTGTACCCAAGTTGAGGTTCTTGTAAGCAGTGCAGGCCTAAATTTTGGGGTGGCTCTGTCTTATTGATTTTCAGTTTCCCAAGGTTTATTCCCCAGACTGGAAGTGCCCTTGGCTCTGTAGCTCTGTTGTTTACTTGTTTTAGGGAACACAATGCACTCCTCCAGAGAGGCAGTTGGCAATTTACATCCCGCCCATCAGCATAACAAGGCTCCCTTTTCTCCAGGGCCTGTCTTGCCTTTCTGGTTTTGATCCATTTTGTGGATGCACCTTTTGACTGGTGGGAAGTGATACTTCTTTCTAGTGCAGATTTGCATTGCCCGCTTGCTTGCTTGGCCAAAAAGGGCGTATGCGTTTCCTCCTGAATATATTCAGGAAAAAACGCATACGCCCATTTTGGCCAAGTGCATCATTGTCGAAGTTGTGCCCCTCTTCCTGTGCTTTAAAGGCGATTCCAACGTACCTATTGAAATCTGTTTCCTGCTGTTCTGTCTCGCTTTCAAGTCCGCCTCGTTGCCTTCCCTCAACAGATTTTTGGACGATAGTTGTCCTTTATTACTCTGCCAGTTTGTGAAGTGCTGTGCCCCTGACGTCCATTTTTTAACTCGTTTTTTGTGAGCTGAACACAAGTCCAGAATTTTGGTTCAGGACATATAATGGTTCCCGGTGGGTGGCTGAGATTTTGGTTAATTCTTCTTCCTCCCAGGATATAAGAGTGACATGTGCCCGTCCAAATGCCTAACAGCTTCTCTCTCATTGGTTCTCCCTCTTCCCTTTCATCCTCTGCCAAATTGGCAACTTGTGTTATTCAGGAGGTTAAAGGGGCTGTCTCTCCAAGTTGGGAGATTGATAGTAAAGTAGTTGGAAAATCAAACTGTAGCACCAGGAGAGGGACAATTAGTTGAGTTTTAGAAACATTTCGTATACACAGTGTGTCCATTCTCTAGGTTTCCCATACATGTCATAGCTGTAGTAATATTCCCTTCAACCTGGAGAGTTTGGAATCATGGAATAGAGGCCACGCATTATTGCTTTAAGCGGTCTGTGTTTGCTCACCCAGTCTCACCAATCCTCTCAGTCCCAAGTATCCAGCCTTATGCCACATCAAGCTGTAGTTGTAGACAGGGTCATTCCAGGTTTCATCAGAGACCCTGAAGGAATTGTAAAGAATTTCCCTGTTTTGTTGTTTTGTTTTTGAAATTCCTTTTTATAGTGGGTTTGAGCTGATTCTCACTGCCGTGTTTATGCCAGTCTAGACACACTTGATTCCCTTACGGAGACATATCAGTACATAGGTTTTAAGATTCTTACTAGTCAGATATATTCCTCTGCAAGTAATATGGGGTTTTGAGTCCCTTTCACTGAGGAAGGTATAGGTAGGTCTTGTCTATTCCATAGTTGGTTTTTGGAACGGTACCTGTGCTTATATCAAACTCTGGTTTTATGCATCACCCCACCTCTCCTTCCCCCTTAAGCAGGCATAAGAGTGTTTTCTAAATGTGAGACTCTGTTCTCTTTCCTAACTCAGTTCATGTGTAGCCATGTTTACAGGATCTTCATAAGTGATATATTATGATAAGCTTCTTTTTCTGTGTGACTTATTTCACTTAGAATGATCGTACCTGAATCCACTCATTTTGCTGCTACTCGTCTTATGACATTGATTTCATGGCTGAGGGATATTCCATCGTACGTAAGTACCACAATTTTTTGAACCATATTTTATCTTTCTTGGGATATTTCAAGTGTACCCAGTTGAGGTTCTTGTAAGCAGTGCAGCCCTAAATTTGAGGGTGGCTCTGTCTTATTGATTTTCACTTTTCCCAAGATATATTCCCTAGACTGGAAGTGCCCTTGGCTCTGTAGCTCTGTTGTTTACTTGTTTTAGGGAACACAATGCACTCCTCCCGAGAGGCAGTTGGCAATTTACATCCCGCCCATCAGCATAACAAGGCTCCCTGTTCTCCAGGGCCTGTCTTGCCTTTCTGATATTTACACATTTTGTGGATGTCTCTTTTGACCGGTGGGAAGTGATACTTCTTGGTAGTGCAGATTTGCTTGCCTGCTTGCTTGCTTGGCCAAAAAGAGGCGTATGCTTTTTCTCCTGCATATATTCAGGAGAAAATGCATACGCCCTTTTTGGCCAAGTGCAT
Organism: Mesoplodon mirus; assembly: GCF_964341445.2. NCBI lineage: Eukaryota > Metazoa > Chordata > Mammalia > Artiodactyla > Ziphiidae > Mesoplodon > Mesoplodon mirus. The sequence continues at coordinate 311,936 of NW_028295548.1, read as the reverse complement.
CATTGTCGATGTTGTGACCCTCTTGCTGTGCTTTACAGGTGATTCCAACGTACCTCTTGAAATCTGTTTCCTGCTATTCTGCCTCGCATTCAAGTCCACGTCGTTTCCTTCCCTCAACATATTTTGGGATGTTAGTTGTCCTTTATTAATCTGCCAGTTTGTGAATTGCTGTGCCCTTGAGCTCCATTTTTCAACTCGTTTTTTGTGAGCTGAACGCATGTCCAAAATTTTGGTTCAGGATCTATACTGGTTCCCGGTGGGTGGCTGAGACTTTGGTTAATTCTTCTTCCTGCCGGGAAATTAGAGTGACATATGCCCGTCCAAATGTCTAACAGCTACTCTGTCATTGCTTTTCCCTCTTCCCTTTCATCCTCTGCCAAATTGGCAACCTGTGAGAACCAGGAGGTTAAAGGAGCTGTCTCTCCAAGTTGGGAGATTGATAGTAAAGCTGTTGGAAAGTCAAACTGGAGCACCAGGAGAGGGACTATTCGTTGAGTTTTAAAGACCTTTCGTATTCAGTGTGTACATTCTCTACGTTTCCCGTACATGTTATAGCTGTAGTAATATTTCCTTCAACCTGGATAGTTGGGACCCATGGAATGGGTGCCATGCATTATTGCTTTAAAGGGTCTGCATTTGCTAACCCAATCTCACCAATCCTCTCAGTCCCAAGGGTCCAGCCTTATGCCACATCCACCTGTCATTGTAGACAGGGTCATTCCACGTTTCATCAGAGACCCTGAAGGAATTGTAAAGAATTTCCCTGTTTATTTCTTTTGTTTTTAAAATTCCTTTTTATAGTGGGTTTGAGCTGATTCTCGCTGCCATGTTTATGTGGTTCTAGACACACTTGGTTCCCTTACGGAGACATATCAATACCTAGGTTTTAAGATTCTTACTAGTCAGATATATTCCTCTGCGGGAAATATGAGGTTTTGAGTCCCTTTCACTGAGGAAGGTATAGGTAGGTCTTATCTATTCCATAGTTGATTTTTGGAACGGTACCTGTGCTTATATCAAACTCTGGTTTTATGCATCACCCCACCTCTCCTTCCCCCTTAAGCAGGCATAAGAGTGTTTTCTAAATGTGAGACTCTGTTCTCTTTCCTAACTCAGTTCATGTGTAGCCATGTTTACAGGATCTTCATAAGTGATATCTTATGATAAGCTTCTTTTTCTGTGTGACTTATTTCACTTAGAATCATCGAACCTGAATCCACTCATTTTGCTTCTACTCGTCTTATGACATTGATTGCATGGCTGACGGATATTCCATCATACGTAAGTACCACAATTTTTTGAACCATTTTTATATTTCCTGGGATATTTTAGGTGTACGCAAGTTGAGGTTCTTGTAAGCAGTACAGCCCTAAATTTGAGGGTGGCTCTGTCTTATTGATTTTCAGTTTTCCCAATGTATATTCCCTAGACTGGAAGTGCCCTTGGCTCTGTAGCTCTGATGTTTACTTGTATTAGGGAACACAATGCACTCCTCCAGAGAGGCAGTTGGCAATTTACATCCCGCCCATCAGCATAACAAGGCTCCCTGTTCTCCAGGGCCTGTCTTGCCTTTCTGATATTTACACATTTTGTGGATGTCCCTTTGGACCAGTGGGAAGTGATACTTCTTTGTAGTGCAGATTTGCATTGCCCGCTTGCTTGCTTGGCCAAAAAGGGCGTATGCGTTTTCTCCTGCATATATTCAGGAGAAAATGCATACGCACTTTTGGCCAAGTGCATCATTGTCCAAGTTGTGACCCTCTTCCTGTGCTTTACAGACGATTACAATGTACCTCTTGAAATCTGTTTCCTGCTATTCGGCCTCACATTCAAGTCTGCTTCTTTGCCTTCCCTCAACAGATTTCTGGACGATAGTTGGCTTTTATTACTCTGCCATATTGTGAATCGCTCTGCCGCTGAGCTCCATTTTTCAACTCTTTTTTTGTGAGCTGAATGCAAGTCCAAATTGTGTTTCAGGACCTATACTGGTTCCCGGTGGGTGGTTGAGACTTTGGTTAATTCTTCTTCCTGCCGGGAAATTAGAGTGACATATGCCCGTCCAAATGCCTAACAGCTACTCTCTCATTGCTTCTCCCTCTTCCCTTTCATCCTCTGCCAAATTGGCAACCTGTGAGAACCAGGAGGTTAAAGGGGCTGTCTCTCCAAGTTTGGAGATTGATAGTAAAGCTGTTGGAAAGTCAAACTGGCGCACAAGGAGAGGGACTATTCGTTGAGTTTTAGAAACATTTCGTATTCACAGTGTGTCCATTCTCTAGGTTTCCCGTACATGATATAGCTGTAGTAATATTGCCTTCAACCTAGAGAGTTGGGACCCATGGAATGGGTGCCATGCATTATTGCTTTAAAGGGTCTGCATTTGCTCACCCAATCTCACCAATTCTCTCAGTCCCAAGTGTCCAGCCTTATGACACATCCAGCTGTCATTGTGGACAAGGTCATTCCACGTTTCATCAGAGACCCTGAAGGAATTGTAAAGAATGTCCCTGTTTTTTTTTGTTTTTTTTGAAATTCCTTTTTATAGTGTGTTTGAGCTGATTCTCGCTGCCATGTTTATGCCAGTCTAGACACACTTGATTCCCTTACGGAGACATATCAAAACATAGGTTTTAAGATTCTTTCTAGTCAGATTCATTCCTCTGCGGGAAATATGGGGTTTTGAGTCCCTTTCACTGAGGAAGGTGTAGGTCTTGTCTATTCCATAGTTGGTTTTTGGAACGGTACCTGTGCTTATATCAAACTCTGGTTTTATGCATCACCCCACCTCTCCTTCCCCCTTAAGCAGGCATAAGTGTGTTTTCTAAATCTGAGACTCTGTTCTCTTTTCTAACTCAGTTCATGTGTAGCCATGTTTACACGATCTTCATAAGTGATATCTTATGATAAGATTCTTTTTCTGTGTGACTTATTTCTCTTAGAATCATCGCACCTGAATCCACTCATTTTGCTGCTACTGGTCTTATGTTATTGATTTCATGGCTGAGGGATATTCCACCGTATGTAAGTACCAAAATTTTTTGAACCATTTTTATCTTTCCTGGGATATTTAAGGTGTACCCAAGTTGAGGTTCTTGTAAGCAGTGCAGCCCTAAATTTTGGGTGGCTCTGTCTTATTGATTTTCAGTTTTCCCAAGGTATATTCCCTAGACTGGAAGTGTCCTTGGCTCTGTAACTCTGTTATTTACTTGTTTTAGGGAACACAATGCACTCCTCCAGCGAGGCAGTAGGCAATTTATATCCCGCCCATCAGCATAACAAGGCTCCCTGTTCTCCAGGGCCTGTCTTTACTTTCTGGTTTTTAACAATTTTGTGGATGTCCCTTTTGACCGGGGGGAAGTGATACTTCTTTGTAGTGCAGATTTGTGTTGCCCGCTTTCTTGCTTGGCCAAAAAGGGCGTATGCATTTTCTCCTGAATATTTTCAGGAGAAAACACATACGCCCTTTTAGGCCAAGGGCATCATTGTCGAAGTTGTGCCCCTCTTCCTGTGCTTTAAAGGCGATTCCAACATACCTCTTGAAATCTGTTTCCTGCTATTCTGCCTCACTTTCAAGTCCGCATAGTTTCCTTCCCTCAAGAGAATTTTGGACGATAGTTGCCCTTTATTTCTCTGCCAGGTTGTGAATTGCTGTGCCCCTAATCTGCATTTTTCAACTCGTTTTTTGTGAGCTGAACGCAAGTCCAATATTTTGGTTGAAGACCTAAACTCTTTCCCGGTGGGTGGCTGAAACTTTGGTTAATTCTTCTTCCTCCCGGGAAATAAGAGTGACATGTGCCCGTCCAAATGCCTAACAGCTACTCTCTCATTGGTTCTCCCTCTTCCCTTGCATCCTCGGTCAAATTGGCAACCTGTGCGAACCCGGAGGCTAAGGGGCTGTCTCTCCAAGTTGGGAGCTTGATAGTAAAGAAGTTGGAATGTCAAACGGGAGCACCAAGAGAGTGACAATTTTTTGAGTTTTGGAGACGTTTCGTATTCAGAGTGTGTCCATATTCTATGTTTCCCGTACATGATATTGCTGTAGTAATATTCCCTTCAACCTGGAGACATGGGACCCATGGAATGGGTGCCATGCATTATTGCTTTAAAGGGTCTGTATTTGCTCCCCCAGTCTCACCAATCCTCTCAGTCCTATGTGTCCAGACTTATGCCACCTCCAGCTGTGGTTGTAGATAGGGTCATTCCAGGTTTCATCAGAGACCCTGAAGGAATTATAAAGAATTTCCCTGTTTTTTCGTTTTGATTTTGAAATTCCTTTTTATAGTGGTTATGAGCTTATTCTCGCTGCCATATTTATGCCAGGCTAGAAACACTTGATTCCCTTACGGAGACATATCAATACATAAGTATTAAGATTCTTACTAGTCAGATATATTCCTCTGCGGGAAATATGGGGTTTTGAGTCCCTTTCACTGAGGAATGTGTAGGTCTTGTCTATTCCATAGTTGGTTTTTGGAACGGTACGTGGGCTTATATCAAACTCTGGTTTTATGCATCACCCCACCTCTCCTTCCCCCTTAAGCAGGCATAAGAGTGTTTTCTAAATGTGAGACTCTCTTCTCTTTCCTAACTCAGTTCATGTGTAGCCATGTTTACAGGATCTTCATAAATGATATCTTATGATAAGTTTCTTTTTCTGTGTGACTTATTTCACTTAGAATCATCGTACCTGAATCCACTCATTTTGCTGCTACTGTTCTTATGACATTGATTTCATGGCTGAGGGATATTCCATCGTACGTAAGTACAATAATTTTTTGAACCATTTTTATCTTTCCTGGGATATTTAAGGTGTACCCAATTTGAGGTTCTTGTAAGCAGTTCAGCCCTAATTTTTTGGGTGGCTCTGTCTTATTGATTTTCAGCTTTCCCACGGTATATTCACCAGACTGGAAGTGCCCTTGGCTCTGTAGCTGTGTTGTTTACTTCTTTTAGGGAACACAATGCACTCCTCCAGAGAGGCAGTTGACAATTTACATTACGCCCTTCAGCATAACAAGGCTCCCTGTTGTCCAGTGCCTGTCTTGACTTTCTGGTTTTTTCACATTTTGTGGATGTCCCTTTTGACCGGTCGGAAGTGATAGTCCTTAGTAGTGAAGATTTGCATTGCCCGCTTGCTTGCTTTGCCAAAAAGGGCATATGCGTTGTCTCCTGAATATATTCTGGAGGTAACACATATGCCCTTTTTGGCCAAGTGCATCATTGTCGAAGTTGTGACCCTCTTCCTGTGCTTTAAATGCTATTCCAACGTATCTCTTGAAAGCTGTTTCCTGCAATTCTGCCTCGCTTTCAAGTCTGTCTCGTTGCCTTCCCTCAACAGATTTTTGGACGATAGCTGTCCTTTACTATTCTGCCAGTTTGTAAATTGTTGTGCCCCTGAGCTCCGTTTTTCAACTCGTTTTTTGTGAGCAGAAGGCAAGTCCAAAATTTTGGTTCAGGACCTATACTGGTTCACGGTGGGTGGCTGACACTTTGGTTACTTCTTCTTCCTGCCGGGAAATTAGAGTGACATGTGCCTGTCCAAATGCCTAACAACTACTCTCTCATTGGTTCTCCTTCTTCCCATTCATCCCCTGCCAAATTGGCAACCTGTGTACCAGGAGGTTAAAGGTGCTCTCTCTCCAAGTGGGGAGATTGTTAGTAAAGCAGTTGTTAAGTCAAACCGCAGCACCAGGAGAGGGACTATTAATTGAGTTTTAGAAATCTTTCATATTCACTGTGTGTCCATTCTCTAGGTTTCCCGTACATGTTATAGCTGTAATAATATTGCCTTCAACCTGGAGAATTGGGACCCATGGAATGGGTGCCATGCATTATTGCTTTAAAGGGTCTACATTTGCTCACCCAATCTCACCAATCCTCTCAGTCCCAAGTGTCCAGCCTTATGCCACATCCAGCTGTCGTTGTAGATAGGGTCATTCCAGGTTTCATCAGCGACCCTAAGGTATTGTGTAAGAATTTTTCTGTTTTTATGTTTTGTTTTGAAATTCATTTTTATATTGGGTTTGAGCTCATTCTCACTGTCATGTTTATGTCGTTCTAGACACACTTAGTTACCTTACGGAGACATATCAATACATAGGTTTTAAAATTCTTACTAGTCAGATATATTTCTCTGCGGGGAATAGGGATGTTGAGTTCCGTTCTCTGAGGAAGGAGTAGGGCTTGTCTCTTTTGTTTTTGGATTATGGAACGGTACCTGTGCTAAAAACAAACTTTTGTTTTGTGCATCTCCCCACCTGTCTTTCCCCTTAATCAAGTGTTAGAGTGTTTTCTAAATCTGAGACTCTGTTCTCTTCCCTAAATCAGTTCATATGTAGCCATGTTTACATTCCCTTCATAAGTGATATCTTATGTCAGAATGTACCATGGCCCTTGTCATAATAATGCTCCATGTCCCCTGTCATCACAGTGATCCATGCCCTGGTTATCAAAATGCTCCATGTCCCTTGTCATCAAAATTCTCCACGTCCTTGTCATCACAATGCTACATGACATTTCTCATCAAAAGGTTACATACACTTGTCATCACAATTCTCCATTCTCTTGACATTGCAATGCTCCATGCACTTGTCATCACAATGCTCCATGCCCTTGTCATCACAATGCTCCATGCCTTTTTCATCACATTGCTCCATGAACCCTGTCATCACATTGCTCCCTGACACCTGTCATCACAATGCTTCTATCGCCTTGTCATTACAGTGCTCCATGATGCTCGACATCACAATTACTCAAGGTCTTCTCATGACAATGCTCCACGGTTTTGCCATCAACATGCTCCATGACTTGTCATCTCAAAACTCAATGTCCCTTGTCCTGACAATTCTCCACATCCTTGTCATTACAATGCTCCATGGCACTTCACATCACAATGTTATATGCTCTTGTCATCACAATACTCCATGCACTTGTCATCGCAATGCTCCATGACCCCTGTCATAGGAAGCTCCATGCGCTTTTCATCAAAATGTTTCACGACCAGGACATTAAAATTCTCAATGGCCCTTGATATCACAATGCTCCATGCCCTTGTCATCACAATGCTCCTTTACTTTGTCACAACAATCCTCCATAAAAATTGGCACCACAATGCTCCATGTTATTGTCATCAAACTGGAACATGACATATTTCATCACAATGCTCCCTGACACCTTTCTTCACAATAATCCATGACATTGTCATCACAGTGCTCCATGACCTTCTCATCAAAATGTGTCATGCACATACTTATCACAATAATCCAAAAAACATGTCAGACCAATGCTCCATGCCACTTTTCATCACAATGCTCCATGAACGCTGTCATCCAAATGCGCCATTCCCATCATCATAATGCTTCATGCTATTGTCATCACAATGAAATCTAAATGATCCATGACATCTGTCATCACAATGTTGCAAACCCTTGTGATCACAATGTCCCATAACACTTGTCATCACAATGCCCCATGACACTGGTCAGCACAGTTATCCATGGCCTTCTCATCACAATGCACCATGACTTTTGTAAGCACAATGCTCAATACCCTTGTCAACACAATACTCTCTGACTACTGACCTCAGTATGCACCGTGCACTCTTTCACGACAAGGCTCCACGGCTTATTCATCACAATGCCCCATGGCGTTTTCATCACAATACATCATGCAATGTCATCAAAATACCCCACAAGCTTGTCATCAGAATGCTCCATGACCCTTGTCATCACAATTCTCCATGCACTTGTCAGAACAATGCTCCCTGACCCTTATCATCACAATGCTCCAAGCCATTGTCATCACAATGGGCCATTACATATATCATCACAATGCTACCTGACACGTGTCTTTACAATACTGCATGACCTGGTCATCACAATGCTCCATGCCATTTTCATCACAATGCGCCATTCCAACTGTCATCACAATAATCCATGAAACTTATTAGACCAATGTTCCATGCCCTTGTCATCACAACGCTCCATGCCCTTGTTATTACAATGCTCCATGGCCCCTGTCCTCACAATGCTCCGTGACTCCAGTCACCACAGTGCTTCAAGAATTTTGTCATCAAAATGGTCCATGCCCTCGTCATCAACAGTCTCTGTGACGTTTTTAACCACAATGCTCCATGAACTTTTCATCACAATGCTCTTTGACCCTTGTCATCACAGTGCTCCATGCGCTTGTCAGCACAATGCTCCATGACACATGTCATCACAATGCACCATGCGCTTGTCATCACAGTGCTCGACAATCTTTTCATTACAATGCTCCTTAAAATTTGTCATCACAGTGCTCCATGCTATTCTCATCAAAATGCTCTCTCACCACTGATATCACAATGCTACATCACTATTTGTCACAATACTCCCTCACCCGTCAACACAATGTTCCATGACTCCTGTCATCACAATGCTTCATGCACTTATCATCAAAAAGTTCGATGACCCCTGACATCACAGTGTTCCATAACACCTGTCATCAAAGTATTCCATGACACTTTTCATCAAATTGCTCCATGACCCTGTCATCAGAATGCTCCCTGCCCTTCTCATCACAATGCACAACGCCTTTGCCATCTAAATGCTCCATGACCTTTGTCATCACAAAGATCCATGACCCTTGGCATCACAATGCTCCATGTCATTGTCATAACAATGCTCCATGAACGCTCTCATCACATTGTTCCATGCCATTGTCTTCACAAAGCTCCATGACACATGTCATCAGAATGCTCCATGGCCTTCTCATCACAATGCTCCATGCCCTTGCCATCACAATGCTCCATTACCACATTCATAACAATGCTCCATGACCCCTGCCATCACGATGTTCCATGGCCTTGTCATCACAAAGCTCCATGACCCTTCTCATCACAATGCTCCAAGAACCCTGTAATCACCATGCTCTATGCCCTTTTTCATCTCAATGAGCCATGAACCCTTTCATCACAGTGGACCATGCCCATCATCATAATGCTTCAGGCTACTGTCATCACAATGAAATCAAAATGCTCCATGACCTCTGTCATAACAATGCTCCAAACCCTTGTGATCACAATATTCCCTATCACTTGTCATCACAATGCCCCATGACACTCGTCATCACAATTATCAATGGTATTCTCATCACAATGCTCAATACACTTGTCATCAAAATGCTCCCTGACACTTGTTGTCTGTATGCTCCTTGAACCCTGTCATGACAAGGCTCCATGCCTTTTTCCTCACAATGATCCATGCCCTTTTCATCACAATGCTCCAAGAGCCATGTAATCACAATGCTCCATGCCCTTGTCATCACAAAGCTCAATGACACATGCCATCAGAATGCTCCTTGGTCTTCTCCTCACAATGCTCCATGCCCTTGTCCTCACAATGTGCCAAGACCCCTCTAATCACAATGCTCCATGCCACTTTTCATCAGTATGCTCCATGAGACTTGTCATCACAAGGCTCCATGGTTTTGCCATCACAATGCTCCAGGACCTTGTCATCACAATGCTTCTCGACCTTGTCATGAAAATTTTCAATGGCCCTTGTCATCATAATGCTCCAAGCACTAATCATCCAAATGCTCCCTTATAGTTGTCATCAAAATTCTCCATTACATTTTGCATCACAATGCTCCATGCCATTGTCATCGCAATGGACCATGACATATGTCATCACAATGCTCCCTGACACCTGTCTTCACAATACTCCATGACGTTCTCATCAAAATGCTCCAGGCCCTGGTCATCACAATGCACCATGCCCACTGTCATCACAATAATCTATGAAACTTGTCAGACCAATGCTCCATGCCCCTGTCATCACAATGCTCCATGCCCTTGTCATCACAAAGCTACATGACCCCTGTCTTCACAATGCTCCCTGACTCCAGTCATCACAATGTTTCATAACGTTTGTCATCACAATGGTCCATGCCCGCATCATCACAAGGCTCTGTGACCTTTGTAACCACAATGCTCCCTGAAATTTTCATCACAATTCTCTGTGACCCTTGTCATCATAATGCTCCATGTATTTTTCAAAACAATTCTCCATGACCATAGACATGACAGTGTGCCATGTGCATTTCATCACAACGGTCCACAACTTTGTCACTGCAATGCTCCCTAAACCTTGTAATCACAATGCTCCATGCACTTCTCATCAAAATGCTCTCTCACCAGAGATATCACAATGTTCCATCACTAGTCATCACAATACTCCCTCAGCCCTGTAATCACAATGTTCCATTAACCTGTCATCACAATGCTACATCCCCTTATCAGCACAATGTTCCATGACACCTGACATCACAATGTTCCATAACCCCTGTCATCAAAATGTTCCATGACCCTTTTCATCCCAAAGTTCCAAGACCCCTGACATCACAATGTTCTATAACCCCTGCCATCAAAATGTTCCTTTACACTTTTCATCAAATTGCTGCATGACCCGGCCATCAAAATGCTGCCTGCCTTTCTCATCACAATGCACCATGCCCTTGTCATCAAAATGCTCCATGACTTGTCATTACAAAGCTCCATGACACTTGGCATCACAGTGCTCAATGTCATTGTCATCACAATGCTCCGTGAACCCTCTTATCACATTGCTCCATGCCCTTGTCATCACAAAGCTCCCTGATATTTGTCATCACAATGCTCGATGCCCTTATCATCACAATGCTCCATGACCTTGTCATTACAATCCTGCATGACCCATGTATCACAGTGTTCCGTGCCCTTGTCATCACAATGCTCCATGCCCACTCTCATCACAATAATCCATGAAATATTTCAGACCAATGTTCCATGCCCTTCTCATCAAAATCCTGCATTACACCTGTCATAACAATGCACAATGACCTTTGCCATCAAAATGTTCCACGGCCTAGTCATCACAAGGTTCCATGACACTTGTCATCACAATGCTTAAGACCACTGAAATCACAATGCTCCATGCCCTTGTCATCACAAAGCTCCATGACGCATGTCATCAGAATGTTCCGGGGCCTTTTCATCACAATGTTCCATGCCCTTGTCATCAAAATGTTACAAGACCCTTGTAATCACAATGCTCCCTGCCCCTTTTCATGTCAATGCTCCATGAACACTGTCATCACAATGCACCATGCCCATCATCATAATGCTTCAGGCTATTGTCATCACAATGAAATCAATATTCTCCATGACCTCTGTCATCATAATGCTCCAAACCCTTGTGATCACAATGTTCCATAACACTTATCATCACAACACCCATGATGCTCATCATCACAATTATCCATGGTCTTCTCATCACAATGCTCCATTATCTTTTTCATTACAATGCTCAATACACTTGTCATCACAATGCTCCCTGACACTTGTCGTCAGTATGCTCCTTGAACCCTGTCATGACAAGGCTCCATGCCTTTTTCATAACAATGATCCATGCCCCTTTCATCACAATGCTCCAAGATCCCTGTAATCACAATGCTCCATGCCCTTGTCATCACAAAACTCCATGATGCATGTCATCAGAATGCTCCATGGCTTTCTCATCACAATGCTCCATGCCCTACACATCACAATGCTCCAAGACCCCTGTAATCACAATGCTCCATGCCCATTTTCATCAGAATGCTCCATCAGACTTGTCATCACAAGTCTCCATGGTCTTCTCATCACAATGCTCCAGGACCTTGTCATCACCATGCTGCATTCCCTTGTCATCACAATGCTCCATGACCCCTCTCATCACAATAATCCTTGAATATTCTCAGCCCAATGCTCCACGACCTACTCATCACAATGCTCCATGGCCAATATCATCAAAATGCTACATGACCACTGTCATCACAACAACCCATGACACCTAACAACACAATGATCCGGGACTCTTGTAATCACAATGCTCCATTCCCTAATCATCACAATGCTTCATGACACCTGTCAGCACAAAACTCCATGAACATTTTCAGCGCAGTGCTCCATGACACTTGTCATCACAATGCTCCATGACCCCTGTATTCACAATGCTCCGTGACGCTTGTCATCACAGTGCTCCATGACACGTCATCACAATGCTCCAAGATCCCTGTAATCACAATGTTCTATGCCCTTTTTCATCTCAATGATCCATGAACCCTGTCATCACAATGCACCATGCCCATCATCATAATGCTTCATGCTATTGTCATCACAATGAAATCAAAATGCTCCATGACCTCTGTCATAACAATGCTCCAAACACTTGTGATCACAATATTCCATAACACTTGTCATCACAATGCCCCATGACGCTTGTCATCACAATTATCAATGGTCTTCTCATCACAATGCTCCATGACCTTTGTCATAACAATGCTCAATACACTTGTCATCAAAATTCTCCCTGACACTTGTTGTCTGTATGCTCCTTGAATCCTGTCATGAAAAGGCTCCATGACATTTTCATCACAATGATCCATGTCCTTTTCATCACAATGCTCCAAGACACATGTAATCTCAATGCTCCATGCCCTTGTCTTCACAATGTTCCAAGACCCCTGTAATCACAATGCACCTTTCACATGTCATCAAAAAACTCCATGACGCATGTCATGAGAATGTTCCATGGCCTTCTCATCACAATGCTCCATGCCCTAGTCATCACAATGCTCCAAAACCCCTGTAATCACAATGTTCCATTTCCCTTTTCATCAGAATGCTCCCTGAGATTTGTCATCACAAGTCTCCATGGCCTTCTCATCACAATGCTCCAGGACCTTGTCATTACCATGCTCCATTCCCTTGTCATCACAATGTACCATGACCCCTCTCATCACAATAATCCATGATTATTTTCATCCCAATGCCCCACGACCTACTCATCCAATGCTCCATGGCCAATATCATCACAATGCTCCATGACCACTGTCTTCACAACACTCCATGACACCTGACAAAACAATGATCCGGGACTCTTGTCATCACAATTCTCCATTCCGTAGTAATCACAGTGCTCCATGACCCCTGTCATCACAACACTCCATGAACATTTTCAGCCCATTGCTCCATGACCTTTATCATCACAATGATCCATGCCCTTGTCATCCCAATGCTCCATGACCCCTGTATTCACAATGCTCCGTGACGGTTGTCATCACAGTGCTCCATGACACCTGTCATCAAAATGCTCCATGCCTTTGTCAGCAAAATGCTACATGACCTTGTCATTACAATGCTCTATGCGCTTGTCATCACAATACTCCATTTCCATTGTCATCACAATCCTCCATGAACTTTGGCATCATATTGATTCATGCCCTTTTCATCACAATGATCCATGCTCCTTGAAATCAAAATGGTCCATGACCTCTCTCATCACAATGCTCCAAACCATTGTGATCACAGTGTTCCATAACACTTGTCATCACAACGCTACATGATGCCTGTCATCACAGTACTCCATGCACTTTTCATCACAATGCTCCATGACATTTGTCATTACAGTGCTCAATAAACTTGTCATCAAAATGCTCCCTGACACTTGTTGTCTGTATGCTCCTTGAACCTTGTCATGACAAGGCTCCATGCCTTTTTCATCACAATGATCCATGCCCATTTCATGACAATGCTCCAAGACCAATGTAATCACAATGCTCCATGCACTTGTCATCAAAAAACTCCAAGACACATGTCATCAGAATGCTCCATGGCATTCTCATCAAAATGCTCCAATCCCTAGTCATCACAATGCTCCAAGACCCCTGAAATCACAATGCTCCAGGTCCCTTTTCATCAGAATGCTCCATGAGACTTGTCATCACAACTCTTCATGGTCTTCTCTTAACAGTGCTCCAGGACCTTGTCATCCCCATGTTCCATTCCCTTGTCATCACAATGCTCCATGACCACTGTCATCACAACACCCCATGACAACTGACAACACAGTGATCCGGGACTCTTGTCATCACAATGCTCCATTCCCTAGTCATCACAATGCTCCATGACCCGTGTCATCAAAATACTCCATGAACATTTTCAGCCAAGTGCTCCATGACACTTGTCATCCCAATTACCCATGCCCTTGTCATCCCAATGCTCCATGACACCTGTATTCACAGTGCTCCGTGACGTTTGTCATCACAGTGCTCCATGACACATGTCATCACAATGCTCCATGCTTTTGTCAGAAAAATGCTACATGACCTTGTCATTATAATGCTCTTTGCGCTTGTCATCTCAATAATCAATTTCCATTTTCATCACAATCCTCCATGAACCTTGGGATCACATTGCTTCATGCCATTGTCATCACAATGCTCCATGCTCCTTGAAATCAAAATGATCCATGACCTCTGTCATCACAATGCACCAAACCCTTGTGATCACATTGTTCCATAACACTTGTCATCACAACGGCCATGATGCCAGTCATCACAATAATCCATGCCCTTTTCATCACAATGCTCCATGACCTTTGTCATCACAATGCTCAATACACTTGTCATCACAATGCTCCCTGACACTTGTCATCAGAATGCTCCTTGAACCCTGTCAGGAAAAGGCTCCATGCCTTTTTCATCACAATGCCCCATGCCGTTTTCATCACAATGCTCCATGTCATTGTCATCAAAATACTCCACAAGCTTGTCATCAGAATGCTCCATGACCCTTGTCATCACAATTCTCCATGCACTTGTCAGCACAATGCTCCCTGACCCTTGTCATCACAATGCTCCAAGCCATTGTCATCACAATGCTCCATTACCTTTGTCATCAGAATCCTCCATGACACTTGGCATCACAATGCTCCATGCCATTGTCATCACAAGGGCCATTACATATGTCATCACCATGCTCCCTGACACCAGTATTCACAATACTGCATGACCTGGTCATCACAATGCTCCATGCCCTTGTCATCACAATGTGCCATTCCTACTGTCATCGCAATAATCCATGCAACTTATTAGACCAATGTTCCATGCCCTTGTCATCACAATGCTCCATGCCCTTGTTATCACAATGCTCCATGAACCCTGTCATCACCATTCTCTGTGACTCCAGTCATCACAATAGTTCATGACCTTTGTCATCACAATGGTCCATGCCCTCGTCATCAACAGTCTCTGTGACCTAATTAACCACAATGCTCCATGAACATTTCTTCCCAATGCTCTTTGACATTTGTCATCACTATGCTCCATGACTTGTCTTCACAAAGCTCCATGACCATTGGCATCACAATGCTCCATGTCATTTTCATCACAATGCTCCATGAACCTTCTCATCACCTTGCTCCATGCCCTTGTCATCACAAAGCTCCATGACACTTTTTATCACAATGCTCGATTCCCTTCTCAACACAATGATCCATGCCCTTGTCATTACAATCCTGCATGACCCATGTATCACAGTGTTCTGTGCCCTTGTCATCACAATGCTCAATACCAACTCTCATCACAATAATTCATGAAACATTTCAGACCAATGTTCCATGCCATTCTCATCAAAATGCTCCATTACCGCTGTCATAAAAATGCACCATGACCCTTGCCATCACAATGTTCCATGGCCTAGTCATCACAAGGTTCCATGACACTTGTCATCATAGTGCTCAAGACCCCTGAAATCACAAAGCTCCATGCCCTTGTCATCACAAAGCTCCATGACGCATGTCATCAGAATGTTCCATGGCTTTCTCATCACAATGCTCCATGCCCTTGTCATCACAATGCACCACGACCCTTGTAATCACAATGCTCCATGCCCCTTTTCATCTCAATGCTCCATGCCCCTTTTCATCTCAATGCTTCATGAACCCTGTCATCACAATGCACCATGCCCATCATCATAATGCTTCAGGCTATTGTTATCACAATGAAATCAATATTCTCCATGACCTCTGTCATCATAATGCTCCAAACCATTGTGATCACAATGTTCCATAACACTTATCATCACAACACCCCATGACGCTCATCATCACAATTATCCATGGTCTTCTATTAACTATGATCCATGATCTTTGTCATCACAATGCTGAATACACTTTTCACCACAACGCTCCCAGACACTTGTCTTCAGTATGCACCTTGAACCCTGTCATGACAAGGATCTATGCAATTTTCATAACAGTGACCCAGCCATTTTCATCACAGTGCTCCAAGATCCCTATAATCACAAGGCTGCATGCTCTTGTCATCACAAAACTCCATGATGCATGTCATCAGAATGCTCCATGGCCTTCTCATCACAATGTTCCATGCCCTAGTCATCATAATGCTCCAAGACCCCTGTAATCACAATGTTCCATGTCCCTTTCATCAGAATACTCCATGAGAATTGTCATCACAAGTCTCCATGGTCTTCTCATCAGAATGCTCCAGGACCTTGTCATCACCATGCTCCATTCCCTTGTCATCACAATGCTCCATGACCCCTGTCGTCACAATTATCCATGAATATTTTCAGCCCAATGTTCCATGACTTACTCATCACAATGCTCCATGGCCAATATCATCACAATGCTCCATGACCACTGTCATCACAACACTCCATGACACCTGACAACACAATGATCCAGGACTCTTGTCATCACAATGCTCCATTCCCTAGTCATCACAATGCTCCATGACCCCTGTCATCCCAACACACCATGAACATTTTCAGCCCAGTGCTCCATGACCCTTGTCATCATAATGATCCATGCACTTGTCATCCCAATGCTCCATGACCCCTGTATTCACAATGCTCCATGACGCTTGTCATCACCGTGCTCCATGACACCTGTCATCACAATGCTCCATGCCTTGTCAGCAAAATGCTACATTACATTATCATTACAATGCTCTATGCGCTTGTCATCACAATACTCCATTAGCATTGTCATCACAATCCTCCATGAACCTTGGTATCACATTGATTCATGCCCTTTTCATCACAATGCTCCATGCTCCTTGAAATCAAAATGATCCATGACCTCTCTCATCACAATGCTCCAAACCCTTGTGATCACAGTGTTCCATAACACTTGTCATCACAACGCTCCATGATGCCTGTCATCACAATACTCCATGCCCTTTTCATCAAAATGCTCCATGACCTTTGTCATCACAATGCTCAATACACTTGTCATCACAATGCTCCCTGACACTTGTCATCAGAATGCTCCTTGAATCCTGTCACGAAAAGGCTCCATGCAATTTTCATCACAAAGCCCCATGCTGTTTTCATCACAATGCTCCATGCCATTGTCATCAAAATACTCCACAAGCTTGTCATCAGAATGCTCAATGACCCTTGTCATCACAATTATCCATGCACTTGTCAGCACAATGCTCCCTGACCCTTGTCATCACAATGCTCCAAGCCATTGTCATCACAATGCTCCATTACCTTTGTCATCAGAATCCTCCATGACACTTGGCATCACAATGCTCCATGCCATTGTCATCACAATGGGCGATTACATATGTCATCACAATGCTCCCTGACACCTCTCTTCACAATACTGCATGACCTCGACATCACAATGCTCCATGCCCTTGTCATCACAATGTGCCATTCCGACTGTCATCACAATAATCCATGCAACTTATTAGACCAATGTTCCATGCACTTGTCATCACAATGCTCCATGCCCTTGTTTTCAAAATGCTCCATGACCCCTGTCATCACAATGCTCCGTGACTCCAGTCATCACAATGATTCATGACTTTTGTCATCACAGTGATCCCTGCCCTCGTCATCAACAGTCGCTCTGATGATTTTAAAAACAGTGTTCCATGAACTTTTCATCAAAATGCTCTTTGACCCTTGTCATCACAATGCTCCATGCACTTGTCAGCACAATGCTCCATGACTCATGTCATCACAATGCACCATGACCTTGTCTTCAGAGTGCTCCACAATCTTGTCATCACATTGCTCCTTAAAATTTGTCATCACAATGCTCCATGCACTTCTCATCAAAATGCTCTCTCACCACTGATATCAGAATGCTACATCACTATTTGTCACAATACTCCCTCACCCCTGTCATCACAATGTTCCATGACTCCTGTCATCACAATGCTACATGCACTTATCATCACAATGTTCGATGACCCCTGACATCACAATGTTCCATAACAGCTGTCATCAAAATATTCCATGGCACTTTACATCAAATTGCTCCATGACCATGTCATCACAATTCTGCCTGCCCTTCTCATCACAATGCACAACGCCCTTGCCATCAAAATGCTCCATGACCTTTGTCATCACAAAGATCCTTGACCCTTGGCATCACAATGCTCCGTCATTGTCATCACAATGCTCCATGAACGCTCTCATCACATTGCTCCAGACCCTTGTCTTCACAAAGCTCTATGACACATGTCATCAGAATGCTCCATGGCCTTCTCATCACAATGCTCCATGCCCTTGCCATCACAGTGCTCCATTACTCAAGACATAACAATGCTCCATGACCCCTGCCATCACGATGTTCCATGGCCTTGTCATCACAAAGCTCCATGACCCTTCTCATCACAATGCTCCAAGAACCCTGTAATTACAATGCTCGATGCCCTTTTTCATCTCAATGATCCATGAACCCTGTCATCAAAATGCACCATGCCCATCATCATAATGCTTCATGCTATTGTCATCACAATGAAATCAAAATGCTCCATGACCTCTGTCATAACAATGCTCCAAACCCTTGGGATCACAATATTCCATAACACTTGTCATCACAATGCCCCATGATGCTCGTCATCACAATTATCAATGGTCTTTTCATCACAATGCTCCATGACCTTTGTCATAACAATGCTCAATACACTTGTCATCAAAATTCTCCCTCACACTTGTTGTCTGTATGCTCCTTGAATCCTGTCATGACAAGGCTCCATGCCATTTTCATCACAATGATCCATGTCCTTATCAACACAATGCTCCAAGACACATGTAATCTCAATGCTCCATTCCCTTTTCATCACAATGTTCCAAGACCCCTGTAATCACAATGCTCCTTGCCCTTGTCATTAAAAAACTCCATGACGTATGTCATCAGAATGCTCCATGGACTTCTCATCACAATGCTCCATGCCCTAGTCATCACAATGCTCCAAGACCCCTGTAATCACAATGTTACATTTCCATTTTCATCAGAAAGCTCCATGAGACTTGTCATCACAAGTCTCCATGGTCTTCTCATCAAAATGCTCCAGGACCTTGTCATTGCCATGCTCCATTCCCTTGTCATCACAATGCCCCATGACCACTCTCATCACAATAATCCATGAACATTTGCAGCCCAGTGCTCCACGACCTAATCATCACAATGCTCCATGGCCAATATCATCACAATGCTCCATGACCAATGTCATCACAACACTCCATGACACCTGACAACACAATTATCCGGGACTCTTGTGATCAGAATGCTCCATTCCCTAGTCATCACAATGCTCCATGAACCCTTTCATCACAACACTCCATGAACATTTTCAGCCCAGTGCTCCATGACCCTTGTCATCACAGTGATCCATGCCCTTGTCATCCCAATGCTCCATGATCCCTGTATTCACAAAGATCCGTGACGGTTGTCATAACAGTGCTCCATGACACCTGTCATCACAATGCTCCATGCCTTTGTCAGCAAAATGCTACATGACCGTGTCATTACAATGCTCTCTGCGCTTGTCATCACAATACTCCATTTCCATTGTCATCACAATCCTCTATGAACTTTGGGATCACATTGCTTCATGCCCTTTTCATCACAATGCTCCATGCTCCTTGAAATCAAAATGATCCATGACCTCTGTCATCACAATGCTCCAAACACTTGTGATCACATTGTTCCATAACACTTGTCATCAAAACGCTCGATGATGCCTGTACATCACAATACTCCATGCACTTTTCATCACAATGCTCCATGACCATTGTCATCACAATGCTCAATACACTTGTCATCAAAATGCTCCCTGACACTTGTTGTCTGTATGCTCCTTGTACCCTGTCATGACAAGGCTCCATGCCTATTTCATCACAATGATCCATGTCCTTTTCATCACAATGCTCCAAGACCCATGTAATCTCAATGCTCCATGCCATTGTCAAGACATAGCTCAATGACACATGCCATCAGAATCCTCCGTGGTCTTCTCCTCAAAATGCTCCATGCCCTTGTCATCACAATGTACCAAGACCCCTGTAATCACAATATTCCGTGGCCTTGTCATCAAAAAACTCCATGACGCATGTCATCAGAATGCTCCATGGCCTTCTCATCACAATGCTCCATGCCCTAGTCATCACAATGCTCCAAGACCCCTGTAATCACATTGCTCCACGCCCCTTTTCATCAGAATGTTCCATGAGATTTGTCATCACAAGTCTTCATGGCCTTCTCATCAGAAAGCTCCAGGACCTTGTCATCCCCATGCTCCATTCCCTGGTAATCACAGTGCTCCATGACCACGGTCATCACAACACTCCATGACAACTGACAACACAATGATCCCGGACTCCTGTCATCACAATGCTCCATTCCCTCGTCATCACAATTCTCCATGACCCGTGTCATCACAATAATCCATGAAAATTTTCAGCCAAGTGATCCATGACCCTTGTCATCCCAATGATCCATGCCCTTGTCATCCCAATGCTCCATGACCCGTGTATTCACAATGTTCCGTGACGCTTGTCATCACAGTGCTCCATGACACATGTCATCACAATGCTCCATGCCTTTGTCAGCAAAATGCTACATGACCTTGTCATTATAATGCTCTATGCGCTTGTCATCTCAATACTCCATTTCCATTGTCATCACAATCCTCCATGAACCTTGGGATCACATTGCTTCATGCCCTTGTCATCACAATGCTCCACGCTCCTTGAAATCAAAATGATCCATGACCTCTGTCTTCACAATGCTCCAAACCCTTGTGATCACATTGTTCCATATCACTTGTCATCACAACGCTCCATGATGCTTGTCATCACAATACTCCATGCCCTTTTCATCACAATGCTCCATGACCTTTGTCATCACAATGCTCAATTCACTTGTCATCACAATGCTCCCTGACACTTGTCATCAGATGCTCCTGGAACCCTGTCAGGAAAAGGCTCCATGCCTTTTTAATCACAATGCCCCATGCCGTTTTCATCACAATGCTCCATGTCGTTGTCATCAATATACTCCACAAGCTTGTCATCAGAATGCTCCATGACCCTTGTCATCACAATTCTCCATGCACTTCTCAGCACAATGCTCCATGACCCTTGTCATCACAATGCTCCATGCCATTGTCATCATAATGGGCCATTACATATGTCATCACAATGCTCCCTGACACCTCTGTTCACAATACTGCATGACATGGTCATCACAATGCTCCATGCCCTTGTCATCTCAATGTGCCATACCAACTGTCATCGCAATAATCCATGCAACTTATTAGACCAATGTTCCATGCCCTTGTCATCACAATGTTCCATGCCCTTGTCATCACAATGCTCCATGACCCCTGTCATCACCATGCTCCGTGACTCCAGTCATCACAATGCTTCATTACCTTTGTCATCACAATGGTCCATGCCCTCGTCATCAACAGTCTCTGTGACCTATTTAACCACAATGCTCCATGAACTTTTCTTCACAATGCTCTGTGACATTTGTCATCACAATGCTCCATGTGCTTGTCAGCACAATGCTCCATGACACATGTCATCACAATGCACCATACGCTTGTCATCACAGTGCTCCACAATCTTGTCATCACAATGCTCCTTAAAATTTGTCATCACAATGTTCCATGCACTTCTCATCAAAATGCTCTCTCACCACTGATATCACTATGCTACATCACTATTTGTCACAATACTCCCTCACCCCAGTCATCACAATGTTCCATGACTCCTGTCATCACAATGCTACATGCACTTATCATAACAATGTTTGATGACCCCTGACATCACAATGTTCCATAACAACTGTCATCAAAATGTTCCATGACACTTTTCATCAAATTGCTCCATGACCCTGTCATCACAATGCTCCCTGCCCTCCTCATCACAATGCACAACGCCCTTGCCATCAAAATGCTCCATGAACTTTGTCATCACAAAGATCCATGACCCTTGGCATCACAACGCTCCATGTCATTGTCATCACAATGCTCCATGAACACTCTCATCACATTGCTCCATGCCTTTGTCTTCACAAAGCTCCATGACACATGTCATCAGAATGCTCCAAGGCCTTCTCATCACAATGCTCCATGCCCTTGCCATCACAATGCTCCATTACACAAGACATAGCAATGCACCATGACCCCTGCCATCACGATGTTCCATGGACTTGTCATCACAAAGCTCCATGACCCTTCTCATCACAATGCTCCAAGAACCCTTTAATCACAATGCTCCATGCCCTAGTCATCACAATGCTCCAAGACCCCTGTAATCACAATGCTCCATGCCCCTATTCATCAGAATGCTCCATGAGACTTGCCATCACAAGTCTTCATGGTCTTCTCATCACAAAGCTCCAGGACCTTGTCATCACCATGCTCCATTCCCTTGTCATCACAATGCTCCATGACCATTCTCATCACAGCACACCATGATACCTGACAACACAATGATCCCGGACTCTTGTCATCACAATGCTCCATGCCCTAGTCATCACAATGCTCCAAGACCCCTGAAATCACAATGCTCCTGGCCCTTTTTCATCAGAATGCTCCATGAGACTTGTCATCACAACTCTTCATGGTCTTCTCATAACAGTGCTCCAGGACCTTGTCATCCCCATGCTCCATTCCCTTGTCATCACAATGCTCCATGCCTTTGTCAGCAAAATGCTACATGACCTTGTCATTATAATGCTCTATGCGCTTGTCATCTCAATACTCCATTTCCATTGTCATCACAATCCTCCATGAACCTTGGGATCACATTGCTTCATGCCCTTGTCATCACAATGCTCCACGCTCCTTGAAATCAAAATGATCCATGACCTCTGTCTTCACAATGCTCCAAACCCTTGTGATCACATTGTTCCATATCACTTGTCATCACAACGCTCCATGATGCCTGTCATCACAATACTCCATGCCCTTTTCATCACAATGCTCCATGACCTTTGTCATCACAATGCTCAATTCACTTGTCATCACAATGCTCCCTGACACTTGTCATCAGATGCTCCTGGAACCCTGTCAGGAAAAGGCTCCATGCCTTTTTAATCACAATGCCCCATGCCGTTTTCATCACAATGCTCCATGTCGTTGTCATCAATATACTCCACAAGCTTGTCATCAGAATGCTCCATGACCCTTGTCATCACAATTCTCCATGCACTTCTCAGCACAATGCTCCATGACCCTTGTCATCACAATGCTCCATGCCATTGTCATCATAATGGGCCATTACATATGTCATCACAATGCTCCCTGACACCTCTGTTCACAATACTGCATGACATGGTCATCACAATGCTCCATGCCCTTGTCATCTCAATGTGCCATACCAACTGTCATCGCAATAATCCATGCAACTTATTAGACCAATGTTCCATGCCCTTGTCATCACAATGTTCCATGCCCTTGTCATCACAATGCTCCATGACCCCTGTCATCACCATGCTCCGTGACTCCAGTCATCACAATGCTTCATTACCTTTGTCATCACAATGGTCCATGCCCTCGTCATCAACAGTCTCTGTGACCTATTTAACCACAATGCTCCATGAACTTTTCTTCACAATGCTCTGTGACATTTGTCATCACAATGCTCCATGTGCTTGTCAGCACAATGCTCCATGACACATGTCATCACAATGCACCATACGCTTGTCATCACAGTGCTCCACAATCTTGTCATCACAATGCTCCTTAAAATTTGTCATCACAATGCTCCATGCACTTCTCATCAAAATGCTCTCTCACCACTGATATCACTATGCTACATCACTATTTGTCACAATACTCCCTCACCCCAGTCATCACAATGTTCCATGACTCCTGTCATCACAATGCTACATGCACTTATCATAACAATGTTTGATGACCCCTGACATCACAATGTTCCATAACAACTGTCATCAAAATGTTCCATGACACTTTTCATCAAATTGCTCCATGACCCTGTCATCACAATGCTCCCTGCCCTCCTCATCACAATGCACAACGCCCTTGCCATCAAAATGCTCCATGAACTTTGTCATCACAAAGATCCATGACCCTTGGCATCACAACGCTCCATGTCATTGTCATCACAATGCTCCATGAACACTCTCATCACATTGCTCCATGCCTTTGTCTTCACAAAGCTCCATGACACATGTCATCAGAATGCTCCAAGGCCTTCTCATCACAATGCTCCATGCCCTTGCCATCACAATGCTCCATTACACAAGACATAGCAATGCACCATGACCCCTGCCATCACGATGTTCCATGGACTTGTCATCACAAAGCTCCATGACCCTTCTCATCACAATGCTCCAAGAACCCTTTAATCACAATGCTCCATGCCCTAGTCATCACAATGCTCCAAGACCCCTGTAATCACAATGCTCCATGCCCCTATTCATCAGAATGCTCCATGAGACTTGCCATCACAAGTCTTCATGGTCTTCTCATCACAAAGCTCCAGGACCTTGTCATCACCATGCTCCATTCCCTTGTCATCACAATGCTCCATGACCATTCTCATCACAGCACACCATGATACCTGACAACACAATGATCCCGGACTCTTGTCATCACAATGCTCCATGCCCTAGTCATCACAATGCTCCAAGACCCCTGAAATCACAATGCTCCTGGCCCTTTTTCATCAGAATGCTCCATGAGACTTGTCATCACAACTCTTCATGGTCTTCTCATAACAGTGCTCCAGGACCTTGTCATCCCCATGCTCCATTCCCTTGTCATCACAATGCTCCATGACAACGGTCATCACAAAACTCCATGACAACTGACAACACAATGATCCGGGACTCTTGTCATCACAATGCTCCATTCCCTAGTCATCACAAGGCTCCATGACCCGTGTCATCACAATACTCCAGGAACATTCTCAGCCAAGTGCTCCATGACACTTGTCATCCCAATGACCCATGCCCTAGTCATCCCAATGCTCCATGACACCTTTACTCACAATGCTCCGTGACACTTGTCATCACAGTGCTCCATGACACATGTCATCACAATGCTCCATGCCTTTGTCAGCAAAATGCTACATGACCTTGTCATTATAATGCTCTATGCGCTTGTCATCTCAATACTCCATTTCCATTGTCATCACAATCCTCCATGAACCTTGGGATCACATTGCTTCATGCCATTGTCATCACAATGCTCCATGCTCCTTGAAATCAAAATGATCCATGACCTCTGTCATCACAATGCTCCAAACCCTTGTGATCACATTGTCCCATAACACTTGTCATCACAACGCTCCGTGATGCCAGTCATCTCAATACTCCATGCCCTTTTCATCACAATGTTCCATGACCTTTGTCATCACAATGCTCAATACACTTGTCATCACAATGCTCCCTGACACTTGTCATCAGAATGCTCCTTGAAACCTGTCAGGAAATGGCTCCATATCTTTTTCATCACAATGCCCCATGCCGTTTTCATCACAATGCTCCATGTCATTGTCATCAAAATACTCCACAAGCTTGTCATCAGAATGCTCCATGACCCTTGTCATCACAATTCTCCATGCACTTGTCAGCACAATGCTCCCTGACCATTGTCATCACAATGCTCCAAGCCATTGTCATCACAATGCTCCATTACCTTTGTCATCAGAATCCTCCATGACACTTTGCATCACAATGCTCCATGCCATTGTCATCACAAAGGGCCATTACATATGTCATCACAATGCTCCCTGACACCTGTCTTCACAATACTGCATGACCTGGTCATCACAATGCTCCATGCCCTTGTCATCACAATGTGCCATACCAACTGTCATCGCAATAATCCATGCAACTTATTAGACCAATGTTCCATGCCCTTGTCATCACAATGCTCCATGCCCTTGTTATCACAATGCTCCATGACCCCTGTCATCACCATGCTCCGTGACTCCAGTCATCACAATGCTTCATGACCTTTGTCATCACAATAGTCCATGCCCTCGTCATCAACAGTCTCTGTGACCTAATTAACCACAATGCTCCATGAACTTTTCTTCACAATGCTCTGTGACATTTGTCATCACAATGCTCCATGTGCTTGTCAGCACAATGCTCCATGACACATGTCATCACAATGCACCATACGCTTGTCATCACAGTGCTCCACAATCTTGTCATCACAATGCTCCTTAAAATTTGTCATCACAATGCTCCATGCACTTCTCATCAAAATGCTCTCTCACCACTGATATCACAATGCTACATCACTATTTGTCACAATACTCCCTCACCTCTGTCATCACAATGTTCCATGACTCCTGTCATCACAATGCTACATGCACTTATCATCACAATGTTCGATGACCCCTGACACCACAATGTTCCATAAAACCTGTCATCAAAATATTCCATGACACTTTTCATCAAATTGCTCCATGACCCTGTCATCAGAATCCTCCCTGCCCTTCTCATTACAATGCACAATGCCCTTGCCATCTAAATGCTCCATGACTTTTGTCATCACAAAGATCCATGACCCTTGGGATCACAATGCTCCATGTCATTGTCATCACAATGCTCCATGAACGCTCTCATCACATTGCTCCAGGCCCTTGTCTTCACAAAGCTCCATGACACAGGTCATCAGAATGCTCCATGGCCTTCTCATCACAATGCTCCATGCCCTTGCCATCACAGTGCTCCATTACCCAAGACATAACAATGCTCCATGGCCCCTGCCATCACGATGTTCCATGGCCTTCTCATCACAAAGCTCCATGACCCTTCTCATCACAATGCTCCAAGAACCCTGTAATCACAATGCTCTATGCCCTTTTTCATCTCAGTGATCCATGAACCCTGTCATCAAAATGCACCATGCCCATCATCATAATGCTTCATGCTATTGTCATCACAATGAAATGAAAATGCTCCATGACCTCTGTCATAACAATGCTCCAAACCCTTGTGATCACAATATTCCGTAACACTTGTCATCACAAAGCTCAGTGACGCATGCCAACAGAATGCTCCTTGTTCTTCGCCTCACAATGCTCCATGCCCTTGTCATCACAATGTTCCAAGACCCCTGTAATCACAATGCTCCTTTCCCTTGTCATCAAAAAACTCCATGACGCATGTCATCAGAATGCTCCATGGCCTTCTCATCACAATGCTCCATGCCCTAGTCATCACAATGCTCCAAGACCCCTGTAATCACAATGTTCCATTTCCCTTTTCATCAGAATGCTCCCTGAGACTTGTCCTCACAAGTCTCCATGGTCTTCTCATCACAGTGCTCCAGGACCTTGTCATTACCATGCTCCATTCCCTTGTCATCACAATGCTCCATGACAACTTTCATCACAATAATCCATGATTAATTTCATCCCAATGCTCCACGGCCTACACATCACAATGCTCCATGGCCAATATCTTCAGAGTGCTCCATGACCACTGTCATCACAACACTCCATGACACCTGACAACACAATGATCCGGGACTCTTGTCATCACAATGCTCCATTCCCTAGTCATCACAATGCTCCATGACCCCTGTCATCTGAACACTCCATGAACATTTTCAGCCCATTGCTCCATGACCCTTGTCATCACAATGATCCATGCCCTTGTCATCCCAATGCTCCATGACCCCTGTTTTCACAATGTTCCGTGACGGTTGTCATCACAGTGCTCCATGACACCTGTCATCAAAATGCTCCATGCCTTTGTCAGCAAAATGCTACATGACCTTGTCATTACAATGCTCTATGCGCTTGTCATCACAATACTCCATTTCCATTGTCATCACAATCCTCCATGAACCTTGGGATCACATTGCTTCATGCCCTTTTCATCACAATGCTCCATGCACCTAGAAATCAAAATGATCCATGACCTCTCTCATCACAATGCTCCAAACCCTTGTGATCACAGTGTTCCATAACACTTGTCATCACAACACTCCATGATGCCTGTCATCACAGTATTCCATGCACTTTTCATCACAATGCTCCATGACATTTGTCATCACAATGCTCAATACACTTGTCATCAAAATGCTCCCTGACACTTGTTGTCTGTATGCTCCTTGAACCCTGTCATGACAAGGCTTCATGCCTTTTTCATCACAATGATCCATGCCCTTTTCATCACAATGCTCCAAGACCCATGTAATCTCAATGCTCCATGCCATTGTCATCACAAAGCTCAATGACGCATGCGATCATAATGCTCCTTGTTCTCCTCACAATGCTCCATGCCCTTGTCATCACAATGTTCCAAGACACCTGTAATCACAATGCTCCATGCCCTTGTCATCAAAATCTCCATGACGCATGTCATCAGAATGCTCCATGGCATTCTCATCAGAATTTTCCATGCCCTAGTCATCACAATGCTCCAAGACCCCTGAAATCACAATGCTCCTGGCCCCTTTTCATCAGAATGCTCCATGAGACTTGTCATCACAACTCTTCATGGTCTTCTCATAACAGTGCTCCAGGACCTTGTCATCCCCATGCTCCATTCCCTTGTCATCACAATGCTCCATGACCACTGTCATCACAACACTCCATGACAACTGACAACACAATGATCCGGGAATCTTGTCATCACAATGCTCCATTCCCTAGTCATCACAATGCTCCATGACCCGTGTCATCAAAATACTCAATGAACATTTTCAGCCAAGTGCTCCATGACCCTTGTCATCCCAGTGACGCATGCCCTTGTCATCCCAATGCTCCATGACACCTGTATTCACAATGTTCCGTGACACTTGTCATCACAGTGCTCCATGACACATGTCATCACAATGCTCCATGCCTTTGTCAGCAAAATGCTACATGACCTTGTCATTACAATGCTCTATGCGCTTGTCATTACAATACTCCATTTCCATTGTCATCTCAATCCTCCATGAAACTTGGGATCACATTGCTTCATGCCATTGTCATCACAATGCTCCATGCTCCTTGAAATCAAAATGATCCATGACCTCTGTCATCACAATGCTCCAAACCCTTGTGATCACATTGTTCCATAAAACTTGTCATCACAACGCTCCATGATGCCAGTCATCACAATACTCCATGCCCTTTTCATCGCAATGCTCCATGACCTTTGTCATCACAATGCTCAATACACTTGTCATAACAATGCTCCCTGACACTTGTCATCAGAATGCTCCTTGAACCCTGTCAGGAAATGGCTCCATGCCTTTTTCATCACAATGCCCCATGCCGTTTTCATCACAATGCTCCATGTCATTGTCATCAAAATACTCCACAAGCTTGTCATCAGAATGCTCCATGACCCTTGTCATCAAAATTCTCCATGCACTTGTCAGCACAATGCTCCCTGACCATTGTCATCACAATGCTCCAAGCCATTGTCATCACAGTGCTCCATTACCTTTGTCATCAGAATCCTCCATGACACTTGGCATCACAATGCTCCATGCCATTGTCATCACAAAGGGCCATTATATATGTCAGCACAATGCTCCCTGACACCTGTCTTCACAATACTGCATGACATGGTCATCACAATGCTCAATGCCCTTGTCATCACAATGTTCCATTCCAACTGTCCTCGCAATAATCCATGCAACTTACTAGACCAATGTTCCCTGCCCTTGTCATCACAATGCTCCATGCCCTTGTTATCACAATGCTCCATAACCCCTGTCATCACCATGCTCCGTGACTCCAGTCATCACGATGCTTCATGACCTTTGTAATCACAATGGTCCATGACCTCGTCATCAACATTCTCTGTGACCTATTTAACCACAATGCTCCATGAACTTTTCTTCACAATGCTCTTTGACCCTTGTCATCACAATGCTCCATGTGCTTGTCAGCACAATGCTCCATGAAACATGTCATCACAATGCACCATACGCTTGTCATCACAGTGCTCCACAATCTTTTCATCACAATGCTCCTTAAAATTTGTCATCACAATGCTCCATGCACTTCTCATCAAAATGCTCTCTCCCCACTGATATCACAATGCTACATCACTATTTGTCACAATACTCCCTCACCTCTGTCATCACAATGTTCCATGACTCCTGTCATCACAATGCTACATGCACGTATCATCACAATGTTCGATGACCCCTGACATCACAATGTTCCATAACACCTGTCATCAAAATATTCCATGACACTTTTCAACAAATTGCTCCATGACCTGTCATCAGTATGCTCCCTGCCCTTCTCATCACAATGCACAATGCCCTTGCCATCTAAATGCTCCATGACCTTTGTCATCACAAATATCCATGACCCTTGGCATCACAATGCTCCATGTCATTGTCATCACAATGCTCCATGAACACTCTCATCACATTGCTTCAGGACCTTGTCTTCACAAAGCTCCATGACACATGTCATCAGAATGCTCCATGGCCTTCTCATCACAATGCTCCATGCCCTTGCCATCACAATGCTCCATTAACCAAGACATAACAATGCTCCATGGCCCCTGCCATCACGATGTTCCATGGCCTTCTCATCACAAAGCTCCATGACCCTTCTCATCACAATGCTCCAAGAACCCTGTAATCACAATGCTCTATGCCCTTTTTAATCTCAATGATCCATGAACCCTGTCATCACAATGCACCATGCCCATCATCATAATGCTTCATGCTATTGTCATCACAATGAAATGAAAATGCTCCATGACCTCTGTCATAACAATGCTCCAAACCCTTGTGATCACAATATTCCGTAACACTTGTCATCACAAAGCTCAATGAAGCATGCCAACAGAATGCTCCTTGTTCTTCGCCTCACAATGCTCCATGCCCTTGTCATCACAATGTTCCAAGACCCCTGTAATCACAATGCTCCTTTCCCTTGTCATCAAAAAACTCCATGACGCATGTCATCAGAATGCTCCATGGCCTTCTCATCACAATGCTCCATGCCCTAGTCATCACAATGCTCCAAGACCCCTGTAATCACAATGTTCCATTTCCTTTTTCATCAGAATGCTCCCTGAGACTTGTCCTCACAAGTCTCCATGGTCTTCTCATCACAATGCTCCAGGACCTTGTCATTACCATGCTCCATTCCCTTGTCATCACAATGCTCCATGACCCCTGTCATCAAAATAATCCATGATTATTTTCATCCCAATGCTCCACGACCTACTCATCACAATGCTCCATGTCCAATATCATCACAATGCTCCATGACCACTGTCATCACAACACTCCATGACACCTGACAAAACAATGATCCGGGACTCTTGTCATCACAATGCTCCATTCCCTAGTCATCACAATGCTCCATGACCCCTGTCATCCCAACACTCCATGAACCTTTTCAGCCCATTGCTCCATGACCCTTGTCATCACAATGATCCATGCCCTTGTCATCCCAATGCTCCATGACCCCTGTTTTCACAATGTTCCGTGACGGTTGTCATCACAGTGCTCCATGACACCTGTCATCAAAATGCTCCATGCCTTTGTCAGCAAAATGCTACATGACCTTGTCATTACAATGCTCTATGCGCTTGTCATCACAATACCCCATTTCCATTGTCATCACAATCCTCCATGAACCTTGGGATCACATTGCTTCATGCCCTCTTCATCACAATGCTCCATGCTCCTTGAAATCAAAATGATCCATGACCTCTCTCATCACAATGCTCCAAACCCTTGTGATCACAGTGTTCCATAACACTTGTCATCACAACACTCCATGATGCCTGTCATCACAGTATTCCATGCACTTTTCATCACAATGCTCCATGACATTTGTCATCACAATGCTCAATACACTTGTCATCAAAATGCTCCCTGACACTTGTTGTCTGTATGCTCCTTGAACCCTGTCATGACAAGGCTTCATGCCTTTTTCATCACAATGATCCATGCCCTTTTCTTCACAATGCTCCAAGACCCATGTAATCTCAATGCTCCATGCCATTGTCATCACAAAGCTCAATGACGCATGCGATCATAATGCTCATTGTTCTTCTCCTCACAATGCTCCATGCCCTTGTCATCACAATGTTCCAAGACCCCTGTAATCACAATGCTCCAGGCACTTGTCATCAAAAAACTCCATGACGCATGTCATCAGAATTCTCCATGCCCTAGTCATTACAATGCTCAAAGACACGTGAAATCACAATGCTCCTGGCCCCTTTTCATCAGAATGCTCCATGAGACTTGTCATCACAACTCTTCATGGTTTTCTCATAACAGTGCTCCAGGACCTTGTCATCCCCATGCTCCATTCCCTTGTCATCACAATGCTCCATGACCACTGTCATCACAACACTCCATGACACCTGACAACACAATGATCCGGGAATCTTGTCATCACAATGCTCCATTCCCTAGTCATCACAATGCTCCATGACCCGTGTCATCACAATACTCCATGAACATTTTCAGCCAAGTGCTCCATGTCACTTGTCATCCCAATGACCCATGCCCTTGTCATCCCAATGCTCCATGACCCCTGTATTCACAATGTTCCGTAACGCTTGTCATCACAGTGCTCCATGACACATGTCATCACAATGCTCCATGCCTTTGTCAGCAAAATGCTACATGACCTTGTCATTATAATGCTCTATGTGCTTGTCATCTCAATACTCCATTTCCATTGTCATTACAATCCTCCATGAACCTTGGGTTCACATTGCTTCATGCCATTGTCATCACAATGCTCCATGCTCCTTGAAATCAAAATGATCCATGACCTCTGTCATCACAATGCTCCAAACCCTTGTGATAACATTGTTCCATAACACTTGTCATCACAATGCTCCATGACCTTTGTCATCACAATGCTCAATACACTTGTCATCACAATGCTCCCTGACACTTGTCATCAGAATGCTCCTTGGACCCTGTCACGAAAATGATCCATGGCTTTTTCATCATAATGCCCCATTCCATTTTCATAATAATGCTCCATGCCATTGTCATCAAAATAATCCACAAGCTTGTCATCAGAATGCTCCATGACCCTTGTCATCACAATTCTCCATGCACTTGTCAGCACAATGCTCCCTGACCCTTGTCATCTCAATGCTCCAAGCCATTGTCATCAAAATGCTCCATTACCTTTGTCATCAGAATCCTCCATGACACTTGGCATCACAGTGCTCCATGCCATTGTCATCACGAAGGGCCATTACCTATGTCATCACAATGCTCCCTGACACCTGTCTTCACAATACTGCATGACCTGGTCATCACAATGCTCCATACCCTTGTCATCACAATGTGCCATTCCAACTATCATCGCAATAATCCATGCAACTTATTAGACCAATGTTCCATGCCCTTGTCATCACAATGCTCCATGACCCCTGTCATCACCATGCTCCGTGACTCCAGTCATCACAATGCTTCATTACCTTTGTCATCACAATGGTCCATGCCCTCGTCATCAACAGTCTCTGTGACCTATTTAACCACAATGCTCCATGAACTTTTCTTCACAATGCTCTTTGACATTTGTCATCACAATGCTCCATGTGCTTGTCAGCACAATGCTCCATGACACATGTCATCACAATGCACCATACACTTGTCATCACAGTGCTCCACAATCTTGTCATCACAATGCTCCTTAAAATTTGTCATCACAATGCTCCATGCACTTCTCATCAAAATGCTCTCTCACCACCGATATCACTATGCTACATCACTATTTGTCACAATACTCCCTCACCCCTGTCATCACAATGTTCCTTGACTCCTGTCATCACAATGCTACATGCACTTATCATAACAATGTTTGATGACCCCTGACATCACAATGTTCCATAACAACTGTCATCAAAATGTTCCATGACACTTTTCATCAAATTGCTCCATGACCCTGTCATCACAATGCTCCCTGCCCTTCTCATCACAATGCACAACGCCCTTGCCATCAAAATGCTCCATGAACTTTGTCATCACAACGATCCATGACCCTTGGCATCACAACGCTCCATGTCATTGTCATCACAATGCTCCATGAACGCTCTCATCACATTGCTCCATGCCCTTTTCTTCACAAAGCTCCATGACACATGTCATCAGAATGCTCCAAGGCCTTCTCATCACAATGCTCCATGCCCTTGCCATCACAATGCTCCATTACACAAGACATAGCAATGCACCATGACCCCTGCCATCACGATGTTCCATGGCCTTGTCATCACAAAGCTCCATGTTCCTTCTCATCACAATGCTCCAAGAACCCTTTAATCACAATGCTCCATGCCCTAGTCATCACAATGCTCCAAGACCCCTGTAATCACAATGCTCTATGCCCCTATTCATCAGAACGCTCCATGAGACTTGCCATCACAAGTCTTCATGGTCTTCTCATCACAAAGCTCCAGGACCTTGTCATCACCATGCTCCATTCCCTTGTCATCACAATGCTCCATCACCATTCTCATCACAGCACACCATGATACCTGACAACACAATGATCCCGGACTCTTGTCATCACAATGCTCCATGCCCTAGTCATCACAATGCTCCAAGACCCCTGAAATCACAATGCTCCTGGACCCTTTTCATCAGAATGCTCCATGAGACTTGTCATCACAACTCTTCATGGTCTTCTCATAACAGTGCTCCAGGACCTTGTCATCCCCATGCTCCATTCCCTTGTCATCACAATGCTCCATGACCACGGCCATCACAACAATCCATGACAACTGACAACACAATGATCCGGGACTCTTGTCATCACAGTGCTCCATTCCTTAGTCATCACAATGCTCCATGACCCGTGTCATCACAATACTCCAGGAACATTCTCAGCCAAGTGCTCCATGACACATGTCATCAAAATGACCCATGCCCTAGTCATCCCAATGCTCCATGACACCTGTATTCACAATGTTCCGTGACGCTTCTCATCACAGTGCTCCATGACACATGTCATCACAATGCTCCATGCCTTTGTCAGCAAAATGCTACATGACCTTGTCATTACAATGCTCTATTCGCTTGTCATCACAATACTCCATTTCCATTGTCATCACAATCCTCCATGAAACTTGGGATCACATTGCTTCATGCCATTGTCATCACAATGCTCCATGCTCCTTGAAATCAAAATGATCCATGACCTCTGTCATCACAATGCTCCAAACACTTTTGATCACATTGTTCCATAACACTTGTCATCACAACGCTCCATGATGCCAGTCATCACAATACTCCATGCCCTTTTATCACAATGCTCCATGACCTTTGTCATCACAATGCTCAATACATTTGTCATCACAATGCTCCCTAACACTTGTCATCAGAATGCTCCTTGAAACCTGTCAGGAAATGACTCCATGTCTTTTTCATCACAATGCCCCATGCCGTTTTCATCACAATGCTCCATGTCATTGTCATCAAAATACTCCACAAGCTTGTCATCAGAATGCTCCATGACCCTTGTCATCACAATTCTCCATGCACTTGTCAGCACAATGCTCCCTGACCATTGTCATCACAATGCTCCAAGCCATTGTCATCACAATGCTCCATTACCTTTGTCATCAGAATGCTCCATGACACTTGGCATCACAATGCTCCATGCCATTGTCATCAAAAAGGGCCATTACATATGTCATCACAATGCTCCCTGACACCTGTCTTCACAATACTGCATGACCTGGTCATCACAATGCTTCATACCCTTGTCATTACAATGTGCCATTCCAACTGTCATCGCAATAATCCATGCAACTTATTAGACCAATGTTCCATGCCCTTGTCATCACAATGCTCCATGCCCTTGTTATCACAATGCTCCATGACCCCTGTCATCACCATGCTCCGTGACTCCAGTCATCACAATGCTTCATGACCTTTGTCATCACAATGGTCCATGCCCTCGTCATCAACAGTCTCTGTGACCTAATTAACCACAATGCTCCATGAACTTTTCTTCACAATGCTCTGTGACATTTGTCATCACAATGCTCCATGTGCTTGTCAGCACAATGCTCCATGACACATGTCATCACAATGCACCATACGCTTGTCATCACAGTGCTCCACAATCTTGTCATCACAATGCTCCTTAAAATTTGTCATCACAATGCTCCATGCACTTCTCATCAAAATGCTCTCTCACCACTGATATCACAATGCTACATCACTATTTGTCACAATACTCCCTCACCTCTGTCATCACAATGTTCCATGACTCCTGTCATCACAATGCTACATGCACTTATCATCACAATGTTCGATGACCCCTGACACCACAATGTTCCATAGTACCTGTCATCAAAATATTCCATGACACTTTTCATCAAATTGCTCCATGACCCTGTCATCAGAATCCTCCCTGCCCTTCTCATTACAATGCACAATGCCCTTGCCATCTAAATGCTCCATGACCTTTGTCATCACAAAGATCCATGACCCTTGGGATCACAATGCTCCATGTCATTGTCATCACAATGCTCCATGAAAGCTCTCATCACATTGCTCCAGGCCCTTGTCTTCACAAAGCTCCATGACACATGTCATCAGAATGCTCCATGGCCTTCTCATCACAATGCTCCATGCCCTTGCCATCACAATGCTCCATTACCCAAGACATAACAATGCTCCATGGCCCCTGCCATCACGATGTTCCATGGCCTTCTCATCACAAAGCTCCATGACCCTTCTCATCACAATGCTCCAAGAACGCTGTAATCACAATGCTCTATGCCCTTTTTAATCTCAATGATCCATGAACCCTGTCATCACAATGCACCATGCCCATCATCATAATGCTTCATGCTATTGTCATCACAATGAAATGAAAATGCTCCATGACCTCTGTCATAACAATGCTCCAAACCCTTGTGATCACAATATTCCGTAACACTTGTCATCACAAAGCTCAATGAAGCATGCCAACAGAATGCTCCTTGTTCTTCGCCTCACAATGCTCCATGCCCTTGTCATCACAATGTTCCAAGACCCCTGTAATCACAATGCTCCTTTCCCTTGTCATCAAAAAACTCCATGACGCATGTCATCAGAATGCTCCATGGCCTTCTCATCACAATGCTCCATGCCCTAGTCATCACAATGCTCCAAGACCCCTGTAATCACAATGTTCCATTTCCCTTTTCATCAGAATGCTCCCTGAGACTTGTCCTCACAAGTCTCCATGGTCTTCTCATCACAATGCTCCAGGACCTTGTCATTACCATGCTCCATTCCCTTGTCATCACAATGCTCCATGACCCCTGTCATCACAATAATCCATGATTATTTTCATCCCAATGCTCCACGACCTACTCATCACAATGCTCCATGTCCAATATCATCACAATGCTCCATGACCACTGTCATCACAACACTCCATGACACCTGACAACACAATGATCCGGGACTCTTGTCATCACAATGCTCCATTCCCTAGTCATCACAATGCTCCATGACCCCTGTCATCCCAACACTCCATGAACCTTTTCAGCCCATTGCTCCATGACCCTTGTCATCACAATGATCCATGCCCTTGTCATCCCAATGCTCTATGACCCCTGTTTTCACAATGTTCCGTGACGGTTGTCATCACAGTGCTCCATGACACCTGTCATCAAAATGCTCCATGCCTTTGTCAGCAAAATGCTACATGACCTTGTCATTACAATGCTCTATGCGCTTGTCATCACAATACTCCATTTCCATTGTCATCACAATCCTCCATGAACCTTGGGATCACATTGCTTCATGCCCTCTTCATCACAATGCTCCATGCTCCTTGAAATCAAAATGATCCATGACCTCCCTCATCACAATGCTCCAAACCCTTGTGATCACAGTGTTCCATAACACTTGTCATCACAACACTCCATGATGCCTGTCATCACAGTATTCCATGCACTTTTCATCACAATGCTCCATGACATTTGTCATCACAATGCTCAATACACTTGTCATCAAAATGCTCCCTGACACTTGTTGTCTGTATGCTCCTTGAACCCTGTCATGACAAGGATTCATGCCTTTTTCATCAGAATGCTCCATGACCCGTGTCATCACAATACTCCATGAACATTTTCAGCCAAGTGCTCCATGACATTTGTCATCAAAATGACCCATGCCCTTGTCATCCCAATGCTCCATGACACCTGTATTCACAGTGTTCCATGACGCTTGTCATCACAGTGCTCCATGACACATGTCATCACAATGCTCCATGCCTTTGTCAGCAAAATGCTACATGACCTTGTCATTATAATGCTCTATGCGCTTGTCATCTCAATACTCCATTTCCATTGTCATTACAATCCTCCATGAACCTTGGGATCACATTGCTTCATGCCATTGTCATCACAATGCTCCATGCTCCTTGAAATCAAAATGATCCATGACCTCTGTCATCACAATGCTCCAAACTCTTGTGATAACATTGTTCCATAACACTTGTCATCACAATGCTCCTTGACCTTTGTCATCACAATGCTCAATACACTTGTCATCACAATGCTCCCTGACACTTGTCATCAGAATGCTCCTTGAAACCTGTCACGAAAATGCTCCATGACTTTTTCATCATAATGCCCCATTCCGTTTTCATAATAATGCTCCATGCCATTGTCATCAAAATACTCCACAAGCTTGTCATCAGAATGCTCCATGACCCTTGTCATCACAATTCTCCATGCACTTGTCAGCACAATGCTCCCTGACCCTTGTCATCTCAATGCTCCAAGCCATTGTCATCAAAATGCTCCATTACCTTTGTCATCAGAATCCTCCATGACACTTGGCATCACAGTGCTCCATGCCATTGTCATCATGAAGGGCCATTACCTATGTCATCACTATGCTCCCTGACACCTGTCTTCACAATACTGCATGACCTGGTCATCACAATGCTCCATACCCTTGTCATCACAATGTGCCATTCTAACTGTCATCGCAATAATCCATGCAACTTATTAGACCAATGTTCCATGCCCTTGTCATCACAATGCTCCATGACCCCTGTCATCACAATCCTCCGTGACTCCAGTCATCACAATGCTTCATGTCCTTTGTCATCACAATGGTCCATGCCCTCGTCATCAACAGTCTCTGTGACCTATTTAACCCAATGCTCCATGAACTTTTCATCACAATGCTCTGTGACATTTGTCATCACAATGCTCCATGTGCTTGTCAGCACAATGCTCCATGACACATGTCATCACAATGCACCATACGCTTGTCATCACAGTGCTCCACAATCTTGTCATCACAATGCTCCTTAAAATTTGTCATCACAATGCTCCATGCACTTTTCATCAAAATGCTCTCTCACCACTGATATCACTATGCTACATCACTATTTGTCGCAATACTCCCTCACCCGTCATCACAATGTTACATGACTCCTGTCATCACAATGGTACATGCACTTATCATCACAATGTTCGATGACCCCTGACATCACAATTTTCCATAACACCTGTCATCAAAATGTTCCATGACACTTTTCATCAAATTGCTCCATGACCCTGTCATCACAATGCTCCCTGCCCTTCTCATCACAATGCACAACGCCCTTGCCATCAAAATGCTCCATGAACTTTGTCATCACAAAGATCCATGACACTTGGCATCACAACCCTCCGTGTCATTGTCATCACAATGCTCCATGAACATTCTCATCACATTGCTCCATGCTCTTGTCTTCACAAAGCTCCCTGACACATGTCATCAGAATGCTCCATGGCCTTCTCATCACAATGCTCCATGCCCTTGCCATCACAATGCTCCATTACACAAGACATAGCAATGCACCATGACCCCTGCCATCACGATGTTCCATGGCCTTGTCATCACAAAGCTCCATGACCCTTCTCATCACCATGCTCCAAGAACCCTTTAATCACAATGCTCCATGCCCTAGTCATCACAATGCTCCAAGACCCCTGTAATCACAATGCTCCATGCCCCTATTCATCAGAATGCTCCATGAGACTTGCCATCACAAGTTTTCATGGTCTTCTCATCACAAAGCTCCAGGACCTTGTCATCACCATGCTCCATTCCCTTGTAATCACAATGCTCCATGCACTTCTCATCCAAATGCTCTCTCACCTGAGATATCACAATGTTCCATCACTAGTTATCACAATGCTCCCTCACCCCTGTAATCACAGTGTTCCATACCCCTGTCATCACAATGCTACATCCCCTTATCAGCACAGTGTTCCATGACCACTGACATCACAATGTTCCATAAACCCTGTCATCAAAATGCTCCATGACCCTTTTCATCCCAAAGATCCATGACCCCTGGCACCACAATGTTCTATAACCCCTGTCATCAAAATATTCCATTACACTTTTCATCAAATTGCTGCATGACCCTGTCATCAAAATGCTCCCTGCCCTTCTCATCACAATGCACCACACCCTTGTCATCAAAATGCTCCATGACCTTTGTCATCACAAAGCTCCATGATACTTGCCATCACAATGCTCCATGTCATTGTCATCACAATGCTCCATGAACACTCTCATCACATTGCTCCATGCCATTGTCATCACAAAGCTCCATGACACTTCTCATCACAATGCTCGATGCGTTCTCATCACAATGCTCCATACCCCTGTCATTACAATCCACCATGACCCATGTATCACAGTCTTCCGTGCCCTTGTCATCACAATGCTCCATGCCCACTCTCATCACAATAATCCATAAAATATTTCAGACCAATGCTCAATGCCCTTCTCATCAATATGCTCCATTACTTCTGTCATAACAATGATCCATGACCACTGCCATCACAATGTTCCACGGCCATGTCATCACAAGGCTCCATGACCCTTGTCATCACAATGCTCCAAGAACACTGTAATCACAATGCTCAATGCCCTTTTCATCACAGTGCTCCAAGATCCCTGTAAACACTATGCTCCATGCCCCTTTTCATCTCAATGCTCCATGAACCCTGTCATCACAATGCACCATGCCCATCATCATAATGCTTCAGGCTGTTGTCATCACAATGAAATCAAAATTCTCGGGCCTCCCTGGTGGCGCAGTGGTTGAGAGTCCGCCTGCCGATGCAGGGGATACGGGTTCGTGCCCCGGTCTGGGAGGATCCCATATGCCGCGGAGCGGCTGGGCCCGTGAGCCATGGCCGCTGAGCCTGCGCATCCGGAGCCTGTGCTCCGCAACGGGAGAGGCCACAACAGTGAGAGGCCCGCGTACGGGAAAAAAAAAAAAAAAAAAAAAAAAAAAAAAAAAAAAAAAAAAAAAAAAAATTCTCCATGACCTCTGTCAT
Source organism: Mesoplodon mirus (assembly GCF_964341445.2). Taxonomy (NCBI): domain Eukaryota; kingdom Metazoa; phylum Chordata; class Mammalia; order Artiodactyla; family Ziphiidae; genus Mesoplodon; species Mesoplodon mirus. The sequence continues at coordinate 270,528 of NW_028295548.1, read as the reverse complement.
CATAATGCTCCAAATCCTTGTGAACACAATGTTCCATAACACTTATCATCACAACACCCCATGACTATCATCGTCACAATTATCCATGGCCTTCTCATCACAATGCTCCATAACATTTGTCATCACATTTCTCAATACACTTGTCATCACAATGCTCCCTGACACTTGTCATCAGAATGCTCCTTGAACCCTGTCACAAAAAGGCTCCATGCCTTTTTCATCACACTGTCCCATGCCGTTTTCATCACAATGCTCCATGCCATTGTCATCAAAATACTCCACAGGCTTGTCATCAGAATGCTCCATGACCCTTGTCATCACAATTCTCCATGCACTTGTCAGCACAATGCTCCTTGACACTTGTCATCACAGTGCTCCAAGCCATTGTCATCACAATGCTCCATTACCTTTGTCATCAGAATCCTCCATGACACTTGGCATCACAATGCTCCATGCCATCGTCATCACAATGGGCCATTACATATGTCATCACAATGCTCCCTGACACCTGGCTTCACAATACTGCATGACCTGGTCATCACAATGCGCCATTCCAACTGTCATCGCAATAATCCATGAAACTTATTAGACAAATGTTCATTGCCCTTGTCATCACAATGTTCCATGCCCTTTTTATCACAATGCTCCATGACCCCTGTCATCACAATGCTCCGTGACTCCAGTCATCACAGTGCTTCATTACCTTTCTCATCACAATGGTCCATGCCCTCGTCATCAACAGTCTCTGTGACCTATTTAACCACAATGCTCTATGAACTTTTCATCACACTGCTCTTTGACACTTGTCATCACAATGCTCTATGCCTTTCTCAGCACAATGCTCCATGACCCTTGTCATCACAATGCTCCATGTGCTTGTCAGCACAATGTTCCATGACACATGTCATCACAATGCACCATGCGCTTATCATCACTGTGCTCCACAATCTTGTCATCACAATGCTCCATAAAATTTGTCATCACAATGCTCCATGCACTTCTCATCAAAATGCTCTCTCACCACTGATATCACAATGCTACATCACTATTTGTCACAATACTCCCTCACCCCTGTCATCACAATGTTCCATGAATCCTGTCATCACAATGCTACATGCACTTATCATCATAATGTTCGATGACCCATGACATCACAATGTTCCATAACACCTGTCATCAAAATGTTCCTTGACACTTTTCATCAAATTGCTACATGACCCTGTCATCACAATGCTCCCTGCCCTTCTCATCACAATGCACAACGCCCTTGCCATCAAAATGCTCCATGACCATTGTCATCACAAATATCCATGACCCTTGGCATCACAATGTTCCATGTCATTGTCTTCACAATGCTCCATGAACGCTCTCATCACATTGCTCCATGCCCTTGACTTCACATAGCTCCATGACACATGTCATCAGAATGCTCCATGACCTTCTCATCAAAATGCTCCATGCCCTTGCCATCACAATGCTCCAATACCACTGTCATAACAATGCTCCATGACCCCTGCCATCACGATGTTCCATGGCCTTGTCATCACAAGGCTCCATGACCCTTCTCTTCACAATTCTCCAAGAACACTGTAATCACAATGCTCTATGCCTCTTTTCATCTCAATGATCCATGAAACCTGTCATCACAATGCACCATGCCCATCATCATAATGCTTCATGCTATTGTCATAACAATGAAATCAAAATGCTCCATGACCTCTGTCATAACAATGCTCCAAACCCTTGTGATCACAATATTCCATAACACTTGACATCACAGTGCCCCATGACGCTCGTCATCACAATTATCCATGGTCTTCTCATCACAATGCTCCATAACCTTTGACATCACAATGGTCCATGCCCTCATCATCAACAGTCTTTGTGACCTTTTTAACCACAATGTTCCATGAACATTTCATCACAATGCTCTTTGACCCTTGTCATCACAATGCTCTATGCCTTTCTCAGCACAATGCTCCATGCCCTTTTCATCACAATGCTCCATGACCCCTGTCATCACATTGTTCCGTGACTCCAGTCATCACAATTCTTCATAACATTTGTCATCACAATGGTCTATACCCGCGTCATCACAAGGTTCTGTGACCTTTGTAACCACAATGCTCCATGAACTTTTCATCGCAATGTTCCGTGACCCTTGTCATCACAATGCTCCATGCCTTTGTCAGAAAAATGCTCCATAACCCTTGTCATCACAATGTGCCACGCACTTTTCATCCCAACGGTCCACAAATTTGTCATCGAATTGCCCCATAAAACTTGTAATCACAATGTTCCATGTCCTTCGCATCACAATGCTCCATTACCCCTGTCATAATAATGCGCCATGACACCTGCCATCACAATGTTCCACGGCCTTGTCATCAGAAGGCTCCATGACACTTGTCATCTCAATGCTCCAAGACCCCTGTAATCACAATGCTCCATGCCCTTGTCATCACAAAACTCCATGACACATGTCATTAGAAAGATCCATGGCCTTCTCATCAAAATGCTCCATTCCCTTGTCATCACCATGCTCAAAGACCCCTGTAATCACAATACTCCATGCCCCTTTTCATCACAATGCTCCATGAACCCTGTCATCACAAAGCATCATGCCAATCATAATAATGCTTCCAGCTATTGTCAGCACAATGTAATCAAAATTCTCAATGACATCTGTCATCGCAATGCTCCATGACCCCTGTCATCACAATACTCCATGAACATTTTCAGCCCAATGCTCCATGACTCTTGTCATCACAATGATCCATGCCCTTGTCATCGCAATGCTCCATGACCCCTGTATTCACAATGCTTCGTGACACTTGTCATCACAGTGCTCCATGACACATGTCATCACAATGCTCCATGCCTTTGTCAGCAAAATGCTACATGACCTTGTTATTGCAATGCTCTATGCGCTTGTCATCACAATACTCCAATTCCATTGTCATCACAATCCTCCTTGAACCTTGGGATCCCATTGCTTCATGTCCTTGTCATCACAATGCTCCATGCTCCTTGAAATCAAAATGATCCAAGACCTCTGTCATCGCAATGCTCCAAAACCTTCTGATCAAATTGTTCCATAAAACTATTCATCACAACGCTCCATGATGCCTGTCATCACAATACTTCATGAGTTTTTCATCACAATGCTCCATGATATTTGTCATCACAATTCTCAATACACTTGTCATCACAATGCTCCCTGACACTTGTCGTCAGAATGCTCCTTGAACCCTGTCACGAAAAGTCTCCATGCCTTTTTCATCACAAAGCCCCATGCCGTTTTCATCACAATGCTCCATGCCATTGTCATCAAAATACTCCACAAGCTTGTCATCAGAATGCTCCATGACCCCTGTCATCACAATTCTCCATGCACTTATCAGCACAATGCTCCCTGAACATTGTCATCACTATGCTCCAAGCCATTGTCATCACAATGTTCCATTAACTTTGTCATCAGAATCCTCCATGACACTTGGCATCACAATGCTCCATGCCATTGTCATCAAAATGGGCCAATACATATGTCATCACAATATTCCGTGACACCCCTTTTTACAACACTGCATGACCTGGTCATCACAATGCTCCATGCCCTTCTCATAATAATGCTCCATTACCTCTGTCATAACAATTCTCCATGACCCCTGACATCACAGTTTTCCACGGCCTTGTCATCACAAGGCTCCATGACCCCTGTCATCACAATAATTCATGCCCTTTTCATCACAATGCTCCATGACACATGTCATCAGAATGCTCCATAGCCTTCTCCTCACAATGCTCCAGGCCCTTGTCATCACAATGCTCCATGCCCCTTTTCATCAGAATGCTCCATGAGATTTGTCATCACAAGTCTCCATGGTCTTATCATCACAATGCTACAGGACCTTCTCATCACCATGCTCCATTCCCTTGTCATCACAATGCTCCATGACCCCTGTCATCACAATACTCCATGAACATTTTCAGCCCAATGCTCCATGAAATTCTCATCACAATGCTCCATGACAAATATCATCAAAATGCTCCATGACCACTGTCATCAAAACACTCCATCACACCTGACAACACAATGATCAGGGACTCTTTTCATCACAATGCTCCATTCCCTACTCATCACAATGCTCCATGACCCCTCTCATCACAATACTCCATGAACATTTTCAGCCCAATGCTCCATGACTCATGTCATCACAATCATCCATGACTTTGTCATCCCAATGCTCCATGACCCCTGTATTCACAGTGCTCCATGACACCTGTCATAACAATGCTCCATGCCTTTGTCAGCAAAATACTACCTAACCTTGTCATTGCAATGCTCTATGCGCTTGTCATCACAATACTCCATTCCCATTGTCATCACAGTCCTCCATGAAACTTGGGATCACATTGCTTCATGCCCTTGTCATCACAATGCTCCATGCTCCTTGAAATCAAAATGATCCATGACCTCTGTCATCACAATGCTCCAAACCCTTGTGATCACAATGTTCCATAACACTTGTCATCACAACGCTCCATGATGCCTGCCATCACAATAATCCATGCTCTTTTCATCACAATGCTCCATGACTTAGGCATCACAATTCTCAATACACTTGTCATCACAAAGCTCCCTGACACTTGTCATCAGAATGCTCCTTGAACCCTGTTATGAAAAGTCTCCATGCATTTTTCATCACAAAGCCCCATGCCATTTTCATCACAATGCTCCATGCCATTGTCATCAAAATACTCCACAAGCTTGTCATCAGAATGCTCCATGACCCTTGTCATCACAATTCTCCATGCACTTGTCAGCACAATGCACCCTGACGTTTGTCATCACAATGCTCCATGCCCTTGTCATCACAATGCTCCATTACTTTTGTCATCAGAATCCTCCATGACACTTGGCATCACAATGCTCCATGCCATTGTCATCTCAATGGGCCATTACATATTTCATCACAATGCTCCCTGACAGCTCTCTTCACAATACTGCATGACCTGGTCACTACAATGCTCCATGCCCTTGTCATCACAATGCGCCATTCCAACTTTCATCACAATAATCCATGAAACTTATTAGACCAATGCTGCATGCCCTTTTCATCACAATGCTCCATGCCCTAGTTATCACAATGTTCCAAAACCCCTGTAATCAGAATGCTCCATGCCCCTTTTCATCAGTATGCTCCATGAGATTTGTCATCACAAGGCTCCATGGTTTTCTCATCACAATGCTCCAGGACATTGTCATCACAATGCTTCACGACATTTTCGTGAAAATTCTCAATGGCCCTTGTCATCATAATGCTCCTAGCCCTAGTCATCACAATGCTCCATTATATTTGTCATCACAATCCTCCATTACATTTGGCATCACAATGCTCCATGCCAATGTCACCACAATGGACCATGACATATGTCATCACAATGCTCCCAGACACCTGTCTTCACAATATTCCATGCCCTTGTCATCACAATGCTCCATGCCCTTGTCATCAAAATGCACCATGTCCACTGTCATCACAGTAGTCTAGGAAACTTGTCAGACCAATGCTCCTTGCCCCTGTCATCACAATGCTCCATGCCCTTGTCATCACAATGCTCCATGACCCCTGTCATAATAAAGCTCCATGACCCCTGCCATCAAAATGTTCCACGGCCTTGTCATCACAAGGCTCCATGACGCTTGTCATCACAATGCTCCAAGACCCCTGTAATCACAATGCTCCATGCCCTTGTCATCACAAAGCTCCATGACACATGTCATCAGAATGTTCCAAGGCCTTCAAACCAAAAGGCTCCATGCACTTGTCATCACAATGCACCATGTCCAATGTCATCACAATAATCTATGAAACATGTCAGACCAATGCTCCATGCCCCTGTCATCACAATGCTCCATGCCCTTGTCATCACAATGCTCCCTGACCCCTGTCATCACAATGCTCCGTGACTCCAGTCATCACAATGCTTCATAACGTTTGTCATCACAACGGTCCATGCCTGCGTCATGACAAGGCTCTGTGACATTTGTAACTATAATGCTCCATGAACTTTTCTTCACAATGCTGTGTGACCCTTGCCATTAAAATGCTCCATGCCTTTGTCAGAACAATGCTCCATGACCCTTGTCATCACAGTGTGCCATGTGCTTTTCATCACATTGATCCACAACCTTGTCATCGCTATGCTCCATAAACCTTGTAAGCACAATGCTCCATGCACTTCTCATCCAAATGCTCTCTCACATGAGATATCACAATGTTCCATCACTAGTCATCACAATCTTCCCTCACCCCTGTTATCACAATGTTCCATGACCCCTGTCATCACAATGCTACATCCACTTATCATCACAATATTCCATGACCCCTGACATCACAATGTTCCATAACCACTGTCATCAAAATGCTCCATGACAGTTTTCATCCCAAAGCTCCATGAACCCTGGCATCACAATGTTCTATAACCCCTGTCATCAAAATGTTCCATTACATTTTTCATCAAATTGCTGCATGACCCTGTCATCAAAATGCTCCCTGCCTTTCTCATCACAATGCACCACACCCTTGTCATCAAAATGCTCCATGACTTTTGTCATCACAAAGCTCCATGACCATTGGCATCACAATGATCCATGCAATTGTCATCACAGTGCTCCATGAACCTTCTCATCACATTGCTCCATGCCCTTGTCATCACAAAGCTCCATGAAAATTGTCATCACAATGCTCAATGCCCTTCTCATCACAGTAATCCATGAAATATTTCAGACCAATGCTCAATGCCCTTATCATCACAGTGATCCATTACCTCTGTCATAACAATGCTCCATGACCGCTGCCATCACAATGTTCCATGGCCTTGTCATCACAAAGCTCCATGAAGCATGCCATCAGAATGTTCCATGGCCTTCTCATCACAGTGCTACATGCCCTTGTCATGACAGTGCTCCAAGACACCTGTAATCACAATGCTGCATGCCCCTTTTCATCTCAATGCTCCATGAAGCCTGTCATCAAAATGCACCATGCCCATCATCATAATGCTTCAGGCTATTGTCATCACAATGAAATCAAAATTATCCATGACCACTGTCATCATAATGCTCCAAACCCTTGTGATCACAAAGTGCCATAACACTTATCATCACAACACCCTATGACGCTCATCATCACAATTATCCATGGTCTTCTCATCACAATGCTCCATGACCTTTGTCATCACAATTCTCAGTACACTTGTCATCACAATGCTCCCTGACACATGTCGTCAGTATGCTCCTTGAACCCTGTCATGACAAGGCTCCATGCCTTTTCATCACAATGATCCATGCCCTTTTCATCACAATGCTCCAAGTCCCCTGTAATCACAGTGCTCCATGCCCTTGTAATCACAGAGCTCCATGACACATGTCATCAGAATGCTCCAAGACCCCTGTAATCACAATGCTCCATGCCCCTTTTCATTAGAATTCTCCATGAGACTTGTCAACACAAATCTCCATGCTCTTATCATCACAGTGCTCCAGGACCTTGTCATCACCATGCTCCATTCCCTTGTCATCACAATGCTCCATGACCCCTGTCATCACAATACTCCATGAATATTTTCAGCCCAATGCTCCATGAAATTCTCATCACAGTGCTCCATGTCAAATATCATCAAAATGCTCCATGCCCACTGTCATCACAACACTCCATAACACCTGACAACACAATGATCCGGGACTCTTGTCATCACAATGCTCCATTCCCTAGTCATCACAATGCTCCATGAACATTTTCAGCCCAATGCTCCATGTCCCATTTCATCACAATCATCCATGCCATTTTCATCCCAATGCTCCATGACCCATGTATTCACAATGCTCCGTGACGCTTGTCATCACAATGCTCCATGACACCTGTCATCACAATGCTCCATGACTTTGTCAGCAAAATGCTACATGACCTTGTCATTACAATGCTCTATGCGTTTGTCATCACAGTACTCCATTACCACTGTCATCACAATCCTCCATGAACCTAGGATCACATTGCTTCATGCCCTTGTCATAACGAATCTCCATGCTCCTTGAAATCAAAATGATCCATGACCTCTGTCATCACAATGCTACTAACCCTTGTGATCACAATGTTCCATAACAGTTGTCATCACAACGCTCCATGATGTCGGTCATTACAATAATCCATGCCCTTTTCATCACAGTGCCTCATGACCTTTGTCATCACAATTCTCAATACACTTGTCATCACAATGTTCCCTGACACTTGTCGTCAGAATGCTCCTTGAAACCTGTCAGAAAAAGGCTCCATGCATTTTTCATCACAAAACCCCATGCCATTTTCATCACAATGCTCCATGCCATTCTCATGAAAATACTCCACAGGCTTGTCATGAGAATGCTTCATGAACATTGTCATCACAATTCTCCATGCACTTGTCAGAACAATGCTTCCTGCCCCTTGTCATCACAGTGCTTCAAGCCATTTTCATCACAAAGCTCCATTACCTTTGTCATCAGAATCCTCCATGACACTTGGCATCACAATGCTCCATGACATTGTCATCACAATGAGCCATTACATATGTCATCACAATGCTCCATGACACCACTCTTCACAATAATGCATAACCTGGTCATCACAATGCTCCATGCCCTTGTCATCACAATGCGCCATTCCAACTGTCATCACAATAATCCATGAAAATTATTAGACCAATGGTCCATGCCCTTGTCATCACAATGCTCCATGCCCTAGTTATCATAATGTTCCAAAACGCCTGTAATCAGAATGCTCCATGCCCCTTTTCATCAGTATGCTCCATGAGATTTGTCATCACAAGGCTCCATGATTTTCTCATCACAGTGCTCCAGGACATTGTCATCACAATGCTTCCCGACATTTGCATGAAAATTCTCAATGGCCCTTGTCAACATAATGCTCCAAGCCCTAGTCATCACAATGCTCCATTATATTTGTCATCACAATCCTCCATTACATTTGGCATCACAATGCTCCATGCCATTGTCATCGCAATGGACCATGACATATGTCATCACAATGCTCCGAGACACCTGTCTTCACAATACTCCATGCCCTTGTCATCACAATGCTCCATGCCCTTGTCATCACAATGAACCATGTCCACTGTCATCACAATAATCTAGGAAACTTGTCAGACCAATGCTCAATGACCCTGTCATCACAATGCTCCATGTCCTTGTCATCACAATGCTCCATGACACCTGTCATAACAATGCTCCATGACCCCTGCCATCACAATGTTCCACGGACTTGTCATCACAAGGCTCCATGTCGCTTGTCATCACAATGCTCCAAGACCCCTGTAATCACAATGCTCCATGCCCTTGTCATCACAAAGCTCCTTGAAACATGTCATCAGAATATTCCATGGCCTTCTCATCAAAATGCTCCATGCCATTGTCATCACAATGCACCATGTGCAATGTCATCACCATAATCTATGAAACTTTTCAGACCAATGCTCCATGCCCCTGTCATCACAATGCTCCATGCCCTTGTCATCACAATGCTCCATGACCCCTGTCATCACAATGCTCCTTGACTCCAGTCATCACAATGCTTCATAACGATTGTCATCACAACGGTCCATGCGCGCGTCATCACAAGGCTCTATGACCTTTGTAAACACAATGCTCCATGAACCTTTCATCACAATTATCTGTGACCCTTGTCATCACAATGCTCCATGCCTTTGTTAGGACAATGCTCCATGACCGTTGTCATCACAAAGTGTCATGCGCTTTTCATCACAATGATCCACAACCTTGTCATAGCTATGCTCCATAAACCTTGTAATCACAATGCTCCATGCACTTCTCATCCAAATGCTCTCTCACATGAGATATCACAATGTTCCATCACTAGTCATCACAATCCTCACTCACCCCTGTTATCACAGTGTTCCATTACCCCTGTCATCACAATGCTACATCCCCTTATCATCACAATGTTCCATGACCCATGACATCACAATGTTCCATAACCACTGTCATCAAAATGCTCCATGACCTTTTTCATCCCAAAGCTCCATGACCCCTGGAATCACAATGTTCTATAACCCCAGTCATCAAAATGTTCCATTACACTTTTCATCAAATTGCTGCATGACCCTGTCATCAAAATGCTCCCTGCCTTTCTCATCACAATGCACCACTCCCTTGTCATCAAAATGCTCAATGACTTTGTCATCACAAAGCTCCATGACACTTGGCATCACAATGCTCCATGTCATTGTCATCACAATGCTCCATGAACCCTCTCATCACATTGCTCCATGCCCTTGTCATCACAAAGCTCCATGACACTTGTCATCACAATGCTCGATGCCCTTCGCATCACAATGCTCCATGCCCTTGTCATTACAATCCTCCATGACCCATGTATCACAGTGTTCCTTGCCCTTGTCATCACAGTGCTCCATGCCCAATCTCATCACAAATATCCATGAAACCTTTCAGACCAATGCTCAATGCCCTTCTCATCACAATGCTCCATTACCTCTGTCATAACAATGCTCCATGACCACTCCCCACACAATGTTCCACGGCCCTGTCATCACAAGGCTCCATGACCCTTGTCATCACAATGCTCCAAGACCCCTGTAATCACAATGTTCCATGCCCTTGTCATCACAAAGCCCCATGACGCATGCCATCAGAATGTTCCATGGCCTTCTCATCACAATCCTCCATGCCCTTGTCATGACAATGCTCCAAGACCCCTGTATTCACAATGCTCCATGCTACTTTTCATCTCAATGCTCCATGTAGCCTGTCATCAGAATGCTCCATGCCCATCATCAAAATGCTTCAGGCTATTGTCATCACAATGAAATCATAATTATCCATGACCACTGTCATTATAATGCTCCAAACCCTTGTGATCACAATGTTCCATAACACTTAACATCACAACACCCTATGACGCTCACCATCACTATTATCCATGGTCTTCTCATCACAATGCTCCATGACCTTTGTCATCACAATTCTCAATACACTTGTCATCACAATGCTCCCTGACACTTGTCGTCAGTATGCTCCTTGAACCCTGTCATGACAAGGCTCCATGCCTTTTCATCACAATGACCCATGCATTTTCATCACAATGTTCCAAGACACATGTAATCACAGTGCTCCATGCCCTTGTCATCTCAAAGCTCAATGACACATGTCATCAGAATGCTCCATGGCCTTCTCCTCACAATGCTCCAGGCCCTTGTCATCACAATGCTCCAAGACCCCTGTAATCACAATGCTCCATGCCCCTTTTCATCAGAATGCTCCATGAGACTTCTCATAACAAGTCTCCATGCTTTTATCATCACAATTCTCCAGGACTTTGTCATCACCATGCTGCAATCCCTTGTCATCACAATGCTCCATGACCCCTGTCATCACAATAATCCATGAATATTTTCAGCCCAATGCTCCATGAAATTCTCATCACAATGCTCCATGACAAATATCATCAAAATGCGCCATGACCACTGTCATCAAAACACTCCATGACACCTGACAACACAATGATCCGGGACTCTTGTCATCACAATGCTCCATTCCCTACTCATCACAATGCTCCATGACCCCTGTCATCACAATACTCCATGAACATTTACAGTCCAATGCTCCATGACACTTGTCATCACAATGCTCCATGCCAATTTCAGCAAAATGCTACATGACATAGTCATTACAATGTTCTATGCGCTTGTCATCACAATACTCCATTACCATTGTCATCACAAACCTCCATGAACCTTGAGATCACATTGCTTCATGCCCTTGTCATCACAATGCTCCATGGACTTTGAAATCAAAATGATCCATGACCCCTCTCATCACCATGCTCCAAACACTTGGAATCACAATGTTCCATAACACTTGTCATCACAACGCTCCATGATGCCTGCCATCAAAATACTCCATGCCCTTTTCATCACAATGCTCCATGACCTTTGTCATCACAATTCTCAATACACTTTTCATCACAATGCTCCCTGACACTTTTCATCAGAATGCTCCTTGAACCCTGTCACGAAAAGGCTCCATGCCTTTTTCATCACAAAGCCCCATGCCATTTTCATCACAATGCTCCATGCCATTGTCATCAAGATACTCCACAAGCTTGTCATCAGAATGCTCCATGACCCTTGTCACCACAATTCTCCATGCACTTGTCAGCACAATGATCACTGACCCATGTCATCACTATGCTCCATTAATTTTGTCATCAGAATCCTCCATGAAACTTGGCATCACAATGCTCCAGGCCGTTGTTATCACAATGGGCCATTACATATGTCATCACAGTGCTCCCTGACACCTCTCTTCTCAATACAGCAAAACCTGGTCATCACAATGCTCCATGCCCTTGTCATCACAATGCGCCATTCCAACTGTCATCGCAGTACTCCATGAAAATTTTTAGACCAATGCTCCATGCCATTGTCATCACAATGCTCCATGCCCTTGTTATCACAATGTTCCATGACCCCTGTCATCACAATGCTCCATGCCCTTGTCATCACAAAGCTCCATGACACATGCCATCAGAATGTTCCATGTCCTTCTCATCAAAATGCTCCATGCCCTTGTCATCACAGTGCTCCAAGACCCCTGTAATCACAATGCTCCATGCCCCTTTTCATCTCAATGCTCCATGAACCCTGTCATCACAATGCACCATGCCTATCATCATAATGCTTCCGGCTATTGTCAGCACAATGAAATCAAAATTCTCCATGACCTCTGTCATCACAATGCTCCATGACCCCTGTCATCACAATACTCCATGAACATTTTCGCCCAATGCTCCATGACCCTTGTCATCACAGTGATCCATGACCTTGTCATCCCATTGCTCCATGACCCCTGTATTCACAATGCTCTGTGACGCTTGTCATCACAGTGCTCCACGACACCTGTCATCACAATGCTCCATGCCTTTGTCAGCAAAATGCTACATGAACGTGTCATTACAATGCTCTATGCGCTTGTCATCACAATACTCCATTACCATTGTCATCACAATCCTCCATGAAACTTGGGATCACATTGCTTCATGCCCTTGTCATCACAATGCTCCATGCTCCTTGAAATCAAAGTGATCCATGATCTCTGTCCTCACAGTGCTCCAAACCCTTGTGATCAAAATGTTCCATAACACTTGTCATCACAATGCTCCATGATGCCTGTCATCACAATACTCCATGCCCTTTTCATCACAATGCTCCATGACCTTTGTCATCACAATTCTCAATACACTTGTCATCACAATGCTCCCTGACACTTGTCATCAAAATGCTCCTTGAAACCTGTCACGAAAATGCTCCATGCCTTTTTCTTCACAATGCCCCATGCCGTTTTCATCACAATGCTCCATGCCACTGTCATCAAAATACTCCACAAGCTTGTCATGAGAAGGCTCCATGACCCTTGTCATCACAATTCTCCATGCTCTTGTCAGCACAATGCTCCCTGACCCTTGTCATATCAATGCTGCAAGCCATTGTCATTACAATGCACCATTACCTTTGTCATCAGAATCCTCCATGACACTTGGCATCACAATGCTCCATGCCATTGTCATCACAATGGGTCATTACATTTGTCAACACAGTGCTCCCTGACACCAGTCTTCACAATACTGCATCACCTGGTCATCACAATGCTCCATGCCTTTGTCACCACAGTGCACCATTCCAACAGTCATCGCAATAATCCGTGAAACTTATTAGACCAATTCTCCATGCCCTTGTCATCACAATGCTCCATGACCCTTGTCATCACAATGCTCCATGAACTTTTCATCACAATGCTCTTTGATCCTTGTCATCACAATTCTCTATGCCTTTCTCAGCACAATGCTACATGACCCTTGTCATCACAATGCTCCATGCGCTTGTCAGCACGATTCTGCATGACACATGTCATCAGAGTGAACCATGCTCATGTCATCACAGTGCTCTACAATCTTGTCATCACAATGCTCCATGCACTTCTCATCAAAATGCTCTCTCACCACAGATATCAAAATGTTACATCACTATTTGTCACAATACTCCCTCACCCCTGTTATCATAGTTTTCCATGACTCCTGTCATCACAATGCTACATTCACTTATCATCACAATGTTCGATGACCCCTGACATCACAATGATCCATAACCCCGTCAACAAAATGCTCCATGACCATTTTCATCAAAATGCTCCATGACCCCTGACATCACAATGTTCCATAACCCCTCTCATCAAAATATTCTATAACACTTTTCATCAAATTGCTCCATGACCCTGTCATCACAATGCTCCCTGCCCTTCTCATCACATTGCACAACGGACTTGTCATCAAAATGCTCCATGACCTTTGTCATCACAAAGATCCATGACCCTTGGCATCACAATGCTCCATGTCATTTTCATCACGATGCTCCATGAACGCTCTCATCACATTGCTCCATCCCCTTGTCATCACAAAGCTCCATGACCCATGTCATCAGAATGCTCCATGGCCTTCTCATCACAATGCTCCATGTGCTTGCCATCACAATGCTCCATTACCCCTATCATAAAAATGCTCCATGACCCCTGCCATCACGATGTTCCGTGGCCTTGTCATCACAAGGCTCCATGACGCTTCTCATCACAATGCTCCAAGACACCTGTAATCACAATGCTCCATGCCCCTTTTCATCTCAATGATCCATGAACCCTGTCATCACAATGCACCATGCCCATCATCATAATGCTTCATGCTATTGTCATCACAATGAAATCAAAATGCTCCATGACCTCTGGCATAACAATGCTCCAAACCCTTGTGATCACAATATTCCATAACACTTGTCATCACAGTGCCCCATGACACTCGTCATCACAATTATCCATGGTCTTCTCATCACAATGCTCCATGACCTTTGTCATCACAATGCTCAATACACTTGTCATCAAAATGCTTCCTGACACTTGTTGTCTGTATTTTCCTTGAACCCTGTCATGACAAGGCTCCATGCCTTTTTCATCACAATGATCCATGCCCTTTTCATCACAATGCTCCTAGACCCCTTTAAAAACAATGCTCCATGCCCTTGTCATCACAAAGCTCAATGAAACATGTCTTCAGAATGCTCCTTGGACTTCTCCTCACAAAGCTCCATGCCCATGTAATCACAAAGTTCCAAGACCCCTGTAATCACAATGGTCAATGCCCCTTTTCATCAGTATGCTCCATGAGATTTATCATCACAAGTCTCTATGGATTTCTCATCACAATGCTCCAGGACCTTGTCATCACAATGCATCACGACCTTTTTCTGAACATTCTCAAAGGCCCTTGTCATCATAATGCTCCAAGCCCTAGTCATCACAATGCTCCATTATATTTGTCATCAAAATCCTCCATTACGTTTGGCATCACAATGCTCCCTGCCATTGTCATTGCAATGGACCATGACATATGTCATCACAATGCTCCCTGACACCTGTCTTCACAATACTCCATGACCTTCTCATCACAATGATCCATGCCCTAGTCATCACAATGCACCATGTCCAATGTCATCAAACTAATCTCTGAAACTTTTCAGACCAATGCTACATGCCCCTGTCACCACAATGCTCCATGCCCTTGTCATCACAATGTTCCATGACCACTGTCAACACAATGCTCCGTGACTCCAGTCATCACAATGCTTCATAACATTTGTCTTCACAATGTTCCATGCCCGCATCATCACAAGGCTCTGTGACCTTTATAACTACAATGCTCCATGAACGTTTCATCACAATGCTCCGTGACCCTTGTCATCAAAATGCTCCATGCGTTTGTGAGAAAAATGCTCCATGACCCTTGTCATCACAATGTGCTACGTGATTTTCATCAAAACGATCCACAAATTTGTCATGGTAATGCTCCATAAACATTGTAATCACAATGCTCCATGCCCTTCTCATCACAATGCTCCATTACTCCTGTCATAACAATACTCCATGACCCCTGCCATCACAATATTCCACGGCCTTGTCATCACAAGGCTCCATGACACTTGTCATCACAATGCTCCAAGACCCCTGTAATCACAATGCTCCAAGCCCTTGTCATCACAAAGCTCCATGACACATGCCATCAGAATGTTCCATGTCCTTCTCATCAAAATGCTCCATGCCCTTGTAATCACAGTGCTCCAAGACCCCAGTAATCACAATGCTCCATGCCCCTTTTCATCTCAATTCTCCATGAAACCTGTCATCACAATGCACCATGCCCATCATCATAATGCTTCCGGCTATTGTCCGCACAATGACATCAATATTCTCCATGACCTCAGTCATCACAATGCTCCATGACCCCTGTCATCACAATAATCCATGAACATTTTCAGCCCAATGCTCCATGACCCTTGTCATCACAATGATCCATGCCCTTGTCATCCCAATGCTCCATGACCCCTGTATTCACAATGCTCCGTGACGATTTTCATCACAGTGCCCCATGACGCCTGTCATGACAATGTTCCATGCCTTTGTCAGCAAAATGCTACATGACTTTGTCATTACCATGCTCTATGCGCTTGTCATCACAATACTGCATTACCATTGTCATCACCATCCTCCATGAATCTTGGGATCACATTGCTACATGCCCTTTTCATCACAATGCTCCATGCTCCTTGAAATCAAAATGATCCATGACCTCTGTCATCACAATGCTCCAAACACTTGTGATCACAATGTTCCATAAAACTTGTCATCCCAACGCTCCATGATGCCTGTCATCACAATACTCCATGCACTTTTCATCACAATGCTCCATGACCTTTGTCATCACAATTCTCAATACACTTGTCATCACAATGCTCCCTGACACTTTTCGTCAGAATGCTCCTTGAACCCTGTCACGAAAAGGCTCCATGCCTTTTTCAACACAATGCCCCATGCCGTTTTCATCACAATGCTCCACGCCACTGTCAGCAAAAAACTCCACAAGCTTATCATGAGAATGTTCCAAGACCCTTGTCATCACAGTTCTCCATGCACTTTTCAGCACAATGCTCCCTGACCCTTGTAATCTCAATGCTCAAAGCCACTGTCATCACAATGCACCATTACCTTTGTCATCAGAATCCTCCATGACACCTGGCATTACAATGCTCCATGCGATTGTCATCACAATGGGCCATTACATATGTTATCACTTTGCTCCCTGACACCTCTCTTCAAAATACTGCATGACCTGGTCATCACAATGCTCCATGCACTTGTCACCACAATGCACCATTCCAACAGTCATCGCAATAATCCATGAAACTTATTAGACCAATGCTCCTTGCCCTTGTCATCACAATGCTCCATGACACTTGTAATCACAATGCTCCATGAACTTTTCATCACAATGCTCTTTGTTCCTTGTCGTCACAATGTTCTATGCCTTTCTCAGCGCAATGCTCCGTGAACATTGTCATCACAATGCTCCATGCGCTTGTCAGCACGATGCTCCATGACACATGTCATCATAATGCACCATGCGCTTGTCATCACAGTGCTCCACAAGCTTGTCATCACAATGCTCCATAAACCTTGTCATCACAATGCTCCATGCACTTCTCATCAAAATGCTCTCTCACCACAGATATCACAATGTTACATCACTATTCGTCACAATACTCACTCACCCCTTTTATCCCAATGTTCCATGACCCCTGTCATCGCAATGCTACATGCACTTATCATCACAATGTTCGATGACCCCTGACATCACAATGCTCCATAACCCCTGTCATCAAAATGCTCCATGAACCTTTTCATCATAATGCTCCATGACCTCTGACATCACAATGTTCCATAACACCTGTCATCAAAATGTTCCATGACACTTTTCATCAAATTGCTCCATGACCCTGTAATCACAATGTTCCCTGCCCTTCTCATCACAATGCACAACGCCCTTGTCATCAAAATCCTCCATGACCTTTGCCATCACAAAGATCCATGACCCTTGGCATCACAATGTTCCATGTCATTGTCATCACAATCCTCCATGAACACTCTCATCACATTGCTCCATGCCCTTGTCATCACAAAGCTCCATGACAGATGTCATCAGAATTCTCCATGGCCTTCTCATCACAATGCACCATGCCCTTGCCGTCACAATGCTCCATTACCCATGTCATAACAATGCTCCATGACCCCTGCCATCACGATGTTCCGTGGCCTTGTCATCACAGTGCTCCATGACACCTGTCATCACAATGCTCCATGACTTTGTCAGCAAAATGCTACATGAACTTGTCATTACAATGCTCTATGCGCTTGTCATCACAATACTCCATTTCCATTGTCATCACAATCCTCCATGAACCTTGAGAGCACATTGCTTCATGCCCTTGTCATCACAATGCTCCATGCTCCTTGAAATCAAAATGATCCATGTCCTCTGTCATCACAATGCTCCAAACCCTTGTGATCCCAGTGTTTCATAACACTTGTCATCACAATGCTCCATGATGCCTGTCATCACAAAATTCCATGCCCTTTTCATCACAGTGCTCCATGACATTTGGCATCAAAATGCTCAGTACACTTGTCATCACAATGCTCCCTGACACTTGTCATCAGAATGCTCTTTGAACCCTGTCATGAAAAGGCTCCATGCCTTTTTCATCACAATGCCCCATTCCGTTTTCATCACAATGCTCCGTGACCATTGTCATGAAAATGCTCCCTGACTTTGTCTGAAAAATGTTCCATGACCCTTGTCATCACAATGTGCCATTCGCTTTGCATCACAACGGTCCAGAAAATTTTCATTGCAATGCTCCATAAACCTTGTAATCACAATGCTCCATACACTTCTCATCAAAATGCTCTCTCACCAGAGATATCACAGTGTTCCAACACTAGTTGTCACAATACTCCCTCACTACTGTAATCACAATGTCCCATGAACCCTGTCTTCACAATGCTACATCCCTTTATCATCAAAATGTTCCATGACCCCTGACATCACAATATTCTATAACCCCTGTCATCAAAATATTCCAATACACTTTCCATCATATTGCTGAATGACCCTGTCATCAAAATACTCCCTGCCCTTATCATAACAATGCACCATGCACTTGTCATCAAAATGCTCCATGACATTTGTCATCACAAAGCGCCATGACACTTGGCATCACAATGCTCCATGAACCCTCTCATCACATTGCTCCATGCCCTTGTCATCACAAAGCTCCATAACACTTGTCATCAAAATGCTCGATGCCCTTCTCATCACAATTCCCCGTGACCTTGTCATTACAATCCTTCATGAGCCATGTATCACAGTGTTCCATGCCCTTATCAACACAATGCTCTATGCCCACTCTCATCACAATAATCCATGAAACTTATTAGACCAATGCTCCATTCCCTTGTCATCACAAGGCTCCATGCCCTTGTTATCACAAT
The DNA here is from genome assembly GCF_964341445.2 of Mesoplodon mirus. Classification (NCBI taxonomy): domain Eukaryota; kingdom Metazoa; phylum Chordata; class Mammalia; order Artiodactyla; family Ziphiidae; genus Mesoplodon; species Mesoplodon mirus. Next base: position 251,006 of record NW_028295548.1, on the reverse strand, counting down.
GTTCCATGACCCCTGTCATCACAATGCTCCATGCCTCCATTCATCACAATGCTTCATGAAATTTGTCATCACAATGGTCCATGCCCTCGTCATCAGCAGTCTCTGTGACCTTTTTAACCACAATGCTCCATGAAATTTTCATCACAATGCTCTTTGACCCTTGTCATCACAATGCTCTATGTCTTTCTCAGCACAATGCTCCATGACCCTCGTCATCACAATGCTCTATGCCTTTCTCAGCACAATGCTCCATGACCCTCGTCATCACAATGCTCCATGACCCATGTCATCACAATGCACCCTGCACTTTTCATCACAGTGCTCCACAATCTTGTCACCACAATGCTCCATAAAACTTGTCATCACAATTCTCCATGCACTTCTCATCAAAATGCTCTCTCAACACTGATATCACAATGTTACATCACTATTCATCACAATACTCCCTCACCCCTGTCATCACAATATTCCACGACTTCTGTCTTTGCAATGCTACATGCACATATCACCACAAAGTTCGATGACCCCTGATATCACAATGTTCCATAACCCCTGTCATCAAAATGCTCCATAACAATTTTCCTCAAAATGCTCAATGACCCCTGACATCACAATGTTCCATAACACCTGTCATCAAAATATTCCATGACCCTTTTCATCAAATTGCTCTATAACCCTGTCATCACAATACTCCCTGCCCTTCTCATCACAAAGTACCACGCCCTTGTCATCAAAATGCTCCATGACCTTTGTCATCACAAGGATCCATGACCCTTGGCATCTCAATGCTCCATGCCATTGTCATCACAATGCTCCATGAACCCTCTAATCACAATGCTCCATGCACATTTGCATGTCAATGCTCCATGAACCCTGTCATCGAAATGCACCATGCCCATCATCATAATGCTTCAGGCTATTGTTATCACAATGAAATCAAAATATTTGATGATCTATCTCATCACAATGCTCCAAATCCTTTTGATCACAATGTTCCATAACACTTATCATCAAAATGTCCCATGACGCTCATCATCACAATTATCCATGGTCTTCTCATCACAGTGCTCCATGACCTTTGTCATCACAGTGCTCTATACACTTGTCATCACAATGCTCCCTGACACTTGTCATCAGTATGCTTCTGGAACCCTGTCATGACAAGGCTCCATACCATTTTCATAACAATGATCCATGCCAATTTCATCACAATGCTCCAAGACACCAGTAATCACAATGCTCCATGCCCTTTTCATCACAATGCCCCAAGACCCCTGTAATCACAATACTCCATGCCCCTTTTCATCAGAATGCTCCATGAGACATGTTATTACAAGGCTCCATGGTCTTCTCATCACAATTCTCCAGGAACTTTTCATCACAGTGCTCCATTCCCTTGTCATCACAATGCTCCATGACCCCTGTCCTCACAATACTTCCTGAATATTTTCAGTCCAATTCTCCAGGAACTTCTCATCACAATGCTTCATGATCCCTATCATCACAATGCTCCATGACCACTGTCATCCCAACGCTCCATGACCCCTGACAACACAGTGATCCAGGACTCTTGTCATCACAGTGCTCCATTCCCTAGTCATCACAATGCTCCATGAACATTTTCAGCCCAATGCTCCATAACAGTTGTCATCACAATGATGCATGACCTTGTCATCCCAATGCTCCATGACCCCTGTAATCACAATGATCCGTGATGCTTCTCATCACAGTGCTCTATGACCCTTATCATCACAATGCTCCATGCCTGTGTCAGCAAAATGCTACATGACCTTGTCATCAAAATGCTGCATTTGCTTGTCATCACAATACTCCCTTACCATTGTCATCACAATCCTCCATGTATCTTGGGATCACATTGCTTCATGCCCTTGTCATCCCAATGCTCCATGCTCCTTGAAAACAAAATGATCCATGACTTCTATCATCACAATGCTCCAAACCCTTGTTATCACAAAGTTCAATAACACTTGTCATCACAACGCTCCATGATGCCTGTCATCACAATACTCCATGTCCTTTTCGTCAAAATGCTCCATGATCTTTTTCATCACAATTCTCAATACACTTGTCATCACAATATTCCCTGACAATTGTCGTCAGAATGCTCCTTGAAACCTGTCATGAAATGGCTTCATGCCTTTTTCATCACAATGCTCCATGCCCTTTTCATCACAATGCTCCATGCCATTGTCGTCACAATACTCCACAAGCTTGTCATCAGAATGCTCCATGACACTTGTCATCACAATGCTCCATGGCCACTGTCATCACAATGCTCCATACCCCTTGTCATTACTGTGCTCCATGACGCTTGTCATCACAATTATCCATGGTCTTCTCATCACAATGCTCTACGCCCTTGTCATCAAAATGCTCCATGACCCTTGTCATCACAATGCTCCATGGCCACTGTCATCACAATGCTCCATTCCCCTTGTCATTACAGTGCTCCATGACGCTCGTCATCACAATGCTCCACGGTCTTGCCATCACAATGCTCCATTCCCTGGTCATCACAATGCTCCATGCCCTGGTCATAACAATGCTCCATGTCCCCAGTCATCACAATTATCCTCGTTCTTGGCATCACTATGCTCCATGACAGTTCTCATCACCGTGTTACATGATTTGTCATCACAATTCTCTATGCACTTGTCATCGCAATGCTCCATGACCCCTGTCATAGGAAGCTCCATGTGCTTCTAATCACAATGCTTCATGAACTTGTCATCAAAATTCTCAATGGCCATTGTCATCACAATGCTCCATGCCCTTGTCATCACAATGCTCCATGTCCCTTGTCATCACAATGGTCCAAGCCCTTGTCATCAAAATGCTCCATTACATTTGTCATCACAATCCTCCATGACACTTGGCATCACAATGTTCCATTCCATTGTCATCGCAATGGACCATGACATATGTCATCACAATGCTCCCTGAGACCTGTCTTCAAAATACTCCATGACCTTCTCATCAGAGTGCTCCATGCCTTGTCATCACATTGCACCATGCCCACTGTCATCACAATAATCCATGAAACATGTCAGGCCAATGCTCCATGCCCCTGTCATCACAATGATCATTGCCTTTTCATCACAATGCTCTATGAACCCTGTCATCACAATGCTCCATGACTCCAGTCATCACAATGCTTCATGACCTTTGTCATCACAATGGTCCATGCCCTCGTCATCACAAGGCTCTGTGACCTTTGTCACCAAAATGCTCCATGAAATTTTCATCACAATGCTCGTTGACCCTTCTCATCACAATGCTCCATGCCTTTGTCAGCACAGGGCTCCATGACCCATGTCATCACAATGCGCCATGTGCTTGTCATAGCAATGCTCCACAACCTTGTCATCACAATGCTCCATAAAACTTGTCATCACAATGCTCCATGCCATTGTCATCACAATGCTCCAAAAACCTCTCATCACATCGTTCCAAGCCCTTGTCATCACAGTATCCATGATGCTTTTCACCACAATGCTCAATGCCATTCTTCTCACAATGCTCCATGCGCTTGTCATTACAATCCTCAATGAACCATGTATCACAGTGTTCCGTGCCATTGTTATCACAATGCTCCTTGTCCCCTCTCATCACAATAATCCATGAAACATCTCAGACCAATATTCCATGCCCTTTTCATCACAGTGATCCAAGACTCTTCTAATCATAATGCTCCATGCCCCTTTTCATCTCAATGCTCCATGAACGCTGTCATCACAGTGCACCAATGCTCATCATCATAATGCTTCATGCTATTGTCATCACAATGAAATCAAAATGCTCTATGACCTCTGTCATCACAATGCTCCAAATCCTTGTGATGACAATATTCCCTAACACTTATCATCACAGCTCCCCCATAACGCTCGTCATCACAATTATCCATGGTCTTCTAATCACAATGATCCATGACATTTGCCATCACAATGCTCAATACCCTTGTCATCACAATGGTCCCTGACACTTGTCATCAGTATGCTCCTTGAACCCTGTCATGACAAGGCTACATGCCTTTTTCATCACAATGTTACATGCCATTTTCCTCACAGTGCTCCAAGATCCCTGTAATCACAATGCTCCATGCCCTTGTCATCACAAAGCTCCATGATGCATGTCATCAGAACGCTCCATGACATTCTCATCCCAATGTTCAATGCTCTTGTCATCACAATGCTCCAAGACCCCTGTAATCACAATGCTCCATGACCCTTTTCATCAGAATGCTCCATGAGACTTGTCATCACATGGCTCCATGGTCTTCTCCTCACAGTGCTCCAGTACCTTGTCATCACAATGCTCCTTGACCCCTGTCATCACAGTACTCCATGAACATTTTCCGCCCAATGCTCCATGACGTTCTCATCACAATGCTCCATGACCTCTGTCATAACAATGCTCCATGACCACTGTCATGACAATGCTCCATGAACCCTAACAACAAAATGATCCGGGACGCTTGTCATCAAAATGCTCCATGCCCTTGTCATCCCAATGCTCCATGAACCCTTTAATCACAATGCTCCATGACACTTGTCATCACAGTACTCCATGAACCTTGTCATCACAATGCCTTTGTCAGCAAAATGATACATAATCTTGTCATCACAATGCTCCAAGACCCCTGTAATCACAAAGCTCCATGACCCTTTTCATCAGAATGCTCCATGAGACTTGTCATCACATGGCTCCATGGTCTTCTCATCACAGTGCTCCAGTACCTTGTCATCACAATGCTCCTTGACCCCTGTCATCACAATAGTCCATGAACATTTTCAGCCCAATGCTCCATGACGTTCTCATCACAATGCTCCATGACCTCTGTCATAATAATGCTCCATGACCACTGTCATGTCAACGCTCCATGAACCCTGACAACACAATGATCCGGGACGCTTGTCATCAAAATGCTCCATGCCCTTGTCATCCCAATGCTCCATGAACCCTTTAATCACAATGCTCCATGACGCTTGTCATCACAGTGCTCCATGAACCTTGTCATCACAATGCCTTTGTCAGCAAATGATACATAATCTTGTCATCACAATGCTCCACGTGCTTGTCATCACAATCCTCCATGACCCTTGGGATCATATTGCTTTATGTCCTTGTCATCTCTATCTTGCCTTTCTGGTTTTTACAGATCTTCGGATGCCCTTTTTGACCGGTGGGAAGCGACAATTCTTTGTAGTGTGGATTTGCGTTGTGTGCTTGCTTGATTGGCCAAAAAGGGCCTATGCCTTTTCTCTTGAATATATTCAGGAGAAAAGTCATACACTGCTTCATTTTCAAGTCTTCTTCATTGCCTTCCCTCAACAGATTTTTGGAAGAGAGTTATCCTTTATAACTCTGCAGGTTTGTGTATTGCTTTGCCCCTGAGCTCCAATTTTCAAATCCCATTATTGGGAGCTGACCGCAAATCCACAATTTTGCTTCAGGACCTATACTGGTTCCAGGGGTGGCTATACTGGTTCCCTGTGGGTGGCTGAGGCTTTGGTTAATTCTTCTTCCTAATGGGAATTTAGAGTGACATGTGTCCGTCCAAATGCCTACATCTACTCTCTGATTGGTTCTCCCTCTTCCCTTTCATCCTCTGCACAATTAGCAAACTGTGCGAACCAGGAGGTTATAGGGGATGACTCTCCTAAGTTGGGAGATTGATAGTAAAGTAGTTGGAATGCCAAACTGTAGCACAAGGAGAGGAAAAAGTAGGAGACTTTCAGAAACCTTTCACCATCACAGGGTGTCCATTCTCTAGGTTTCCCATACATGTTATAACTGTAGTGATATTCCCTTCTACCTGGAAATTTGGGACCCATGGAATGGTGGCATGCATTACTACTTTAAAGGGTCTGCATTTTCTCTCCCAATCTCACCAGTCCTCTCAGTCCCAAGTGTCCAGCCTTATGTCTCATCCAGCTGTCTTTGCAGATAGGGTCATTCTAGGTTTCATCAGAACCCCTGAAGGAATTGTGTAAGAATTTCGCTGTTTTTTTGTTTTGTTTTTGAAATTTATTTTTATAATGGGGCTGAGCTGATTTTCGCTGACGTGTTTATGCCGGTCTAGACACACTTGATTCCCTTTCAGAGGCATATCAATACATAGGTTTTAAGATTCTTACTAATCAGATATATTCCTCTGTGGGGAATAGGGGTTTTGTGTCCCGTTCACTGAGGAAGGTGTAGGTCTTGTCTATTCTGTATTTGGTTTATGGAATGGTACCTGTGCTAATATCAAACTCTGGTTTTATGCATCACCCCACCTCTCCTTTCCCCTTAAGGAGGCATAAGAGTGTTTTCTAAATGTGAGACGCTGCTCTCTTTCCTAATTCAGTTCATGTGTTGTGATGTTGACATTCCCTCTGTAAGTGATATCTTATGATAAGATTCTTTTTCTGTGTGACTAATTTCCCTTAGAATCATCATAGCTAAATCCTCTCATTATGCTGCTACTGGCCTTATGACATTGATTTCACGTCTGAGTGATATTCCATTGTACAAAATTACCACAAATTCTTTATGCATTTCTCTTTTTCCTGGGATACTTTAGGTATACCGAAGTTGAGGTTCTTGTATGCAGAGCAGCCCTAAACTTTGTGGTGCCTGTGTCTTGTTGATATTTACTCTTCCCAAGTTATATGTCCATGAGTTGAAGTCCCCTTTGCTCGGGGGCTTTGTATTTTAGATGTTTTAGGAAACAGCATACACTTCTTCAGAGTAGCTCTTGGATATTTATACCCCACCCATCAGCGTGACTAGTCTCCCTGTTTTCCATGGCCTCTCCTGCATTTTTGATTTGTACACATTTTTTGGATGGACTTTCTGAGCAGTGGAAATTGAGACTTCTTTATTGTGCGGATTTGCATTTCCCTCTTGCTTGGTTGGCCAAAAACTCTGTATGTGTTTTTTTCCTGAAGATATTCAAGAAAAAAATGCATACACCCTTTTGCCCAACTGCATCATTTTAGAAATTCTGCTGCTTTTCATATGCTTTAAATGTGAGTACAATCTACCTTTTGAAAAATGTTTCCTGCAATTCTGCCTCTCATTCATAACCTCTTCGTTGCCTTACCTGAATATATATTTGGACGTTGGTTATCATTTATATCTTTGCAGGTCTTTGAATTGTCTGCTCCTGAGCTCCATTTTGCAACTCGCTTTTTTTGTGAGCTGACCGCCAAACCATTGGATTGATTCCGGCCCTATTCTGGTTCTGGGGAGGCAGGCTGAGCCTTTGGTTAATTCTTCTTCCTAATGGGAAATTAGAGTGACATGTGCCTGTCAAAACTACTACAGCTAATCTCTCATTGGTTCCTCCTCTTCCCATTTATCCTCTGCAAAAATTGCAAACTGTGTGAAACAGGAGGTTAAAGGTGCTGATTCTCCAAGTCGGGAGATTGTTAGTAATGTGGCTGGAGTGGCGAACCCCAGCACCAGGAGATCAAAAATGAGGTGCATTTTAGACACCTTTCCTAAGCACACGGTGTACATTCATCTCGGTTTCCCAGGCATGTTTTCCCTGTCAGAAGATTCCCTTGAAAGTGCAGATTTGGGACCCATGGAATGGGTACCAGGCAGTATTACTTTAAAAGGTCTGCATTTCCTCACCCAGCCTCTCTAACATCTCTTAGCGTGCATAGCTTCCAGCCTTATATATCATCCTGCTGTGGGTCTACATGTGTTCAATCCATGTTACATCGTAGCCCTTCAACAAAAGTTGTAAGAATTTTTGTCTGTCTCACTGTTTTTATAAATATTTTTAAATTTATTTTTATATTGGTTACAGCTGATTTTCAAAGCTCTGTTTTTTGCTGCTGTACATCCACTTGATTCATGTACTGTGAGACAACAATAAATTCTTTCTCAGATGCTTATGAGTCATATGTATTATTTTCCAGTGACTTGAGTGGACTGAGTGCAGTTCTTTGAGGTACCGTGTAGGCCTTGCCAGTTATTCAATTTGGTACTTGGAATGGTATCTTTGCCAATTTCAACCTCCTGGATAATACCTCACCATTCCCCATCTTTCCCATTTAGCAGCCTTATGTCTATTTTCTACATATTTGACTATGTTTCTGTTTTGTAGTTTATTTCATGTGTAGCCATGTTTGATTCCACCTTTAAGTGACATCTTATGATATGTGTCTTTTTCTTTCTGACATGTGTCACTTAGAATGATCGTATGTAACTCCTCCAGAGTTGTTACCACTGGCCTTATTTCATTGATTTCTGGATGAGTAATATTCCACTCTACATAAGTACCCCATCTCTTTTATCCATTTTATCCTTCCAGGGACATTTAGGTTATATCCAAGTGGAGGCCCTTTTTAACAGAGAGGTGGTAAACGTTGGAGTGCCTGTTTTCTGTCATTTTTTGTTTTTCCCAAGGTATACGCCCATGAGTGCAAGTGCCCTATGCTCTGTAGCTCAGTTTTAAGATGTTTTAGCAAACACAATACACTTCTCCAGAGTGGCCGTTGGCAAATTACATTTCCACTATCAGCCTCACAGGGCTCCCTTTTCTCCTCACCCTGTCCTGCATTTCTGGTGTTTACACTTTATGTGGATGGCCCTTCTGACTGATGTGAAGTGATACATTTTGTAGTAATTATTTCCAGTGCCCACCTGTTTGGTAGGATAAAAAGTGTGAATGGCCTTTACTTGAATATGTTCAGAAAAAAATGCATATGCCCTTTTGGGCCAACTGCATCATTGGCGATGTTCAGCCCCTTTTCTTGTGCTTTAATGGGAAGACCTTTCTACCTCTTCAAATCTGATTCCTGCCACTCTCCCATGCTTATAAGTCCTTTTCTGTGACTTACCTCAAGACATTTTTCAACAATAGATATTTTCAACTCTGCAGTTTCATGAATTTTCGTGCCCCTGAGTTCCATTTTTCAACTTGTGTTTCTGGAAACTCGACACAAAACAGCAGGATTTCCTCTAGCCCTATTCTCTTTCCGTGGGCAATTCTAGCCTTTGATGAATTTGTCTTCCGGATTGGAAATTAGAGTGGCATGTGCCTGTCTGAACACCTAAGACTTGTCTCTAAATTTTTCTCATCCTTCCGCTTCATCCTCTGGACAGATTCCAAACTGTGTGCAACAGGATGTTGACGTTGCTGATATCCCCAAGTGAGGAGATTGTTAGGAAAGATGCTGGAGGGGTGAACCCGAGCACCAGGCGATGAGGAGATGAAGTGCCTTTTCCAAACTCTTTCCGATCAAACGGTGTACCTCCTCTAGGTGTGACAGTCATGTTTTAGCTGTAGGAAGGGTCCTGTGCATGGAAGGAGAACACCAGGGATTTTTCCAAATCAGTGCCTCCCCGTACCCCAAACTGGGGAATTTTTAAGCTACGGCTACACGTATGTCCATTCAGGGCCTTGGGAAATAGGCAGAGCCCAAACTTTAGATGATTGAAATCTTCAGGTCCAGAAGCGCTCACCATCGGCCTTGCTTAGGTTACATTTTATCTGTCATTGATAGATGATGTCAATAAAAATATCGATTCTTTTTCAGATTATTTCCCCTTATAGGTTATTGCAAAATATTCAGTGTAGTTCCCTGTGCTATACAGTAGTTCCTTGTTGATGATCTATTTTATACATAGCAGTGTGTATGTGTTAATCCCAAACTGTTAATTTATCCCTTCTCCTACCTTTCCCCTTTGTTAATAATAAATTATAAGATTTTATACTTCTCAGAAATGGGGGAGCTGAAAGAGAGGTATCCTTTTCAATGGAAAAGCATTCAAAACAAGATTGAAGCTTCAGCCAAGAGTATTCGATGTACATCCATGGAAATAAATCACTTCATTTCTCTAATGTTGACCTGACAAATAAGACAGACGTCTTCACTGAACTTGCTTATAGTAAAGTGATGGAAATATCAAATGTAAGTCTTAGAAAAATCTTATTTTACCCGAGCATTATACACTGCTCTATGTTAACTACAGTTTGGCTCACACATCTGTTCAATGAAGTTACAAATTTCTCAATTTCTGTTACTGATCTTCCAGAGGGGAACCCAACAGTAGTCCCCGTGCCCAGTGTCATTGGATCCAACAGATCAAGACTGAGTTTGGTTCAGAAGCAAAGGAAACATTATTTTGAAAACCGAATGGAGAGGTGAGAGTGTGCACTCCCCCACGGGCTGTGGGCTGGGATGCTGAGTAGGGATCCCGGCAGCGTCAGTGGGTGTTAGGGGATGGAGGTCTCGAGGGCTGGGTTGGCTGCAGCTCAGGCTCTATGCCGTGCAGTCTGCATGGGACTCCGCTAGCTGAGGTGTCGACCCAGCCATTCTGCACTAGGAAGTCGGGTCTGAAGTGCCGGGTGTGGGACCTCTGCATGCGGAACCCTAGGAGCATGTGAAATTAGAAAAAGCACAAAGGAAAAACAGGTTAGACTTTATTTTATTGCCCAGATTCTCTTTTTATCTCCCAGGGATTTTTAATGAACGTTGCCAGAGACGAACACCTCCTCTGCTTTTTGTTCCGTTCCTCATTCTTGGGGTGTTGAGGGTGAAGAGCCCTCTTTTGTAACTGCTTCATGCTGTGGTGGGAGCCCTGATACCTAGGGGGAGGGGCAAAACGTCTCCCCACCAGCCTCCAGGTGAGGTTGATTGTCCCAAAGCCTCCTGCCTAACTTCTTGTCCGCCTGAGCACCAGCATTGGAAGTGTTATAGATTCTAATGACCTTTAAGGGTCCAGGAAAGAGATGCGCAGAGATGCTGTGGTGGCAGGTTTCACCCCACCCCACATTTGTTCAGTGACATTAGGCTGACTTTTTTGCCAGCCTAGATGCTCTGACCAGTAGTCTGTGCTTTCTTTAATTAGGTCTCTGAATTAATGTACAAACTGCACCATGTGTCAGAGCCCTGCCCGTGCAACTCCCTGACAGTCCAGGGTCAGTGGTGATCCAGGACCATGACGTCCACTGAGTCAACGGCCTTTAGAAGTAGCCAGCAGTCCAGCCGGTCATATTGGCCACCATCACCGTGGTTTCTGTAGGGTTTTCTATGTTGAAAGCGTGATATACGTTTCCCCCACCAAGCTTATTAGCTCCCCTCTGCGTGCAGTAAGTCCTGCAAGCAGTAGTCTGCTCTTTCGGGGCACAGTCTTGTTGTTTTCTGAGAGAAACTCCAGGTCAAGTGATGGTCACACGAGTCATCTTGGGGGCCCGTTGCCCCCATTTTTCTCTCTGGAGGTTGGAGTTGGAGGGCCTCCTCACTCGAGGTCAGTGTGTCCACAGAGCGACCCCTGCAACTTCAGGACATGATGGGTGGTTAGGATCACCACGTGGGGTCCTATTCCCTTAGGAGGGAGCTGGCCTTGTGGGCTGCTGATTTCCAGCTTTTTAGATACCCCAGTATCCTGGCCTGATGAGTCAGTGGGCAAAGCCCTTGGTGACCATAGTTTATCATACCTGAAGGGCATTCTTGTGTTGCTCCATTTCAAGTGGTCCCAGTTTTTGCACTAAGTCTCCAAGGGCGATTAACCCTTGACCGGGTATGTAATGGTCAAAGGGTTTAGCTAAATTAGCGAGTTCCTGGGCAAGGATCTGAATTGACTGCTCTTTCCATTCTTGAAAGGCTGCTTCTGGATTCTATTCAGAAGGATCATCATCTTTTCGTGTCAGTGTTTCAGGTAGAGGCCCAGCTATTAGACTGTAGTTAGGGATCCAGATGCAGAAAACCTTGGCCTCCCCAGGAACCCCTAAGCTGTCTTCTAGTTTTAGAAGAGGTAAGGCTGCAAATGGCTTCTTCCCTATCCTGGGATGCGTTTCTCCGAGTATCTGTTAGAATGAAGCCCAGGCAAGTTACCTGAGCTTGGGATATTTGAGCCTTTTTCTTGGACACCTTCTATCCTTTCTTGGCTAGGTGGTTCCGAGGCATCTTTAGTAGGCCTGGCAATCAGAATGTCATCTGCATATTGAAGGAGTGTTCCCTTTTACAGAGGTAGAACTTTTAGGTCTTTAGAGGACATTTCCCCAATGATGGTGTGGGGATTTTTGAACCATTGGGGCAGGACGGCCCAGCATTATTGGTTTTGTTGCATGTTGTGTCCTGCCACTCACAAGCCAAAAATTCTTGTGACTCTGAGATGACTGGAATACAGAAGAAGGCATCATTGAAGTCTAATACAGAATGCCATGGCCTGGTGGATGGTAGAATGAGCAGCAGGGTGTAGGAAATAGGATCTACTAGATGTAGATCCTCGGTGGCTTCACTAACTGTCCTGATATCCTTTACCAGGTCTCCAGCAGCCCATGGGGCTCTCGTGGTCAGGCCAATCCCAGGATATGGAGCTCACCTGGGCTGCATCCCGCACCCCACAGCCCACGGGGCTCTCGTGTTCAAGTCCCTCCCAGGGTATGGAGCTCACCTGTGCAGCTACCCAGCAGCCCATGGGGCTCTCATAGTCAGGCCCTTCCCAGCATACGGAACTCCCCTGGGCAGGTACCCCAGCAGGGCTGGACACACAGGAACTGTGCACATAGCCCACCTTGCAGAGAACCCCCAGCTCACCTGTCGCTCACAGCTGACACAGAACACCTCAGAGCAGTACTTGAACTAACAAACAGTAACTCTGACAGGTCTGTGACCCTGGCTATCACTCTGTTCAGCCTCTCTCTGCCTGGTCTTCCAGACACTTCCACTGCAGCCAGGGCACCAGGCCTCTGTCTCCACCCACCATCACTCCTCTCCCTGACTCCTGGGTTCCTCTCATTAGGATAGGGTCTTCTTGAAGTTGTTTTCCACTCATGGACCAGATAAAATGATAAGAAAACAAGTCGCAGCTGCAGCCCCTTGTCTATCCTGACTCTCAAGGCCCACACCTGTTCCTTGGGACTGACCCGTTTAGCAAGGTTCATTTTCTGCAACTGTGAGCCCCTGAGGGGTGAGGATTGGCTGATTTGGGCAGCCTGACACTGCCTTCCAGCCCCCACCCCACAGGTGTGCCTGGGTTGATATTAATATAAACACCTCTCCTGTCAGCAAGAGCACCTGTAGCTGTGACTGACGCCATATCCTCTGCCCCGTCAGCAGTTTCGGGGCTGGTGTGGTGGGAGGGAGTGAGGGGCCGTGGCTTTGTGGGTGGCCCAGTGTGAGTGGGGCTCTGCTGGACTTTCTGCAGGAGTTGCCAGGCTGCCACCTGCTAAAGAAGAGGATGTGTCACCCATACCTGCCACTGGAATTTCTCCCCAGGCAGAGGTGAGGAAGTAAAAAAGCAGTGGGGGCTGTGGCAGGAGGGGTATCTCAGGCAGGGAAATGGAAAGCTTCCTGAAGAGCATCTGGGGCCAGGACCATCCTGGCTGGCCTTCAGGCACCAAGTCGGCCTGCGTGCTCTCGCTAGTGTGGCTCCACAGCCCTTCCTCTAGGCTTGCAAGTGCTTGTACATATTCAGGTGTTTTACCTGGAAAGGGTGGGAAGAGTTCAGCTGCAGCAGGACTTGGGCTCAGCTCACATTTACTCACAGACGCCTCGACACAGTCCCCCAGCTTTGCAATGAGGATGCTCCTTGTGGGGGGGAGTGCTGCTGACGACATGGGAGACGATTTCCCACCTCTGACCAACTTAAGAATTTTTTACCACTGGAGCAAGTGCCCTGATACGATTTTCCTCTGTATCACTGGTGGGTTCTGTTTTATTTATTTTTTTCTTTTTTTCTTTTTGGTTCAAGTTAGATTTTATTTATTCCTCTTTTTTTAAATTTTGGAGATATAAACATGGAAATAATGCATTAATATAAAGACGTCTATGTGAAGGGAAATACTTTTTTTCTGTTTTATTTTATTAAATGTTATTTATTTATTTTTAATTTTTTTAAATTTATTTCTTTTATACAGCAGGTTCTTATTGGATATGTATTTTATACATATAAGTGTGCACATGTGAATCCCAGTCTCACAATTCATTCCACCACCACCCTCATATGGCGTTCCCTCCTTGGTGTCCATATGTTTGTTCTCTACATCTGTCTCTATCTCTGCCCTGCAAACTGGTTCATCTGTACCATTTTTCTAGGTTCCACATATATGCATTAATATACAATATTTGTTTTTCTCTTTCTGACTTACTTCACTCTGTATGACAGTCTCTAGATCCATCGAGGTCTCTACAAATGACCCAATTTCATTCCTATGTATGACTGAGTAATATTCCGTTGTATATATGTACCACGTCTTTATCCATTCGTCTGTCTGTGGGCGCTTAGGTTGCTTTCATTACCTGTCTATTGTAAATAGTGCTGCAGTGAACATTGTGGTGAATGTGTCTTTTTGATTTATGGTTTTCTCTGGGTATATGCCCAGTAGTGGGATTGCTGGATTATATGGTAATTCTATTTTTAGTTTTTTAAGGAACCTCCATACTGTTCTCCATAGAGACTGTATCGATTTACATTCCCACCAATAGTGGAATAAGGTTCCTTTTTTCCACACCCTCTCCAGCATTTGTTGTTTGTAGATTTTCTAATGATGCCCATTCTAACAGGTGTGACGTGATACCTCATTGTAGTTTCGATTTCCATTTCTCTAATAAATAGTGATGTTGAGCAGATTTTCATGTGCGTACTGGCCATCTCTATGTCTTCTTGGAAGAAATGTCTATTTAGATCTTCCATTTTGTATTGGGTTGTTTGTTTTATTAATATTGAGCTGCATGAGCTGTTTATATATATTGGAGATTAATCATTTGTCCATTGATTCGTTTGCAAATATTTTCTGCCATTCTGAGGGTTGTCTTTTCGTCTTGTTTGTAGTTTCCTTTGCTTTGCAAAAGCTTTTATGTTTCATTAGTCCGATCTGTTTAGTTTTCTTTTTTATTTCATTACTATAGGAGGTGGATCAAAAAAGATCTTGCTGTGATTTACGTCAGAGTATCCTTCGTAAGTTTTCCTCTCAGAGTTTTATACTGTCTGGTCTTACATTAAGGTCTCTAATTCATTTTGAATATATTTTTATGTATGGTGTTGGGGAGTGTTCTAATTTCATTCTTTTACATGTAGCTCTCCATATTTCCCAGCACCAATGATTGAAGAAACTCTCTTATCTCCATTGTATAGTCTTGCCTCCTTTGTCATAGATTAGTTGACCATAAGTGTGTAGGTTTATCCCTGGGCTTTTTTTTTTTCCTTTTACACGTTTATTGGAGTATAATTGCTTTACAATAGAGTGTTCGTTTCTGCTGTATAACAAAGTGAATCAGCTATACATATACAAATATCACCAGATCCCCTCCCTCTTGCATCTCCCTCCCACACTCCATATCCCACCCCTTTATGTGGTCACAAAGCACCGAGCTGATCTCCCTGTTCTATGTGGCTGATTCTCAGTAGCTATCGGTGTTACATTTGGTAATGTATTTATGTCCATGCCACTCTCTCACTTCGTCCAAGCTTACCCATCCCCGTTCCGGTGCCCTCAAGTCCTTTCTCTATGTCTGTGTCCTTAATCCTGTCCTGCCACTAGGTTCTTCAAAATCTTTTTTTTTCTTCATTAGATTCCATATATCTTTGTTAACATACAGTATTTGTTTTTCCCTTTCTGACTTACTTCACTGTGTAGGACAGATTCTAAATCCAGCCACCTCAGTACAAATAACTCAGTTTTGCTTCTTTTTATGGTTGAGTAATATTTGATTGTATATATGTGCCAGATCTTCTTTATCCATTCATCTGTCGATGGACACTTAGGTTGCTTCCATGTCCTGGCTAATGCAAATAGAGCTGCAATGAACATTTTTGTACATAACTCTTTTTGAATTATGGTTTTCACAAGGCAAATGCCCAGTACTTGGATTGTTGTGTCGTATGGTACTTCTATTGTTAGTTATTTAAAGGAACCTCCGTACTGTTCTCCCTAGTGCCCATATCAATTTACATTCCCACCCACAGTGCAAGTGTGTTCCATTTTCCCCAATAAAGGCCTCTCCAGCATTTATTGTTTTGTAGATTTTTTTGATGATTGCCACTCTGACTGCTGTGAGGTGATACCTCAGGGTAGTTTTGATTTGCATTTCTCTAATGATTAGTGATGTTCAGCATCCTTTCATGTGTTTCTTGGTAATCTGTATATCTTCTTTGGAGAAATGTCTATTTAGGTCTTCTGCCCGTTTTTGGATTGGGTTGTTTGTTTTTGTGATATTGAGCTACATGAGGTGCTTGTAAAGTTTGGAGATTAATCCTTTGTCAATTGCTTCATTTGAAAATATTTTCTCCCATTCTGAGGGTTGTTTTTGCATCTTGTTTAAGTTTTCCTGTACTGTGTAAAAGCTTTTAAGTTTCATTAGGTCCCATTTGTTGATTTCTGTTTTTATTTCCATTTCTCTAGGAGGTGGGTCCAAAAGGATCTTGCTGTGATTTATGTCATAGCGTGTTCTGCCTATGGTTTCCTCTAAGTGTTTTATAGTGTCTGGTCTTATATTTAGATCTCTAATCAATTTAGAGTTTATTTTTGTGTATGGTGTTATGGAGTGTTCTAATTTCATTCTTTTATGTGGAGGGGTGCAGTTTTCCCAGCACCAATTACTGAAGAGACTGTCTTTTCTCCATTGTATATCCTTAGCTCCTTTGTCATAGATGAGATAGCCATAGGTATGTAGGTTTATCTCTGGGCTTTCTGTCCTGTTCCATTGGTCTGTGTTTATGCCAATCTACATAAACTTGATTCCATTATGGAGACATATAAATACATAGGTTTCAAGGTTATTACCAGTCATATATATTCCTCTTCAGTGAATAGGGTGTTTTGTGTCCAGTTCATTGAGAAAGGAGTAGGTCTTGTCTATTACATATTTGGTATATGGAATGGGATCTGTGCTAATTTCAAACTCTGCTTTTACACATCACCCCACGTCACCTTTCCCCTTAAGGAGGCATAAGTGTGTTTTCTAAATGTGTAACTCTGTTCTCTTTTGAAATTCAGTTCATGTGTAGCCATGTTTACATTTCCTCTATAAGTGATATTTTACAATAAGTTTCTTTTTCTTTGTGGCTCATTTCACTTAGCATCATCGTACCTAAAGCCACTCATTATGCTTCTATTGGCCTTATGACATTGATTTTATGTCTGAGTGACATTCCATTGTATATAAGTACCACAACATCTATATCCATTTTTTTTTTCCTTTCCTGGGTTATATAAAGAGTACCGAAGTCGAGGTTCTTGTAAACAGAGCAGCCCTAAACTTTGGGCTGGCTGTGTGTTGTGGATTTTTAGTTTTCCCAAAATACACGCACATGAGTGGAAGTGTGCTATACTCTGTAGCTCTGTTTTAGAAAACAACATACAGTTCTCCAGAGAGGCTGTTGGCAATTTACATCCTGTCCATCGTCGTAACCAGGCTCCCTTTTCTCCATGGCCTGTCCTGCATTTGTGGCTTTTACACTATATGTGGATGGCCCTTTTGACTGGAGGTAAGGGACACTTCTCTGTAGTGTGGATTTGCAATGCCTGATGGCTTGCTTAGCCAAAACGGGCATATGCATTTTTTCCCGAATATATTCAAGAAAATACACATAATCCCTTTTCAGCCAAGGGCAACATTGTCGAAATTCTGTCGCTTTTCATGTGCTTTAAAGACGACTCCAATCTACCTCTTGAAATCTGTTTCCTTCAATTCTGCCTTGCATTCAAATCCTCTTCACTGCCTTTCCTCAATATATTTCTGGATGATAGTTGTCTTTTATAATTCTGCAAGTTTGTGAATTGCTGTGCCCCTGATTTCCATTTTTCAACTCACCTCTTTGTGAGCTGGCTGCAATACCGCAGGAAGGCTTTAGGCCCTAGTCTGGTTCCGGGGCTTCAGGCTGAGCCTTTGGTTAATTCTTCTTCCTGATGGGAAACTAGAGTGACATGTGCCCATCCAAACACCTACAGCTAATCTCTCATTTATTTCCCCTCTTGATGTTCATACTCTGCACAGTTTGCAAACTGTGCATAACGGGAGGGTAAAGGCGCTGACACTCCAAGTGGGGAGATTTTGAGTAATGCAGATGGAATGGCGAAGCCGAGCACGACAAAAGGAAAAATGAGGTACATTTAGAAAACATTCCCAATTACACAGTGTACCATCCACTGGGTTTCCCATGCATGTTTTAACTGGAGGAAGATTCCCTTAAACCTGGAGAGTTTGGACCACTAGAATGGGTAGCACACAGTATTGCTCTAAGTGGTGTTCTTTTGTTCACACAACCTCAGCAATCTTGTCAGCCCCAAGAGTCCAGTCTTATGTCTCATCCAGCTGTGGGTGTAAAGGTGGTCAATCTAGCTTGCATCACAGGCCCTGAACGTAATTTTTAAGACTTTCTATCTGTTTTTGCATTTTGATTTTGAAATTTATTTTTATAAGTGGGTTTAACTGAATTTCAGTGCTGTGTTCATGCCATTATACACACACATGATTCCTTTATGGAGACATGAGAATACATATGTTTTAAAATACTTAGAGTCAGACATATTCCTCTGCAATGAATAGGGGGTGTTGAGTCCAGTTCATTGTGCCGGAAGTAGGTGTTGTCTATTACATACATGGTTTATATAACGGTATCTGTGCTAATTTAAAACTGTGGTTTTATGCATCACCCCACCTCGGCTTTCCCATTAAGCAGGCAGAAGATGTTTTCTAAATGTGTGACTCTGTTGTGTTTGTCATTCAGTTCATGTGTAGTCATGTGTACATTCCCGCTATGAGTGATAACTTATGATAAGATTAGTTACTCTGTAATCTTTCCTAACTCAGTTCATGTGTAGCCATGTTTGCAGGACCTTCATAAGTGATATCTTATGATAAGTTTCTTTTTCTGTGTGACTTATTTCACTTAGAATCATCGTACCTGAATCCACTCTTTTTGCTGCTACTGGCCTTATGACATTGATTTCATGGCTGAGCGATATTCCATCGTACGTAAGTACCACAATAGCTTGAACCATTTTTGTCTTTCCTGGGATACTTAAGGTGTACCCAAGTTGAGGTTCTTGTAAGCAGTGCAGCGCTAAATTTTAGGGTGGCTCTGTCTTATTGATTTTCAGTTTTCCCAAGGTATATTCCCTAGACTGGAACTGCCCTTGGCTGTGTAGCTCTGTTGTTTACATGTTTTAGGGAACACAATGCACTCCTCCAGAGAGGCAGTTGGCAATTTACATCCCGCCCATCAGCATAACAAGGCTCCCTGATCTCCAGGGCCTGTCTTGCCTTTCTGGTTTTTACACATTTTGTGGATGTCCCTTTTGACCGGTGGGAAGGGATTCTTCTTTGTAGTGCAGATTTGCATTGCTGCTTGCTTGCTTGGCCAAAAAGGGCGTATTCATTTTCTCCTGAATATACTCAGGAGAAAACGCATATGCCCTTTTTGGCCAAGTGCATCATTGTCGAAGTTGTGCCCCTCTTCCTGTGCTTGAAAGGTGATTCCAACGTACCTCTTGAAATCTGTTTCCTGCTATTCTGCCTCGTTTTAAAGTCCGCCTCTCTGCCTTCCCTCAAAAGATTTTTGGACGATAGTTTTCCTCTATTACTCTGCCAGTTTGTAAATTGCTGTGCCCATGAGCTCCATTTTTCAACTCGTTTTTGTGAGCTGACAGCAAATACAAAATTATGGTTCAAAACCTATACTGGTTCCCGGCGGGTGGCTGAGACATTGGTTAATTCTACTTCCTGCCGGGCAATTAAATTGACATGTACCTGTCCAAATGCCTAACAGCTACTCTCTCATTGGTTCTCCCTCTTCCCTTTCATCCTCTGCCAAATTGGCAACCTGTGCGAACCAGGAAGTTTTATGGGCTATCGCTTCAAGTTGGGAGATTGATAGTAAAGCCGTTGGAAGTTCAAACTGGAGCACAAGGAGAGGGACTATATGTTGAGTTTTAGAAACATTTCGTATTCACAGTGTGTCCATTCTCTAGGTTTCCCGTAAATATTATGGCTGTAGTAATATTCCCTTACACATGGAGAGTTGGGACACATGGAATGGGTGCCACATATTATTGCTTTAAAGGGTCTGCATTTGCTTACCCAGTCTCACCAAACCTCTCAGTCTCAAGTGTCCAACTTTATGCCACATCCAGCTCTCGTTGTAGGTAGGGTCGTTCCAGGTTTCATCAGAGCCCCTGAAGGAATTGTAAAGATTTTCCCTGTTTTTTTTGTTTTGTATTTGAAATTTCTTTTTTTACTGGTTTTGAGCTGATTCTCACTGTCATGTTTATTCCAGTTTAGACACATTTGATTCCCTTACGGTGACATATCAATACATAGGTTTTAAGATTCTTACTAGTCAGATATATACCTCTGCGCAGAATATTGGGTTTTGCGTCCCTTTCAATGATGAAGGTATAGGTCTTGTCTATTCCGTATTTTGATTTTGGAATGCTACTTGTACTAATATCAAACTCTGGTTCTATGCATCACCCCACATCTCCTTCCTCCTTAAGCAGGCATAAGTGTGTTTTCTAAATGTGAGACGCTGTTCCCTTTCCTAACTCAGTTCATGTGTAGCCATGTTACAGAAAATTCATAAGTGCTATCTTATGATAAGTTTCTTTTTCTGTGTGACTTATTTCACTTAGAATCATCGTACCTGAATCCATTCATTTTCCTGTTACTGGCATTATGACATTGATTTCATGGCTGAGGGATAATCCATCGTACATAAGTACCACAATTTTTTGAATCATTTTTATCTATCCTGGGATATTTAGAGAGTACTCAATTTTAGATTCTTGTAAGTAGTGCAGGCCTAAATTTTGGGGTGGCTCTAACTTATTGATTTTCAGTTTTCCCAAGGTATATTCCCTAGAATGGAAGTGCCCTTGGCTCTGTAGCTCTGTTGTTTACTTGTTTTAGGGAACACAATGCACTCCTCCAGAGAGGCAGTTGGCAATTTACATCCCGCCCATCAGCATAACAAGGCTCCATGTTCTCCAGGGCCTCTCTAGGATTTCTGGTTTTTACACATTTTGTGGATGTCCCTTTTGACAGGTGGGAAGTGATACTATTTTGCTGTGCAGATTTGCATTGCCCGCTTGCTTGCTTGGCCAAAAAGGGCGTATGCGTTTTCTCCTGAATATATTCAGGAGAAAACGCATACGCCCTTTTTGGTCAAGTGCATCATTTTCGAAGTTGTGCCCCTCTTCCTGTGCTTTACAGGTGATTCCAACGAACCACTTGAAATCTGTTTCCTGCTATTCTGCCTCGCTTTGAAGGTCGCCTCGTTGCCTTCCCTTAACAGATTTTTTGGACGATAGTTGTCCTTTATTACTGTGCCAGTTTGTGAATTGCTGTGCCCTTGAGGTCCATTTTCTAACTCGTTTTTTGTGAGCTGACCGCAAGTCCAAAATTTTGTTTCAGGACCTATACTTGTTCACAGCGGGTGGCTGAGACTTTGGTTAATTCTTCTTCCTGCCGGGCATTTAGAGTGACATGTGCCCGTCCAAATGCCTAACAGCTACTCTTTCATTGGTTCCCCCTTTTCCCTTTCATCCTCTTCCAACTTGGCAACCTGAGCAAACCAGGAGGTTAAAGGGGCTGTCTCTCCAAGTTGGGAGATTGATAGTTAAGCAGTTGGAAAGTCAAACCGGAGCACCAGGAGAGGGACAGTTAGTTGGGTTTTAGAAACCTTTCGTATTCACTGTGTGTCCATTCTCTTGGTTTCCTGTACATGTTATAGCTGTAGTAATATTCCCTTCAACATGGAGAGTTGGGAACCATGGAATGGGTGCCACACATTATTGCTTTGAAGGGTCTGCATTTGCTAACCCAAATTCACCAATCCTCTCAGTCCCAAGTGTCCAGCCTTATGCCACATCTAGCTGTCGTTGTACACAGGGTCATTCAAGGTTTCATCAGAGACCCTGAAGGAATTGTAAAGAATTTCCCTGTTTTGTTGTTTTGTTTTTGAAATTCCTTTTTATAGTGGGTTTGAGCTGATTCTCACTGCCGTGTTTATGCCTGTCTAGACACACTTGTTTCCCTTACGGAGATATATCAATACATAGGTTTTAAGATCCTTACTAGTCAGATATATTCCTCTGTGTGAAGTATGGGGTCTTGATAACCTTTCAGTGAGGAAGGTGTAGATCTTGTCTATTCTGTATTTGGTTTCTGGAATGGTGCCTGTAATTATATCAAACTCTGTTTTATGCAACACCCCACCTCTCCTTCCCCCTTAAGCAGGCGTAAGAGTGTTTTCTAAATGTGAGTCTCTGTTCTCTTTCCTAACTCAGTTCATGTGTAGCCATGTTTACAGGATTTTCATAAGTGATATCTTATGATAAGATTCTTTTTCTGTGTGACTTATTTCACTTAGAATCATCATATCTGAATCCATTCATTATGTTGCTACTGGTCTTATGACATTGATTTCATGGCTGATGGATATTCCATCATACGTAAGTACCACAATTTTTTGAACCATTTTTATCTTTCCTGGGATACTTAAGGTGTACCCATGTTGAAGTTCTTGTAAGCAGTGCATCCCTAAATTTTGGGGTGGCTGTGTCTTATTGATTTTCAGTTTTCCCAAGGTATATTCCCTAGACTGGAAGTGCCCTTGGCTCGGTATATCAGTTGTTTACTGGTTTTGGGAACACAATGCACTCCTCCAGAGAGGCAGCTGGCAGTTTACATCCCGCCCATAAGCATAACAAGGCTCCCTGTTCTCCAGGGCCTGTCTTGCCTTTCTGAATTTTACCTATTTTGTGGATGTCCCTTTTGACCGGTGGGAAGTGATACTGTTTTGTAGTGCAGCTTTGCATTGCCCACTTGCTTGCTTGGCCAAAAAGGGCGTATGTGTTTTCTCCTGAATATATTCAGGAAAAAACTTATACGCCCTTTTTGGCCAAGTGCATCATTGTCAAAGTTGTGGCCCTCTTCCTGTGCTTTAAAGGCGATTTCAACGTACCTCTTGAAATCTGTTTCCTGCTATTCTGCCTCGCTTTCAAGTCCGCCTCGTTGCCTTCCCTCAACAGATTTTTGGACGATAGTTGTCCTTTATTACTCTGCCTGTTTGTGAATTGCTGTGCCCCTGAGCTCCATTATTTAACTCGTTTTTTTGTGAGCTGAACGCATGTCCAATATTTTGGTTCAGGAACTATACTGGTTCCCGGTGGGTGGCTGAGACTTTGGTTAATTCTTCTTCGTGCCGGGAAATAAGAGTGACATGTGCCCGTCCAAATGCCTAAGAGCTACTCTTTCATTGGTTCTCCCTCTTCCCTTTCATCCACTGCCAAATTGGCAACCTGTGCGAACCAGGAGGTTAAAGGAGCTGTCTCTCCAAGCTGGGAGATTGATAGTAAAGCAGTTGGAAAGTCAAAGTGGAGCACCAGGAGAGGGACTATTCATTGAGTTTTAGAAACCTTTGATATTCACAGTGTGTCCATTCTCTAGGTTTCCCGTACATGGTATAGCTGTAGTAATATTCCCTTCAACCTGGAGACATTGGCTCCATGGAATGGGTGCCATGCATTATTGCTTTAAAGGGTCTGCATTTGCTCACCCAATCTCAACAATCCTCTCAGTCCCATGTGTCCAGCCTTATACCACATCCAGCTGTCATTGTAGATAGGGTCATTCCAGGTTTCATCAGAGACCCTGAAGGAATTGTAAAGAATTTCCCTTTTTTTGTTTTTCAAATTCCTTTTTATAGTGGGTTTGAGCTGATTCTCACTGCCATGTTTATGCCAGTGTAGACACACTTGATTCCCTTATGGAGACATATCAGTACATAGGTTTTAAGATTCTTACTAGTCAAATATATTCCTCTGCGGGAAATATGTGGTTTTGAGTCTCTTTCACTGAAGAAGGTGTAGGTTGTGTCTATTCCATAGTTGGTTTTTGGAACAGTACATGTGCTTATAACAAACTCTGGTTTTATGCATCACCCCACCTCTCCTTCCCCCTTAAGCAGGCATAAGAATATTTTCTAAATGTCAATCTCTCTTCTCTTTCCTAACTCATTTCATGTGTAGCCATGTTTACAGGACCATCATAAGTGATATCTTATGATAAGATTCTTTTTCTGTGTGAATTATTTCCCTTAGAATCATCGTACCTGAATCCACTCATTTTGCTGCTACTGGTCATATGATATTGATTTCATGGCTGAGGGATATTCCATCGTACGTAAGTACCACAATTTTTTGAAACATTTTTATATTTCCTGGGATACTTAAGGTGAACCCAAGTTGAGGTTCTTGTGAACAGTGTAGCCCTAAATTTTGGGGTAGCTCTGTCTTATTGATTTTCAGTTTTCCCAAGGTATATTCCCCAGACTGGAAGTGCCATTGGCTCTGTAGCTCTGTTGTTTACTTGTTTTGGGAACACAATGAATTCCTCCAGAGAGGCAGTTGGCAATTTACATCCCGCCCATCTGCATAACAAGGCTCCCTGTTCTCCAGGGCCTGTCTTGCCTTTCTGAGTTTTACCCTTTTTCTGGATGTCCCTTTTGACCGTTGGGAAGTGAGACTTTTTGTAGTGCAGATTTGCATTGCCCACTTGCTTGCTTGGCCAAAAAGGGCGTATGTGTTTTCTCCTGTATATATTCAGGAGAAAACTCTTATGCCCTTTTTGGCCAAGTTCATCATTGTCAAAGTTGTGCCCCTCTTCATGTGCTTTAAACCAATTCCAACGTACCCCTTGAAATCTGTTTCCTGCTATTCTGCCTCGCTTTCAAGTCCGCCTCGGTGCTTTCCTTCAACAGATTGTTGGACGATAGTTGTCCTTTAGTACTCTGCCTGTTTGTGAATTGCTGTGCCCCTGAGCTCCATTATTTAACTCATTTTTTGTGAGCTGAAGGCAAGTCCAATATTTTGGTTCAGGAACTATACTGGTTCCCGGTGGGTGGCTGAGACTTTGTTTAGTTCTTCTTCCTCCCGGGAAATAAGAGTGACATGTGCCCGTCCAAATGCCTAACAGCTACTCTCTCATTGGTTCTCCCTATTCCCTTTCATCCACTGCCAAATTGGCAACGTGTGCGAATCAAGAGGTTAAAGGCGCTGTCTCTCCAAGCTGGGAGATTGATAGTAAAGCAGTTGGAAAGTCAAACCGGAGCACCAGGAGAGGGACTATTCGTTGAGTTTTAGAGACCTTTGATATTCACAGTGTGTCCATTCTCTAGGTTTCCCATACATGTTATAGCTGTAGTAATATTCCCTTCAACCTAGAGACATGGGACCCATGGAATGGGTGCCATACATTATTGCTTTAAAGGGTCTGCATTTGCTCACCCAATCTCACCAATCGTCTCAGTCCCATGTGTCCAGCCTTATTCCACATCCAGCTGTCATTGCAGATAGGGTCATTCCAGGTTTCATCAGAGACCCTGAAGGAATTGTAAAGAATTTCCCTGTTTTTTTTGGGGGGGAATTCATTTTTATAGTGTGTTTGAGGTGATTATCACTGCCATGTGTATGCCAGTCTAGACAGACTTGATTCCCTTACGGAGACATATCAATACATAGGTTTTAAGATTCTTACTTGTCAGATATACTCGTCTGCGGGGAATACGATTTGATGACTCCCTTTCACTGAGGAAGTTGTAGGTCTTGTCTATTCCGTATTTGGTTTTTGGAACTTTACCTGTACGAATATCAAACTCTGGTTTTATGCATCACCCCACCTCACCTTCCCTCTTAAGCCGGCAATGGAGAGTTTTCTAAATGTGAGTCTCTGTTCTCTTTCCTAACTCAGTTCATGTGTAGCCATGTTTATAGGACCTTCATACTTGATATCTTATGATAAGTTTCTTTTTCTGTGTGACTTATTTCTCTTAGAATCATCGTACCTGTATCCACTCATTTTGTTGCTGCTGGCCTTATGACATTGATTTCATGACTGAGGGATATTCCATCATACGTAAGTACCACAATTTCTTAAACCATTTTTGTCTTTCCTGGTATATTTAAGGTGTACCCAACTTGAGGTTCTTGTAAGCAGTGCAGCCCTAAAATATGGGGTGGCTGTGTCTTATTGATTTTCAGTTTTCCCAAGGAATATTCCCAAGACTGTGAGTGCCCTTGGCTCTGTAGCTCTTTTGTTTACTTGTTTTAGGGAACACAATGCACTCCTCCAGAGAGGCAGTTGGCAACTTAATCCCTCCAAACAGCATAACAAGGCTCCCAGTTCTCCAGGGGCTGTCTTGCCTTTCTGGTTTTTACACATTTTGCGGATATCCCTTTTGACTGGTTTGAGGTGATAATTCTTTGTAGTGCAGATTTGCATTGCCTGCTTGCTGGATGGCCAAAAAGGGCGTATTTGTTTTCTCCTGAATATATTCAGGAGAAAAGGCATACGCCCTTTTTGGCCAAGTGCATCATTGTCGAAGTTGTGCCCCTCTTCCTGTGCTTTAAAGGCGATTCCAACATACCTCTCGAAATCTGTTTCCTGCTATTCTGCCTCGCTTTCAAGTCCGCCTCCTTGCCTTCCATTAAACAAATATTTGGACGATAGTTGTCCTGTATTTCTCTGCCAGTTTGTGAATTGCTGTGCCCATGAGCTCCATTTTTCAACTCGTTTTTTTGTGAGCTGAATGCAAGTCCAAACTTTGGTTCAGGATCTATACTGGTGTGTGGTGGGTGGCTGAGACTTTGGTTAATTCTTCTTCCGGCCGGGAAATTAGAGTGACATGTGCCCGTCCAAATGCCTAACAGCTACTCTCTTATTGGTTCTCCCTCTTCCCTTTCATCCTCTGCCAAATTGGCAACCTGTGAGAACCAGGAGGTTAAAGGGGCTGTCTCTCCAAGTTGGGAGATTGATAGTAAAGCAAATGGAAAGTCAAACCGGAGCACCAGGAGAGGGACAATTAGTTGAGTTTTAGAGACCTTTCGTATTCACAGTGTGTCCATTCTCTAGGTTTCCCGTACATGTTATAGCTGTAGTAATATTCCCTTCAACCTGGAGAGTTGGGACCCTTGGAATGGGCGCCACTCATTATTGCTTTAAAGGGTCTGCATTTGCTCACCCAATCTCACCAATCCTCTCAGTCCCAAGTGTCCAGCCTTATGCCACATCCAGCTGTCATTGTAGATAGGGTCATTCCAGGTTTCATCAGAGACTCTGAAGGAATTGTAAGAAATTTCCCTGTTTTTTTGTTTTGTTTTTGAAATTCCTCTTTATACTGGGTTTGAGCTGATTCTCACTGTCACGTCTATGCCAGTCTAGACACACTTGATTCCCTTACGGAGACATATCAATACATAGGTTTTAAGATTCATACTAGTAAGTTATATTACTCTGTGGTGAATATGAGGTGTTGAGTCCCTTTCACTGAGGAATGTGTAGGTCTTGTCTATTTCGTATTTGGTTTTTGGAACGGTACCTGTACTAATATCAAAATCTGATTTTATGCATCACCCCACCTCTCCTTCCCCCTTAAGCAGGCATAAGCGTTTTTTTTAAATGTGAGTCTCTCTTCGCTTTCCTAACTCAGTTCATATGTAGCCATGTTTACAGGATCTTCATAAGTGATATCTTATGATAAGTTTCTTTTTCTGTGTGACTTATTTCACTTAGAATTATCGTACCTGAATCCACTCATTTTGCTGCTACTGGCCTTATGACATTGATTTCATGGCTGAGCGATATTCCATCATACGTAAGTACCACAATTTTTGAACGATTTTTGTCTTTCCTGGGATATTTAAGTTGTACAGAAGTTGAGGTTTTTGTAAGCAGTGCAGCCCTGAATTTTGGTGTGGATTTGTCTCATTTGTTTTCAGTTTTCCCAAGGTGTATTCCCTAGACTGGAAGTGCCCTTGGCTCTGTAGCTCTGTTGTTTACTTGTTTTAGGGAACACAATGCACTCCTCCAGAGAGGCAGTTGGCAATTTACATCCCGCCCATCAGCATAACAAGGCTCCCTGTTCTCCAGGGCCTGTCTTGCCTTTCTGGTTTTTACCCATTTTGTGGATGTCCCTTTTGACCGGTGGCAAGTGATACTTCTTTGTAGTGCAGATTTGCATTGCCCGCTTGCTTGCTTGTCCAAAATGGGCATATGTGTTTTCTCCTGAATATATTCACGTGAAAACCCATATGCCCTTTATGGCCATTTCCATAATTTTCGAAGTTGTAATGCTTTTCCTGTGTTTAAAGGTGATTCCAATGTACCTCTTGAAATCTGTTTCATGCCATTCTGCCTCATTTTCCCTTCCGCCTCGTGGCTTTCCCTCAACAGATTTTTCGAAGAGAGTAGTTCTTTATAACTCTGCAGGTTAGTGAATTGCTGTGGCCCTGAGCTCCATTTTTCAACTCGCGTTTTTGTGAGCTGACCGCAAATCAACAGTTTTGCTTCTGGACTTATACTGGTTCTGGGGGGCAGGCTGAGACTTTGGTTAATTCCTCTTTGTGATGGGAAATTAGAGAGTCATGTGGCCGTCCAAATGCCTACAGCTACTCTCTCATTGGTTCTCTCTCTTCCCTTATATACTCTGCACAATTTGCCAACTGTGCGAACCAGGAGGTTATATTGGCTGAATTTCCAAGTTGGGAGATTGATAGTCAAGCAGTTGGAATGTCCACCTGGAGCACAAGGAGAGAAAAAAGTAGTAGAGTTTTAGAAACCTTTCACCATCAGATGGTTTCCATTCTCTAGGTTCCCATACACGTTATAACTGTAGTGATATTCCCTTCTACCTGGAGAGATGGGAACCATGGAATGGGTGGCAGGCATTATTGCTTTAAAGGGTCTGCATTTTTTCACCCAATCTCACCAATCCTCTCAGTCCCAAGTGACCAGCCTTATGCCACATCCAGTTGTCATTGTAGATACGGTCATTCCAGGTTTCATCAGAACCCCTGAAGGTATTGTGTAAGAATTTTACTGTTTTTATGTTTTGTTTTGAAATTCATTTTTATACTGGGTTTGAGCTGATTCTCACTGCCATGTTTATGTCGTTCTAGACACACTTGGTTCCCTTACGGAGACATATCAATACATAGGTTTTAAAATTCTTACTATTCAGATATATTTCTCTGCGGGGAATAGGGTTGGTGAGTTCCGTTCACTGAGGAAGGAGTAGGGCTTGTCTCTTCTGTTTTTGGATTATGGAACGGTACCTGTGCTAATATCAATCTTATGTTTTGTGCATCTCCCCACCTCTCTTTCCCCTTAAGCAAGCGTTAGATTGTTTTCTAAATCTGATACTCTGTTCTCTTCCCAAATCAGTTCATATGTAGCCATGTTTACATTCCCTTCATAAGTGATATCTTATGTCAGAATGCACCATGGCCGTTCTCATAATAATGCTCCATGACCCCTGTCATCACAATGCACCATGCTCTGGTTATCAAAATGCTCCATGTCCCTTGTCATCACAATTCTCCACGTCCTTGTCATCACAATGCTACATGACACTACTCATCAAAATGTTACATGCTCTTGTCATCAAAATTCACTATCCACTTGACATTGAAATGCTCCATGCACTTGTCATCACAATGCTCCATGCACATGTCATCACAAAGCTCCATGCACTTGTCATCACAATGCTCCATGATCCTTGTCATCAAAATGCTCACTGACACCTGTCATCACGATGCTTCATGCCCCTTGTCATTACAGTGCTCCATGATGCTCGATATCACAATTACCCAAGGTCTCCTCATCACAATGCTCCATGGCCAATATCATCACAATTCTCCATAACCACTGTCATCACAACACTCCATGACACCTAACAACACAATGATTCGGGACTCTTGTCATCACAATGTTCCATTCCCTAGTCATCACAATGCTTCATGACACCTGTCATCAAAATACTCCATGAATATTTTCAGCCCAATGTTCCATGACCCTTGTCATCACAGTGTTCCATGACACCTGTCAACACAATGCTCCATGCCTTTGTCAGCAAAATGCTACATGACCTTGTCATTACAATGATCTATGCGCTTGTCATCACAATACTCCATTTCCAGTGTCATCACAATCCTCCATGAACATTGGGATCACATTGCTTCATGCCCTTGTCATCACAATGTTCCATGCTCCTTGAAATCAAAATGATCAATGACCTCTGTCATCAAAATGCTCAAATCCCATGTGATCACCTTGTTCCATAACACTAGTCATCACAACGCTCCATGATGCCTGTCATCACAATACTCCATGCCCTTTTCATCACAATGCTCCATGACCTTTGTCATCACAATTCTCAATACACTTGTCATCACAATGTTCCCTGATACTTGTCATCAGAATGCTCCTTGAACCCTGTCACGAAAAGGCTCCTTGCCTTATTCATCACAATGCCCCATGCCGTTTTCCTCACAATGCTCCATGCCATTGTCATCAAAATACTCCACAAGCTTGTCTTCAGAATGTTCCATGACCCTTGTCATCACAAATCTCCATGCACTTGTCAGCAAAATGCTCCCTGACCCTTGTCATCACAATACTCCAATCCATTGTCATCACAATGCTCAAGTATCTTTGACAGCAGAATCCAACATGACAATTTGCATCACAATTCTCCATGCCCTTGTCATAACAATGCCCCATTCCAAATGTCATCACAATAATCCATGAAACTAAATAGACCACTGTTCCATCCACTTGTCTTCACAATGCTCCATGCCCTTGTTATCACAATGCTCCATGACCCCTGTAATCACAATGCTCCATGACTCCAGTCATCACAATGCTTCATGATCTTTGTCATCACAATTGTCCATGTCCTCGTCATCAACAGTCTCTGTGACCTTTTTAACCACAATGCTCCATGAAATTTTCATCACAATGCTCTTTGATCCTTGTCATCAAACTGCTCTATGCCTTTCTCTGCACAGTGCTCCATGACACATGTCATCACAATGCACCATGCGCTTGTCATCACAATGCTCCACAAATTTGTTTTCACAATACTCCAAAAAACTTCTCATCATAATGCTCCATGCACTTCTCATCAAAATGCTCTCTCACCACTGATATCATAATGCTACATCACTGTTTTTCACAATAATCCCTCACCACTGTCATCACAATGATTCATGGCATCTGTCACCACAAAGCTACATGCACTTATCATCACAATGTTCGATGACCCTTGACATCAAAATGTTCCATAAGACCTGTCATCAAACTGCTCCATGATCCTTTTCATCAATATGCTCCATGACCCCTGACATCACAATGTTCCATAACACATGTCATCAAAATGTTCCATGACCGTTTTCATCAAATTGTTCCATGACCCTGTCATCAAAATGCTCCCTGCCCTTCTCATCAAAATGCACCACACCCTTGTCATCAAAATGCTCCATGACTTGTCATCACAATGCTCCATGCCCTTGCCATCACAGTGCTCCATTACTCCAGTCATAAAAATGCTCCATGACCCCTGCTATCTCGATGTTGCATGGCCTTGTCATCACAAAGCTCCATGACCCTTCTCATCACAATGCTCCAAGAACCCTCTAATCACAATGCTCTATGCCCCTTTTCATCTCAATGATCCATGAACCCTGTCATCACAATGCACCATGCCCATCATCATAATGCTTCATGCTATTGTCATCACAATGAAATTAAAATGCTTCATGACCTCTGTCATAGCAATGCTCAAATCGCTTGTGATCACAATATTCCATAACACTTCTCATCACAATGCCCCATGACGCTCGTCATCACAGTTATCCATGGTCTTCTCCTCAGAATGCTCCATGACATTTGTCATCACAATGCTCAGTACACTTGTCATCAACATGTTCCCTGACACTTGTTGTCTGCATGCTCCTTGAATCCAGTCATGACAAGGCTCTATGCATTTTTCATCAAAATGATCCCTGCCCTTTTCATCACAATGCTCCAAGACCCCTGTAATCACAATGTTCCATGCCCTTGTCATCACAAAGCTCAATGACGCATGTTATCAGAATGCTTCTTGGCCTTCTCCTCACAATGCTCCATGCCCTAGTCATCACAATGTGCCAAGTCCACTCTAATCACAATGCTCCATGCCCATTTTCATCTGTATGCTCCAGGAGACTTGTCATCACAAGGCTCCATGGTTTTCTCATCACAATGCTCCAGGACCTTGTAATCACAATGCTTCCTGACCTTGTCATGAAAATTCTCAATGGCCATTGTCATCATAATGCTCCTAGCCCTAGTCATCACAATACTCCATTATATTTGTCATCACAATCCTCCACTACATTTGGCATCACAATACTCCCAGCCATTGTCATCGCAATGGACCATGACATATGTCATCACAATGCTCCATGAAACCTGTCTTCAAAATAATCCTTGACCTTCTTTTCACAATGATCCATGCCCTTGTCATCACAATGCACCATGTCCACAGTCATAACAATAATCTATGAATCTTGTCAGACCAATGCACCATGCCCATGTCATTACAATGCTCCATGCCCTTGTCATCACAATGCTCCATGACTTGTCATCACGATACTCCAAGACCCCTGTAATCACAATGATCCATGCCCCTTTTCATCAGAATGCTCGATGAGAATTGTCATCATAAGAATCCATGGTCTTCTCATCACAATGCTGCAGGACCTTGGCATCACCATGCTCCATTACCTTGTCATCACAATGGTCCATGACCCCTGTCATCACAATAATCCATGAATATTTTCAGCCCAATGCTCCACGACCTATTCATCACAATGCTCCATGGCCAATATCATCTCAATGCTTCATGACCACTGTCATCAATACACTGCATGACACCAGACGACACAATGATCCGGGACTATTGTCATCACAGTGCTCCATTCCCTACTCATCAATATGCTCCATGACCCCTGTCATCACAACACTCCATGAACATTTTCAGACCAGTGCTCCATGACACTTGTCATCAAAATTATCCATGCACTTGTCATCCCAATGCTCCATGACCCCTGTATTCACAATGATCCGTAACGCTTGTCATCACACTGCTCCATGACACCTGTCATTAAAATGTTCCATGCCTTTTTCAGCAAAATGCTACATGACATTGTCATTACAATGCTCTATGGGCTTGTCATCAAAATACTCCATTTCTATTGTCATCACAATCCTCCATGAACTTTGGGATC
This sequence comes from Mesoplodon mirus, assembly GCF_964341445.2. Classification (NCBI taxonomy): domain Eukaryota; kingdom Metazoa; phylum Chordata; class Mammalia; order Artiodactyla; family Ziphiidae; genus Mesoplodon; species Mesoplodon mirus. The sequence goes on along the minus strand of NW_028295548.1, from coordinate 217,930 downwards.
ACATTGCTTCATGCCCTTGTCATCACAATGCTCCAAGCTCCTTGAAATCCAAATGATCCATGATCTCTGTCATCACAATGCTCCAAACTCTTGTGATCACAATGTTCCATAACACTTGTCATCACAACGCTCCATGATGCCTGTCATCACAATACTCCATGCCCTTTTCATCACAATGCTCCATGACCTTCTCATCATAATTCTCAATACACTTGTCATCACAATGCTCCCTGACACTTGTCGTCAGAATGCTCATTGTACCCTGTCACGAAAAGGCTCCATGCCTTTTTCATCACAATGCCACATGCCGTTTTCATCACAATGCTCCATGCCATTGTCATCAAAATATTCCACAAGCTTGTCATCAGCATGTTCCATGACCCTTGTCATCACAAACCTCCATGCATTTGTCAGCACAATGCTCCCTGACCCTTGTCATCACAATGCTCCAAGCCATTGTCATCACAATGCTCAATTATCTTTGACAGCAGAATCCTACATTACAATTGGCATCACAATTCTCCATGCCCTTGTCATCACAATTCTCCATGCCCTTGTTATCACAATGCTCCATGACCCCTGTAATCACAATTCTCCATGACTCCAGTCATCACAATGCTTCATGAACTTTGTCATCACAATTGTCCAGGTCCCCGTCATCAACAATCTCTGTGACCTTTTTAAACACAATGCTCCATGAAATTTTCATCACAATGCTCTTTGACCCTTGTCATCAAAATGCTCTATGCCTTTCTCAGCACAATGCTCCATGACACATGTTATCACAATGCACCATGCGCTTGTCATCACAATGCTCCACAAATTTGTCATCACAATACTCCATAAAACTTGTCATCACAATCATCCATGCACTTCTCATCAAAATGCTCTCTCACCACTGATATCACAATGCTACATCACTATTTGTCACAATACTCCCTCACCACTGTCATCACAATGTTTCATGGCATCTGTCATCACAATGCTACATGCACTTATCATCACAATGTTCGATGACCTCTGACATCAAAATGTTCCATAACACCTGTCATCAAACTGCTCCATGATCCTTTTCATCAAAATGCTCCAAGACCCCTGTCATCACAATGTTCCATAACACCTGTTATCAAAATGTTCCATGTCCCTTTTCATCAAATTGTTCCATGACCATGTCATCAAAATGCTACCTGCCCTTCTCATCAAAATGCACCACACTCTTGTCACCAAAATGCTCCATGACTTGTCATCACAATGTTCCATTCCCTTGCCATCACAGTGCTCCATTACTCCAGTCATAAAAATGCTCCTTGACCCCTGCTATCACGATGATGCATGGCCTTGTCATCACAAAGCTCCAGGACCCTTCTCATCACAATGGTCCAAGAACCCTCTAATCACAATGCTCTATGCCCCTTTTCATCTCAATGAACAATGAACCCTGTCATCACAATGCACCATGCCCATCATCATAATGCTTCATGCTATTGTCATCACAATGAAATCAAAATGCTCCATGACCTCTGTCATAACAATGCTCCAAACCCTTGTGATCACAATATTCCATATCACTTGTCATCACAATGCCCCATGACGCTCGTCATCACAGTTATCCATGGTCTTCTCATCAAAATGCTCCATGACCTTTGTCATCACAATGTTCAGTACACTTGTCATCAAAATGTTCCCTGACACTTGTTGTCTGCATGCTCCTTGAATCCTGTCATGACAAGGCTCCATGTATTTTTCATCACAATGATCCATGCCGTTTTCATCACAATGCTCCAAGACCCCTGTAATCACAGTGCTCCATGCCCTTGTCCTCACAAAGCTCAATGACGCATGCCACTAGAATGCTCCTTGGCCTTCTCCTCACAATGCTCCATGCCCTTGTCATCACATTGGGCCAAGACCCCTCTAATCACAATGCTCCATGCTCATTTTCATCAGTATGCTCCAGGAGACTTGTCATCACAAGGCTCCATGATTTTCTCATCACAATGCTCCAGGACCTTATCATCGCAATGCTTCACGACCTTGTCATGAAAATTCTCAATGGCCATTGTCATCATAATGCTCCAAGCCCTACTCATCACAATGCTCCATTATATTTGTCATCACAATCCTCCATTACATTTGGCATCACAATGCACCATGCCATTGTCATCGAAATGCACCATGACATATGTCATCACAATGCTCCCTGACACATGTTTTCAAATTACTCCATGACTTTCTCATCACAATGCTCCATTATATTTGTCATCACAATCCTCCATTACATTTGGCATCAGAATACTCCCAGCCATTGTCATCGCAATGGACCATGACATATGTCATCACAATGCTCCCTGACACCTGTCTTCACAATACTCCATGAACTTCTCTTCACAATGATCCATGACCTTGTCATCACAATTCACCATGTCCACTGTCATGAATCTTGTCAGACCAATGCTCCTTGCCACTGTCATCACAATGCTCCATGCCCTTGTCATCACAATGCTCCATGACTTGTCATCACAAAGCTCCATGACCCATGTATCACAATGTTCCATGTCCTAGTCATCACAATGCTCCAAGACCCCTGTAATCACAATGCTCCATGCCCCTTTTCATCAGAATGCTCCAGGAGAATTGTCATCATAAGTATCCATGGTCTTCTCATCACAATGCTGCAGGACCTTGTCATCACCATGCTCCATTACCTTGTCATCACAATGCTCCATGACCCCTGTCATCACAATAATCCATGAATATTTTCAGCCCAATGATCCACGACCTATTCATCACAATGCTCCATGGCCAATATCATCTCAATGCTCCATGACCACTGTCATCACAATACTCTATGACACCTGACAACACAATGATCCGGGACTCTTGTCATCACAATGCTCCATTCCCTAGTCATCACAATGCTCCATGACCCCTGTCATCACAACACTCCAAGAAAATTTTCAGCCCAGTGCTCCATGACACTTGTCATCACAATTATCCATGCACTTGTCATCCCAATGCTCCATGACCCCTGTATTCACAATGATCCGTGACGCTTGTCATCACAGTGCTCCATGACACATGTCATTACAATGCTCCATGCCTTTGTCAGCAAAATGCTACATGACCTTGTCATTACAATGCTCTATGCGCTTGTCATCACAATACTCCTTTTCTGTTGTCATCACAATCCTCCATGAACCTTGGGATCACATTGCTTCATGCCCTTGTCATCACAATGCTCCATGCTCCTTGAAATCAAAATGATCCATGACCTCTGTCATCACAATGCTCCAAGCCCTTGTGATCACAATGTTCCATAACACTTGTCATGACAACGCTCCATGATGCCTGTCATCACAATACTCCATGCCCTTTTCATCACAATGCTCCATGACCTTTCTCATCACAATTCTCAATACACTTGTCATCACAATGCTCCCTGACACTTGTCGTCAGAATTCTCCTTGAAACCTGTCATGAAAAGGCTCCATGCTTTTTCATCACAATACCCCATGCCGTTTTCATCACAATGCTCCATGCCATTGTCATCAAAATACTCCACAAGCTTGTCATCAGAATGCTCCATGACCCTTGTCATCACAATTCTCCATGCACTTGTCAGCACTATGCTCCCTGACCCTTGTCATCACAATGCTCCAAGCCATTGTCATCACAATGCTCCATTACCTTTGTCATCAGAATCCTCCATGACAATTGGCATCACAATGCTCTATGCCATTGTCATCACAATGGGCCATTACATATGTCATCACAATGCTCCCTGACACCTGTCTTCACAATACTGCATGACCTGGTCATCACAATGGTCCATGCCCTTTTCATCACAATGCACCATTCCAACTGTCATCGCAATAATCCATGAAACTTATTAGATCAATGCTCCATGCCCTTGTCATCACAATGCTCAATGCCCTTGTTATCACAATGCTCCATGACCCCTGTCTTCACAATGCTCCGTGACTCCAGTCATCACAATGCTTCATGACCTTTGTCACCACAATGGTCCATGCCCTCGTCATCAACAGTCTCTGTGACCTTTTTAACCACAATGCTCCATGAACTTTTCATCACAATGCTCTTTGACCCTTGTCATCACAATGCTCTATGCCTTTCTCAGCACAGTGCTCCATGACCCTTGACATCACAATGCTCCATGCACTTGTCAGCACAATGCTCCATGACACATGTCATCACAATGCTCCATGACCCCTGTCATCACAATGCTCCGTGACTCCAGTCATCACAATGCTTCATAACGTTTGTCATCACAATGGTCCATGCCCGTGTCATCACAAGGCTCTGTGACCTTTGTAACCACAATGCTCCATGATCATTTCATCACAATTCTCTGTGACCCTTGTCATCACAATGCTCCATTTCTTTTTCAGAATAATGCTCCATGACCATTGTCTTCAAAATGTGCCATGCGCATTTCATCACAACGGTCCACATACTTGTCATTGCCATTCTCCATAAACCTTGTAATCACAATGCTCCATTCACTTCTCATCAAAATGCTCTCTCACCACTGATATCACAATGCTACATGACTATTTGTCACAATACTCCCTCACCCCTGTCATCACAATGTTCCATGACTCCTGTCATCACAATGCTACATGCACTTATCATCACAATGTTCGATGACCCCTGACATCACAATGTTCCATAACACCTGTCATCAAAATGTTCCATGACACTTTTCATCAAATTGCTCCATGACCCTGTTATCAGAATGCTCCCTGCCTTTCTCATCACAATGCACAACGCCCTTGCCATCAAAATGCTCCATGTCGAGAGACTTCCGGGTAAGATGGCGGAATAGTAAGACACTGAGGTCACCGTCCTCCCCACGGATACACCAGAAATACAGCTGCACATGGAGCAACTTCTACAGAACACCTGCTGGATGCTGGCAGAGGACCCCGGACCTCCCAAAAGGCAAGAAACTCCCCACATTCCTTGGTAGGGCAAAGCGGAAAGATTCCCGCACAGAGGATCGGTGCCGAGCGGCACTCACCAGCCCGAGAGGCTTGTCCACTCGCCCCGGCATCGCTGGAACCTGAGGATCGGGCTTCGGTCAGAGCGCAGGGAGAGGACTGGGGCTGGCGGCGAGAACTCAGCTGGAAGGGGGCTAATGAGCCACAGCTAGCCGGCAGGGAGTCCGGGAAAACTCTGGAGCTGCCGAAGAGGCAAGAGACTTTTTCTTCCCTCTTGGTTTCCTGGTGTGCAAGGAGAGGAGATTAAGAGCGCTGCTTAAAGGGGCTCCACAGAAGGGCGCGAGACGCGACTGAAGGCGCGGAGCCCGGTGACGGGCGTGGGACGCTGGGGCTGCTGCTGCCACCGGCAAGATGCCTGTGTGCGAGCGTGGGTCACTGTCCACACCGCCCTTCCTGGAGCCTGTGCAGCCCGCCACTGCCGGGGTCCCGGGATCCAGGGGCGGCTTCTCTGGGAGAATGCATGGTGCGCCTCGGGCTGCTGCAACATCACGCCGACCTCTGCCGCTGCAGGCTCGCTCCGCACTCCGTGCCCCTCCCTCCCGCCCGGCCTGAGTGAGCCAGAGTCCCCGAAGAGGCTGCTCCTTTAATCCTGTCCTGTCTAAGTGAAAAACAGAAGCCCTCCGGCGACCTACATGCAGAGGCCGGGCCAAATCCAAAGCTGAGACCCAGGAGCTGTGAGAACAAAGAGAAAGGGAAACCTCTCCCAGCAGCCTCAGAAGCAGCAGATTAAAGCTCCACAATCAACTTGATGTACCCTGCATCTGTGGAATACATGAATGGACCACAAATCATCCCAAATTGAGGAGCCAGGAGTCAGTGCTGTGCCTCTGAGGTGGGAGAGCCAACTTCAGGACACTGGTCCACAAGAGACCTCCCAGCTCCACATAATATCAAACGGCGAAAATCTTCCAGAGATCTCCATCTCAACACCAGCACCCAGCTTCACTCAACGACCAGCAAGCTACAGTGCTGGACACCCTAAGCCAAACAACTAGCAAGACAGGAACACAACGCCACCCATTAGCAGAGAGGCTGCCTAAAATCATAAAAAGTCTGCAGACACCCCAAAACACACCACCAGACGTGGACCTGCCCACCAGAAAGACAAGATCCAGCCTCATCCACCAGAACACAGGCACTAGTCCCCTCCACCAGGAAGCCTACACAACCCACTAAACCAACCTTAGCCACTGGGGACAGACAACAAAAACAACGGAAACTACGAACCTGCATCCTGAAAAAAGGAGACCCCAAACACAGTAACATAAGCAAAATGAGAAGACAGAAAAACACACAGCAGGAGAAGGAGCAAGATAAAAACCCACCAGAACTAACAAATGAAGAGGTAATAGGCAGTCTACCTGAAAAAAGAATTCAGAATAATGATGGTAAAGATGATCCAAGATTCTATTTCCCAGATCCAAAATCTTGGAAATAGAATAGACAAAATGCAAGAAACAGTTAACAAGGACCTAGAAGAACTAAAGATGAATCAAGCATTGATTAAAAACACAATAAATGAAATAAAAAGTACTCTAGATGGGATCAATAGCAGAATAACTGAGGCAGAAGAACGGATAAGTGAGGTGGAAGATAAAATAGTGGAAATAACTGCTGCACAGCAAAATAAAGAAAAAAGAATGAAAAGAACAGAGGACAGTCTCAGAGACCTCTGGGACAACATTAAATGCACCAACATTCGAATTATAGGGGTTCCAGAAGAAGAAGAGAAAAAGAAAGGGACTGAGAAAATATTTGAAGAGATTATAGTTGAAAACTTCCCTAATATGGGAAAGGAAATAGTTAATCAAGTCCAGGAGGCACAGAGAGTCCCATACAGAATAAATCCAAGGAGAAATACGCCAAGATACATATTAATCAAACTGTCAAAAATTAAACACAAAGAAATCATATTAAAAGCAGCAAGGCAAAAACAACAAATAACACACAAGGGAATCCCCATCAGGATAACAGCTGATCTCTCAGCAGAAACTCTACAAGCCAGAAGGGAGTGGCAGGACATAATTAAAGTGATGAAAGAGAAAAACCTGCAACCAAGATTACTCTACCCAGCAAGGATCTCATTCAGATTTGATGGAGAAATTAAAACGTTTACAGACAAGCAAAAGCTGAAAGCGTTCAGCACCACCAAACCAGCTTTACAACAAATGCTAAAGGAACTTCTCTAGGCAAGAAACACAACAGAAGGAAAAGACCTACAATAACGAACCCAAAACAATTAAGAAAATGGGAATAGGAACATACATAACAATAATTACCTTAAATGTAAATGGACTAAATGCTCCCACCAAAAGACACAGATTGGCTGAATGGATACAAAAACAAGACCCATCTATATGCTGTCTACAAGAGACCCACTTCAGACCTAGAGACACATACAGACTGAAAGTAAGGGGATGGAAAAAGATATACCATGCAAATGGAAACCAAAAGAAAGCTGGAATAGCAATTCTCATATCAGACAAAATAGACTTTAAAATAAAGACTACTAGAAGAGACAGAGAAGGACACTACATAATGATCAAGGGATCGATCCAAGAAGAAGATATAACAATTGTAAATATTTATGCACCAAACATAGGAGCACCTCAATACATAAGGCAAATTATAACAGCCATAAAAGGAGAAATCGACAGTAACACACTCATAGTAGGGGACTTTAACACCCCACTTTCACCAATGGACAGATCATCCAAAATGAAAATAAATAAGGAAACACAAGCTTTAAATGATACATTAAACAAGATGGACTTAATTGATATTTATAGGACATCCCATCCAAAAACAACAGAATACACATTTTTCTCAAGTGCTCATGGAACATTCTCCAGGATAGATCATATCTTGGGTCACAAATCAAGCCTCGGTAAATGTAAGAAAATTGAAATTGTATCAAGTATCTTTTCTGACCACAATGCTATGAGACTAGATATCAATTACAGGAAAAGAGCTGTAAAAAATACAAACACATGGAGGCTAAACAATACACTACTTAATAACAAAGTGAACACTGAAGAAATCAAAGGGGAAATTTAAAAAATACCTAGAAACAAATGACAATGGAGACACGACGACCCAAAACATATGGGACGCAGCAAAAGCAGTTCTAACGGGGAAGTTTATAGCAATACAATCCCACCTTAAGAAACAGGAAACATCTCGAATAAACAACCTAACCTTGCACCTAAAGCAATTAGAGAAAGAAGAACAAAAACATCCCAAAGTTAGCAGAAGGAAAGAAATCATAAAAATCAGATCAGAAATAAATGAAAAAGAAATGAAGGAAACGATAGCAAATATCAATAAAACTAAAAGCTGGTTCTTTGAGAAGATAAACAAAATTGATAAACCATTAGCCAGACTCATCAAGAAAAAAAAGGAGAAGACTCAAATCAATAGAATTAGAAATGAAAAAGGAGAAGTAACAACTGACACTGCAGAAATATAAAAGATCATGAGAGATTACTACAAGCAACTCTATGCCAATAAAATGGACAACCTGGAAGAAATGGACAAATTCTTAGAAATGCACAACCTGCCAAGACTGAATCAGGAAGAAATAGAAAATATGAACAGACCAATCACAAGCACTGAAATTGAAACTGTGATAAAAAATCTTCCAACAAACAAAAGCCCAGGGCCAGATGGCTTCACAGGTGAATTCTATCAAGCATTTAGAGAAGAGCTAACACCTATCCTTCTCAAACTCTTCCAAAATATAGCAGAGGGAGGATCACTCCCAAACGCATTCTATGAGACCACCATCACCCTGATACCAAAACCAGACAAGGATGTCACAAAGAAAGAAAACTATAGGCTAATATCACTGATGAACATAGATGCAAAAATCCTCAACAAAATACTAGCAAACAGAATCCAACAGCACATTAAAAGGATCATACACCATGATCAAGTGGGGTTTATTCCAGGAATGCAAGGATTCTTCAATATACGCAAATCAATCAACGTGATACACCATATTAACAAATTGAAGGAGAAAAAACATATGATCATCTCAATAGATGCAGAGAAAGCTTTCGACAAAATTCAACACCCATTTATGATAAAAACCCTGCAGAAAGTAGGCATAGAGGGAACTTTCCTCAACATAATAAAGTCCATATATGACAAACCCACAGCCAGCATCGTCCTCAATGGTGAAAAACTGAAACCATTTCCACTAAGATCAGGAACAAGACAAGGTTGCCCACTCTCACCACTCTTATTCAACCTAGTTTTGGAAGTTTTAGCCACAGCAATCAGAGAAGAAAAGGAAATAAAAGGAATCCAAATCGGAAAAGAAGAAGTAAAGCTGTCACTGTTTGCAGATGACATGATACTATACATAGAGAATCCTAAAGATGCTACCAGAAAACTACTAGAGTTAATCAATGAATTTGGTCAAGTTGCAGGATACAAAATTAATGCACAGAAATCTCTGGCATTCCTATATACTAATGATGAAAAATCTGAAAGTGAAATCAAGGAAACACTCCCATTTACCATTGCAACAAAAAGAATAAAATATCTAGGGATAAACCTACCTAAGGAGACAAAAGACCTGTATGCAGAAAATTATAAGACACTGATGAAAGAAATTAAAGATGATACAAATAGATGGAGAGATGTACCATGTTCTTGGATTGGAAGAATCAACATTGTGAAAATGACTCTACTACCCAAAGCAATCTACAGATTCAATGCAATCCCTATCAAACTACCACTGACATTTTTCACAGAACTAGAGCAAAAAATTTCACAATTTGTATGGAAACACAAAAGACCCCGAATAGCCAAAGCAATCTTGAAAACGAAAAATGGAGCTGCAGGAATCAGGCTCCCTGACTTCAGACTATACTACAAAGCTACAGTAATCAAGACAGTATGGTACTGGCACAAAAACAGAAAGATAGATCAATGGAACAGGATAGAAAGCCCAGAGTTAAACCCACGGACATATGGTCACCTTATCTTTGACAAAGGAGGCAGGAATGTACAGTGGAGAAAGGACAGTCTCTTCAATATGTGGTGCTGGGAAAACTGGATAGGGACATGTAAAAGTATGAGATTAGATCACTCCCTAACACCATACACAAAAATAAGCTCAAAATGGATTAAAGACCTAAATGTAAGGCCAGACACTATCAAACTCTTAGAGGAAAACATAGGCAGAACACTCTATGACATAAATCACAGCAAGATCCTTTTTGACCCACCTCCTAGAGAAATGGAAATAAAGACAGAAATAAACACATGGGACCTAATGAAACTTAAAAGCTTTTGCACAGCAAAGGAAACCATAAACAAGACCAAAAGACAACCCTCAGAATGGGAGAAAATATTTGCAAATGAAGCAACTGACAAAGGATTAATCTCCAAAATTTATAAGCAGCTCATGCAGCTCAATAACAAAAAAACAAACAACCCAATCCAAAAATGGGCAGAAGACCTAAATAGACATTTCTCCACAGAAGATATACAGACTGCCAAAAAACACATGAAAGGATGTTCAACATCTTTGCTCATTAGAGAAATGCAAATCAAAACTACAATGAGATATCATCTCACACCAGTCAGAATGGCCATCATCAAAAAATCTAGAAACAATAAATGCTGGAGAGGGTGTGGACAAAAGAGAACACTCTTGCACTGCTGGTGGGAATGTGAATTGGTACAGCCACTATGGAGAACGGTATGGAGGTTCCTTAAAAAACTACAAATAGAACTACCATATGACCCAGCAATCCCACTACTGGGCATATACCCTGACAAAACCATAATTCAAAAAGAGACATGTACCAAAATGTTCATAGCAGCCCTATTTACAATAGCCCGGAGATGGAAACAACCTAAGTGACCATAATCAGATGAATGGATAAAGAAGATGTGGCACATATATACAATGGAATATTACTCAGCCATAAAAAGAAATGAAATTGAGCTATTTGAATGAGGTGGATGGACCTAGAGTCTGTCATACAGAGTGAAGTAAGTCAGAAAGAGAAAGACAAATACTGTATGCTGACACATATATATGGAACTTAAGAAAAAAATGTCATGAAGAACATAGGGGTAAGACAGGAATAAAGACACAGACCTACTAGAGAATGGACTTGAGGATATGGGGAGGGGGAAGGGTAAGCTGTGACAAAGTGAAAGAGCGGCATGGACATATATACACTACCAAACGTAAGGTAGATAGCTAGTGGGAAGCAGCCGCATAGCACAGGGAGAGCAGCTCGGTGCTTTCTGACTGCCTGGAGGGGTGGGATAGGGAGGGTGGGAGGGAGATGCAAAAGGGAGGGGATATGGGAATATAGGTATATGTATAACTGATTAAATTTGTTATAAAGCAAAAAAAAATTTTTTTTCAGGAGGAAAAAAAAAGAAACAAAGACCCAACACAGCAAAAATAAATAAATTAAATAATAAAAACTCCTACACCCAACATTAAAAAAAAATGCTCCATGTCTTTGTCATCACAAAGATCCATGACACTTGGCATCACAATGCTCAATGTCATTGTCATCACAATGCTCCATGAACACTATCATCACATTGCTCCATGCCCTTGTCTTCACAAAGCTCCATGACACATGTCATCAGAATGCTCCATGGCCTTCTCATCACAATGCTCCATGCCCTTGCCATCACAATGCTCCATTACCCCAGTCATAACAATGCTCCATGACCCCTGCTATCACGATGATCCATGGCCTTGTCATCACAAAGCTCCATGACCCTTCTCATCACATTGCTCCAAGAACCCTGTAATCACAATGCTCTATGCCCCTTTTCATCTCAATGATCCATGAGTCCTGTCATCACAATGCACCATGCCCATCATCATAATGCTTCAGGCTATTGTCATCACAATCAAATCAAAATGCTCCATGACTTCTGTCATAACAATGCTCCAAACCCTTCTGATCACAATATTCCATATAACTTGTCATCACAATGCCCCATGATGCTCGTCATCACAATTATCAATGGTCTTCTCATCACAATGCTCCATGATCTTTGTCATCACAATGCTCAATACACTTGTCATCAAAATGTTCCCTGACACTTGTTGTCTGTATGCTCCTTGAATCCTGTCATGACAAGGCTCCATGACTTTTTCATCACAATGATCCATGTCCTTTTCATCACAATGTTCCAAGACCCATGTAATCTCAATGTTCCATGCCCTTGTCATCACAAAGCTGAATGACACATGCCATCAGGATTCTCCTTGGTGTTCTCCTCACAGTGCTCCATGCCCTTGTCATCACAATGTTCCAAGACACCTGTAATCAAAATGCTCCATGCCCGTGTCATCAAAAAACTCCATGACGCATGTCATCAGAAGGCTCCATGGCCTTCTCATCAAAATGCTCCTTGCCCTAGTCATCACAATGCTCCAAGACCTCTGTAATCACAATGCTCCATGCCCCTTTTAATGAAAATGCTCCATGAGACTTATCATCACAAGTCTCCATGGTCTTCTCATCACAGTGCTCCACAAACTTGTCATCACCATGCTCCATTCCCTTGTCATCACAATGCTCCATGACCCCTGTCATCACAATAATCCATGAACATTTTCAGCACAATGCTCCACGACCTACTCATCACAATGTTCCATGGCCAATATCATCACAATGCTCCATGACCACGGTCATCACAGCACTCCATGACACCCGACAACACAATGATCCGGGACTCTTGTCATCACAATGCTCCATTCCCTAGTCATCACAATGCTCCATGACCCCTGTCATCACAACACTCCATAAACATTTTCAGCTCAGTGCTCCATGACCCTTGTCATCCCAATGATCCATGCCCTTGTCATCCCAATGCTCCATGACCCCTGTATTCAGAATGCTCCGTGACGCTGGTCATCACAGTGCTCCATGACACATGTCATCACAATTCTCCATGCCTTTATCAGCAAAATGCTGCATGACCTTGTCATTAAAATGCTCTATGCGCTTCTCATCACAATACTCCATTTCCATTGGCATCACAATCCTCCATGAAACTTGGGATCACATTGCTTCATGCCCTTGTCATCACAATGCTCCATGCTCCTTGAAATCAAAATGATCCATGACCTCTGTCATCACAGTGCTCCAAACCCTTGTGATCACAGGGTTCAATAACACTTGTCATCACAACGCTCCATGATGCCTGTCATCACAATACTCCATGCCCTTTTCATCTCAATGCTCCATGACCTTTGTCATCACAATTCTCAGTACACTTGTCATCAAAATGCTCCATGCGCTTGTCAGCACAATGCTCCATGACACATGTCATCAAAATGCACCATGCTCTTCTCATCACAATGCTCCTTATAATATGTCATCACAATGCTCCATGCACTTCTCATCAAAATGCTCTCTCACAATTGATATCACAATGCTACATCACTGTTTATCACAATACTCTCTAACCCCTGTCATCACAATGTTTCACGAATCCTGTCATCACAATGCTACATGCACTTATCATCACAATGTTGGATGACCCCTGACATCACAATGTTCCATAACACCTGTCATCAAAATGTTCCATGACACTTTTCATCAAATTGCTCCATGACCCTGTCATCACAATGTTCCCTGCCTTTCTAATCACAATGCACAACGCCCTTGCCATCAAAATGCTCCATGACCTCTGTCATCACAAAGATCAATGACCCTTGGCATCACAATGCTCCATGAACGCTCTCATCACATTGCTCCAGGCCCTTGTCTTCACAAAGCTCCATGACACATGTCATCAAAATGCTCCATGGACTTCTCATCACAATGCTCCATTACACTGTGATAACAATGCTCCATGACCCCCGCCATCACGATGTTCCATGACCTTGTCATCACAAACCTCCATGACCCTTCTCATTACAATGCTCCAAGAACCCTGTAATCACAATGCTCTATACCCCTTTCCATCTCAATGATCCATGAACCCTGTCATCACAATGCACCATGCCTTTCATCATAATGCTTCATGCTATTGTCATCACAATGAAATTAAAATGCTCCATGACCTCTGTCATAACAAGGCCACACACCCTTGTGATCACAATATTCCAAAACACTTGTCATCACAATGCCCCATGACTCTCGTCATCACAATTATCCATGGTCTTCTCATCACAATGCTCCATGATCTTTGTCATCACAATTCTCAAATACACTTGTCATCACAATGCTCCCTGACACTTGTCGTCAATATGCTCCTTGAACCCTGTCATGACAAGGCTCCATGCCATTTTCATCACAATGATCCATGCCCTTTTCATCACAATGCTCCAAGACCCATGTAATCAAAATGCTCCATGCCCTTGTCATCACAAAGCTCCATGTCTTGGTCAGAACAATGCTCAATGACCATAGTCATCACAATTTGCAATGCACATTTCATCACAACGGTCCACAATATTGTCATTGCTATGCTTCATAAACCTTGTAATCACAATGGTCCATGCACTTCTCATCAAAATGCTCTCTCACCAGAGATATCACAATGTTCCATCTCTAGTCATCACAATACGCCCTCACCCCTGTAGCACAAAGTTCCAGGACCCTGTCATCACAATGCTACATCCCCTTATCATCACAATGTTCCATGACCCCTAACATCACAATGTTACATAACCCCTGTCATCAAAATGCTCCATGACCCTTTTCATCGCAAAGCTCCAAGACCCCTGACATCACAATGTTCTATAACCCCTGCCATCAAAATATTCCTTTACAGTTTTTATCAAATTGCTGCATGACCTGGTCATCAAAATACTCCCTGCACTTCTCAGCACAATGCACCATGCCCTTGTCATCAAAATGTTCCATGACTTGTCATCACAAAGCTCCATGACCCACGGCATCACAGTGCTCCATGCCCTTGTCATCACAAAGCTCCATGACACTTGCCATCACAATGCTCGATGCCCTTCTCATCACAATGCTCCATGCCCTTGTCATTACAATCCTGCATGACCCATGTATCACAGTGCTCCGTGCCCTTGTCATCACAATGCTCCATGCCCACTCTCATCACAATAGTCCATGAAACATTTCAGACCAATGTTCCATGCCCTTCTCATCAAAATGCTCCATTACCCCTGTCATAACAATGCACCATGACCCTTGTCATCACAATGTTCTACGGCCTAGTCATCACAAGGTTCCATGACACTTGTAATCACAGTGCTCCAGACCCCTGAAAGCACAATGCTCCAAGCCCTTGTCATCACAAAGCTCCATGACGCATGTCACCAGAATGTTCCATGGCCTTCTCATCACAGTGCTCCATGCCCTTGTCATCACAATGCTCCAAGACCCTTGTAATCACAATGCTCCATGCCCATTTTCATCTCAATGCTCCAGGACCACTGTCATCACAATGCACCATGCCCATCATCATAATGCTTCAGGCTATTGTCATCACAAAGAAATCAAAATTCTCCATGACCTCTGTCATCATAATGTTCCAAACCCTTCTGATCACAATGTTCCATAACACTTATCATCACAACACCCCATGATGCACATCATCACAATTATCCATGGTCTTCTCATCACAATGCTCCATGATCTTTGTCATCACAATGCTCAATACACTTGTCATCACAATGCTCCCTGACACTTGTCGTCAGTATGCTCCTTGAACCCTGTCATGACAAGGCTCCATGCCGTTTTCATAACAATGATCCATGCACTTTTCATCACAATGCTCCAAGATCCCTGTAATCACAAATGCTCGATGCCCTTGTCATCACAAAACTCCATGACGCATGTCATCAGAATGCTCCATGGCCTTCTCATCACAATGCTTCATGCCCTAGTCATCACAATGCTCCAAGACCCCTGTAATCACAATGCTCCATGCCCCTTTTCATCAGAATGCTCCATGAGATTTCTCATCAGTAGTCTCCATGGTCTTCTCATCACAATGCTCCAGGACCTTGTCATCACCATGCTCCATTCCGTTGTCATCACAATGCTCCATGACACATGTCATCACAATGCTCCATGCCTTTGTCAGCAAAATGCTACATGACCTTGTCATTACAATACTCTATGTGCTTGTCATCACAATACTCCATTTCCATTGTCATCACAATCCTCCATGAACCTTGGGATCACATTGCTTCATGCCCTTGTCATCACAATGGTCCATGCTCCTTGAAATCAAAATGTTCCATGACCACTGACATCACAATGCTCCAAACCCTTGTGATCACAGTGTTCCAAAACACTTGTCATCACAATGCTCCATGATGCCTGTCATCACAATACTCCATGCCCTTTTCATCACAATGCTCCATGACCTTTGTCATCACAATTCTCAATACACTTGTCATCACAATGCTCCCTAACACTTGTCGTCAGAATGCTCCTTGAAACCTTTCACGAAAATACTCCATGATATTTTCATCACAATACCCCATGCCGTTTTCATCACAATGCTCCATGTAATTGTCATCAAAATACTACACAAGCTTGTCATCAGAATGCTCCATGACCCTTGTCATTACAATTCTCCATGCACTTATCAGCACAATGCTCCCTGACCCTTGACATCACAGTGCTCCAAGCCATTGTCATCACAATGCTCCATTAACTTTGTCATCAGAATCCTCCATGACACTTGGCATCAGATGCTCCTTGTCATTGTCATCACAATGGGCCATTACATATATCATAACAATGCTCCCTGACACCTGTCTTCACAATACTGCATGACCTGGTCATCACAATGCTCCATGCCCTTGTCTTCACAATACGCCATTCCAACTGTCATCACAATAATCCATGAAACTTATTAGACCAATGTTCCATGCCCTTGTCATCACAATGCTCCATGCCCTTGTTATCACAATGCTCCATGACCCCTGTCATCACAATGCTCCGTGACTCCAGTCATCACAATTTTTCATGACTTTTGTCATCACAGTTGTCCAAGCACTCGTCATCAACAGTCTCTGTGACCTTTTTAACCAAAATGCTCCATGAACTTTTCATCACAATGCTCTTTGACCCTTGTCATCAAAATGCTACATGCGCTTGTCAGCACAATGCTCCATGACACATGTCATCACAATGCACCATACACTTTTCATCACAGTGCTCCACAATTTTGTCAGCACAATGCTACTTAAAATTTGTCATCACAATTTTCCCTGCAATTCTGATCAAAATGCTATCTCTCCAATGATATCACAATGCTACATCACTATTTGTCACAATACTCCCTCACCCCTGTCATCACAATGTTCCATGACTCCTTTCATCACAATGCTACATGCACTTATCATCACAATGTTCGATCACCTCTGACATCACAATGTTCCATAACACCTGCCATCAAAATGGTCCATGACACTTTTCATCAAATTGCTCCATGACCCTCTCATCAGAATGCTCCCTGCCCTTCTCATCACAATGCACAACACCCTTGCCATCAAAATGCTACATGACCTTTGTCATCACAAAGATCCATGACACTTGGCATCATAATGCTCCATGTCATTGTAATCACAATGCTCCATTAAGGCTCTCATTACATTGCTCCATGCTCTTGTCTTCACGAAACTCCATGACACATGGCATCAGAATGCTCCATGACCTTCTCATCGCAATGCTCCATGCCCTTGCCATCACAGTGCTCCATTACCACAGTCATAACAATGCTCCATGACCACTGCCATCACGATATTCCATGGCCTTGTCATCACAAAGCTCCATGACCCTTCTCATCACAAAAATCCAAGAACCCTGTAATCACAATGCTCTATGCCCCTTTTCATCTCAATGATCCATGAAACCTGTCATCTCAATGCACCATGCCCATCATCATAATGCTTCATGGTATTGTCATCACAAAGAAATCAAAATGCTCCATGACCTCTGTCATAACAATGCTCCAAACCCTTGTGATCACAATATTACATATCACTTGTCCTCCCAATGCCCCATGATACTGCTCATCACAATTATCAATGGTCTTCTCATCAAAATGCTCCATGACCTTTGTCATCACTATGCTCAATACACTTGTTATCAAAATGCTCCCTGACACTTGTTGTCTGTATGCTCCTTTTACCCTGTCATGACAAGGTTCTATGTCTTTTTCATCACAATGATCCATGCCCTTTTCATCACAATGCTCCAAGACCCATGTAATCACGATGCTCCATGCCCTTGTCATCACAAAGCTCAATGACGCATGCCGTCAGAATGCTCCTTGGTCTTCTCCTCACAATGCTCCATGCCCTTGTCATCACAAAGTTCCAAGGCCCCTGTAATCACAATGCTCCATGCCCTTTTTCATCAGTATGCTCCTTGAGACTTGTCATCACATGGCTCCATGGTTTTGTCATCATAATGATCCAAGCCATAGTCATTACAATGCTCCATTATATTTGTCATCACAATCCTCCTTTACATTTGGCATCACAATGCTCCCTGCCATTGTCATCGCAATGGACCATGACATATGTCATCACAATGCTCCCTGACACCTGTCTTCAAAATACTCCATGACCTTCTCATCACAATGCCCCATAACCTTTTCATCACAATGCACCATGTCCACTGTCATCACAATAATCTTTGAAACTTGTCAGACCAATGCTCTTTCCCCTGTCATCACAATGCTCCGTGACTCCAGTCATCACAATGCTTCATAACGTTTGTCATCACAACGGTCCATGCCCGCGTAATCACAAGGCTCTATGTCCTTTGTAACCACAATGCTCCATGAACTTTTCATCACAATGCTCCGTGACCCTTGTCATCACAATGCTCCATGCCTTTGTCAGAACAATGCTCCATGACCCTTGTCATCACAATGTGACACGTGCTTTTCATCACAATGATCCACAACCTTGTCATCCCTATGCACCATAAACATTGTAATCACAATGTTCCATGCACTTCTCATCCAAATGATCTCTCACCTGAGATATCACAATGTTCCATCACTAGTTATCACAATCCTCCCTCACCCATGTAATCACAGTGTTCCATGACCCCTGTCATCACAATGCTACATCCCCTTATCAACACAATGTTCCATGACCCGTGACATCACAATGTTCCATAAGCCCTGTCATCAAAACGCTCCATGACCTTTTTCATCAGAATGCTCAATGAGACTTATCATCACAAGTCTCCATGGTCTTCTCATCACAGTGCTCCAGGACCTTATCATCACCATGCTCCATTCCCTTGTCATCACAATGCTCCATGACCCCTGTCATCACAATAATCCATGAACATTTTCAGCCCAATGCTCCACGACCTACTCATCACAATGCTCCATGGCCAATATCATCACAATGCTCCATGACCACTGTCATCACAACACTCCATGACACCTGAAAACACAATGATCTGGGACTTTTGTCATCACAGTGCTCCATTCCCTAGTCATCACAATGCTCCATGACCCCTGTCATCACAACACTCCATGAAGATTTTCAGCCCAGTGCTCCATGACACTTGTCATCACAATGATCCATGCCCTTGTCATCCCAATGCTCCATGACCCCTGTATTCACAATGCTCCGTGACGCTTGTCATCACAGTGCTCCATGACACTTGTCATCACAATGCTCCATGCCTTTGTCAGCAAAATGCTACATGTCCTTGTCTTTACAATGCTCTATGCGCTTGTCATCACAATACTCCATTTGCATTGTCATCAAAATCCTCCATGAACCTTGGGATCACATTGCTTCATGCCCTTGTCATCACAATGCTCCATGTTCCTTGAAATCAAAATGATCCGTGACCTCTCTCATCGCAATGCTCCAAACACATGGGATCACAGTGTTCCATAACACTTGTCATCACAATGCTCCATGATTCCTGTCATCACAATGCTCCATGCCCTTTTCATCACAATGCTCCATGACCTTTGTCATCACAATTATTAATACACTTTTCATCACAGTGCTCACTGACACTTGTCATCAGAATGCTCCTTGAACCGTGTCACGAAAAGGCTCCATGCCTTTTGCATCACAATGCCCCATACCGTTTTCATCACAATGCTCCATGCCATTGTCATCAAAATACTCCACAAGCTTGTCATCAGAATGCTCCAAGACCCTTGTCATCAGATTTCTCCATGCACTTGTCAGCACAATGCTCCCTGACCCTTGTCATCAAATGCTCCAAGCCATTGTCATCACAGTGCTCCGTTACTCCAGTCATGACAATGCTTCATGACTTTTGTCATCACAATTGTCCATGCCCTCGTCATCAACAGTCTCTGTGACCTTTTTAACCACAATGCTCCATGAACTTTTCATCACAATGTTCTTTGACCCATGTCATCACAATTCTCCATGCGCTTGTCAGCACAATGCTCCATGACAAATGTCATCACAATGCACCATGCGCTTGTCACCACAGTGCTCCACATTCTTGTCATCACAATGGTCCTTAAAATTTGTCATCAGAATGCTCCATGCACTTCTCATCAAAATGCTCTCTCACCACTGATATCACAATGCTACATCACTATTTATCACAATACTCCCTCACCCCTGTCATCACAATGTTCCATGACTCCTGTCATCACAATGCTACATGCACTTCTCATCACAATATTCGATGACCCCTGACATCACAGTGTTCCATAACACCTGTCATCAAAATGTTCCATGACACTTTTCCTCAAATTGCTCCATGACCCTGTCATCAGAATGTTCCCTGCCCTTCTCATCACAATGCACAATGCACTTGCCATCAAAATGCTCCATGTCCTTTGTCATCACAAAGATCCATGACCCTTTGCATCACAATGCTCCATGAACCCTGTCATCACAATACTCCATGGACATTTTCAGCCCAATGCTCCATGATATTCTCATCACAATGCTCCATGACAAATATCATCAAAATGCTCCATGACCACTGTCATCACAAAACTCCATGAACATTTTCAGCCCAATGCTCCATGACCCTTGTCATCACAATCATCCATGCCCTTGTCATCCCAATGCTCCATGACCCATGTATTCACAAAGCTCCGTGACGCTTGTCATCACAGTGCTCCATGACACATGTCATCACAATGCTCCATGACTTTGTCAGCAAAATGCTACATGACCTTGTCATTACAATGTTTTATGCGCTTGCCATCACAATACTCCATTACCATTGTCATCACAATCCTCCATGAAACTTGGGATCACATTGCTTCATGCCCTTGTCATCACAATGCTCCATGCTCTTTGAAATCAAAATGATCCATGACCTCTGTCATCACAATGCTCCAAACCCTTGTGATCACAATGTTCCATAACACTTGTCATCACAACGCTCCATGATGCCTGTCATCACAATACTCCATGCCCTTTTCATCACAATGCTCCATGACCTTTGTAATCACAATTCTCAATACACTTGTCATCACAAGGCTCCCTGACTCTTGACTTTAGAATGCTCCTTGAACCCTGTCACGAAAAGGCTCCATGCCTTTTTCATCACAAAGCCCCCTGCCATTTTCATCACAATGCTCCATGCCATTGTCATCAAAATACTCCACAAGCTTGTCATCAGAATGCTCCATGACACTTGTCATCCCAATTCTCCATGCACTTGTTAGCACAGTGCTCCCTGACCCTTGTCATCACAATGCTCCAAGCCATTGTCATCACAATGCTCCATTAACTTTGTCAACAGAATCTTCCACGACACTTGGCATCACAATGCTCCATGCCATTGTCATCACAATGGGCCATTAAATATGTCATCACAGTGCTCCCTGACACCTCTCTTCACAATACTGCAAGACCTAGTCATCACAATGCTCCATGCCCTTGTCATCACAATGCCCCATTCCAACTGTCATCGCAATACTCCATGAAAATTATTAGACCAATGTCCCATGCCCTTGTCATCACAATGCTCCATGCCCTAGTTATCACAATGTTCCAAGACCTCTGTCATCACAATGCTCCGTGACTCCAGTCATCACAATGCTCCATGACCTTTGTCATCACAATGGTCCATGCCCTCATTATCAACAGTCTCTGTGACAATTTTAAGCACAATGTTCCATGAACATTTCATCACAATGCTCTTTGACCCTTGTCATCACAATGCTCTATGCCTTTCTCAGCACAATGCTTCATGCACTTCTCATCACATTGCTCCATGACCCCTGTCATCACAATGCTCCGTGACTCCTGTCATCACTATTCTTCATAGTATTTGTCATAACAAGTGTCGATGCCCGCGTCATCAAAAGGCTCTATTACCTTTGTAACCACAATGCTCCATGAACTTCTCATCACAATGCTCCGTGACACTTGTCATCACAATGCTCCATGCCTTTGTCAGAAAAATGCTCCATGACCCTTGTCAACACAATGTGCCACGCGCTTTTCATCCCAACGGTCCACAAATTTGTCTTTGCAATGCTCCATAAACCTTGTAATCACAATGTTCCATGTCTTCCTCATCACAATGCTCATTTACCCCTGTCGTAAAAATGCTCCATGACACCTGCCATCACAATGTTCTACGGCCTTGTCATCACATGGCTCCATGACCATTGTCATCACAATGCTCCACGCCTCCTGTAATCACAATGCTCCATGCCCTTGTTATCACAAAGCTCCATGACACATGTCATCAGAATGTTCCATGGCCTTGTCATCAAAATGCTCCATGCCCTTGTCATCACAATGCTCCCAGACCCCTGTAATCACAATGCTCCATGCCCTTGTAATCACAATGCTCTCAGACCCCTGTAATCACAATGCTCCATGCCCTTTTTCATCTCAATGCTCCATGAAACCTGTCATCACAATGCACCATGCCCATCATGATAATGCTTCCGGCTATTGTCAGCACAATGAAATCAAAATTCTCCATGACCTCTGTCATCACAATGCTCCATGACCCCTGTCATCACAATGATCCATGCTCTTGTCATCCCAATGCTCCATGACCCCTGTATTCACAATGCTCCATGACGCTTGTCATCACAGTGCTCCATGACACCTGTCATTACAATGCTCCATGCCTTTGTCAGCAAAATGCTACATGACCTTGTCATTACAATGCTCTATGCCCTTGTCAACACAATACTCCATTACCATTGTCATTACAATCCTGCATGAACCTTGGGATCACATTGCTTCATGACCTTGTCATCACAATGCTCCATGATCCTTGAAATCAAAATGATCCATGACCTCTGTCATCGCAATGATCCAAACCCTTCTGATCACAATGTTCCATAACACTTGTCATCAAAACACTCCATGATGCCTGTCATCACAATACTGCATGCCCTTTTCATCACAATGCTCCATGACCTTTGTCATCACAATTCTCAATACACTTGTCATCACAATGCTCCCTGACACTTGTCGTCAGAATGCTTTTTGAACCCTGTCACGAAAGGCTCTATGAATTTTTCATGAAAATGACCCATGCCGTTTTCATCACAATGCTCCACGTCACTGTCATCAAAATCCTCCACAAGCTTGTCATCAGAATGCTCCATGACCCTTGTCATCATAATTCTCCATGCAATTCTCAGCAGAAATCTACCTGACCCTTGTCATCCCAATGCTCCATGCCATTGTAATCACAATGCTCCATTACCTTTGTCATCCGAATCCTCCATGACACTTGGCATCACAATGCTTCATGCCATTGTCATCACAATGGGCCATTATATATGTCATCACAATGCGCCCTGACACCTCTCTTCACAATACTGCATGACCTGGTCATCACAATGCTCCATGCGCTTCTCAACAAAATGCTCTCTCCCCACTGATATCACAATGTTACATCACTATTCGTCACAATACTACCTCACCCCTGTCATCACAATCTTCCATGACTCCTCTGATCACAGTGCTACATGCATTATCATCACAATGTTCAATGACCCATGACATCACAATGTTACATAACCCTTATCATCAAAATGCTCCATGACCGTTTTCATCAAAATGCTCCATGACCCCTGACATCACAGTGTTCCATAACGCCTGTCATCAAAATGTTCCATGACCCTTTTCATCAAATTGCACCATGACCCTGTCATCACAATGCTCCCTGCCCTTCTCATCACAATGCACAATGCCCTTGTCATCAAAATGCTCCATGACATTTGTCATCACAAAGATCCATGACCGTTGGCATCACAATGCTCCATGTCATTGTCACCACGATGCTGCATGAACGCTCTCATCACATTGCTCCAAAACCTCGTCATCACAAAGCTCCATGACACGTGTCCTCAGAATGCTCCATGGACTTATCATCACAATGCTCGATGCACTTGCCATCACAAAGCTCCATTATCCCTGTCATAACAATACTCCATGGCGCCTGCCAACACAATGTTCCATGGCCTTGTCATCACAATGCTCCAAGACCCCTGCAATCACACTGCTCCATGCCCCATTTCATCAAAATGATCCATGAACCTTGTCATCACAATGCACCATGCACATCATCATAATGCTTCATGCTACTGTCATCACAATGAAATCAAAATGCTCCATGACCTCTGTCATAACAATGCTCCAAGCCCTTGTGATCACAATATTCCATAACACTTGTCATCACAATGCCCCATGACGCTCGTCATCACAATTATCCATGGTCTTCTCATCACAATGCTCCATGACCTTTGTCATCAGAATGCTCAATGCACTTGTCCTCAAAATGCTCCCTGGCACTTGTTGTCTGTATGCTCCTTGAAACTTGTCATGACAAGTCTCCTTGCCATTTTCATCACAATGTCCCATGCCGTTTTCATCACAATGCTCCATGCCATTGTCATCACAATGGGCCATTACATATGTCATCACAATGCTCCCTGACACCTATCTGCACAGTACTGCATGACCTGGTCATCATAATGCTCCATGCCCTTGTCATCACAATGCGCTATTCCAAATGTCATCACAATAATCCATGAAACTTATTAGACCAATGTTCCATTCCCTTGTCATCACAATGCTCCATGCCCATATTATCACAATGCTCCATGACCCCTGTCATCACAATGCTCCGTGACTCCAGTCATCACAATGATCCATGGCGTTTGTCATCACAGTGGTCCATGCCCTCATCATCAACAGTCTGTGTAACCATTTTAACCACAATGCTCCATGAACAATTCATCACAATGCTGTTTGCCCCTTGTCATCACAATGCTATATGCCTTTCTCAGCCCAATGCTCCATGCCCTTGTCATCACTATGCTCTATGACCCCTGTCATCACAATGATCTTTGACTCCAGTCATCACAATTCTTCATAACATTTGTCATCACAATGGTCGATGCCCGCGTCATCACAGGGCTCTGTTACCTTTGTAACCACAATGCTCCATGAACTTTTCATCACAATGCTCCGTGACCGTTGTCATCACAATGTTTCATGCCTTTGTCAGAAAAATGCTCCATGACCCTTATCATCACAATGTGCTACGCGCTTTTCATCCCAACGGTCCACAAATTTCTCATGGCAATGCTCCATAAACCTTGTAATCACAATGTTCCATGCCCTTCTCATCACAATGATCCATTACCCCTGTCATAACAATGCTCCATGACCCCTGCCATCACAATGTTCCACGGCCTTGCAATCACAAGGCACCATGACCCTTGTCATCACAATGCTCCAAAACACCTGTAATCACAATGCTCCATGCCCTTGTCATCACAAAGCTCCATGACACAGGTCATCAGAATGTTCCATGGCCTTCTCATCAAAATGCTCCATGCCCTTGTCATCACAATGCTCCCAGACCCCTGTAATCACAATGCTCCATGCCCCTTTTCATCTCAACGCTCCATGAACCCTGTCATCACAATGCACCATGCCCATCATCATAATGCTTCCGGCTATTGTCAGCACAATTAAATCAAAATTCTCCATGACCTCTGTCATCACAATGCTCCATGACCCCTGTCATCACAATGATCCATGCTCTTGTCATCCCAATTCTCCATGACCCCTGTATTCACAATGCTCCGTGACGCTTGTCATCACAGTGCTCCATGACACCTGTCATTACAATGCTCCACGCCTTTGTCAGCAAAATTCTACATGACATTGTCATTACAATGCTCTATGCGCTTGTCAACACAATACTCCATTACCATTGTCATCACAATCCTCCATGAACATTGGGATCACATTGCTTCATGACCTTGTCATCACAATGCGCCATGCTCCTTGAAATCAAAATGATCCATGACCTCTGTCATCGCAATGCTCAATACACTTGTCATCACAATGCTCCCTGACACTTGTCGTGAGTATGCTTCTTGAACCATATCATGACACGTCTCCATGCCTTTTTCATCACAATGATACATGCCCTATTCATCACAATGCATCAAGACACCTGTAATCACAATGCTCCACGACCTTCTCATCACAATGCTCCATGGCCAATATCATCACAATGCTCCATGACCACTGTCATCACAATGCTCCAAACCATTGGGATCACAATGTTCCATAACACTTCTCATCACAACAAACCATGATGCTCATAATCACAATTATCCATGGTCTTCTCATCACAATGCTCCATGATCATTGTCATCACAATGCTGAATACACTTGTCATCACAATGCCCCCTGACACTTGTCGTCAGTATGCTCCTTGAACACTGTCATGACAAGGCTCCATGCCTTTTTCATCACAATGATCCATGCCCTTTTCATCACAATGCTCCAAGACACCTGTAATCACAATGCTCCATGCACTTGGCATCACAGTGCTCCATGACGCATTCATCAGAATGCTCCATGGCCTTCTCTTCACAATGCTCCATGCCCTTGTCATCACAATGCTCCAAGACCCCTGTAATCACAATGCTCCATGCCGCTTGTCATTATAGTGCTCCATGACGCTCGTCATCACAATTATCCATGGTCTTCTCATCACAGTGCTCCACGGTCTTGCCATCACAGTGCTCCGTGCCCTGGTCATCACAATGCTCTATGTTCCCTGTCATCACAATTCTCCACGTTCTTGGCATCACTATGTTCCATGACACTTCCCATCACAGTGTTAAATGCTTTGTCATCACAATACTCCACAAGCTTGTCATCAGAATACTCCATGACCCTTGTCATCACAATGATCCATGACCCCTGTCATCACAATGATCCATGAGACGTATCATCACAATGCTCCATGCCCTTTCTCATTACAGTGCTCCATGATGCTCGTCACCAGAATTATCCATGATCTTCTCATCACAGTGCTCCACAGTCTTGCCATAACAATGCTCCATGCCCTGGTCAACACAATGCTACATGTCCCTTGTCATCACAATTCTCCACGTCCTTGTCATCACAGTGCTCCATGACAGTTCTCATCACAATGTTACATGCTCTTGTCATCACAATTCTCCATGCACTTGTCATCGCAATGCCCCATGACCCCTGTCATAGCAAGCTCCATTCCTTTGTCATCACAATGCTTCACGACTTTTTCATCAAAATTCTCAAAGGCCGTTGTCATCACAATGCTCCATGCCCTTGTCATCACAATGCTCCATGACCCTTGTCATCTCAATGCTCCAAGCCCTTGTCGTCACAGTGCTCCATTACCTTTGTCATCACCATCCTCCATAACACTTGGCATCACAATGATCCATGTCATTGTCATCACAATGGAACATGAAATATGCCATCACAATGCTCCCTGACGCCTGTCTTCACAATACTCCATGACCTTGTCATCACAATGCTCCATTCCCTTGTCTTCACAATGTGCCATGCCCACTGTCAACACAATTATCCATGAAACTTGTCAGACCAATGCTTCATGCTCCTGTCATCACAATGCTACATGACCCCAGTCATCACAATGCTCCGTGTGTCCCGTCATCACAAGGCTCCATGACCTGTGTCACCACAAATGTCAATGTCCTCATCATCACAAGGCTCTGTGAAATGTGTCACCACAATACTCCATGAACTTTTCATCACAATGCTCAATGTCATTGTCATCACAATGCTCCATGAACGCTCACATCACATTGCTCCATGACCTTGTCATCACAAAGCTCCATGACGCATGTCATCAGAATGCTCCATGGCCTTCTCATCACAATGTTCCATGCCCTTGCCATCACAATTCAAAATAACCCCTGTCATAACAATGCTCCATGACCCCTGCCTTCACGATGTTCCATGGCCTTGTCATCACAAGGCTCCATGCCCTTGTCATCACAATGCTCCAAGACCCCTGTAATCAAAATGCTCCATCCCCCTTTTCATCTCAATGCTCCATGAACCCTGTCATCACAATACACCATGCCCATCATCAAAATGCTTCATGCTATTGTAATTACAATGAAATCAAAATGCTCCATGACCTCTGTCATCACAATGCTCCAAATCCTTGTGATCAAAATGTTCCATAACACTTATCATCACAACGCCCCATGACGCTCGTCATCACAGTTATCCATGGTGTTCTCATCACAATGCTCCATGACCTTTGTCATCACAATGCTCCCTGACACTTGTCGTCAGTATGCTCCCTTAACCCTGTCATGACAAGTGTCCATGCCTTTTTCATCACAATGTTCCATGCCCTTGTCTTCAAAAGCTCCATGATGCATGTCATCCAAACGCTCGATGGCCATCTCATCCCAATGCCCCATGCCGTTGTCATCACTATGCCCCAAGACCCCTGTAATCACAATGCTCCATGCCCCTTTTCATCAGAATATTCCATGAGACTTGTCATCACATGTCTCCATGGTCTTCTCATCACAATGCTCCAGTTCCTTGTCATCACAAGCCTCCATGGCCTCTGTCATCACTATACTCCATGAACGTTTTCAGCCCAATGCTCCTTGACCTTCTCATCACAATGTTCCATGACCCCTGTCATCACAATTCTCCGTGACTCCTGTCATCACAATGATCCATGAACCCTGACAACACAATGATCCGGGACTCTTGTCATCAAAATGCTCCATGCCCTTGTCATCCCAATGCTCCATGACCCCTGTAATCACAATGCTCCGTGACACTTGTCATCACAGTGCTCCATGAAACTTGTCATCACAATGCTCCATGCCTTTGTCAGCAATATGCTACATAATCTTGTCATCACAATGCTCCATGCGCTTGTCATCACAATCCTTCATGACACTTTGGATCATATTTCTTCATGCCCTTGTCATCTCCCTCTTGCCTTTCTGGTTTTTACAGATTTTCAGATGTCCCTTTTGACCCGTGGGAAGTGACAATTCTTTGTAGTGTGGATTTGCATTGTGCTCTTGCTTTATTGTCCAAAAAGGTCGTATGCGTTTTCTCCTGAATATATTCAGGAGAAAAAGCATACGCCCTTTTTGGCCAAGTGCATCATTGTTGAAGTTGTGATGCTTTTCCTGTGCTTTAAAGGCGATTCCTATTTACCTCTTGAAATATGTTTTGTGCAATTCTGCCTCATTTTCAAGTCAGCGTCGTTGTCTTCCCTCAACTGATTTTTGGAAGACAGTAGTCCTTTATAACTGTAGGTTTGTGAATTGCTGTGCCCGTGAGCTCCAATTTTCAAATCCCATTTTTGGGAGCTGACTGCAAATCCACAATTTTGCTTCAGGACCTATACTTGTTCCAGGGGTGGATATACTGTTCCCTGCGGGTGGCTGAGGCTTTGGTTAATTCTTCTTCCTGACGGGAATTTAGAGTGACATGTGCCCGTCCAAATGCCTACATCTACTCTCTGATTGGTTCTCCCTCTTCCCTTTCATACTCTGCACAATTTGCCAACTGTGCGAACCAGGAGGTTATAGGGGCTGGCTCTCCTAAGTTGGGAGATTGATAGTAAAGCAGTTGGAATGCCAAACTGGAGCACAAGGAGAGGAAAAATTAGGAGACGTTTAGAAATCTTTCACCATCACAGGGTGTCCATTCTCTAGGTTTCCCATACATGTTATAACTGTAGTGATATTCCCTACTACCTGGAGATTTGGGATCCATGGAATCGTGGCATGCATTACTACTTTAAAGGGTCTGTATTTTCTCTCCCAATCTCACCAGTCCTCTCAGTCCCAAGTGTCCAGCCTTATGTCTCATCCAGCTGTCTTTGCAGATATGCTCATTCCCGGTTTCATCAGAACCCCTGAAGGAATTGTGTAAGAATTTCGCTGTTTTTTTGTTTGTTTTTGAAATTCATTTTTATAATGGGGTTGAGCTGATTTTCACTGACGTGTTTATGCCAGTCTAGACACACTTGATTCCCTTATGAAGACAAATCAATACATAGGTTTTAAGATTCTCACTAGTCAGATATATTCCTCTGCGGGGAATAGGGGGTTTGAGTCCCGTTCACTGAGGAAGGGGTAGGTCTCGTCTGTTCTCTATTTGGTTTATGGAATGGTACCTGTGCTAATATCAAACTCTGGTTTTATGCATCA
The DNA here is from genome assembly GCF_964341445.2 of Mesoplodon mirus. NCBI lineage: Eukaryota > Metazoa > Chordata > Mammalia > Artiodactyla > Ziphiidae > Mesoplodon > Mesoplodon mirus. The sequence goes on along the minus strand of NW_028295548.1, from coordinate 187,442 downwards.
CCCCACCTCTCCTTTCCCATTAAACAGGCATAAGAGTGTTTTCTAAATGTGAGACTCTGTTCTCTTTCTTAATTCAGTTCATGTGTTGTGATGTTGACATTCCCTCTGTAAGTGATATCTTATGAATAGATTCTTTTTCTGTGTGACTAATTTCACTTAGAATCATCATACCTAAATCCACTCTTTATGCTGCTACTGGCCTTATGACATTGATTCCACGTCTGAGTAATATTCCGTTGTACAAAATTACCACAAGTTATTTATGCATTTCTCTTTTTCCTGGTATATTTTAGGTGTACCGAAGTTGAGGTTCTTGTATGCAGAGCAGCCCTAAACTTTGGGGTGCCTGTGTCTTGTCGATATTTAGTCTTCCCAAGTTATATGTCTATGAGTTGAAGCACCCTTTGCTCGGGGGCTTTGTATTTAAATGTTTTAGCAAACAACATACACTTCTTCAGAGTGGCTCTTGGATATTTATACCCCACCCATCAGCGTGACTAGGCTCCCTGTTCTCCATGGCCTCTCCAGCATTTCTGGTTTGTACACATTTTTTGGATGGCCTTTCTGAGCAGTGGAAATTGAGACTTCTTTGTTGTGCGGATTTGCATTTCCCGCTTGGTTGGTTGGCCAAAAACTCTGTATGTGTTTTTTTCCTGAAGATATTCACGAAAAAAAGGCATACACCCTTTTGCCCAACTACATCATTTTAGAAATTCTGCTGCTTTTCATATGCTTTAAATGTGAGTACAATCTACCTTTTGAAATCTGTTTCCTGCAATTCTGCCTCTCATTCAGATCCTCTTCGTTGCCTTACCTGAATATATTTTCGGACGTTGGTTATCATTTATATCTTTGCAGGTCTTTGAATTGTCTGTTCCTGAGCTCCATTTTGCAACTCGCATTTTTTGTGAGCTGGCCGCCAAACCTTTGGATTGCTTCTGGCCCTATTCTGGTTCTGAGGAGGCAGGCTGAGCCTTTGGTTAATTCTTCTTCTAATGGGAAATTAGAGTGACATGTGCCTGTCAAAAATCCTACAGCTAATCTCTCATTGGTTCCCCCTTCCCATTTATCCTCTGCACAAAATGCAAACTGTGTGAAACAGGAGGTTAAAGGTGCTGATTCTCAAAGTGGGGAGATTTTTAGTAATGTGGCTGGAATGGTGAACCCCAGCACCAGGAGATCAAAAATGAGGTGCATTTTAGACACCTTTCCTGAGCACACGGTGTACATTCATCTCGGTTTCGCAGGCATGTTTTCGCTGTCAGAAGATTCCCTTGAACGTGCCGATTTGGGACCCATGGAATGGGTACCAGGCAGTATTACTTTAAAAGGTCTGCATTTCCTCACCCAGCCTCTCTAACATCTCTTAGCGTGCATAGCTTCCAGCCTTATATATCATCCTGCTGTGGGTCTACATGTGTTCAATCCATGTTACATCGTAACCCTTCAACAAAAGTTGTAAGAATTTTTTTCTCTCACCGTTTTTATAAATATTTTTAAATTTATTTTTATATTGGTTACAGCTGATTTTCAAAGCTCTGTTTTTTCCTGCTGTACATCCACTTGATTCATGTACTGTGAGACAACAAGAAATTATTTTTCAGATGCTTACGAGTCATATGTATTATTGTCCAGTGACTTAAGTGGGCTGAGTGCAGTTCTTTGAGGTACCGTGTAGGCTTTGTCAGTTATTCAATTTGGTACTTGGAATGGTATATTTGCTAATTTCAACCTCCTGGATAATACCTCGCCATTCCCCACCTTTCCCATTTAGCAGCCTTATGTCTATTTTCTACATATTTGACTATGTTTCTGTTTTGTAGTTTATTTCATGTGTAGCCATTTTTGATTCCACCTTTAAGTGACATCTTATGATATGTGTCTTTTTCTTTCTGACATATGTCACTTAGAATGATCGTATGTAACTCCTCCAGAGTTGTTCCAACTGGCCTTATTTCATTGATTTCTGGATGAGTAATATTCCACTCTACATAAGTACCCCATCTCTTTTATCCATTTTATCCTTCCAGGGACATTTAGGTTATATCCAAGTGGAGGCCCTTTTTAACAGAGAGGTGGTAAACGTTGTGGTGCCTGTTTACTGTCCATTTTTGTTTTTCCCAAGGTATACGCCCATGAGTGCAAGTGCCCTATGCTCTGTAGCTCATCTTTTAGATGTTTTAGCAAACACAATACACTTCTCCAGAGTGTCCGTTGGCAAATTACATTTCCACTATCAGCCTCACAGGGCTCCCTTTTCTCCTCGCCCTGTCCTGCATTTCTGGTGTTTATACTTTATGTGGATGGCTCTTCTGACTGATGTGAAGTGATACATTTTGTAGCATTGATTTTCAGTGCCCACCTGTTTGGTTGGATAAAACGTGTGTATGGCCTTTACTTGAATATATTCAGAAAAAATGCATACGCCCTTTTGTGCCAACTGCATCATTGGCGATGCAGAGCCCCTTTTCTTGTGCTTTAATCGGGAGTCCTTTCTACCTCTTCAAATCTGTTTCCTGCCACTCTCCCTTGCTTACAAGTCCTTTTCTGTGACTTACCTTAAGACATTTTTCGACGATAGATATTTTCAACTCTCCAGTTTCATGAATTTTAGTGCCCCTGAGTTCCATTTTTCAACCTGTGTTTTTGGAAACTGGACACAAAACAGCAGGATTTCCTCTAGACCTATTCTGTTTCCGTGGGCAATTCTGGCCTTTGATTAATTTGTCTTCCAGATAGGAAATTAGAGTGGCATGTGCCTGTCCGAACACCTAAGACTTGTCACTAAATTTTTCTCATCCTTCCGCTTCATCCTCTGGACAAATTCCAAACTGTGTGCAACAGGATGTTGACGGTGCTGATATCCCCAAGTGAGGAGATTGTCAGGAAAGATGCTGGTGGGGTGAACCCGAGCACCAGGTGATGAGGAGATGAGGTGCCTTTTCCTAACTCTTTCCGATCAAAAGGTGTACCATCCTCTAGGTGTGACAGGCATATTTTAGCTGTAGGAAGGGTCCCGTGAATGGAAGGAGAACACCAGGGATTTTTCCAAATCAGTGCCTCCCCGTACCCCAAACTGGGGAATTTTTAAGCTACAGCTACACATATGTCCATTAAGGCCCTTGGGAAATAGGCAGAGCCCAAACTTTAGATGATTGAAATCTTCAGGGTCAGAAGCGTTCACCATCGGCCTTGCTTAGGTTACATTTTATCTGTCATTGATAGATGATGTCAATAAAAATATCTATTCTTTTTTCAGATTATTTCCCCTTATAGGTTATTGCAAAATATTGAGTGTAGATCCCTGTGCTATACAGTTGTTCCTTGTTGATGATCTATTTTATACATAGCAGTGTGTATGTGTTAATCCCAAACTGTTAATTTATCCCTTGTCCTACCTTTCCCCTTTGGTAATAATAAATTATAAGATTTTATACTTCTCAGAAATGGGGGAGCTGAAAGAGAGGTATCCTTTTCAATGGAAAAGCATTCAAAACAAGATTGAAGCTTCAGCCAAGAGTATTCGATGTACATCCATGGAAATAAATCACTTCATTTCTCTAATGTTGACCTGACAAATAAGACAGACGTCTTCACTGAACTTGCTTATAGTAAAGTGATGGAAATATCAAAGGTAAGTCTTAGAAACATCTTATTTTACCCGAGCATTATACACTGCTCTGTGTTAACTACAGTTTGGCTCACACATCTGTTCATTGAAGTTACAATGTTCTCAATTTCTGTTACTGATCCTCCAGAGTGGACCCCAACAGGAGTCCCCGTGTCCAGTGTCATTGGAGCCAACAGATCAAGACTGAGTTTGGTTCAGAAGCAAAGGAAACATTATTTTGAAAACGGAATGGAGAGGTGAGAGTGTGCAGTCCCCCACGGGCTGTGGGCTGGGCTGCTATGTAGGGATCCCAGCAGCGTCATTGGGAGGGAGGGGATGGAGATCTCGAGGGCTGGGTTGGCTGCAGCTCAGGCTCTATGCCGTGGAGTCTGCATGGGACCCCGCTAGCTGAGGTGTCGACCCAGCCATTCTGCACTAGGAAATCGGGTCTGAAGTGCCGGGTGTGGGACCTCTGCATGCGGAACCCTAGGAGCACGTGAAATTAGACAAAGCACAAAGGAAAAACCGGTTAGACTTTATTTTATTGCCCAGATTCTCTTTTTATCTCCCAGGAATTTTTAATGAACGTTGCCGAAGACGAACCCCTCCTCTGCTTTTTGTTCCGTTCCTCATTCCTGGGTTGTTGAGGGTGCAGACCCCTCTTTTGTAACTGCTTCATGCTGTGGTGGCAGCCCTGATTCCTGGGGGGAGGGTCAAAACGTCTCCCCACCAGCCTCCAGGTGAGGTTGATTGTCCCAAGGCCTCCTGCCTCACTTCCCGTACGCCTGAGCACCAGCATTGAATGTGTTATAGATTCTAATGACCTTTAAGTGTCCAGGAAAGAGATGCGCAGACATGCTGAGGTGGCAGGTTTCACCCCACCCCACATTTGTTCAGCGACCTTAGGCTGACGGTTTTTGCCAGCCTAGATGCTCTGACCAGTAGTCTGTGCTTTCTTTAATTAGGTCCCTGAATTAATGTACAAACAGCACCATGTGTCAAAACCGTGCCCGCGCAACTCCCAGACAGTCCAGGGTCAGTGGTGATCCAGGACCATGACGTCCACTGAGTCAACGGCATTTAGAAGTAGCCAGCAGTCCAGCCGGTCATATTGGCCACCATCACTGCGGTGTCTGTAGGGTTTTCTATGGTGAAAGCGTGATATACGTTTCCCCCGCCAAGCTTATTAGCTCCCCTCTGGGTGCAGTAAGTCCTGCAAGCAGTAGTCTGCTCTTTCGGGGCACAGTCTTGTTGTTTTCTGAGAGAAACTCCAGCTCAAGTGATGGTCACACGAATCATCTTGGGGCCGCTTTGCCCCCGTTTGTCTCTCTGGAGGTGGAGTTGGAGGGCCTCCTCACTCGAGGTCAGAGTGTCCATAGAGCGACACCTGCAACTTCAGGGCATGATGGGTGGTTAGGATCATGACGTGGGTTCCTTTTCCCTTAGGAGGGAGCTGGCCTTGTGGGCTGCTGATTTCTAGCTTTTTAGATACCCCAGTATCCTGGCCTGATGAGTCAGTGGGCAAAGCCCTTGGGGACCATAGTTTATCATACCTGAAGGGCATTCTTGTGTTGCTCCATTTCAAGTGGTCCCAGTTTTTGCACTAAGGCTCCAAGGGCAATTAACCTTTGACCGGGTATGTAAAGGTCAAAGGGTTTAGCTAAATTAGGGAGTTCCTGGGCAAGGGTGTAAATTGACTGCTCTTTCCATTCTTGAAAGGCTGCTTCTGGATTCTATTCAAAAGGATCATCATCTTTTCATGTCAGTGTTTCAGGTAGAGGCCCAGCTATCAGACTGTAGTTAGGGAACCAGATGCAGAAAACCTTGGCCTCCCCAGGAACCCCTAAGCTGTCTTCTAGTTTTAGAAGAGGTAAGGCTGCAAATGGCTTCTTCCCTATCCTGGGATGCGTTTCTCCGAGTATCTGTGAGAATGAAGCCCAGGCATGTCACCTGAGCCTGGTATATTTGAGCCTTTTTCTTGGACACCTTCTATCCTTTCTTGCCTAGGTAGTTCAGAGGCGTCTTTAGTAGGCCTGGCGATCAGAATGTCATCTGCATATTGAAGGAGGGTTCCCTTTTACAGAGGTAGAACTTTTAGGTCTTTAGAGGACATTTCCCCTATGATGGTGTGGGGATTTTTGAACGATTGGGGCAGGACGGACCAGCATTATTGCTTGTGTTGCATGTTGTGTCCTGCCACTCACAAGCCAAGAATTCTTGTGACTCTGAGATGAATGGAATACAGAAGAAGGCATCACTGAAGTGTAATACAGAATGTCATTGCCTGGTGGATGGTAGAATGAGCAGCAGGGTGTAGGAAATAGGAGCTACTGGATGCATATCCTCGGTGGCTTCACTGACTTTCCTGATATCCTTTACCAGGTCTCCAGCAGCCCATGGGGCTCTCGTGGTCAGGCCAATCCCAGGATATGGAGCTCACCTGGGCTGCATCCCGCACCCCACAGCCCACGGGGCTCTCGTGGTCAAGTACTTCCAAGGGTATGGAGCTCACCTGTGCAGCTACCCAGCAGCCCATGGGGCTCTCATAGTCAGGCCCTTCCCAGGATATGGAACTCCCCTGGGCAGGTACCCCAGCAGGGCTGGACACACAGGAACTGTGCACATAGCCCACCTTGCAGACAAACCCCAGCTCACCTGTCACTCACAGCTGACACAGAACACCTCAGAGCAGGACTTGAACTAACAAACAGCAGCTCTGACAGGTCTGTGACCCTGGCTATCACTCTGTGCAGCCTCTCTCTGCCTGGTCTTCCAGACACTTCCACTGCAGCCAGGGCACCAGGCCTCTGTCTCCACCCACCATCACTCCTCTCCCTGACTCCTGGGTTCCTCTCATTAGGATAGGGTCTTCTTGAAATTGTTTTCCACTCATGGACCAGATAAAATGATAAGAAAACAAGCCGCAGCTGCAGCCCCTTGTCTAGCCTGACTCTCAAGAGCCCACACCTCTTCCTTGGGCCTGGCCCGTTTAACAAGTTTCATTTTCTGCAACTGTGAGCCACTGAGGGGTGAGGATTGGCTGATTTGGGCAGCCTGACACTGCCTTCCAGCCCCCACCCCACAGGTGTGCCTGAGTTGAGGTCAATATAAACACCTCTCCAGTCAGCAAGAGCCCCTGTAGCTGTGCCTGACGCCATATTCTCTGCCCCGTCAGCAGTGTCGGGGCTGGGGTGGTGGTACGGAGGGAGAGGCCGTGGCTTTGTGGGTGGCCCAGTGTGAGTGGGGCTCTGCTGGACTTTCTGCAGGAGTTGCCAGGCTGCCACCTGCTAAAGAAGAGGATGTGTCATCCATACCTGCCACTGGAATTTCTCCCCAGGCAGAGGTGAGGAAGTAAAAAAGCAGTGGGGGCCATGGCAGGAGGGGTATCTCAGGCAGGGAAATGGAAAGATTCCAGAAGAGCATCTGGAGACAGGACCATCCTGGCTGGCCTTCAGGCACCAAGTCGGCCTGCGTGCTCTCGCTAGTGTGGCTCCACAGCCCTTCCTCTAGGCTTGCAAGTGCTTGTACATATTCAGGTGTTTTACCTGGAAAGGGTGGGAAGAGTTCAGCTGCAGCAGGACTGGGGCTCAGCTCACATTTACTCACAGACGCCTCGACACAGTCCCCCAGCTTTGCAATGAGGATGCTCCTTGTGGGGGGGAGTGCTGCTGAGTGCATGGGAGACGATTTCCCACCTCAGACCAACTTAAGAATTTTTTACCACTGGAGCAAGTGCCCTAATACGATTTTCCTCTGTATAACTGGTTGGTTCTGTTTTTTTTTTTTTTTTTTTTTTTTTCTTTTTTTCTTTTTAGTTCAAGGTAGATTTTATTTATTCCTCTTTTTTTTTTAATTTGGAGATATAAACATGGAAATAATGCATTAATATTAAGACATCTATGTGAAGGGAAAAACTTTTTTCTGTTTTATTTGATTAAATGTTATTTATTTATTTTTAATTTTTTAAAATTTATTTATTTCTTTTATACAGCAGGTTCTTATTGGATATCTATTTTATACATATAAGTGTGCACATGTGAATCCTAGTCTCCCAATTCATCCCACCACCACCCTCACATGGTGTTCCCGCCTTGGTGTCCATATGTTTGTTCTCTACATCTGTGTCTCTATCTCTGCCCTGCAAACCGGTTCATCTGTACCATTTTTGTAGGTTCCACATATATGCATTAATATACAATATTTGTTTTTCTCTTTCTGACTTACTTCACTCTGTATGACAGTCTCTAGATCCATCAAGGTCTCTACAAATGACCCAATTTCATTCCTATGTATGGCTGAGTAATATTCCATTGTATATATGGGCCAGATCTTCTTTATCCATTCATCTGTTGATGGACACTTAGGTTGCTTCCATGTCCTGGCTATTGCAAATAGAGCTGCAATGAACATTTTTGTACATAACTCTTTTTGAATTATGGTTTTCACAAGGCAAATGTCCAGTAGTTGGATTGTTGTGTCGTATGGTACTTCTATTGTTAGTTATTTAAAGGACCCTCCGTACTGTTCTCCCTAGTGCCCATATCAATTTACATTCCCACCCACAGTGCAAGTGTGTGCCCTTTTCTCCAATAAAGGCCTCTCCAGCGTTTATTGCTTTGTAGATTTTTTTGATGATTGCCACTCTGACTGCTGTGAGGTGATACCTCACGGTAGTTTTGATTTGCATTTCTCTAATGATTAGTGATGTTCAGCATCCTTTCATGTGTTTCTTGGTAATCTGTATATCTTCTTTGGAGAAATGTCTATTAGGTCTTCTGCCCGTTTTTGGATTGGGTTGTTTGTTTTTGTGATATTGAGCTACATGCGGTGCTTGTAAAGTTAGGAGATTAATCCTTTGTCAATTGCTTCATTTTTAAAATATTTTCTCCCATTCTGAGGGTTGTTTTTGCATCTTGTTTAAGTTTTCCTGTACTGTGTAAAAGCTTATAAGTTTCATTAGGTCCCATTTGTTGATTTCTGTTTTTATTTCCATTTCTCTAAGTGGTGGGTCAAAAAGGATCTTGCTGTGATTTATGTCATAGAGTGTTCTGCCTATGGTTTCCTCTAAGTGTTTTATAGTGTCTGGTCTTATATTTAGATCTCTAATCAATTTAGAGTTTATTTTTGTGTATGGTGTTATGGAGTGTTCTAATTTCATTCTTTTATGTGTAGGGGTCCAGTTTTTCCAGCACCAATTACTGAAGAGACTGTCTTTTCTCCATTGTATATCCTTAGCTCCTTTGTCATAGATGAGATAGCCATAGGTATGTAGGTTTATCTCTGGGCTTTCTGTCCTGTTCCATTGATCTGTGTTTATGCCAATCTACATAAACTTGATTCCATTATGGAGACATATAAATACATAGGTTTCAAGATTATTACCAGTCATATATATTCCTCTTCAGTGAATAGGGTGTTTTGTGTCCAGTTCATTGAGAAAGGAGTAGGTCTTGTCTATTACATATTTGGTATATGGAATGGGATCTGTGCTAATTTCAAACTCTGCTTTTACACATCACCCCACGTCACCTTTCCCCTTAAGGAGGCATAAGTGTGTTTTCTAAATGTGTAACTCTGTTCTCTTTTGAAATTCAGTTCATGTGTAGCCATGTTTACATTTCCTCTATAAGTGATATATTACAATAAGTTTATTTTACTTTGTGGCTCATTTCACTTAGCATCATCATACCTAAAGCCACTCATTAAGCTGCTATTGGCCTTATGACATTGATTTTATGTCTGAGTGACATTCCATTGTATATAAGTACCACAACATCTATATCTATTTTTTTTCCTTTCCTGGGATATTTAAAGTGTACTGAAGTCGAGGTTCTTGTAAACAGAGCAGCCCTAAAGTTTGGGCTGGCTGTGTGTTGTGGATTTTTAGTTTTCCCAAAATACACGCCCATGAGTGGAAGTGTGCTATGCTCTGTAGCTCTGTTTTACAAAACCACATACAGTTCTCCAGAGAGGCTGTTGGCAATTTACATCCTGTCCATCGGCGTAACCAGGCTCCCTTTTCTCCATGGCCTGTCCTGCATTTGCGGTTTTTACACTATTTGTGGATGGCCCTTTTGACTGGAGGTAAGGGACACTTCTCTGTAGTATGGATTTGCAATGCCTGATGGCTTGCTGGGCCAAAAAGGGCATATGCACTTTTTCCCGAATATATTCAAGAAAATACACATAGTCCCTTTTCAGCCAAGGGCAACATTATCGAAATTCTGTCGCTTTTCATGTGCTTTAAAGACGACTCAAATCTACCTCTTTTTTTTTTTTTTTTTTTTTTTTTTTTTTTTTTTTTTTTCCGTACGCGGGCCTCTCACTGTTGTGGCCTCTCCCGTTGCGGAGCACAGGCTCCGTATGCGCAGGCTCAGCGGCCATGGCTCACGGGCCCAGCCGCTCCGCGGCATATGGGATCCTCCCAGACCGGGGCATGAACCCGTATCCCCTGCACCGGCAGGCGGACTCCCAACCACTGCGCCACCAGGGAGGCCCCAAATCTACCTCTTGAAATCTGTTTCCTTCAATTCTGCCTTGCATTCAAATCCTCTTCACTGCCTTTCCTCAATATATTTCTGGATGATAGTTGTCCTTTATAACTCTGCAATTTTGTGAATTGCTGTGCTCCTGATTTCCATTTTTCAACTCGCCTCTTTGTGAGCTGGCTGCAATACCGCAGCATGGCTTTAGGCACTAGTCTGGTTCCGGGGCTTCAGGCTGAGCCTTTGGTTAATTCATCTTCCTGGTGGGAAAGTAGAGTGACATGTGCCCATCCAAACACCTACAGCTAATCTCTCATTTATTCCCCCTCTTCCTGTTCATCCTCTGCACAATTTGCAAACTGTGCATATCAGGAGGGTAAAGGCACTGATACTCCAAGTGGGGAGATTTTTAGTAATGCAGATGGAATGGCGAAGCCAAGCACGACAAAAGGAAAAATGAGGTACCTTTTAGAAAACTTTCCCAATTACACAGTGTACCATCCACTGGGTTTCCCATGCATGTTTTAACTGTAGGAAGATTCCCTTAAACCTGGAGAGTTGGGACCACTAGAATGGGTAGCACACAGTGTTGCTCTAAGTGGTGTTCTTTTGCTCACACAACCTCAGCAATCTTGTCAGCCCCAAGTGTCCAGTCCTATGTCTCATCCAGCTGTGGGTGTAAAGGTGGTCAATCCAGGTTGCATCACAGGCCCTGAACGAAATTTTTAAGACTTTCTCACTGTTTCGCTGTTTTTGCATTTTGCTTTTGAAATTTATTTTTATAAGTGGGTTTAACTGAATTTCAGTGCTCTGTTCATGCCGTTATACACACACATGATTCCTTTATGGAGACATGAGAATACATATGTTTTAAAATACTGAGAGTCAGACATATTCCTTGCAATGAATAGGGGGTGTTGAGTCCAGTTCATTGTGGCGGGATTAGGTGTTGTCTATTACATACTTGGTTTATATAACGGTATCTGTGCTAATTTAAAACTGTGATTTTATGCATCACCCCACCTCGCCTTTCCCATTAAGCAGGCAGAAGCTTGTTTTCTAAATTTGTGACTCCGTTGTGTTTGTAAATCAGTTCATGTGTAGCCATGTGTACATTCCCGCTATGAGTGATATCTTATGATAAGATTCGTTACACTGGTATCTGTCCTAAATCAGTTAATGTGAGGCCATGTTTACAGGACCTTCATAAGTGATATCTTATGATAAGATTCTTTTTCTGTGTGACTTATTTCACTTAGAATTATCGTACCTGAATCCACTCATTTTGCTTCTACTGGCCTTATGAAATTGATTTCATGGCTGAGGGATATACCATCGTACGTAAGTACCACAATTTCTTGAACCATTTTTGTCTTTCCTGGGATATTTAAGGTATACCCAAGTTGAGGTTCTTGTAAGCAGTGCAGCCCTAAATTTTGTGGTGGCTCTGTCTTATTGATTTTCAGTTTTCCCAAGGTATATTTCCTAGACTGGAAGTGCCCTTGACTCTGTAGCTCTGTTGTTTACTTGTTTTAGGGAACACAGTGCACTCCTCCAGAGAGGCATTTCGCAATTTAAATCCCGCCCATCAGCATAACAAGGCTCCCTGTTCTCCAGGGCCTGTCTTGCCTTTCTGGTTTTTACACATTTTGCAGATGTCCCTTTTGACCAGTGGGAAGTGATACTTCTTTGTAGTGCAGATTTGCATTGCCCGCTTGCTTGCTTGGCCAAAAAGGGTGTATGCGTGTTCTCCTGCATATATTCAGGAGAAAACATATACACCCTTTTTGGGCAAGTGCATCATTGTCGAAGTTGTGCCCCTCTTCCTGTGCTTTAAAGGCGATTCCAACATACCTCTTGAAATCTGTTTCCTGCTATACTGCCTCGCTTTCAAGTCCACCTCGATGCCTTCCCTCAGCAGATTTTTGGGCGATACTTGTCCTTTATTACTCTGCCAGTTTCTGAATTGCTGTGACCCTGAGCTCCATTTTAAAATTTATTTTTTTGTGAGCAGACCGCAAGTCAAAATTTTGGTTCAGGACCTATACTGGTTCCCGGCGTGTGGCTGAGACTTTGGCTAATTCTTCTTCCTGCCGGGCAATTATTGTGACATGTACCCGTCCAAATGCCTAACATCTACTCTCTCATTTGTTCTCCCTCTTCCCTTTCATCTTTGCCAAATTGGCAACTGTGCGAACCAGGAGGCTAAACGGGCTGTCTCTCCAAGTTGGCAGATTGATAGTAAAGCAGTTGGAAAGTCAAACTGGAGTACCAGGAGAGGGATTATTAGTTGAGTTTTAGAAACCTTTCGTATTCACAGTGTGTCCATTCTCTAGGTTTCCCGTACATGTTATAGCTGTAGTAATATTCCCTTCAACCTGGACAGTTGGGACCCATGGAATGGGTGCCACACATTATTGCTTTAAAGGGTCTGCATTTGCTCACCCAATCTCACCAATACTCTCAGTCCCAAGTGTCCAGCCTTATGCCACATCCAGCTGTCATTGTAGATAGGGTCATTCCAGGTTTCATCAGAGACCATGAAAGAATTGTAAAGAATGTCCCTGTTTTATTGTTTTGTGTTTGAAATTCCATTTTAGAGTGGGTTTGAACTTATTCTCACTGCTATGTTTATGCCAGTCTAGACACACTTGATTCCCTTTTGGAGACATATCAATACATAGGTTTTAAGATTCTTACTAGTCAGATATATTCCTCTGCGGGGAATATGCGGGGTTGAGTCCCTTTCACTTAAGAAGGTGTAGGTAATATCTATTCTGTATTAGGTTTTTAGAATGGTAGCTGTACTAATATCAAACTCTGGTTTTATGCATTACCCACCTCTCCTTCCCCTTTAAGCGGGCATAAGATTGTTTTCTAAATGTGAGAATCTCTTACATTCCTAACTCAGTTCCTGTGTAGCCATGTTTACAGGACCTACATAAGTGATATCTTATGATAAGATTCTTTTTCTGTGTGACTTATTTCACTTAGAATCATCGTACCTGAATCCACTCATTTTGCTGCTACTGGCCTTATGACATTGATTTCATGGCTGAGGGATAATCCATCGTACGTAAGTAACACAATTTTTTGATCCATTTTTATCTTTCCTGGGATATTTTAAGTGTACCAAAGTTGACGTTTTTGTAAGCAGTGCAGCCCTAAATTTTGGGGAGGCTCTGTCTTTTTGATTTTCAGTTTTCCCAAGGTATATTCCCTAGACTGGAAGTGCCCTTGGCTCAGTAGATCTATTGTTTACTTGTTTTAGGGAACACAATGCACTCCTCCAGAGAGGCAGTAGGCAATTTACATCCCGCCCATCAGCATAAAAAGGCTCCCTGTTCTCAAGGGCCTGTCTTGCCTTTCTGGTTTTTACACATTTTGAGGATGCCCCTTTTGACCAGTGGGAAGTGATACATCTTTGTAGTGCAGATTTGCATTCCCCGCTTGCTTGCTTTTCCAAAAAGGGTGTATGCGTTTTCTCCTGAATATATTCAAGAGAAAATGCATAAGCCCTCTTTGGCCAAGTGCATCATTGTCGAAGTTGTGTCCCTTTTCCTGTGCTTTAAAGCCGATTCCAACGTAACTCTTGAAATCTGTTTCCTGCTATTCTGCCTCGTTTCAAGTCCGCCTGGTTGCCTTCCCTCAACAGATTTTTGGAAGATATTAGTCCTTTATTACTCTGCCAGTTTGTGAATTGTTGTGCCCCTGAGCTCCATTATTTCACTCGTTTTTTGTGAGCTGAACGCAAGTCTAATATTTTGGTTCAAGACCTATACTGGTTCCCAGTGGGTTGCTGAGACATTGATTAATTCTTCTTCCTCACCAGAAATAAGAGTGACATATGCCCGTCCAAATGCCTAACAGCTACTCTCTCATTGGTTCTCCCTCTTCCCTTTCATCGTCTGCCAAATTGGCAACCTGTGCGAACCAGGAGGTTAAAGATGCTGTCTCTCCAAGTTGGGAGATTGATAGTAAAGCAGTTGGAAAGTCAAACGGGAGCACCAACAGAGGGACTATTCACTAAGTTTTAGAAACATTTCGTATTCACAGTGTGTCCATTCTCTAGGTTTCCCGTGCATGTTACAGCTGTAGTAATATTCCCTTCACCCTGGAGAGTCGTTACCCATGGAATGGGGGCCATGCCTTATTGCTTTAAACGGTCTGCATTTGCTCAACCAATCTCACCAATCCTCTCAGTCCCATGTGTCCAGCCTTATTCCACATCCAGCTGTTTTTGTAGATAGGGACATTCCAGGATTCATCAGAAACCCTGAAGCAATTGTGAAGAATTTCCCTTTTTTTTGTTTTTGAAATTCCTTTGTATAGTTGGTTTCAGCTGATTCTCGCTGCCATGTTTATGCTAGTCTCGACACACATGATTCCCTTATGGAGACATATCAATACATAGGTTTTATGATTCTTACGAGTCAGATATATTCCCCTGCGGGAAATATGGGGTTTTGAGTCCCTTTCACTGAGGAATGTGTAGGTCTTGTCTATTCCACAGTTGGTTTTTGGAACGGTATCTGTGCTTATATCAAAGTCTGGTTTTATACATCACCCCACCTCTCCTTCCCCCTTAAGCAGGCATAAGAGTGTTTTCTAAATGTGAGACTCTGTTCTCTTTCCTAACTCACTTCATGTGTAGCCATGTTTACAGGATCTTCATAAGTGATATCTTATGATAAGCTTCTTTTTCTGTGTGACTTATTTCACTTAGAATTATCGTACCTGTATCCACACACTTTGCTACTACTGGTCTTATGATATTGATTTCATTGCTGAGGGATATTCCATCGTACGTATGTACCACAATTATTTGAACCATTTTTATCTTTCCTGGGATACTTAAGTTGTACCCAAGTTGAGGTTCTTGTAAGCAGTGCAGCCCTAAATTTTGGGGTGGCTCTGTCTTATTGATTTTCAGTTTTCCCAAGGTATATTCCCTAGACGGGAAGTGCCCTTGGCTCTGTAGCTGTGTTGTTTACTTGTTTTAGGGAGCACAATGCACTCCTCCAGAGTGGCAGTTGGCAATTTACATCCTGCCCATCAGCATATCAAGGAACCCTGTTCTCCAGCGCATATCTTGCTTTTCTGGTTTTTACCCATTTTGTGGATGTCCATTTTGACTGCTGGGAATTGATACTTCTTTGTAGTGCAGATTTGCATTGCCGGCTTGCTTGCTTGGCCAAAAAGGGCGTATGCGTTATTTCCTGAATATATTCAGGAGAAAACACATATGCACTTTTTGGCCAAGTGCATCATTGTCGATGTTGTGCCCCTCTTTCTGTGCTTTAAGGGCAATTCCAACGTACCTCTTGAAATCTGTTTCCTGCTATTCTGCCTCGCTTTCAATTCCGCCTAGTTGCCTTCCCACAACAGATTTTTGGACGATATTTGTCCTTTATTTTTCTGCCTGTTTGTGAATTGCTGTGCCCCTGAGCTCCATTTTTTAACTCGTTTTTTCTGAGCTGAACGCAAGTCCAATATTTTGTTTCAGGAACTATACTGGTTCCCGGTGGGTGGCTGAGACATTGGTTAATTCTTCTTCTTCCCGGGAAATAAGAGTGACATGTGCCCGTCCAAATGCCTAACAGCTACTCTCTCATTTGTTCTCCCTCTTCCCTTTCATCCTCTGCCAAATTGGCAACCTGTGCGAACCAGGAGGTTAAAGGGGCTGTCTCTCCAAGTTGGGAGATTGATAGTAAAGCAGTTGGAAAGTCAAACCGGAGCACCAGGAGAGTGAGTATTCGTTGAGTTTTAGAGACCTCTCGTATTCACAGTGTGTCCATTCTCTAGGTTTCCCGTACATGTTATAGCTGTAGTAAAATTCCCTTCAACCTGGAGACATGGGACCCATGGAATGGGATTCATGCATTATTGCTTTAAAGGGTCTGCATTTGCTTACCCAATCTCACCAATCCTCTCAGTCCCATGTGTCCAGCCTTATGACACATTCAGCTGTCAGTGTAGATAGGGTCATTCCAGGTTTCATCAGAGTCCCTGAAGGAATTGTAAAGAATTTCCCTTTTTTTGTTTTTCAAATACCTTTTTATAGTGGGTTTGAGCTGATTCTCGCTGCCATGTTTATGCCAGTCTAGACACTCTTGATTCCCTTATGGAGACATATAAATACATAGGTTTTAAGATTCTTACAAGTCAGATGTATTCCTCTGCGGGAAATATGGTGTTTTCAGTCCCTTTCACTGAGGAAGTTGTAGGTCGTGTCTATTCTATAGTTGGTTTTTGGAACGGTACCTGTGCTTATATCAAACTCTGGTTTTATGCATCAACCCACCTCTCCTTCCCCCTTAAGCAGGCATAAGAGTGTTTTCTAAATGTGAGACTCTGTTCTCTTTCCTAACTCAGTTCATGTGTAGCCATGTTTACAGGATCTTCATAAGTGATATCTTATGATAAGTTTCTTTTTCTGTGTGACTTATTTCCCTTAGAATCATCGTACCTGAATCCACTCATTTTGCTGCTACTGGTCTTATGACATTGATTTCATGTCTGAGGGATATTCCATCGTACGTAAGTACCACAATTTTTTGAACCAATTTTATCTTTCCTGGGATATTTAAGGTGTACCCAGGTTGAGGTTCTTGTAAGAAGTGCAGCCCTAAATTTTGGGTTGGCTCTGTCTTATTGATTTTCAGTTTTCCAAAGGTATATTCCCTAGACGGGAAGTGCGCTTGTCTCTGTAGCTCTGTTGTTTACTTGTTTTAGGGAACACTATGCACTCCTCCAGAGAGGTAGTTGGCAATTTACATCCCGCCCATTAGCATAACAAGACTCCCTGTTTTCCAGGGCCTGTCTTGCCTTTCTGGTTTTTAACCATGTTGTGGATGTCCCTTTTAACCGGTGGGAAGTGATACTTCTTTGAAGTGCACATTTGCATTGCCTGCTTGCTTGCTTGGCCAAAAATGTTGTATGCGTTTTCTCCTGAATATATTCAGGAGAAAACCCATACGCCCTTTTTGGCCAAGTGCATCATTGTCGAAGTTGTGCCCCTCTTCCTGTGCTTTAAAGGCAATTCCAATGTACCTCTTGAAATCTGTTTCCTGCTATTCTGCCTCGCTTTCAATTCCGCTTCGTTGCCTTCCCTCAACAGATTTTAGGATGATAGTTGTCCTTTATTACTTTGCCAGTTTGTGAATTGCTGTGTTCTTGAGCTTCATTTTACAACTAGTTTTTTGTGAGCTGAACGCATGTGCAAAATTTTGGTTCAGGACCTATACTGGTTCCCGGTGGGTGGTTGCATCTTTGGTTAATCCTTCTTCCTGCTGGAAATTAGAGTGACATATGCCCCTCCAAATGCCTAACAGCTACTTTCTCATTGGTTCTCCCTCTTCCCTTTCATCCTCTGACAAATTAGCAACATGTGAGAACCAGGAGGTTAAAGGGGCTGTCTCCCCAAGTTGGGAGATTGATAGTAAAGCAGTTGGAAAGTCAAACTGGAGCACCAGGAGAGGGACTATTCGTTGAGTTTTTGAAACCTTTCGTATTCACAGTGTTTCCATTCTCTAGGTTTCCCGTACATGTTATAGCTGTAGTAATATTCCCTTCAACCTGGAGAGTTGGGACCCATGGAATGGGTGCCATGGATTATTGCTTTAAAGGGTCTGCATTTGCTCACCCAATCTCACCAATCTTCTCAGTCCCAAATGTCCAGCCTTATGCCACATCCAGCTGCCATTGTAGACAGGGTCATTCCAGGTTTCATCAGAGACCCTGAAGGAATTGTAAAGAATGTCCCTGTTTTTTTGTTTTGTTTTTGAAATTCCTTTTTATAGTGGGTTTGAGCTGATTCTCGCTGCCTTGTTTATGCCAGTCTAGACACACTTGATTCCCTTATGGAGACATATCGATACATAGGTTTTAAGATTCTTATTAGTCAGATATATTGCTCTGCGGAAAATATGGGGTTTTGAGTCCCTTTCACTGAGGAAGGCATAGATAGGTCTTGTCTATTCCATAGTTGCTTTTTGGAACGGTACCTGTGCTTATATCAAACTCTGGTTTTATGCATCACCCCACCTCTCCTTCCCCCTTAAGCAGGCATAAGTGTGTTTTCTAAATGTGAGACTCTCTTCTTTCTCCTAACTCAGTTCATGTGTAGCCATTTTTACAGGGTCTTAATAAGTGATATATTATGATAAGTTTATTTTTCTGTGTGACTTATTTCACTTAGAATCATCGTACCTGAATCCACTCATTTGGCTGCTACTGGTCTTAAGACATTGATTTCATGGCTGAGGCATACTCCATTGTATGTAAGTAACATAAGTTTTTGAACCGTTTTTATCTTTCCTGTTATATTTAATGTGTACCCAAGTTGAGGTTCTTGTAAGCAGTGCAGCCCTAAATTTTGGGGTAGCTCTGTCTTATTGATTTTCAGTTTCCCCAAGATATATTCCGTAGACTGGAAGTGCCCTTGGCTCTGTAGCTCTGTTGTTTACTTGGTTTAGGGAACACAAGGCACTCCTCAAGAGAGGCGGTTGGAAATTTACATCCCGCCTATCAGCATAACAAGGCTCCCTGTTCTCCAGGGCCTGTCTTGAATTTCTGGATTTTACCCATTTTGTGGATGTCCCCTTTGACAGGTGGGAAGTGATACTTCTTTGTAGTGCAGATTTGCATTGCCCGCTTGCTTGCTTGGCCAAAACGGGTGTATGCGTTTTCTCCTGAATATATTCAGGAGAAAACGCATACACCCGTTTTGGCCAAGTGCATCATTGTCGAAGTTGTGCCCCTCTTCCTGTGCTTTAAAGGCGATTCCAACGTACCTCTTGAAATCTGTTTCCTGCTATTCTGCCTCGCTTTCAATCCGCCTCATTGCCTTCCCTCAACAGATTTTTGGACGGTAGTTTTCCTTTATTACTCTGCCAGTTTGTGAATTGCTTTGCCCCTGAGCTCAATTATTTAACTTGTTTCTTGTGAGCTGAACGCAAGTCCAATATTTTGGTTCAGGACCTATACTGGTTCCCAGTGGGTGGCTGAGACTTTGTTAATTCTTCTTCCTGCCGGGAAATTAGAGTGTCATATGCCCGTCCAAATGCCTAACAGCTACTCTCTCATTGGTTCTCCCTCTTCCCTTTCATCCTCTGTCAAATTGGCAAACTGTATGAACCAGGAGGTTAAAGGGGCTGTCTCTCCATGTTGGGAGATTGATAGTAAAGCAGTTGGAAAGTCAAACCGGAGCACCAGGAGAGGGAATATTCGTTGAGTTTTAGAAACCTTTCGTATTCACAGTGTGTCCATTCTCTAGGTTTCCCATACATGTTATAGCTGTAGTAATATTCCCTTCAACCTGGAGAGTTGGGACCCATGGAATGGGTGCCATGCATTATTGTTTTAAAGGGTCTGCATTTGCTCACCCAATCTCACCAATCCTATCAGTCCCAAGTGTCCAGCCTTATGCCACATCCAGCTGTCATTTTAGACAGTGTCATTCCAGATTTCATCAGAGACCCTGAAGGAATTGTAAAGAATTTCCCTGTTTTTGTGTTTTGTTTTTGAATTTCCTTTTTATAGTGGGTTTGAGCTGATTCTCGCTGCCATGTGTATGCCAGTCTAGACACACTTGATTCCCTTAGGGAGACATATCAATACATAGGTTTTAAGATTCTTAATAGTCAGATATATTCCTCTGCGGGAAATATGGGGTTTTGAGTCCGTTTCACTGAGGAAGGTATAGGCAGGTCTTGTCTATTCCATAGTTGGTTTTGGGAATGGTACCTGTGCTTATATCAAACTCTGGTTTTATGCATCACCCCACCTCTCCTTCCCCCTTAAGCAGGCATAAGAGTGTTTTCTAAATGTGAGACTCTGTTCTCTTTCCTAACTCAGTTCATGTGTAGCCATGTTTACAGGATCTTCATAAGTGATATCTTATGATAAGCTTCTTTTTCTGTGTGACTTATTTCACTTAGAATCATCGTACCTGAATCCACTCATTTTGCTGCTACTGGTCTTATGACATTGATTTCACGGCTGAGGGATATTCCATCATACGTAAGTACCACAAATTTTTGAACCATTTTTATCTTTCCTGGGATATTTCACGTGTACCCAAGTTGAGGTTCTTGTAAGCAGTGCAGCCCTAAATTTGGGGGTGGCACTGTCTTATTGATTTTCAGTTTTCCCAAGGTATATTCCCTAGACTGGAAGTGCCCTTGCCTCTGTAGCTCTGTTGTTTACTTGTTTTAGGGAACACAATGCACTCCTCCAGTGAGGCAGTTGGTAATTTACATCCCGCCCATCAGCATAACAAGGCCCCCTGTTCTCCAGGGCCTGTCTTGCCTTTCTGGTTTTACACATTTTGTGGATGTCCCTTTTGACCGGTGGGAAGTGATACTTCTTTGTAGTGCAGATTTGTATTGCCCACTTGTTTGCTTGGCCAAAAAGGTCGTATGTGTATTCTCCTGCATATATTCAGGAGAAAATGCATACGCACTTTTGGCCAAGTGCATCATTGTCGAAGTTGTGCCCCTCTTCCTGTGCTTTACAGGTGTTTTCAACGTACCTCTTGAAATCTGTTTCCTGCTATTCTGCCTCGCACTCAAGTCTGCCTCGTTGCCTTCCCTCAACAGATTTTTGGATGATAGTTGTCCTTTATTACTCTTCCAGTTTGTGAGTTGCTGTGCCCTTGAGCACCATTTTTCTACTCGTTTTTTGTGAGCTGAACGCATGTCCAAAATTTTGGTTTAGGACCTGTACTGCTTCCCGGTGGGTGGCTGCAACTTTGGTTAATTCTTCTTCCTGCCGGGAAATTAGAATGACATATGCCGGCCCAAATGCCTAACAGCTACTCTCTCATTGGTTCTCCCTCTTCCCTTTAATCCTCTGCCAAATTGGCAACCTGTGAGAACAACGAGGTTAAAGGGGCTGTCTCTCCAAGTTGGGAGATTGATAGTAAAGCAGTTGGAAAGTCAAACCGTAGCACCAGGAGAGGGAATATTCGTTGAGATTTAGAAACCTTTCGTATTCACAGTGTGTCCATTCTCTAGGTTTCCCGTACATGTTATAGCTGTAGTAATATTCCCTTCAACCTGGAGATTTGGGACCCATGGAATGGGTGCCATGCATTATTGCTTTAAAGGGTCTGCATTTGCTCACACAATCTCAACAATCCTCTCAGTCCCAAGTGTCCAGCCTTATGCCACATCCAGCTGTCATTTTAGACAGGGTCATTCCAGGTTTCATCAGAGACCCTGAAGGAATTGTAAAGAATTTCCCTGTTTTTCTGTTTTGTTTTAGAAATTCCTTTTTAAAGTGGGTTTGAGATGATTCTCGCTGCCATGTGTATGCCAGTCTAGACACACTTGATTCCCTTACGGAGACATATCAATACTTAGGTTTTAAGATTCTTACTAGTCAGATATATTCTTCTGCAGGAAATATGGGGTTTTGAGTCCCTTTCACTGAGGAAGGTATAGGTAGGTCTTGTCTA
Source organism: Mesoplodon mirus (assembly GCF_964341445.2). Taxonomy (NCBI): domain Eukaryota; kingdom Metazoa; phylum Chordata; class Mammalia; order Artiodactyla; family Ziphiidae; genus Mesoplodon; species Mesoplodon mirus. Next base: position 165,886 of record NW_028295548.1, on the reverse strand, counting down.
TTCCATAGTTGGTTTTTGGAACGGTACCTGTGCTTATATCAAACTCTGGTTTTATGCATCACCCCACCTCTCCTTCCCCCTTAAGCAGGCATAAGAGTGTTTTCTAAATGTGAGACTCTTTTCTCTTTCCTAACTCCGTTCATGTGTAGCCATGTTTACAGGATCTTCATAAGTGATATCTTATGATAAGCTTCTTTTTCTGTGTGACTTATTTCCCTTAGAATCATCGTACCTGAATCCACTCATTTTGCTGCTACTGGTCTTATGACATTGATTTCATGGCTGAGGGATATTCCATCATACGTAAGTACCACAAATTTTTGAATCATTTTTATATTTCCTGGGATACTTAAGCTGTACCCAAGTTGAGGTTCTTGTAAGCAGTGAAGCCCTAAATTTAGGGGTGGCTCTGTCTTATTGATTTTCAGTTTTCCCAAGGTATATTCCCTAGACTGGAACTGCCCTTGGCTCTGGAGCTCTGTTGTTTCCTTGTTTTAGGGAACACAATGCACTCCTCCAGAGAGGCAGTTGGCAATTTACATCCCGCCCATCAGCATAACAAGGCTCCTTATTCTCCAGGGCCTGTCTTGAATTTCTGGTTTTTACCCTTTTTGTGGATGTCCTTTTGGACCGGTGGGAATTGATACTTCTTTGTAGTGCAGACTTACATTGTCCGCTTGCTTGCTTGGCCAAAAAGTGCGTATGCGTTTTCTCCTGAATATACTCAGGAGAAAACACATACGCCCTTTTTGGCCAAGTGCATCATTGTCGAAGTTGTGCCCCTCTTCCTGTGCTTTACAGGTGATTCCAACGTACCTCTTGAAATCTGTTTGCTGCTATTCTGCCTCACTTTCAAGTCTGCCTCGTTGCCTTCCCTCAAATGATTTTTGGATGACAGTTGTCCTTTATTACTCTGCCAGTTTGTGAATTGCTCTGCCCTATACCTCCTTTTTTTAACTCTTTTTTAGTGAGCTGAACGCCAGTCCCATATTTTGGTTCAGGACCTATACTGGTTGCCGGTAGGTGGCTAAGACTTTGGTTAATTCTTCTTCCTCCCGGGAAATAAGAGTGACATGTGCCCGTCCAAATGCCTAACAGCTACTCTCTCTTTGGTTCTCCCTCTTCCCTTTCATCCTTTGCCAAATTGGCAACCTGTGCAAAACAGGAGGTTAAAGGTGCTGTCTCTCCAGGTTGGGAGATTGATAGTAAAGCAGTTGGAATGTCAAACCGGAGTACCAGGAGAGGGACTGTTCGTTGAGTTTTAGAGACCTTTCGTATTCACAGTGTGTCCATTCTCTAGGTTTCCCGTACATGTAATAGCTGTAGTAATATTCCCTTCAACCTGGAGAGTTGGAGCCCATGGAATGGGTGCCTTGCATTATTGCTTCAAACGGTCTGCATTTGCTCACCCTATCTCACCAATCCTCTCAGTCCCATGTGTCCAGCCTTATGCCACAACCAGCTGTCGTTGTAGATAGGGTCATTCCAGGTTTCATCAGAGACCCTGAAGGAATTGTAAAGAATTTCCCTGTTCTTTGTTTTGTTTTTGAAATTCCTTTTTATATTGGGTTTGAGCTGATTCTTGCTGCCATGATTATGCCAGTCTAGAAATTTTTGATTCTCTTACGGAGACATATCAATACATAGGTTTTAAGATTCTTACTAGTCAGATATATTTTTCTGCGGGTAATATGGGGTTTTGAGTCCCTTTCACTGAGGAAGGTGTAGGTCTTGTCTATTCCATACTTGGTTTTTGGAACGGTACCTGTGCTTATATCAAACTCTGGTTTTATGCATCTCCCGACCTCTCCTTCCCCCTTAAGCTGGCATAGGCGTGTTTTCTAAATGTGAGACTCTCTTCTCTTTCCTAACTCAGTTCATGTGTAGCCATGTTTACAGGATCTTCATAAGTGATATCTTATGATAAGTTTCTTTTTCTGTGTGACTTATTTCACTTAGAGTCATCATACCTGAATCCACTCATTTTACTGCTACTGGTCTTATGACATTGATTTCATGGCTGAGGGATATTCCTTCATACATAAGTACCACAATTTATTGAACCATTTTTATCTTTCCTGGGATACTTAAGGTGTACCCAGGTTGATGTTCTTGTAACCAGTGCAGGCCTAAATTTGGGGGTGGCACTGTCTTTTTGATTTTCAGTTTTCCCAAGGTATATTCACTAGGGTGGTAGTGCCCTTGGCTCTGTAGCTCTGTTGTTTACTTGTTTTGGGGAACACAATACACTCCTCCAGAGAGGAAGTTGTCGATTTACGTCCCGCCCATCAGCATAACAAGGCTCCCAGTTCTCCAGGGGCTGTCTTGCCTTTCTGCTTTTTACACATTTTGCAGATATCCCTTTTGACTGGTTGGAGGTGATAATTCTTTGTAGTGCAGATTTGCATTGCCCGCTTGCTGGATGGCCAAAAAGTGCGTATTCGTTTTTTCCTGAATATATACAGGAGAAAAGGAATACGCCCTTTTTGGCCAAGTGCATCATTGTCGAAGTTGTGCCCCTCTTCCTGTGATTTAAAGGCGATTGCAACATACCTCTTGAAATCTGTTTCCTGCTATTCTGCCTCGCTTTCAAGTCCGCCTCGTTGCCTTCCATTAAACACATATTTGGACTATAGTTGTCCTATATTTCTCTGCCAGTTTGTGAATTGCTGTTCCCCTGAGCTCCATTTTTCAACTCGTTTTTTGTGAGTTGAAAGCAAGTCCAAACTTTGGTTCAGGACCTCTACTGGTGTCCGGTGTGTGGCTGAGACTTTGGTTAATTCTTCTTCCGGCCGGGAAATTAGAGGGACATGTTCCCGTCTAAATGCCTAACAGCTACTCTCTCACTGGTTCTCCCACTTCCCTTTCATCCTCTGCCAAATTGGCAACCTGTGAGAACCAGGTGGTTAAAGGGACTGTCTCTCCAAGTTGGGAGATTGATAGTAAAGCAGTTGGAAAGTCAAACTGGAGCACCAGGAAAGGGACTATTAGTTGAATTTTAGACAACTTTCGTATTCACAGTGTGTCGATTCTCTAGGTTTCCCGTACATGTTATAGCTGTAGTAATATTCCCTTCAACCTGGAGAGTTGGGACCCATGGAATGGTGCCACTCATTATTGCTTTAAAGGGTCTGCATTTGCTCACCCAATCTCACCAATCCTCTCAGTCCCACGTATCCAGCCTTATGCCACATCCAGCTGTTATTGTACAAAAGGTCATTTCAGGTTTCATCAGAGACCCTGAAGGAATTGTAAGAAATTTCGCTGTTTTTTTGTTTTGTATTTGAAATTCCTTTTTATAGTGGGTTTGAGCTGATTCTCACTGTCATGTTTATGCCAGTCTAGACACACTTGATTCCGTTACGGAGACATATCAATACACACGTTTTAAGATTCATACTAGTAAGATATATTACTCTGTGGTGAATATGGGGTGTTGAGTCCCTTTCACTGAGGAAGGTGTAGGTATTGTCTATTCCGTATTTGGTTTTTAGATAGGTACCTGTACTAATATCAAACTCTGATTTTATGCATCACCCCACCTCTCCTTCCCCCTTAAGCAGGCATAAGCGTGTTTTTTTAAATGTGAGTCTCTCTTCTCTTTCCTAACTCAGTTCATGTGTAGCCATGTTTACAGGATCTTCATAAGTGATATCTTATGATAAGTTTCTTTTTCTGTGTGACTTATTTCACTTAGAATTATCGTACCTAAATCCACTCATTTTGCTACTACTGGCCTTATGACATTGATTTCATGGCTGAGGGATATTCCATCATACGTAAGTACCACAATTTCTTGAACCATTTTTGTCTTTCCTGGGATATTTAAGGTGTACGCAAGTTGAGGTTTTAGTAAGCAGTGCATCCCTGAATTTTGGTGTCGATCTGTCTTATTTATTTTCAGTTTTCCCAAGATATAATCCCTAGACTGGAAGTGCCCATGGCTCTGTAGCTCTGTTGTTTACTTGTATTAGGGAACACAATGTACTCCTCCAGAGAGGCAGTTGGAAATTTACATCCCGCCCATCAGCATAACAAGGCTCCCTGTTCTCCAGGGCCTGTCTTGCCTTTCTGGTTTTTACACTTTTTGCGGATGTCCCTTTTGACCGGTGGGAAGTGATACTTCTTTGTAGTGCCGATTTGCATTGCCCACTTGCTTGCTTGTCCAAAAAGGGCATATGTGTTTTCTCCTGAATATATTCACGTGAAAACCCATATGCCCTTTTTGGCCATTTCCATAATTTTCGAAGTTGTAATGCTTTTCCTGTGTTTAAAGGCGATTCCAATGTAACTCTTGAAATCTGTTTCATGCCATTCTGCCTCATTTTCCCTTCCGCCTCGTGGCTTTCCCTCAACAGATTTTTGGCAGCGAGTAATCCTTTATAACTCTGCAGGTTAGTGAATTGCTGTGGCCCTGAGCTCCATTTTTCAACTCGCGTTTTTGTGAGCTGACCGCAAATCAACAGTTTTGCTTCTAGACTTATACTGGTTCTGGGGGGCAGGCTGAGACTTTGGTTAATTCCTCTTTGTGACGGGAAATTAGAGAGACATGTGGCCGTCCAAATGCCTACAGCTACTCTCTCATTGGTTCTCTCTCTTCCCTTATATCCTGTGCACAATTTGCCAACTGTGCGAACCAGGAGGTTATATTGGCTGACTTTCCAAGTTGGGAGATTGATAGTAAAGCAGTTGGAATGTCAAACTGGAGTACAAGTAGAGTTTTAGAAACCTTTCACCATCAGATGGATTCCATTCTCTAGTTTCCCATACACTTTATAAATGTAGTGATATTCCCTTCTACCTGGAGAGTTGGGAACCATGGAATGGGTGGCAGGCATTATTGCTTTAAAGGGTCTGCATTTTTTCACCCAATCTCACCAATCCTCTCAGTCCCAAGTGACCAGCCTTATGCCACATCCAGCTGTCATTGTAGATAGGGTCATTCCAGGTTTCATCAGAACCCCTGAAGGTATTGTGTAAGAATTTTACTGTTTATATGTTTTGTTTTGAAAATCATTTTTATAGTGGGTTTGAGCTGATTCTCACTGCCATGTTTATGTCGTTCTAGACACACTTGGTTCCCTTACGGAGACATATCAATACATAGGTTTTAAAATTCTTACTAGTCAGATATATTTCTCTGCGGGGAATAGGGATGTTGAGTTCCATTCACTGAGGAAGGAGTAGGGTTTGTCTCTTCTGTTTTTGGATTATGGAATGGTACCTGTGCTAATATCAATCTTATGTTTTGTGCATCTCCCCACCTCGCTTTCCCCTTAAGCAAGCGTTAGATTGTTTTCTAAATCTCAGACTCTGTTCTCTTCCCTAAATCAGCTCATATGTAGCCATGTTTACATTCCTTTCATAAGAGATATCTTATGTCAAAATGCACCATGGCCGTTCTCATAATAATGCTCCATGTCCCATGTCATCACAATGCACCATGTCCTGGTTATCACAATGCTCCATGTCCCTTGTCATCACAATTCTCCACGTCCTTGTCATCACAGTGCTACATGACACTTCTCATCACAATGTTACATGCTCTTGTCATCACAATTCTCCATCCACTTGACATTGCAATGCTCCATGCACTTGTCATCACAATGCTCCATGCACATGTCATCACAAAGCTCCATGCACTTGTCATCACAATGCTCCATGACCCCTGTCATCACAATGCTCCCTGACACCTGTCATCACAATGCTTCATGCCCCATGTCCTTACAGTGCTCCATGATGCTCGACATCACAATTACCCAAGGTCTTTTCATCACAATGCTCATTGGCCAATATCATCCCAATGCTCTATGACCACTGTCATCACAACACTCCATGACACCTGACAACAGAATGATTCCGGACTCTTGTCATCACAATGTTCCATTCCGTAGTCATCACAATGCTCCATGACACCTGCCATCACAATATTCCATGAATATTTTCAGCCCAATGTTCCATGACCCTTGTCATCACAATACTCCAAGCCATTGTCATCACAATGCTCCATTACCTTTGTCATCAGAATCCTCCATGACACTTGGCATCACAATGCTCCATGCCATTGTCATCACAATGGGCCATTACATATGTCATCACAATTCTCCCTGACACCTGTCTTCACAATACTGCATGGCCTGGTCATCACAGTGCTTCAAGCCCTTGTCATCACAATGCGCCATTCCAACTGTCATTGCAAGAATCCTTGAAACTTATTAGACCAATGCTCCATGCCCTTGTCATCACAATGCTCCATGCCCTTGTTATCACAATGCTCCATGACCCCTGTCATCACAATGCTCCGTGACTCAAGTCATCACAATGCTTCATGAACTTTGTCATCACAATTGTCCATGTCCTCGTCATCAACAGTCTCTCTGACATTTTTAACGACAATGCTCCATGAACTTTTCATCACAATGCTCTTTGACCCTTGTCATCACAATGCTCTATGCCTTTCTCAGCACAATGCTCCATGACCCTTGTCATCACAATGCTCCATGCGCTTGTTAGCACAATGCTTCATGACACATGTCATCTCAATGCACCATGCGCTTGTCATCACAGTGCTCCACAAACTTCTCATCACCATGCTGCATAAAACTTCTCATCACAATGCTCCATGCACTTCTCATCAAAATGCTCTCTCACCACTGATATCCCAATGCTACATAACTATTGGTCACAATACCCCCTCACTCCTGTCATCACAATGCTCCATGACTCCTGTCATCACAATGATACATGCACTTATAATCACAATATTCGATGACCCCTGCCATCTCAATGTTCCATAACACCTGTCATCAAAATGCTCCATGACCCTTTTCATCAAAATGCTCCATGACACCTGACATCACAGTGTTCCATAAAACCTGTCATCAAAATGTTCCATGACATTTTTCATCAAATTGCTCCATGACCCTGACATCAAAAAGCTCCCTGCCCTTCTCATCACAATGCACAATGCCCGTGCCATCAGAATGCTCCATGACCTTTGTCATCACAAAGATCCATGACCCTTGGCATCACAATGCTACATTTCATTGTCATCACAATGCTCCATGAACTTTTCATCACAATGCTCTTTGACCCCTCTCATCACAATGCTCTATGCCTTTCTCAGCAAAATGCTCCATGACCCTTGTCATCACAATGCTCAATACACTTGTCATCAAAATGCTCCCTGACACTTGTTGTCTGTATGCTCCTTGAACCCTGTCATGACAAGGCTCCATGCCTTTTTCATCACAATGATCCATGCCCTTTTCATCACAATGCTCCAAGACACATATAATCAAAATGCTCCATGTCCTTGTCATCACAAAGCTCAAGGATGCATGCCATCAAATGCTCCTTGGTCTTCTCCTCACAATGCTCCATGCCCTTGTCATCACAATGTTCCAAGACAACTGTAATCACAATGCTCCATGCCCCTTTTCATCAGTATGCTCCATGAGACTTTTCATCACAAGGCTCCATGGATTTGTCATCACAATGCTCCAGGACCTTGTCATCACAATGCTTCTCGACCTTGTCATAAAAATTTTCAATGGCAATTGTCATCACAATGCGCCATTCCAACTGTCATCGCAATAATCCATGAAACTTATTAGACCAATGCTCCATGCCCTCATTATCACAATGCTCCATGCCCTTGTTATCACAATGCTCCATGACCCCTGCCATTACAATGCTCTGTGACTCCAGAAATCACAGTGCTTCATGACCTTTGTCATCACAATTGTCCATGCCCTCGTCATCATCAGTCTCTGTGAGCTTTTTAACCAAAATGCTCCATGAACTTTTCATCACAATGCTCTTTGACCCTTGTCATCACAATGCTCTATGCCTTTCTCAGCACACTGCTCCATGACCCTAGTCATCACAATGCTCCATGCTCTTGTCAGCACAATGCTCCATGACACATGTCATCACAATGCTCCATGACCCCTGTCATCACAATGCTCCATGACTCCAGTCATCACAATGTTTCATAACGTTTGTCATCACAATGGTCCATGCCCGTGTCATCACAAGTCTCTGTGACCTTTGTAACCACAATGCTCAATGAACTTTTCATCACAATTCTCTTTGACCCTTGTCATCACAATGCTCCATGTCTTTCTCAGAACAATGCTCCATGACCATTTTCTTCACAATATGCAACGCGCATTTCATCACAACAGTCCACAACCTTGGCATTGCAATGCTCCATAAACATTGTAATCACAATGCTCCATGCACTTCTCGTCAAAATGCTCTCTCACCAGAGATATCACAGTGTTCAGTCAATAGTCATCACAATGCTCCCTCACCCCTGTAATCACAATGATCCATGACCCTGTCATCACACTGCTACATTCCTTTATCATCACAATGTTCCATGAATGCTGACATCATAATGTTCCATAACCCCTGTAATCAAAATGCTCCATAACCCTTTTCGTCCCAAAGCTCCAAGACCCCTGACATCACAATGTTCTATAACCCCTGCCATCAAAATGTTCCATTACACTTTTCATGAAATTGCTGCATGACCCGGTCATCAAAATGCTCCCTGCCCTTCTCATCACAATGCACCATGCTCTTGTCATCAAAATGCTCCATGACTTGTCATCACAAAGCTCCATGACCCTTGGCATCACAATGCTCCATGTCATTGTCATCACAATGCTCCATGAAACCACTCATTACATTACTCAATGCCCATGTCATCAGGAGGCGCCATGACACTTGTCATCATAATGCTCGATGCCATTCTCATCACAATGCTCCATGCCCTTGTCATTACATTCCTGAATGACCCATGTATCATAGTGTTCCGTGCCCTTGTCCTCACAATGCTTCATGACCACTCTCATCACAATAATCCATGAAATATTTCAGACCAATATTCCATGCCCTTCTCATCAAAATGCTCCATTACACCTGTCATAACAACGTACCATGACCCCTGCCATCACAGTGTTCCACGGCCTAGTCATTACAAGGTTCCATGACACTTGTCATCACAATGCTCAAGACCACTGAAATAACAATGCTCCATACCCTTGTCATCATAGAGCTCCATGACGCATGTCATCAGAATGTTCCATGGCCTTCTCATCACAATGCTCCATGCCCTTGTCATCACAATGCTCCAAGACCCTTGTAATCACAATGCTCCATGCCCCTTTTCATCTCAATGTTCCATGAACCCTGTCATCACAATGCACCATGCCCATCATTATAATGCTTCAGGCTATTGTCATCACAATGAAATCAATATTCTCCATGACCTCTGTCATCAAAATGCTCCAAACCCTTGTGATCACAATGTTACATAACACTTATCATCAAAACACCCCATGACACTCATCTTCACAATTATCCACGGTCTTCTCATCACAATGCTCCATGATCATTGTCATCACAATGCTCAATACACTTGTCATCACAATGCTCCCGAACACTTGTCGTCAGTATGCTCCTTGAACCCTGTTATGACAAGGCTCCATGCTTTTTTCATCACAATGATCCATGCCCTTTTCATCACAATGCTCCAAGATCCCTGTAATAACAATGCTCCTTGCCCTTTTCATCAGAAAACTCCATGACGCATGTCATCAGAATGCTCCATGGCCTTCTCATCACAATGCTCCATGCCCTAGTCATCACAATGCTCCAAGACCCCTGTAATCACAATGCTACATGCCCCTTTTCATCAGTATGCTTCATGAGACTTGTCATCACAAGGCTCCATGATTTTGTCATCACAATGATCCAGGATCTTGTCATCACAATGCTTCTCGACCTTGTCATGAACATTTTCAACGGCTCTTGTCATCATAATGCTCCAAGCCCTAATCATCACAATGCTCCATTATATTTGTCATCACAATTTTCCATTACATTTGGCATCACAGTGCTCCATGCCATTGTCATCACAATGGACCTTGACATATGTCATCACAATGCTCCCTGACACCTGTCTTCACAATACGCCCTGACCTACTCATCACAATGCTCCATGCCCTTGTCATCACAAAGCTCCATGCCCTTGTCATCACAATGCACCATATCCACTGTCATCACAATAATCTATGAATCTTGTCAGACAAATGCTCCATGCTCCTGTCATCACAATGCTCCATGCCCTTGTCATCACAGTGCTCCATGACTTGTCATCACAATCCTCCATGACCCATGACACATGTATCACAGTGTTCCATGCCCTAGTCATCACAATGCTCCAAGACCCCTGTAATCACAATGCTCCATGCCCCTTTTCATCAGAATACTCCATGAGACTTGTCATGACAAGTCTCAATGGTCTTCTCATCACAATGCTCCTGGACCTTGTCATCACCATGCTCCATTCCCTTGTCATCACAATGCTCCATGACCCCTGTCATCACAATAATCCATGAATATTTTCAGCCCAATGCTCCAAGACCTATTCATCACAATGCTCCATGGCCAATATCATCACAATGCTCCATGACCACTGTCATCACAACACTCCATGACACCCGACAACACAATGATCCGTGACTCTTGTCATCACAATGATCCGTTCCATAGTCATCACAATGCTCAATGATACCAGTCATAACAACACTCCATGAACATTATCAGCCCAGTGATCCATGAACCTTGTCATCACAATGATCCATGCCCTTGTCATCACAATGCTCCATGAACCCTGTATTCACAATGCTCCCTGACGCTTGTCATCACAGTGCTCCATGACACATGTCATCACAATGCTCCATGCCTTTGTCAGCAAAATGCTACATGACTTTGTCATTACAATTCTCTATGCGCTTGTCATCACAATACTCCATTTCCACTGTCATCACAATCCTCCATGAAACTTGGGATTACATTGCTTCATGCCCTTCCCTCACAATGCTCCATGCTCCTTAGAAATCAAAATGATCCATGACCTCTGTCATCACAATGCTCCAAACCCTTGTGATCACAATGTTCCATAACACTTGTCATTACAACGCTCCATGATGCCTGTCATCACAATACTCCATGCTCTTTTCATCACAATGCTCCATGACCTTTTTCATCACAATGCTCAATACACTTGTCATCACAAGGCTCCCTGACACTTGTCATCAGTATGCTCCTTGAAACCTGTCAGAAAAAGGCTCCATGCCTTTTCCATCACAATACCCCATGCCGTTTTCATCACAATGCTCCATGCCATTGTCATCAAAATACTCCACAAGCTTGTCATCAGAATGCTCCATGACCCTTGTCATCACATATCTCCATGCACTTGTCAGCACAATGCTCCCTGACCCTTGTCATCACAATGCTCAAAGCCATTGTCATCACAATGATCCATTACCTTTGGCATCAGAATGCTCCATGACACTCGGCATCCCAATGCTCCATGCCATTTTCATCACAATGGGCCATTACATATGTCATCACAATGCTCCCTGACACCTGTCTTCACAATACTGCATGACCTGGCCATCACAATGCTCCATGCACTTGTCATAACAATGCGCCATTCCAACTGTCATCGCAATAATCCATGAAACTTATTAGAACAATACTCCTTGCCCTGGTCATCACAATGCTCCATGCCCTTGTTATCACAAGGCTCCATGACCCCTGCCATCACAATGCTCTGTGACTCCAGTCATCACAATGCTTCATGATCTTTGACACCACAATGGGCCATGACCTTGTCATCATCACTCTCTGTGAGCTTTTTAACCAAAATGATCCATGAACTTTTCATCACAATGCTCTTTGACCCTTGTCATCACAATGCTCTATGCATTTCTCAGCACTATGCTCCATGACACTTGTCATCACAATGCTCCATGCGCTTGTCAGCATAATGCTCCATGACACATGTCATCACAATGCCCCATGACACCTGTCATCACAATGCTCCGTGACTCCAGTCATCACAATGCTTCATAACGTTTTACATCTTAGTGATCCATGCACGTGTCATTACAAGGTTCTGTGACCTTTGTAACCACAATGCTCCATGAATATTTCATCACAATTCACAGTGACCCTTGTCATCACAATGCTCCATATCTTTGTCAGAACAATGCTCCATGACCATTGTCTTCACAATGTGCCACGTGCATTTCATCACAACGGTCCACAACCTTGTCATTGCAGTGCTCCATAAATCTTGTAATCACAATGGTCCATGCACTTCTCATCAAAATGCTCCATGACTTATCATCACAAAGCTCCATGACCCTTGGCATCACAATGCTCCATGAACCCTCTCATCACATTGCTCAATGCACTTGTCATCACAAAGCTGCATGACAATTGTCATCACAATGCTCGATGACTTTCTCATCACAATGCTGAAGGCCCCTGTAATCACAATGCTCCTTGCCCTTGTCATCACAAAGCTCCATGTCGCATGTCATCAGAAAGTTCCATGGCCTTCTCATCACAATGCTCCATGCCCTTGTCATCACAATGCTACAAGACCTTTGTAAACACAATGCTCCATGCCCCTTTTCATCTCAATGCTCCATGAACCCTGCCATCACAATGCACCATGCCCATCATCATAATGCTTCAGGCCATTGTCATCAAAATGAAATCAATATTCTCCATGACTTCTGTCATCATAATGCTACAAACACTTGTGATCACAATGTTCCATAACACTTATCATCACAACATCCCATGACGCTCATCATCACAATTATCCATGGTCTTCTCTTCACAATGCTCCATGATCTTTGTCATCACAATGCTCAATACACTTGTCATCACAATGCTCCCTGACACTTGTCGTCAGTGTGCTCCTTGAACCCTGTCATGACAAGGCTCCATGCCGTTGTCATCACAATAATCCATGCCCTTTTCATCACAGTGCTCCAAGATCCCTGTAATCACAATGATCCATGCCCTTGTCATCAAAAAGCTCCATGACGCATGTCATCAGAATGCTTCATGGCCTTCTCATCATAATGCTCCATGCCATTGTCATCACAATGCTCCAAGACCCTGTAATAACAATGCTCCATGCCCCTTTTCATCAGAATGCTCCATGAGACTTGTCATCACAAGTCTCCATGGTCTTCTCCTCACAATGCTCCAGGACCTTGTCATCACCATGCTCCATTCCCTTGTCATCACAATGTTCCATGACCCCTGTCATCACAATAGTCCATGAACATTTTCAGCCCAATGCTCCACGTCCTACTCATCACAATGCTCCATGACCACTGTTATCACAACACTCCATGACAACTGACAACAATATTATCTGGGACTCTTTTCATCACAATGCTTCATTCCCTAATCATCACAATGCTCCATGACCCTTGTCATCACAACACTCCATAAACATTTTCAGCCCAGTGCTCCATGACACTTGTCATCACAATGATCCATGCCCTTGTCATCCCAATGCTCCATGACCCCTGTATTCACAATGCTCCGTGACACTTGTCATCACAGTGCTCCATGACACATGTCATCACAATGCTCCATGCCTTTGTCAGCAAAATGCTACATGACCTTTCCATTACAATGCTCTATGCGCTTGTCATCAAAATACTCCATTTCCATTGTCATCACAATCCTCCATGAACCTTGGGATCACATTGCTTCATGACTCGTCATCACAATGCTCCCTGCTCCTTGAAATCAAAATGATCCATGACCTCTGTCATCACAATACTCCAAACACTTGTGATCACAATGTTCCATAACACTTGTCATCACAACGCTCCATGATGCCTGTCATCACAATACTCCATGCCCTTTTCATCACAATGCTCCATGACCATTTTCATCACAATTTTCAATACACTTGTCATCACAATGCTCCCTGACACTTGTCATCAGAATGCTCCTTGAACCCTGTCACGAAAAGGCTCCATGCCTTTTTCATCACAATGCCCCATGCCATTTTCATCAAAATGATCCATGCCATTGTCATCAAAATACTCCACAAGCTTGTCATCAGAATGCTCCATGACACTTGTCATTACAATTCTCCACGCACTTGTCAGCACAATGCTCCCTGACCCTTGTCATCACAATGCTCCAAGCCATTGTCATCACAATGCTCCATTACTTTTGTCATCAGAATCCTCCATGACACATGGCATCACAATGCTCCATGCGATTGTCATCACAATGGGCCATTACATATGTCATCACAATGCTCGCTGACACCTGTCTTCACAATAATGCTTGGCCTGGTCATCAAAATGCTCCATGCCGTTGTCATCACAATGTGCCATTCTAACTGTCATCACAATAATCCATGAAACTTATTAGAGCAATGTTCCATGCCCTTGTCATCACAATGCTCCATGCCCTTGTTATCACAATGCTCCATGACCCCTGTCATCACAATGCACCGTGACTCCAACCATCACAATGATTCATGACCTTTGTCATCACAATGGTCCATGCCCTGGTCATCAACAGTCTCTGTGACCTTTTTAACCACAACGCTTCATGAACGTTTCATCACAATGCTCTTTGACCCTTGTCATCACAATGCTCCATGCGCTTGGCAGCACAATGCTCCATGAGACATGTCATCACAATGCACCATGTGCGTGTCATCACAGTGCTTCACAATCTTGTCATCACAATTCTCCATAAAATTTGTCATCACAATGCTCCATGCACTTCTCATCAAAATGCTCTCTCACCACTGATATCACAATGCTACATCACAATTTGTCACAATACTCCGTCACTCCTCTGATCACAATGCTACATGCACTTATCATCACAATGTTCGATGACCCCTGACATCACAATGTTCCATAACACCTGTCATCAAAATGTTCCCTGACACTTTTCATCAAATTGCTCAAAGACCCTGTCATCAGAATTCTCCCTGCCTTTCTCATCACAATGCACAACGCCCTTGCCATCAAAATGCTCCATGACCTTTGTCATCACAAAGATCCATAACCCTTGGCATCACAATGCTCCATGTCATTGTCATCACAATGCTCCATGCACGCTCTCATCACATTGCTCCATGCCCTTGTCTTCACAAAGCTCCATGACACGTCATCAGAATGCTCCATGGCCTTCACATCACAATGATCCATGCCCTTGCCATCACAATGCTCCATTACCACTGTCATAACAATGCTCCATGACCCCTGCCATCACGATGTTCCATGGCCTTGTCATCACAAAGCTCCATGACCCTTCTCATCACAATGCTCCAAGAACCCTGTAATCACAATGCTCTATGCCCATTTTCATCTCAATGATCCATGAAACCTGTAATCACAATGCACCATGCCCATCATCATAATGTTTCATGCTATTGTCATCACAATGAAATCAAAATGCTCCATGACCTCTGTCATAACAATGCTCCAAATCCTTGTGATCACAATATTCCATAACACTTGTCATCACAATGCACCTTGACGCTCGTCATCACAATTATCAATGGTCTTCTCATCACAATGGTCCATGACCATTGTCATCACAATGCTCAATACACTTGTCATCAAAATGCCCCCTGACACTTGTTGTCGGTATGCTCCTTGAACCCTGTCATGACAAGGCTCCATGCCTATTTCATCACAATGATCCATGCCAATTTCATCACAATGCTCAATACACTTGTCATCAAAATGCTCCCTGACACTTGTTGTCTGTATGCTCCTTGAACCCTGTCATGACAAGGCTCCATGCCTATTTCATCACAATGATCCATGGCATTTTCATCACAGTGCTCCAAGACCCATGTAATCAAAATACTCCATGCCCTTGTCATCACAAAGCTCGATGACGCATGCCATCAGAATGTTCCTTGTTCTTCTCCTCACAATGCTCCATGCCCTTGTCATCACAATGTTCCAAGACCCTTTTCATCAGTATGCTCCCTGAGACTTGTCATCACAAGGCTCCATGGATTTGTCATCACAATGCTCAAGGAAATTGTCATCACAATATTTCATTACCTTGTCATGAAAATTCTCAATGGCCATTGTCATAATAATGCTCCGAGCCCTAGTCATCACAATGCTCCATTTTATTTGTCATCACAAACCTCCATTTCATTTGGCATCACAGTACTCCCTACCATTGTCATCGCAATGGACCATGACATATGTCATCACAATGCTCCCTGACACCTGTCTTCACAATACACCATGACCTTCTCTTCACAATGATCCATGCCCTTGTCATCACAATGCACCATGTCCACTGTCATCACAATAATCTATGAAACTTGTCAGACAAATTCTCCATGCTCCTGTCATCACAATGCTCCATGCCCTTGTCATCACAATGCTCCATGACTTGTCATCACAATCCTCCATGACACATGACACATGTATCCGAGTGTTCCATGCCCTAGTCATCACAATGCTCCAAGAACCCAGTAATCACAATGCTCCATGCCCCTTTTCATCAGAATGCTCCATGAGACTTGTCATCACAAGTCTCCATGGTCTTCTCATCACAATGCTCCAGGACCTTGTCATCACCATGCTCCATTCCCTTCTCATCACAATGCTCCATGACCACTGTCATCACAATAATCCATGAATATTTTCAGCCCAATGCTCCAAGACCTATTCATCACAATGCTCCATGGCAAATATCATCACAGTGCTCCATGACCACTGTCATCACAACACACCATGACACCCGACAAAACAATGATCCGCGACTCTTGTCATCACAATGCTCAATTCCATATTCATCAGTGCTCCATGACACCTGTCATCACAACACTCCATGAACATTTTCAGCCCAGTGCTCCACGACCCTTGTCATCACAATGATCCATGCCCTTGTCATCCCAATGCTCCATGACCCCTGTATTCACAATGCTCTGTGACGCTAGTTACCACAGTGCTCCATAAGACATGTCCTCACAAGGCTCCATGCCCTTGTCCTCACAATGCTCCATGCTCCTTGAAATCAAAATGATCCATGACCTCCTTGCCCTGGTCATCACAATGCTCCATGCCCTTGTTATCACAATGCTCCATGACCCCTGCCATCACAATGCTCTGTGACTCCAGTCATCACAATGCTTCATGACCTTGTCAACACAATGGTCCATGCCCTCGTCATCATCACTCTCTGTGAGCATTTTAACCAAAATGATCCATGAATTTTTCATCACAATGATCTTTGAACCTTGTCATCACAATGCTCTATGCCATTATCAGCACAATGACCCATGACCCTTTTCATCACAATGCTCCATGCGCTTGTCAGCACAATGCTCCATGACACGTCAACACAATGCTCTAGGACCCCTGTCATCACAATGCTCTGTGACTCCAATCATCACAGTGCTTCATAACGTTTGTCATCACAATGATCCATGCCCGTGTCATCACAAGGTTCTGTGACCTTTGTAACCACAATGCTCCATGAATAATTCATCACAATTCACAGTCACCCTTGTCATCACAATGCTCCATGACTTTGTCAGAACAATGCTCCATGACCTTTGTCTTCACAATGTGCCACACACATTTCATCACAACGGTCCACAACCTTGTCATTGCAAGGCTCCATAAACCTTGTAATCACAATGGTCCATGCACTTCTCATCATAATGCTCTCTCACCAGTGATATCACAGTGTTCCATCACTAGTCATCACAATACTCCCTCACCACTATAATCACAATGTTCCATTACCCTGTCATCACACTGCTACATCCCCTTATCATCACAATGTTCCATGACCCCTGACATCACAATGTTCCATAACCCCTGTCATCAAAATGCTTCATGATCCTTTTCATCCCAAAGCTCCAAGACCCCTGACATCACAATGTTCTATAACACCTGCCATCAAAATATTCCATTACAATTTTCATCAAATTGCTGCATGGCCCGGTCATCAAAATGCTCCCTGCACTTCTCATCACAATGCACCATGCCCTTGACATCAAAATGCTCCATGACTTGTCATCACAAAGCTCCATGACACTTGGCATCACAATGCTCCATGTCATTGTCATCACAATGCTCTATGAACACTCTCATCACATTGCTCAATGCCCTTGTCATCACAAAGCTCCATGACACTTGTCATCACAATGCTCGATGACCTTCTCATCACAATGCTCCATGCCCTTGTCATTACAATCCTGCATGACCCATGTATCATAGTGTTCCATACCCTTGTCGTCACAATGCTCCATGCCCACTCTCATCACAATAATCCATGAAATATTTCAGACCAATGTTCCATGCCCTTCTCATCACAATGCTCCATTACCTCTGTCATAACAATGCACCATTACCCATGCCATCAAAATGTTCCACGGCCTAGTCATCACAAGGTTCCATGACACTTGTCATCACAATGCTGAAGGACCCTGTTATCACAATGCTCCAGGCCCTTGTCATCCCAAAGCTCCATGACGCATGTCATCAGAAGGTTCCATGGCCTTCTCATCACAATGCTCCATGCCTTTGTCATCACAGTGCTCCATGCCCCTTTTTCATCTCAATGCTCCATGAAACCTGCCATCACAATGCACCATGCCCATCATCATAATGCTTCAGGCTATTGTCATCACAATGAAATCAATATTCTCCATGACCTCTGTCATCATAATGCTCCAAACACTTGTGATCACAATGTTCCATAACACTTATCATCACAACACCCCATGACGCTCTTCTCTTCACAATGCTCCATGATCTTTGTAATCACAATGCTCAATACACTTGTCATCACAATGCTCCCTGACACTTGTCATCAGTATGCTCCTTGAACCCTGTCATCACAAGGCTCCATGCCTTTGTCATCACAATAATCCATGCCCTTTAAATCACAATGCTCCTAGATCCCTGTAATCACAATGATCCATGCCATTGTCATCAAAAAGCTCCATGATGCATGTCTCAGAATGCTTCATGATCTTCTCATCATAATGCCCCATGCCCTTGTCATCACAATGCTCCAAGACCCCTGTAATCACAATGCTCCATGCCCCTTTTCATCAGAATGCTCCATGAGACTTGTCATCACAAGTCTCCATGATCTTCTCCTCACAGTGCTCCACACCTTGTCATCACCATGTTCCATTCCTTTGTCATCACAATGCTCCATGACCCCTGTCATAGTCCATGAATATTTTCAGCCCAGTGCTCCAGGACCTTGTCATCACCATGCTCCATGGCCAATATCATCACAATGCTCCATGACCACTGTCATCACAACACTCCATGACAACTGCCAACAAAATGATCTGGGACTCTTGTCATCACAATGCTCCATTCCCTAGTCATCACAATGCTCCATGAACCCTGTCATCACAACACTCCATGAACATTTTCAGCCCAGTGCTCCATGACCCTTGTCATCACAATGATCCATGCCCTTGTCATCCCAATGCTCCCTGACACGTGTATTCACAATACTCCGTGACGCTTGTCATCACAGTGCTCCATGACACATGTCATCACAATGCTCCATGCTTTGTCAGCAAAATGCTACATGACCCCTCCATTACAATGCTCTTTGCGCTTGTCATCACAATATTCATTCCCATTGTCATCACAATCCTCCATGAACCTTGGGATCACATTGCTTCATGCCCTTGTCATCACAATGCTCCATGCTCCTTGAAATCAAAATGATCCATGACCTCTGTCATCACAATGCTCCAAACCCTTGTGATCACAATGTTCCATAACACTTCTCATCACAACGCTCCATGATGCCTGTCATCACAATACTCCATGCCCTTTTCATCACAATGCTCCAAGACCTTTGTCATCACAATTTTCAATACACTTGTCATCACAATGCTCCCTGACAATTGTCATCAGAATGCTCCTTGAACCCTGTCACGAAAAGGCTCCATGCCTTTTTCATCACAATGCCCCATGCCATTTTCATCACAATGCTCCGTGCCATTGTCATCAAAATACGCCACAAGCTTGTCATCAGAATGCTCCATGACCCTTGTCATCACATTTCTCCATGCACTTGTCAGCACAATGCTCCCTGACCCTTGTCATCACAATGCTGCAAGCCATTGTCATCACAATGCTCTATTACCTTTGTCATCAGAATCCTCCATGACACTTGGCATCGCAATGCTCCATGCCATTGTCATCACTATGTGCCATTACATATGTCATCACAATTCTCCCTGACATCTGTCTTCACAATAATGCATGTCCTGGCCATCACAATGCTCCATGCCCTTGTCATCACAATGTGCCATTCCAACTGTCATCGCAGTAATCCCTGAAACTTATTAGACAAATGCTCCATGCACTTGTTATCACAATGCTCCATGACCCCTGCCATCACAATGCTCTGTGACTCCAGTCCTCACAATGCTTCATGACCTTTGTCACAACAATGGTCTATACACTTGTCATCATCAGTCTCTGTGAGCTTTTTAACCAAAATGATCCATGAACTTTTCATCACAATGCTCTTTGACCCTTGTCATCACAATGCTCTATGCCTTTCTCAACACAATGCTCCATGACAATTGTCATCACAATGCTCCATGCGCTTGTCAGCACAATGTACCATGACACATGTCATCACAAGCTCCATGACTAATGTCATCACAATGCTCCATGCGCTTGTCAGCACAATGCTCATTGACACATGCCATCACAATGCTTCATGACCCCTGTCATCACAATGCTCCGTGACTCCACTCATCACAATGCTTCATAACGTTTGTCATCACAATGGTCCATGCCCGTGTCATCACACGGCTCTGTGACCTTTTTATCCACAATCATCCATCAACGTTTCATCACAATTCTCTGTGACCCTTGTCATCACAATGCTCCATGTCTTTGTCAGAACAATGCTCCATGACCATTGTCATCACAATGTGCCACATGCATTTCATCACAACGGTCTACAACCTTCTCACTGCAATGCTCCATAAACATTGTAATCACAATGCTCCATGCACTTCTCATCAAAATGCTCTCTCACATGAGATATCACAGTGTTCCATCAGTAGTCATCACAATACTCCCTCACCCCGTAATCAAAATATTCCATGACCCTGTCATCACACTGCTACATCCACTTATCATCACAATGTTCCATGACCCCTGACATCACAATATTCCATAAAACCTGTCATCAAAATGCTCCATGACCCTTTTCATCCCAAAGCTCCAAGAGCCCTGACATCACAATGTTCTATAACACCTGCCATCAAAATGTTCCATTACACTTTTCATCAAATTGCTGCATGACCCGGTCATCAAAATGCTCCCTGCCCTTCTCATCACAATGCCCCATGCGCTAGTCATCAAAATGGTCCATGACTTGTCATCACAAAGCACCATGACCCTTGTCATCACAATGCTCCATGTCCTTGTCATCACAATGCGCCATTCCAACTGTCATAACAATAATCCATGAAACATATTAGACCAATGTTCCATGCCCTTGTCATCACAATGCTCCATGCCCTTGTTTTCACAATGCTCCATGCGCTTGTCAGCACAATGTTCCATGACACATGTCATCACATTGCTCCATGAACCCTGTCATCACAATGCTCCGTGACTCCAGTCATGTCAATGCTTCAAAACGTTTGTCATCACAATGGTCCATTCCCGTGTCATGACAAGACTCTGTGACATTTGTAACCACAATGCTCCATGAACATTTCATCACAATTCTCTGTGACCCTTGTCATCACAATGCTCCATGTCTTTGTCAGAACAATGCTTCATGACCATTGTCTTCACAATGTTCCACGCGCATTTCATCACAATGGTCCTCAACTTTGTCATTGCAGTGCTCCATAAAACTTGTAATCACAATGGTCCATGCACTTCTCATCAAAATGCTCTCTCACCAGAGATATCACAGTGTTCCATCAGTAGTCATCACAATTCTCCCTCACCCCTATAATCACAACGTTCCATGACCCTGTCATCACAATGCTACATCCCCTTATCATCACAATGTTCCATGACCCCTGACATCACAATGTTCCATAACACCTGTCATCAAAATGTTCCATGACACTTTTCATCAAATTGCTCCATGACCCTGTCATCACAATGCTCCCTGCCCTTCTCATCACAATGCACAACGCCCTTGCCATCAAAATGTTCCATGACCATTGTCATCACAAATATCCATGACCCTTGGCATCACAATGTTCCATGTCATTGTCATCACAATGCTCCATGAACGCTCTCATCACATTGCTCCATGCCCTTGACTTCACATAGCTCCATGACACATGTCATCAGAATGCTCCATGACCTTCTCATCAAAATGCTCCATGCCCTTGCCATCACAATGCTCCAATACCACTGTCATAACAATGCTCCATGCCCTTGTCATTACAATCCTGCATGACCCATGTATCATAGTGTTCCGTAACCTTGTCATTACAATGCTCCATGCCCACTCTCATCACAATAATCCATGAAACATTTCAGACAAATGTTCCATGCCCTTCTCATCATAATGCTCCATTACCCCTGTCATTACAATGCACCATGATACCAGCCATCACAAAGTTCCACGGCCTGGTCATCACAAGGTTCCATGACACTTGTCATTACAATGTTGGAGACCCCTGTAATCACAATGCTCCATGCCCTTGTCATTACAAAGCTCCTTGACGCATGTCATCAGAATGTTCCATGGCCTTCTCATCACAATGCTCCATGCCCTTGTCATCACAATGCTCCAAGACCACTGTAAACACAATGCTCCATGCCCCTTTTTATCTCAATGCTCCATGAACCCTGTCATCACAATGCACCATGCCCATCATCATAATGCTTCAGGCTATTGTCATCACAATGAAATCAATATTCTCCATGACCTGTGTCATCATAATGCTCAAAACTCTTGTGATCACAATGTTCCATAACACTTATCATCAGAACATGCCACGACGCTCATCATCACAATTATCCATGGTCTTCTCATCACAATGCTCCATGATCTTTGTCATCACAATGCTCAATACACATATCATCACAATGCTCCCAGACACTTGTCGTCAGTATGCTCCTTGAACCCTGTCATGACAAGGCTCCATGCCTTTTTCATCACAATAATACATGACCTTTTCATCACAATGCTCCAAGATCCCTGTAATAACAATGCTCCATGCCCTTGTCATCAAAAAGCTCCATGACGCTTATCATCAGAATGCTTCATGGCCTTCTCATCACAATACTCCATGCCCTTGTCATCACAATGCTCCAAGACCCCTGTAATCACAATGCTCCATGCCACTTTTCATCAGAATGCTCCATGAGACTTGTCATCAGAAGTCTCCATGGTCTTATCATCACAATGCTCCAGGACCTTGTCATCACCATGCTCCATTCCCTTGTCATCACAATGCTCCATGACCCCTGTCATCACAGTAATCTATGAACATTTTCAGCCCAATGCTCCACGTCCTACTCATCACAATGCTCCATGGCAAATATCATCACAATGTTCCATGACCACTGTCATCACAACACTCCATGACACCTGACAACACAATGATCCGGGACTCTTGTCATCACATTGCTCCATTCCCTAGTCATCACAATGTTCCATGAACCCTGTCATCACAACACTCCATGAATATTTTCAGCCCAATGCTCCATGACACTTGTCATCACAAAGATCCATGCCCTTGTCATCCCAATGCTCCATGACCCCTGTATTCACAATGCTCCATGACGCTTGTCATCACAGTGCTCCATGACACGTGTCATCACAATGCTCCATGCCTTTGTCAGCAAAATGTTACATGACCTTGTCATTACAATGCTGTATGCGATTGTCATCACAATACTCCATTTCCATTGTCATCACAATCCTCCATGAACAGTGGGATCACATTGTTTCATGCCCTTGTCATCACAATGCTCCATGCTCCTTGAAATCAAAATGATCCATGAGCTCTGTCAACACAATGCTCCAATCCGTTGTGATCACTATGTTCCATAACACTTGTCATCACAACGCTCCAAGATGCCTGTCATCAAAATACTCTATGCCATTTTCCTCACCATGCTCCATGACCTTTGTCATCACAATTCTCAGTACACTTGTCATCACAAGGCTCCCTGACACTTTTCATCAGAATGCTCCTTGAACCCTGTCACGAAAAGGCTCCATGCCTTTTTCATCACAATTCCCCATGCCGTTTTCATAACAATGCTCCATGCCATTGTCATCAAAATACTCCACAGGCTTGTCATCAGAATGCTCCATGACCCTTGTCATCACAATTCTCCATGCACTTGTCAGCACAATGCTCCCTGACCCTTGTCATCTCAATGCTCCAAGCCATTGTCATCTCAGTGCTCCATTACTTTTGTCATCAGATTCCTCCATGACACTTGGCATCAGATGCTCCATGCCATTGTCATCACACTGGGTCATTACATATGTCATTACAATGCTCCCTGACACCTATCTTCACAATACTGCATGACCTGGTCTTCACAATTATCCATTCCAAATGTCATCGCAATAATCCATGAAACTTATTAGACAAATTTCCATGCCCTTGTCATCACAATGTTCCATGGCCTTGTTATCACAATGCTCCATGACTCCTGTCATCACAATGCTCCGTGACTCCAGTCATCACAATGCTTCATGACCTTTGTCATCACAATGGTCCATGCCCTCGCCATCAACAATCTCTGTGACCTTTTTAACCACAATGCTCCATGAACTTTTCATCACAATGCTCTTTGACCCTTGTCAGCACAATGGTCCATGCACTTCTCAGCACAATGCTCCATGACACATGTCATCACAATGCACCATGCGCTTGTCATCACAGTGCTCCACAATCTTGTTATCACAATGCTCCATAAAATTTGTCATCACAATGCTCCATGCACTTCTCATCAAAATGCTCTCTCACCACTGATATCACAATGCTACATCACTATTTCTCACAATAACCCCTCACCCCTGTCAACACATTGTTCCATGACTCCTGTCATCACAATGATACATGCACTTATCATCACAATGTTCGATGACCCCTGACATCACAATGTTCCATAACACCTGTCATCAAAATGTTCCATGACACTTTTCATCCAATTGCTCCATAACCCTGTCATCACAATGCTCCCTGCCCTTCTCATCACAATGCCCAACGCCCTTGCCATCAAAATGCTCCATGACTTTTGACATCACAAAGATCCATGATCCTTGGCATCACAATGCTCCATGTCATTGTCATCACAATGCTCCATGAAAGCTCTCATCACATTGCTCCATGCCCTTGTCTTCACAAAGCTCCATGACACATATCATCAGAATGCTCCATGGCCTTCTCATCACAATGCTCCATACCCTTGCCATCACAAAGTTCCGTTACCGCTGTCATAACTATGCTCCATGACCCCTGCCATCACGATGTTCCTTGGCCTCGTCATCACAAAGCTCCATGACCCTTCTCATCACAATGCTCCCAGAACCCTGTATTCACAATGCTGTATGCCACTTTTCATCTCAATGATCCATGAACTCTGTCATCACAATGCACCATGCCTATCATTATAATGCTTCATGCTATTGTCATCAAAATGAAATCAAAATGCTCCATGACTTCTGTCATAACAATGCTCCAAACCCTTGTGATCACAATATTCCATAACACTTGTCATCACAATGCCCCATGATGCTCGACATCACAATTATCAATGGTCTTTTCATCACAATGCTCCATGACCTTTGTCATCACAATGCTCTATACACTTGTCATCAAAATGCTCCCTGACACTTGTGGTCTGTATGCTCCTTGAGCCCTGTCATGACAAGGCTCCATGCCATTTTCACCACAATGATCCATGCTCTTTTCATTACAATGCTCCAAGACCCATGTGATCACAATTCTCCATGCCCTTTTCATCACAAACCTCAATGATGCATGCTAGCAGAATGCTCCTTGGACTTTTCCTCACAATGTTACATGCCCTTGTCATTACAATGTTCCAAGACCCCTGTAATCACAGTGCTCCATGCCCCTTTTCATCAGTATGCTCCATGAGACTTGTCATCACAAGGATCCATGGTTTTGTCATCACAATGATCCAGGACCTTGTCATCACAATGCTTCTCGACCCTGTCATGAAAATTTTCAATGGCCCTTGTCATCATAATGCTCCACGCCGTAATCATCACAATGCTCCATTATATTTGTGATCACAATTCTCCATTACATTTCGCATCACAATGTTCCATGCCATTGTCATCGCAATGGACCATGACATATGTCATCACAATGATCCCTGACACCTGTCTTCACAATATTCCATGACCTTCTCATCACAATGCTCCATGCCCACTGACATCACTATAATCTATGAAACTTGTCAGACCAATGCTCCCTGCCCCTGTCATCACAATGCTCGATGCCCTTGTCATCACAATGCTCCAACACCCCCGTAAACACAATGCTCCATGCCCATTTTCATCTCTATTCCCATGAACCCTGTCATCACAATGCACCATGCCCATCATCATAATGCTTCAGGCTATTGTCATCACAATGAAATCAATATTCTCCATGACCTCTGTCATCATAATGCTCCAAACCCTTGTGATCACAATGTTCCATAACACTTATCATCACAACACCCCATGACGCTCATCATCACAATTATCCATTGCCTTCTCATCACAATGCTCCATGATCTTTGTCATCACAATGCGCAATACACTTGTCATCACAATGCTCCCTGACACTTGTCGTCATTATGCTCCTTGAACCCTGTCATGACAAGGCTCCATACCTTTTTCATCACAATGATCATTGCCCTCTTCATCACAATGCTCCATGACCTTTGTCATCACAATTCTCAATACACTTGTCATAACAATACTCCCTGAACCTTGTCATCAGAATGCTCCTTGAACCCTGTCATGAAAAGGCTCCATGCCATTTTCATAACAATGCCCCATGCCGTTTTCATCACAATGCTCCATGCCATTTTCATCAAAATACTCCACAAGCTTGTCATCAGAATGCTCCATGACCCTTGTCATCACAATTCTCCATGCACTTGTCAGCACAATGCTCCCTGACCCTTGTCATCACAATGCTCCAAGCCATGGTCATCACAATGCTCCATTACCTTTGTCATCAGAATCCTCCATGACACTTGGCATCAGAATGCTCCATGCCATTGTCATCACAATGGGCCATTACATATGTCATCACAATGCTCCCTGACACCTCTATTTACAATACTGCATGACCTGGTCATCACAATGCTCCATGCCCTTGTCATCACAAAGCGCCATTCCAAATGTCATCACAATAATCCATGAAAATTTTTAGACAAATGTTCCATGCCCTTGTCATCACAATGCTCCATGCCCTTGTTATCACAGTGCTCCATGACACCTGTCATCACAATGCTCTGTGACTCCAGTCATCACAATGCTTCATAACATTTGTCATCACTATGCTCCATGCCCGCATCATCACAATGCTCTGTGACCTTTGTAACCACAATCCTCCATGAACTTTTCATCACAATTCTCTGTGACCCTTGTCATCACAATGCTCCAAGTTTTTGTCAGAACAATGCTCCATGACCATTGTCTTCAAAATGTGCCACACGCATTTCATCACACTGGTCCGCATCCTTGTCATTGTGATGCTCCATAAACCGTTTAATCACAATGGTCCATGCACTTCTCATCAAAATGCTCTCTCACCAGAGATATCACAGTGTTCCATCACTAGTCATCACAATACTCCCTCAGCCCTGTAATCACAATGTTCCATGACTCCTGTCATCACAATGCTACATGCACATATCATCACAATGTTCCATGACCCCTGTGATCACAATGCTCCATGAACTTTGACATCACAATGCTCAATACACTTGTCTTCACAATGCTCCCTGACACTTGTCGTCAGTATGCTCCTTGAACCCTGTTATGACAAGGCTCCATGCCTTTTTCATCACAATGATCCATGCCATGTTTATCCCAATGCTCCAAGATCCCTGTAATCACAATGCTCCATGCCCTTGTCATAAAATACTCCATGACGCATATCATCAGAATGCTCCATGGCCTTCTCATCAAAATGCTCCATGCCCTTGTCATCACAATGCGCCATTCCAACTGTCATCGCAATAATCCATGAAACATATTAGACCAATGTTCAATGCCCTTGTCATCACAATGCTCCATGACACATGTCATCACAATTCACCATGCGCTTATCATCACAGTGCTCCACAATCTTGTCATCACAATGCTCCTTAAAATTTGTCATCACAATGCTCCATACACTTCTCATCAAAATGCTCTCTCACCACTGATATCACAATGCTACATCAGTCTCTGTCACAATACTCCCTCACACCAGTCATCACAATGTTCCATGACTCCTGTCATCACAATGCTACATGCACATATCATCACAATGTTCGATGACCCCTGACCTCACAATGTTCCATAACACCTGTCATCAAAATGTTCCATGACACTTTTCATCAAATTGCTCCATGACCCTGATATCAGAATGCTCCCTGCCATTCTCATCACAATGCACAACGCACTTGCCTTCAAAATGCTCCATGACCTTTGTCATCACAAAGATCCATGACCCTTGGCATCACAATGCTCCATATGCTTGTCATCACAATGCTCCATGACGCATGTCATCAAAATGCACCATGCGCTTGTCATCACAGTGCTCCACAATTTTGTCATCACAATGCTCCTTAAAATTTGTCATCACAATGCTCCATGCACTTCTCATCAAAATGCTCTCTCACCACTGATATCACAATGCTACATCACTATTTGTCACAATACTCCCTCACCCCAGTCATCACAATGTTCCATGACTCCTGTCATCACAATGCTACATGCACATATCATCACAATGCTCAATGACCCCTGACATCACAATGTTCCATAACAACTGTCATCAAAATGTTCCATTACACTTTTCATCAAATTGCTCCATGACCCAGACATCAGAATGCTCCCTGCCCTTCTCATCACAATGCACAACGCACTTGCCATCAAAATGCTCCATGACTTTTGTCATCACAAAGATCCATGACCCTTGGATTCAGAATGATCCATGTCATTGTCATCACAATGCTCCATGAATGCTCTCATCACATTGCCCAAAGCCCTTGTCATCACAAAGCTCCATGACACTTGTCATCACAATGCTTGATGACTTTCTTATCACAATGCTCCATGCCATTGTCATTACAATCCTGCTTGACCCATGTATCATAGTGTTCCGTACCCTTGTCATCACAATGCTCCATGCACACTCTCATCACAATAATCCATGAAACATTTCGGACCAATGTTCCATGCCCTTCTCATCACAATGCTCCATTACCCCTGTCATAAAAATGCACCATGACACCTGCCATCAAAATGTTCCACGGCCTTGTCATGACAAGGTTCCATGACACTTGTCATCACAATGCTGAAAACCCCTGTAATCACAATGCTCCAAGACCCCTGTAAACACAATGCTCTATGCCCCTTTTCATCTCAATGCTCCATGAACCCTGTCATCACAATGCACCATGCCCATCATCATAATGCTTCAGGCTATTGTCATCACAATGAAATCAATATTCTCCATGACCTCTGTCATCATAATGCTCCAAACTCTTGTGATCACAATGTTCCATAACATTTATCATCACAACACCCCATGACGCTCATCATCACAATTATCCATGGTCTTCTCATCACAATGCTCCATGATCTTTGTCATCACAATGCTCAATACACTTGTCATCACAATGCTCCCTGACACTTGTCGTCAGTATGCTCCTTGAACCCTGTCATGACAAGGCTCCATGCGTTTAAATCACAATTATCCATGCCCTTTTCATCACAATGCTCCAAGATCCCTGTAATCACAATGCTCCAGGACCTTTTCATCAAAAAGCTCCATGACGCTTATCATCAGAATGCTTCATGGCCTTCTCCTCACAATGCTCCATGCCCTTGTCATCACAATGTTCCAAGACCCCTGTAATCACAATGCTCCATGCCCCTTTTCATCAGTATGCTCCATGAGACTTGTCATCACAAGGCTCCATGGTTTTCTCATCACAATGTTCCAGGACCTTGTCATCACAATGCTTCTCGACCTTGTCATGAAAATTTTCAATGGCCCTTGTCATCATAATGCTCCACGCCCTAATCATCACAATGCTCAATTATATTTTTCATTACAATTCTCAAGTACATTTGGCATCACAATGCTCCATGCCATTGTCATAGCAATGGACCATGACATATGTCATAACAATGCTCCCTGACACCTCTCTTCACAGTATTCCATGATCTTCTCATCACAATGCTCCATGCCCTTTTCATCACAATGCACCATGCCCACTGTCATCACAATAATCTGTGAAACTTGTGAGACCAATGCTCCATGCCACTCTCATCACAATGCTCCATGCCCTTGTCACCAAAATGCTCCATGACCCCTGTCATCACAATGCTCCGTGTCTCCTGTCATCACAATTTTTCATAATGTTTGTCATCACAATGGTCCATGCCCACGTCATCACATGGCTCTGTGACCTTTGTAACCACAATGCTCCATGAACTTTTCATCACAATTCCCTGTGACCCTTGTCATCACAATGCTCCATGTCTTCGCCTGAACAATGCTGTATGACCATTATCATCACAATGTGCCACGTGCATTTCATCACAACGGTCCACAACCTTGTCATTGCAAAGCTCCATAAACTTTGTAATCACAATGGTCCATGCACTTCTCATCAAAATGCTCTCTCACCAGAGATATCACAATATTCCAACAATAGTCATCACAATACTCACTCACACCTGGAATCACAATGTTCCATGAATCTGTCATCACAATGCTACATCCCCTTATCATCACAATGTTCCATGACCCCTGATATCACAATCTTCCATAACCCCTGTGAAGAAAATGCTCCATGACCCGTTTCATCCCAAAGCTCCAAGTCCCCTGACATCACAATGTTCTATAACCCCTGCCATCAAAATGTTCCATTACACTTTTTATCAAATTGCTGCATGACCCTGTCATCAAAATGCTCCGTGCCCTTCTCATCACAATGCACCATGCCCTTGTCATCAAAATGCTCAATGACTTGTCATCACAAAACTCCATGACCCTTGGCATCACAATGCTCCATGTCATTGTCATCACAATGCTCCATGAACCCTCTCATCACATTGGTCCATGCCCATGTCATCACAAAGCTCCATGACACTTGTCATCACAATGCTCGATGCCTTTCTCATCACAATGCTACATGCCCTTGTCATTACAGTCCTGCATGACCCATGTATCATAGTGTTTCGTACCCTTTTCATCACAATGCTCCATGCCCACTCTCATCACAATAATCCATGAAACATTTCAGACCAAGGTTCCATGCCCTTCTCATCACAATGCTCCATTACCTCTGTCATAACAATGCACCATGACCCCTGACATCACAATGTTCCAAGGCCTAGTCATCACAAGGTTCCATGACACTTGTCATCACAATGTTGAAGGCCCCTGAAATCACAATGCTCCTTGCCCTTGTCATCACAAAGCTCCATGACGCATGTCATCAGAAAGTTCCATGGCCTTCTCATCACAATGCTCCATGCCCTTGTCATCACAATTCTCCAAGTTCTTTGTAAACACAATGCTCCATGCCCCTTTTCATCTCAATGCTCCATGAACCCTGCCATCACAATGCACCATGCCTATAATCATAATGCTTCAGGCTATTGTCATCACAATGAAATCAATATTCTCCATGACCTCTGTCATCATAATGCTCCAAACACTTGTGATCACAATGTTCCATAACACTTATCATCACAACACCCCATGACGCTCATCATCACAATTATCCATGGCCTTCTCATCACAATGCTCTATGACCTATGTTATCACAATTCTCAATACACTTGTCATCACAATGCTCACTGACACTTGTCGTCAATATGCTCCTTGAACCCTGTCATGACAAGGCTCCATGCCTTTTTCATCACAATGATCCATGCCCTTTTCATCACAATGCTCCAAGACCCTTGTAATCACAATGCTCCATGCCCTTGTCATCACAAAGCTCCAGGACGCATGTCATCAGAATGCTCCATGGCCTTTTCATCACAATGCTCCATGCCCTTGTCATCACAATGCTCCAAGACGCTTGTAATCACAATGCTCTATGACCGATTTCATCTCAATGCTCCATGAACCTTGTCATCACAATGCACCATGCCCATCATCATAATGTTTCAGGCTATTGTCATCACAATGAAATCAATAATCTCCATGAGCTCTATCATCATAATGCTCCAAACCCTTGTGATCATAATGTTCCTTAACACTTATCATCACAACACGCCATGACACTCATTATCACAATTATGCATGGTCTTCTCATCACAATGCTCCATGAACTTTGTCATCACAATGCTCAATACACTTGTCATAACAATGCTCCCTGACACTTGTCACCAGTATGCTCCTTGAACCCTGTCATGACCAGGCTCCATGACATTTTCATCACAATAATCCATGCACATTTCATCACAATGTTCCAAGATCCCTGTAATCACAATGCTCCATGCCCTTGTCATCAAAAACTCCATGACGCAGGTCATGAGAATGCTTCATGGCCTTCTAATCACAATACTCCATGCCCTTGTCATCACAATGCTCCAAGACCCCTGTAATCACAATGCTGCATGCCAATTTTCTTCAGAATGCTTCATGAGACTTGTCATCACAAGTCTCCATTGTCTTCTCATCACAATGCTCCAAGACCTGTCATCACCATGCTCCATTCCCTTGTCATCACAATGCTCCATGACCCCTGTCATCACAATAATCCATGAACATTTTCAGCACAATGCTCCAGGACCTACTCATCACAATGCTCGATGGCCAATATCATCACAATGCTCCATGACCATTGTCATCACAACACTCCATGACACCTGACAACACAATGATCCGGGACTCTTTTCATCACATTGCTCCATTCCCTAGTCATCACAGTGCTCTATGTCCCCTGTCATCACAACACTCCATGAACATTTTCAGCCCAGTGCTCCATGACCCTTGTCATCACAATTATCCATGCGCTTGTCATCACAGTGCTCCATGACACATGTCATCACAATGCTCCATGCCTTTGTCAGCAAAATGCTACATGACCTTGTCATTACAATGCTCTAGGCAATTGTCATCACAATACTCCATTTCCATTGTCATCACAATCCTCCATGAACCTTGGGATCACATTGCTTCATGCCTTTGGCATCACAATGCTCCATGCTCCTTGAAATCAAAATGATCCATGACCTCTGTCATCACAATGCTCAAATCCCTTTTGATCACAATGTTCCATAACACTTGTCATCACAACGCTCCATGATGCCTGTCATCACAATACTCCATGCCCTTTTCATCACAATGCTCCATGACCTTTGTCATCACAATTATCAATACACTTGTCATCACAATGCTCCCTGACACTTGTCATCAGATTGCTCCTTGAAACCTGTCACGAAAAGGCTCCATGCCATTTTCATCACACTGCCCCATGCCGTTTTCATCACAATGCTCCATGCCATTGTCATCAAAATACTCCACAAGCTTGTCATCAGAATGCTCCATGACCCTTGTCATCACAATTCTCCATGCACTTGTCAGCACAATGCTCCCTGACCCTTGTCATCACAATGCTCCAAGCCATTGTCATCACATTGCTCCATTACATTTGTCATCAGAATCCTCCATGACACTTGGCATCACAATGCTCCATGCCATTGCCATCACAAAGGGCCATTACATATGTCATCACAATGCTCCCTGACACTTCTCTTCAAAATAATGCATGACCTGGTCATCACAATGCTCCATGCCCTTGTCATCACAATGCGCCATTCCAACTGTCATCACAATAAAACATGAAACTTATTAGACCAATGTTCCATGCACTTGTCATCACAATGATCCATGCCCTTGTTATCACAATGCTCCATGACCCCTGTCATCACAATGCTCCGTGACTCCAGTCATCACAATGCTTCATGACTTTTGTCATCACAATGGTCCATGCCCTCGTCATCAACAGTCTCTGTGACCTTTTTAACCACAATGCTCCATGAACTTTTCATCACAATGCTCTTTGACCCTTGTCATCACAATGCTCCATGCGCTTGTCAGCACAATGCTCCATGACACATGTCATCACAATGCACCATGCGCTTGTCATCACAGTGCTCCACAATCTTCTCATCACAATGCTCCTTAAAATTTGTCATCACAATGCTCCATGCACTTCTCATGAAAATGCTCTCTCACCACTGATATCACAATGCTACATCACTATTTGTCACAATACTCCCTCACCCCTTTCATCACAGTGTTCCAAGACTCCTGTCATCACAATGCTACATGCCCTTTTCATCACAATGCTCCATGACCTTTGTCATCACAATTCTCAATACACTTGTCATCACATTGCTCCCTGACCGCTCTCTTCACAATACCGCATGACCTGGTCATCACAATGTTCCATGCCCTAGTCATCACAATGCGCCATTTCAACTGTCTTCACAATAATCCATGAAACTTATTAGACCAATGCTCCATGCCCTTGTCATCACAATGCTCCATGCCCTTGTTATCACAATGTTCCAAGACCCCTGTTATCAGAATGCCCCATGCTCCATTTCATCAGTATGCTCCATGAGACTTGTCTTCACAAGGCTCCATGGTTTTCTCATAACAAACTGCAGGACATTTTCATCACAATGCTTCGCGACCTTGTCATGAAAATTCTCAATGGCCATTGTCATCATAATGCTGCAAGCCCTAGTCATCACAATGCTCCATTATATTTGCCATCACAATCCTCCATTACATTTGGCATCACAATGCTCCCTGCCATTGTCATCGCAATGGACCATGACATATGTCATCACAATGCTCCCTGACACCTCTCTTCACAATACTCCATGACCTTCTCCTCACAATGCTCCATGCCCTTGTCATCACAATGCACGATGTCCGCTGTCATCACAATAATTTATGAAACTTGTCAGACCAATGCTCCATGCCCCTGTCTTCACAATGCTCCATGCCCTTGTTATCACATTGCTCCATGACCCCTTTCCTCACAATGCTCCATGACTCCAGTCATCACAATGCTTCATAACGTTGGTCATCACAGCGGTTCAAGCCCGCATCATCACAAGGCTCTGTGTCCTATGTAACCACAATGCTCCATGAACATTTCATCACAATGATCCGTGACACTTGTCATCACAGTGCTCCATGTCTTTGTCAGAACAATGCTCCATAACCGTTATCATAACAGTGTGCCACGCGCTTTTCATCAAAATGATCCACAACCTTGTCATCACTGTGCTCCATAAACATTGTAATCACAATGGTCCATGCACTTCTCATCAAAATGCTCTCTCACCAGTGATATCACAGTGTTCCATCAGTAGTCATCACAATACTCCCTCACCCATATAATCACAATGTTCCTTGACCCTGTCATCACAATGCTACATCCCCTTATCATCACAATGTTCCATGACCCCTGACATCACAATGTTCCATAACCCCTGTCATCAAAATGCCCCATGACCCATTTCATCCCAAAGCTCCATGACCCCTGTTATCACAATGTTTTATAACCCCTGTCATCAAAATGTTCCATTACACTTTTCATCAAATTGCTGCATGACCCTGTCATCAAAATGCTCCCTGCCCTTTGCATCACAATGCACCACACATTTGTCATCAAAATGCTCCATGACCTTTGTCATCACAAAGCTCCATGATCCTTGGCATCACAGTGCTCCATGTCATTGTCGTTACCATGCTCAATGAACAATCTCATCACATTGCTCCATGCCCTTGTCATCACAAAGCTCCATGACATTTGTCATCCCAATGCTCGATGCCCTTCCCATCACAATGCTCCATGCCCTTGTCATTACAATCCTCCATGACCCATGTATCAGTGTTCCTTGCCCTTATCATCTCAATGCTCCATGCCCACTCTCATCTCAATAATCCATGAAATATTTCAGACTAATGCTCAATGCCCTTCTTATCAAA
The DNA here is from genome assembly GCF_964341445.2 of Mesoplodon mirus. Lineage (NCBI taxonomy): Eukaryota > Metazoa > Chordata > Mammalia > Artiodactyla > Ziphiidae > Mesoplodon > Mesoplodon mirus. The sequence continues at coordinate 129,768 of NW_028295548.1, read as the reverse complement.
ATGCTCCATTACTTCTGTCATAACAATGCTCCATGACCACTGCCATCACAATGTTCCACGGCCTTGTTATCACAAGGCTCCATGACACTTGTCATCACAATGTTCCAAGTACCCTGTAACCACAATGCTCCATGCCCTTGTCATCACAATGCTCCAAGATCCCTGTAATGACAATGCTCCATGCCCCTTTTCATCTCAATGTTACATGAACCCTGTCATCACAATGCACCATGCCCATCATCATAATGCTTCAGGCTATTATCATCACAATGAAATCAATATTCTCCATGACCTCTGTCATCATAATGCTCCAAACCCTTGTGATCACAATGTTCCATAACACTTATCATCAAAACACCCCATGACAATCATCATCACAATTGTCCATGGCCTTCTCATCACAATGCTCCATGACATTAGTCATCACAGTTCTCAATACACTTGTCATCACAATGCTCCCTGACACTTGTCGTCAGAATGCTCCTTGAACCCTGTCACAAAAAGGCTCCATGCCATTTTCATCACACTGCCCCATGCCGTTTTCATCACAATGCTCCATACCATTGTCATCAAAATACTCCACAAGGTTGTCATCAGAATGCTCCATGACCCTTGTCATCACAATTCTCCATGCATTTGTCAGCACAATGCTCCCTGACCCTTGTCATCACAATGCTCCAAGCCATTGTCATCACATTGCTCCATTACCTTTGTCATCAGAATCTTCAATGACACTTTGCATCACAATGCTCCATGCCATTGTCATCACAGTGGGCCATTACATATGTCATCACAATGCTCCCTGACAACTGACTTCACAATACTGCATGACCTGGTCATCACAATGCGCCATTCCAACTGTCATCACAATAATCCATGAAACTTATTAAACCAATGCTCCATGCCCTTGTCATCACAGTGCTCCATGCCTTGTTATCACAATCCTCCATGACCCCTGTTATCACAATTCTCCGTGACTCCAGTCATCACAATGCTTCATGACCTTTGTCATCACAATGGTCCATGCCCTATTCATCAACAGTCTCTGTGACCTTTTTAACCACAATGTTCCATGAACTTTTCATCACAATGCTCTTTGACCCTTGACATCACAATGCTCTACGCCTTTATCAGCACAATATTCCATGCCCTTGTCATCACAATGCTCCATGACCCCTGTCATCACAATGCTCTGTTACTCCAGTCATCACAATGCTTCATAACATTTGTCATCACAGTGGTCCATGCCCGCAGCATCACAAGGCTCTGTGACCTATTTAACCACAATGCTCCATGAACTTTTCATCACAGTGCTCCGTGACCCTTGTCATCACAGTGCTCTATGCCTTTGTCAGAAAAATGCTCCATGACCATTGTCATCACTATGTGCCACGCACTTTTTATCCCAACGGTCCACAAATTTCTCGTCACAATGCTCTATAAAGCTTGTAATCAAAATGATCCATGCCCTTCCAATCACAATGCTCCATTACCCCTGTCATAAAAATGCTCCATGACCCATGTCATCACAATGATCCACGGCCTTGTCATCAATAGGCTCCATGACACTTGTCATCACAATGCTCCAAGACCCCTGTAATCACAATGCTCCATGCCCCTTTTCATCTCTATGCTCCATGAACCCTGTCATCACAATGCATCATGCCCATCATCATAATGCTTCCGGCTATTGTCAGCACAATGAAATAAAAATTCTCCATGACCTCTATCATCACAATGCCCCATGCCCTTTTCTTCACAATGCTCCATGACCCTTGTCATCACAATGCTACGTGACTCCAGTCATCAGAGTGCTTCATAACTTTTGTCATCACAACGGTCCATGCCCGCGTCATCACAAGGCTTTGTGACCTTTGTAACCACAATGTTCCATGAACTTTTCATCACAATGCTCCGTGACCCTTGTCATCACAATGCTCCATGCCTTTGTCAGAACAATGTTCCATGACCCTTGTCATCACAATGTGCCACGTGCCTTTCATCACACCGGTCCACAACCTTGTCATCGATATGCTCCATAAACCTTGTAATCCCAATGCTCCATGTACTTCTCATCAAAATGCTCTCTCACATGAGATATCATAATGTTCCATCACTAGTCATCACATTACTCCCTCACTCCTGTAATCACAATGTTCCATGACCCCTGTCATCACAATGCTACATTCCCTTATCATCACAATGTTCCATGACACCTGACATCACAATGTTCCACAACCCCTGTCATCAAAATGCTCCATGACCCTTTTCATCCCAAAGCTCCATGACCCCTGACATCACAATGTTCTATAACACCTGTCATCAAAATATTCCATTACAATTTTCATCAAATTGCTGCATGATCCTGTCCTCAAACTGCTCCCTGCCCTTCTCATCACAATGCACCACGCCCTTGTCATCAAAATGCTCCATGACTTTTGACATCACACACCTCCATGACACTTGACATCACAATGCTCCATGTCATTGTCATCACAATGCTCCATGAAACCTCTCATCACATTGATCCATACCCTTGTCATCACAAAGCTCCATGACACTTGTCATCACAATGCTCAATGCCCTTCTCATCACAATGCTCCATGCCCTTGCCATTACAATCCTCCATGACCCATGTATCACAGCGTTCCGTGCTCTTGTCATCACAATGCTCCATGCCCACTCTCATTACAATAATCCATGAAACATTTCACAACAATGCTTCCTGCCCTTCTCAACACAGTGCTCCATTACACCTCTCATAACAATGTTCCATGACCCCTGCCATCACAATATTCCACGGCCTTGTCATTCACAAGGCTCCATGACACTTGTCATCACAATGTTCCAAGACCCCTGTAATCACAATGCTCCATGCCCTTGTCATCAGAAAGCTCCATGACGCATGTCATCAGAATGTTCCATGGACTTCTCATCACAATGCTCCATGCCCTTGTCATCACAATGCTCCAAGACCCTTGTTATCAAAATGCTCGATGCCCATTTTCATCTCAAAGCTCCATGAATCCTATCATCACAATGAACCATGCCCATCACAATAATGCTTCAGCCTGTTGTCATCACAGTGAAATCAAAATGCTCCATGACCTCTGTCATCACAATGCTCCCAACCGTTGTGATCACAATATTCCATAACACTTATCATCACAACACCCCATTATGCTCATAATCACAGTTATCCATGGTCTTCTCATCACTATGCTCCATAACCTTAGTCATCACAATGCTCAATACACTTTTCATCACAATTCTCCCTGACACTTGTCATCAGTATGTTCCTTGAACACTGTCATGAAAAGGCTCCATGCCTTTTTCAGCACAATGATCCATGCCTTTTTCATCACAGTGCTCCAAGACACCTGTAATCACAATGCTCCATGCACTTGTCATCACAGTGCTCCATGACGCATTCATCAGAATGCTCCATGTCCTTCTCTTCACAATGCCCCATGCCCTTGTCATAACAATGCTCCAAGAGCACTGTAATCACAATGCTCAATGCCCCTTTTCATCAGAATACTCCATGAGACTTGTCATCACATGTCTCCATGGTCTTCTCATCACAATGCTCCAGGACCAATATCAACACAATGCTCCATGACCACTGTCATCACAACACTCAATTACCCCTGACAACACAGTGATCCGGAACTCTTGTCATCACAATGCTCCATGACCCCTGTCATCACAATACACCATGAACATTTTCAGCCCAATCTTCCATGACGCTTGTCATCACAATGATCCATGCCCTTTTCATCCCAATGCTCCATGACCCATGTATTCACAATGCTTTGTGACGCATGGCATCACAGTGCTCCATGACACCTGTCATCACAATGCTCCATGCCTTTGTCAGCAAAATGCTACATGAAATTGTCATTAAAATGTTCCATGCGCTTGTCATCACTATACTCCATTACCATTGTCATCAAAATCCTCCATGAACCTTTGTATCACATTGTTTCATGCCCTTGTCATCACAATGCTCCATGCTTCTTGAAATCAAAATGATCCATGACCTGTGTTATCACAATGCTCCAAACACTTGTGATCACCATGTTCCATAACACTTGTCATCACAAAGCTCCATTATGCCTGTCATCACAATACTCCATGCACTTTTCATCACAATGCTCCATGACATTTGTCATCACAATTCTCAATACACTTGTCATCACAGTGCTCCCTGACAATTGTCGTCAGAATGCTCCATGAACCCTGTCACGAAAAGGCTCCATGCCTTTTTCCTCACAATGACCCATGCAGGTTTCATCACAATGCTCCATGCCATTGTCATCAGAATACTCCACAAGCTTGTCATCAAAATGCTCCATGACCTTGGCATCACAATTCTCCATGCACTTGTCAGCACAATGCTCCCTGACCCTTGTCATCACAATGCTGAAAGCCATTGTCATCACACTGTTCCATTACCTTTGTCATCAGAATCCTCCATGACACTTGCATCACAATGCTCCATGCCATTGTCATCACAATGGGCCATTACATATGTCATCACAATGCTCCCTGACACCTGTCTTCACAATATTGTATGAGCTGGTCTTCACAATGCTCCATGCCCTTGTCATCACAATGCACTATTCCACCTGTCATTGCAATAATCCATGAAACTTATTAGACCAATGATCCATGCCCTTGTCATCACAATGCTCCATGCCCTTGATATCACAAAGCTCCATGACCCCTGTCATCACAATGCTCCGTGACTCCAGACATCACAATGCTTCATGACCTTTGTCATCACAATGGTCCATGCCCTCATCATCAACAGTCTCTGTGACCTTTTTAACCACAATGCTCCATGAAATTTTCATCACAATGCTCTTTGACCCTTGTCATCACAATACTCTATGCCTTTCTCAGCACAATGCTCTATGACCATTGTCATTACAATGCTCCATGCGCTTGTCAGCACAATGCTCCATGACACGTCATCACAATTTGCCATGTGCTTGTCATCACAGTGCTCCACAATCTTGTCATCACAATGCTCCATAAACCTTGTCATCACAATGCTCCATGCACTTCTCATCAAAATGCTCTCTCACAACTGATATCAAAATGTTTCATCACTATTCATCACAATACTCCCTCAGCCCTGTCATCACAATGTTCCATGACTTCTGTCATCACAATGCTACATGCACTTATCATCACAATGTTCGATGACCACTGACATCACAATGTTCCATAACCCCTGTCATCAAAATGCTTCATGACCCCTTTCATCAAAATGTTCCATGACTCCTGTCATCACAATGCAACATGCTCCTTGAAATCACAATGATCCATGACCTCTCTCTTCACAATGCTCCAAACCCATGTGATCGCAATGTTCCATAACCCTTGTCATCACAACGCTCCATGATGCCTGTCATCACAATACTCCATGCCCTTGTCGTCACAATGCTCCATGATATTTGTCATCACAATTCTCAATACACTTGTCATCACAATGCTCCCTGACACTTGTCGTCAGTATGCTCCTTGAACACTCTCATGAAAAGGCTCCATGCATTTTTCATCACAATGCTCCATGCCCTTTTCATCACAATGCTCCATGCCATTGTCATCACAATACTCCACAAGCTTGTCATCAGAATGCTCCATGACACTTGTCATCACAATGCTCCATGAGCACTGTCATCACAATGCTCCATACTCCTTGTCATTACAGTGCTCCATGACGCTCGTCATTCACAATTATCCATGGTCTTCTCATCACAATGCTCCACAACCTTGTCATCAAAATGCTCCATGACTCTTTTCATCACAATGCTCCATGGCCACTGTCATCACAATTCTCCATACCTTTTGTCATTATAGCGCTCCATGGCGCTCATCATCACAATTATCCATGGTCTTCTCATCACAATGCTCCACGGTCTTACCATCACAATGCTCCATGCCCTGGTCATCACAATGCTCCATGTTCCCTGTCATCACAATTCTCCACGTTCTTGGCATAACTATGTTCCATGACACTTCCCATCACAGTGTTAAATGCTTTGTCATCACAATACTCCACAAGCTTGTCATCACAATACTCCATGACCCTTGTCATCACAATGACCCATGACCCCTGTCATCACAATGCTCAATGAGACGTATCATCACAATGCTCCATGCCCCTTGTCATTACAGTACTCCATGATGCTCGTCACTATAATTACCCATGGTCTACTCATCACAGTGCTCCACGGACTTGCCATCACAATGCTCCATGCCCTGGTCATCACAATGCTCCATGTCCCTTGTCATCACAATTCTTCACGTCCTTGTCATCACAATGCTCCATGACAGTTCTCATCACAGTTTAACATGCTCTTGTCATCACAATTCTCCTTGCAATTGTCATCGCAATGCCCCCTGACCCCTGTCATAGCAAGCCGCATGCCTTTGTCATCACAATGCTTCACGACCTTTTCATCAAAATTCTCAATGGCCGTTGTCATCACAATGCTCCATGCCCTTGTCATCACAATGCTCCATGACCCTTGTCATCACAATGATCCAAGCCCTTGTCATCACAATGCTCCTTTACCTTTGTCATCACAATCCTCCATAACACTTGGCATCACAATGCACCATGCCATTGTCATCACAATGGTACATGAAATATGCCATCACAATGCTCCCTGACACCTGTCTTCACCATACTCCATGACCTTGTCATCACAGTGCTCCATGCCCTTGTAATCACAATGTGCCATGCCCACTGTCAACACAATTATCCATGAAACTTGTCAGACCAATGCTCCATGCCCCTGTCATCACAATGCTACATGACCCCAGTCATAACAATGCTCCGAGTGTACTGTCATCACAAGGTTTCATGACCTGTGTCATCACAATAGTCAATGCCCTCATCATCACAAGGCTCTGTGAAATTTGTCACCACATTGCTCCATGAACTTTTCATCACAATGCAGATACGTCCATGAGTGCAAGTGCCCTATGCTCTGTAGCTCATCTTTTAGATGTTTTAGCAAACACAATACACTTTGCCATAGTGGCCGTTGGCAAATTACAATTCCACTATCAGCCTCACAGGGCTCCCTTTTCTCCTCACCCTGTCCTGAATTTCTGGTGTTTACACTTTATGTGGATGGCCCTTCTGACTGATGTGAAGTGATACATTTTGTAGTATTGATTTCCAGTGCCCACCTGTTTGGTTGGATAAAAAGTGTGTATGGCCTTTACTTGAATATATTCAGAAAAAATTGCATACGCCCTTTTGGGCCAACTGCATCATTGGCGATGTTCAGCCCCTTTTCTTGTGCTTTAATGGGGAGTCCTTTCTACCTCTTCAAATCTGTTTCCTGCCACTCTCCCTTGCTTACAAGTCCTTTTCTGTGACTTACCTCAAGACATTTTTCGACGATAGATATTTTCAACTCTGCAGTTTCATGAATTTTAGTGCCCCTGAGTTCCATTATTCAACTTGTGTTTTTGGAAACTGGACACAAAACAGCGGGATTTCCTCTAGCCCTATTCTCTTTCCGTGGGCAATTCTAGCCTTTGATGAATTTGTCTTCCGGATTGGAAATTAGAGTGGCATGTGCCTGTCCGAACACCTAAGACATGTCTCTAAATTTTTCTCATCCTTCCGCTTCATCGTCTGGACAAATTCCAAACTGTGTGCAACAGGATGTTAACGGTGCTGATATCCCCAAGTGAGGAGATTGTTAGGAAAGATGTTGGAGGGGTGAACCCGAGCACCAGACGATGAGGAGATGAGGTGCCTTTTCCAAACTCTTTCTGATCAAAAGGTGTACCATCCTCTAGGTGTGACAGGCATGTTTTAGCTGTAGGAAGGGTCCCGTGCATGGAAGGAGAACACCAGGGATTTTTCCAAATCAGTGCCTCCCCGTACCCCAAACTGGGGAATTTTTAAGCTACGGCTACACGTATGTCCATTAAGCACCTGCGGAAATAGGCAGAGCCCAAACTTTAGATGATTGAAATCTTCAGGGTCAGAAGCGTTCACCATCGGCCTTGTTTAGGTTACATTTTATCTGTCTTTGATAGACGATGTCAATAAAAATACCTATTATTTTCCAGATTATTTCCCCTTATAGGTTATTGCAAAATATTCAGTGTAGTTCCCTGTGCTATACAGTAGTTCCTTGTTGATGATCTATTTTATACATAGCAGTGTGTATGTGTTAATCCCACACTGTTAATTTATCCCTTCTCCTACCTTTCCCCTTTGGTAATAATAAATTATAAGATTTTATACTTCTCAGAAATGGGGCAGCTGAAAGAGAGGTATCGTTTTCAATGGAAAAGCGTTCAAAACAAGATTGAAGCCTCAGCCAAGAGTACTCGATGTACATCCATGGAAATAAATCACTTCATTTCTCTAATGTTGACCTGACAAATAAGACAGACGTCTTCACTGAACTTGCTTATAGTAAAGTGATGGAAATATCAAAGGTAAGTCTTAGAAACATCTTATTTTACCCGAGCATTATACACTGCTCTGTGTTAACTACAGTTTGGCTCACACATCTGTTCATTGAAGTTACAATGTTCTCAATTTCTGTTACTGATCCTCCAGAGTGGACCCCAACAGGAGTCCCCGTGCCCAGTGTCATTGGAGCCAACAGTTCAAGACTGAGTTTGGTTCAGAAGCAAAGGAAACATTATTTTGAAAACAGAATGGAGAGGTGAGAGTGTGCACTCCCCCACGGGCTGTGGGCTGGGCTGCTGTGTAGGGATCCCAGCAGTGTCAGTGGGAGGGAGGGGATGGAGCTCTCGAGGGCTGGGTTGGCTGAAGCTCAGGCTCTATGCCGTGGAGTCTGCATGGGACCCCACTAGCTGAGGTGTTGACCCAGCCATTCTGCACTACGAAATCGGGTCTGAAGTGCCGGGTGTGGGACCTCTGCATGCGGAACCCTAGGAGCACGTGAAATTAGACAAAGCACAAAGGAAAAACAGCTTAGACTTTATTTTATTGCCCAGATTCTCATTTTATCTCCCAGGAATTTTTAATGAACTTTGCCGGAGACGAACCCCTCCTCTGCTTTTTGTTCCGTTCCTCATTCTTGGGGTGTTGAGGGTTCAGACCCCTCTTTTGTAACTGCTTCATGCTGTGGTGGGAGCCCTGATACTTCGGGGGATGGGCAAAACGTCTCCCCACCAGCCTCCAGGTGAGGTTGATTGTCCCAAGGCCTCCTGCCTCACTTCTCGTATGCCTGAGCACCAGCATTGGAAGTGTTATAGATTCTGATGACCTTTAAGTGTCCAGGAAAGAGATGTGCAGAGATGCTGAGGTGGCAGGTTTCACCCCACCCCACATTTGTTCGGCGACCTTAGGCTGAAGGTTTTTGCCAGCCTAGATGCTCTGACCAGTAGTCTGTGCTTTCTTTAATTAGGTCCCTGAATTAATGTACAAACAGCACCATGTGTCAGAACCCTGCCCACGCAACACCCAGACAGTCCAGGGTCAGTGGTGATCCAGGACCATGACGTCCACTGAGTCAACGGCCTTTAGAAGTAGCCAGCAGTCCAGCCGGTCATATTGGCCACCATCACCGCGGTGTCTGTAGGGTTTTCTATGGTGAAAGCGTGATATACGTTTCCCCCGCCAAGCTTATTAGCTCCCCTCTGGGTGCAGTAAGTCCTGCAAGCAGTAGTCTGCTCTTTCGGGGCACAGTCTGCTTGTTTTCTGAGAGAAACTCCAGGTCAAGTGATGGTCACACGAGTCATCTTGGGGGCCCATTGCTCCCGTTTGTCTCTCTGGAGGTTGGAGTTGCAGGGCCTCCTCACTCGAGGTCAGTGTGTCCACAGAGCGACCCCTGCAACTTCAGGGCATGATGGGTGGTTAGGATCACGATGTGGGGTCCTTTTCCCTTAGGAGGGAGCTGGCCTTGTGGGCTGCTGATTTCCAGCTTTTTAGATACCCCAGTATCCTGGCCTGATGAGTCAGTGGGCAAAGCCCTTGGGGACCATAGTTTATCATACCTGAAGGGCATTCTTGTGTTGCTCCATTTCAAGTGGTCCCAGTTTTTGCACTAAGGCTCCAAGGGCAATTAACCTTTGACCGAGTATGTAAAGGTCAAAGGGTTTAGCTAAATTAGCGAGTTCCTGGGCAAGGGTCTGAATTGACTGATCTTTCTATTCTTGAAAGGCTGCTTCTGGATTCTATACAAAAGGATCATCATCTTTTCGTGTCAGTGTTTCATGTAGAGGCCCAGCTATTAGACTGTAGTTAGGGATCCAGATGCAGAAAACCTTGGCCTCCCCAGGAACCCCTAAGCTGTCTTCTAGTTTTAGAAGAGGTAAGGCTGCAAATGGCTTCTTCCCTATCCTGGGATGCGTTTCTCTGAATATCTGTGAGAATGAAGCCCAGTCATGTCACCTGAGCCTGGTATATTTGAGCCTTTTTCTTGGACACCTTCTATCCTTTCTTGGCTAGGTAGTTCAGAGGCGTCTTTAGTAGGCCTGGCGATCAGAATGTCATCTGCATATTGAAGGAGGGTTCCCTTTTACAGAGGTAGAACTTTTAGGTCTTTAGAGGACATTTCCCCAATGATGGTGTGGGAATTTTTGAACCATTGGGGCAGGACGGCCCAGCATTATTGCTTGTGTTCCATGTTGTGTCCTGCCACACACAAGCCAAAAATTCTTGTGACTCTGAGATGAATGGAATACAGAAGAAGGCATCATTGAAGTGTAATACAGAATGCCATGGCCTGGTGGATGGTAGAATGAGCAGCAGGGAGTAGGAAATAGGAGCTACTGGATGTATATCCTCAGTGGCTTCACTGACTGTCCTGATATCCTTTACCAGGTCTCCAGCAGCCCAGGGGCTCTCGTGGTCAGGCCAATCCCAGGATATGGAGCTCACCTGGGCTGCACCCCCCACCCCACAGCCCACGGGACTCTCGTGTTCAAGTCCCTCCCAGGGTATGGAGCTTACCTGTGCAGCTACCCAGCAGCCCATGGGGCTATCATAGTCAGGCCCTTCCCAGGATACGGAGCTCCCCAGGGCAGGTACCCCAGCAGGGCTGGACACACAGGAACTGTGCACGTAGCCCACCTTGCAGAGAACCCCCAGCTCACCTGTCGCTCACAGCTGACACAGAACACCTCAGAGCAGGACTTGAACTAACAAACAGCAGCTCTGACAGGTCTGTGACCCTGGCTATCACTCTGTGCAGCCTCTCTCTGCCTGGTCTTCCAGACACTTCCACGGCAGCCAGGGCAACAGGCCTCTGTCTCCACCCACCATCACTCCTCTCCCTGACTCCTGGGTTCCTCTCATTAGGATAGGGTCTTCTTGAAGTTGTTTTCCACTCATGGACCAGATAAAATGATAAGAAAACAAGCCGCAGCTGCAGCCCCTTGTCTATCCTGACTCTCAAGAGCCCACACCTGTTCCTTGGGCCTGGCCCGTTTAGCGAGGATCATTTTCTGCAACTGTGAGCCCCTGAGGGGTGAGGGTTGGCTGATTTGGGCAGCCTGACACTGCCTGCTGGCCCTCCCCATGTGTGCCTGGGTTGAGGTCAATATAAACACCTCTCCAGTCAGCAAGAGCCCCTGTTGCTGTGCCTGACGCCATATTCTCTGCCCTGTCAGCAGTGTCGGGGCTGGGGTGGTGGTAGGGAGGGAGAGGCCGTGGCTTTGTGGGTGGCCCAGTGTGAGGGGGGCTCTGCTGGACTTTCTGCAGGAGTTGCCAGGCTGCCACCTGCTAAAGAAGAAGATGTGTCACCCATACCTGCCACTGGAATTTCTCCCCAGGCAGAGGTGAGGAAGTAAAAAAGCAGTGGGGGCCGTGGCAGGAGGGGTATCTCAGACAGGGAAATGGAAAGCTTCCAGAAGAGCATCTGGGGCCAGGACCATCCTGGCTGGCCTGCAGGCACCAAGTCGGCCTGCGTGCTCTCACTAGTGTGGCTCCACAGCCCTTCCTCTAGGCTTGCAAGTGCTTGTACATAATCAGGTGTTTTACCTGGAAAGGGTGGGAAGAGTTCAGCTGCAGCAGGACTGGGGCTCAGCTCACATTTACTCACAGACGCCTCGACACAGTCCCCCAGCTTTGCAATGAGGATGCTCCTTGTGGGGGGGAGTGCTGCTGACTGCATTGGAGACGATTTCCCACCTCTGACCAACTTAAGAATTTTTTACCACTGGAGCAAGTGCCCTGATACGATTTTCCTCTGTATAACTGGTGGGTTCTGTTTTTTTTTTTTTCTTTTTTTCTTTTTGGTTCAAGGTAGATTTTATTTATTCCTCTTTTTTTAAATTTGGAGATATAAACATGGAAATAATGCATTAATATAAAGACATCTATGTGAAGGGAAAAACTTTTTTTCTGTTTTATTTTATTAAATGTTATTTATTTATTTTTATTTTTTTAAAATTTATTTATTCATTTTATACAGCAGGTTCTTATTGGATATCTATTTTATACATATAAGTGTGCACATGTGAATCCTAGTCTCCCAATTCATCCCACCACCACCCTCACATGGTGTTCCCCCCTTGTTGTCCATATGTTTGTTTTCTACATCTGTGTCTCTATCTCTGCCCTGCAAACCGGTTCATCTGTACCATTTTTCTAGGTTCCACATATATGCATTAATATACAGTATTTGTTTTTCTCTTTCTGACTTACTTCACTCTGTATGACAGTCTCTAGATCCATCAAGGTCTCTACAAATGACCCAATTTCATTCCTATGTATGGCTGAGTAATATTCCATTATATATATGTACCATATCTTTATCCATTCGTCTGTCTGTGGGCACTTAGGTTGCTTTCATTACCTGGCTATTGTAAATAGTGCTGCAATGAACATTGTGGTGAATGTGTCTTTTTGATTTATGGTTTTCTCTGGGTATATGCCCAGTAGTGGGATTGCTGGATTATATGGTAATTCTATTTTTAATTTTTTAAGGAACCTCCATACTGTTCTCCATAGAGACTGTATCGATTTACATTCCCAACAATAGTGGAAGAAGGTTCCTTTTCTCCACACCCTCTCCAGCATTTGTTGTTTGTAAATTTTCTGATGATTTGACGTGATACCTCATTGTAGTTTCGATTTCCATTTCTCTAATAATTAGTGATGTTGAGCAGATTTTCATGTGCATACTGGCCATCTCTATGTCTTCTTGGAAGAAATGTCTATTTAGATCTTCTTCCATTTTTGTATTGGGTTGTTTGTTTTATTAATATTGAGCTGCATGAGCTGTTTATATATATTGGAGATTAATCATTTGTCCATTGATTCGTTTGCAAATATTTTCTGCCATTCTGAGGGTTGTCTTTTCATCTTGTTTGTAGTTTCCTTTGCTTTGCAAAAGCTTTTACGTTTCATTAGGTCCCATCTGTTTAGTTTTCTTTTTTATTTCATTACTATAGGAGGTGGATCAAAAAAGATCTTGCTGTGATTTACGTCAGAGTATCTTTCGTAAGTTTTCCTCTCAGAATTTTATACTGTCAGGTCTTACATTAAGGTCTCTAATCCATTTTGAATATATTTTTATGTTTGGTGTTGGGGAGTGTTCTAAATTCATTCTTTTACATGTAGCTGTCCATATTTCCCAGCACCAATGATTGAAGAGACTGTCTTATCTCCATTGTATAGTCTTGCTTCCTTTGTCATAGATTAGTTGACTATAGGTGTGTAGGTTTATCCCTGGGCTTTCTTTTTGTTTCTTTTTTTCCTTTTACACGTTTATTGGAGTAGAATTGCTTTACAATGGAGTGTTCGTTTCTGCTGTATAACAAAGTGAATCAGCTATACATATACAAATATCACCAGATCCCCTCCCTCTTGCATCTCCCTCCCACACTCCATATCCCACCTCTTTATGTGCTCACAGAGCACCAAGCTGATCTCCCTATTCTATGTGGCTGCTTCCCAGTAGCTATCGGTGTTACATTTGGTAATGTATTTATGTCCATGCCACTCTCTCACTTCGTCCCAGCTTACCCATCCCCCTTCCGGTGTCCACAAGTCCTTTCTCTATGTCTGTGTCCTTAATCCTGTCCTGCCACTAGGTTCTTCAAATTCTTTTTTTTTTCTTCTTTAGATTCCATATATCTCTGTTAACATACAGTATTTGTTTTTCCCTTTCAGACTTACTTCACTGTGTAGGACAGATTCTATGTCCATCCACCTCAGTACAGATAGCTCAGTTTGCTTCTTTTTTTGGCTGAGTAATATTCCATTGTATATATGTGCCAGATCTTCTTTATCCATTCATCTGTCGATGGACACTTAGGTTGCTTCCATGTCCTGGCTATTGCAAATAGAGCTGCAATGAAAATTTTTGTACATAACTCTTTTTGAATTATGGTTTTCACAAGGCAAATGTCCAGTAGTTGGATTGTTGTGTCGTATGGTACTTCTATTGTTAGTTATTTAAAGGACCCTCCAGTTCCGGGTAAGATGGCGGAAGAGTAAGACGCGGAGATCACCTTCCTCCCCACGGATACACCAGAAATACAGCTACACGTGGAACAACTCCTACAGAACACCTACTGAACGCTGGCAGAAGACCCCAGACCTCCCAAAAGGCAAGAAACTCCCCACATACCTGGGTAGGGCAAAGCGGAGAGATCCGCACACAGAGGATCGGTGCCGAGCGGCACTCACCAGCCCGAGAGGCTTGTCTGCTCGCCCGCCGGGGCGCGCAGCGCTGGAAGCTGAGGCTCGGGCTTCGGTCAGAGCGCAGGGAGAGGACTGGGGCTGGCGGCGAGAACTCAGCCTGAAGGGGGCTAATGTGCCACAGCTAGCCGGGAGGGAGTCCGTGAAAACACTGGAGCTGCCGAAGAGGCAAGAGACTTTTTCTTCCCTCTTGGTTTCCTGGTGCGCGAGGAGAGGGGATTAAGAGCGCTGCTTAAAGGGGCTCCACAGACGGGCGCGAGTCGCGACTGAAAGCGCGGAGCCCAGTGACGGGCGTGGGACACTGGGGCTGCTGCTGCCGCCGCCAAGAAGCCTGTGTGCGAGCGCAGGTCACTGCCCACACCGCCCTTCCGGGAGCCTGTGCAGCCCGCCACTGCCGGGGTCCCGGGATCCAGGGGCGGCTTCCCTGGGAGAACGCACGGCGCGCCTCGGGCTGGTGCAACGTCACGCCGACCTCTGCCGCTGCAGGCTCGCCCCGCACTCCGTGCCCCTCCCTCCCTCCCGGCCTGAGTGAGCCAGAGTCCCCGAAGAGGCTGCTCCTTTAACCCTGTCCTATCTGAGCGAAGAGCAGACGCCCTCCGGCTACCTACACGCAGAGGCGGGGCCAAATCCAAAGCTGAGACCCAGGAGCTGTGAGAACAAAGAAGAGAAAGGGAAACCTCTCCCAGCAGCCTCAGAAGCAGCGGATTAAAGCTCCACAATCAACTTGATGTATCCTGCATCTGTGGAATACATGAATAGACAACACATCATCCCAAATTGAGGAGCCCGGAGTCAGTGCTGTGCCTCTGAGGTGGGAGAGCCAACTTCAGGACACTGGTCCACAAGAGACCTCCCAGCTCCACATAATATCAAACGGCGAAAATCTTCCAGAGATCTCCATCTCAACACCAGCACCCAGCTTCACTCAACGACCAGCAGGCTACAGTGCTGGACACCCTGAGCCAAACAACTAGCAAGACAGGAACACAACGCCACCCATTAGCAGAGAGGTGGCCTAAAATCATAAAAAGTCCACAGACACCCCAAAACACACCACCAGACGTGGACCTGCCCACCAGAAAGACAAGATCCAGCCTCATCCACCAGAACACAGGCACTAGTCCCCTCCACCAGGAAGCCTACACAACCCACTAAACCAACCTTAGCCACTGGGGACAGACACCAAAAACAACGGGAACTACGAACCTGCAGCCTGCAAAAAGGAGACCCCAAACACAGTAACATAAGCAAAATGAGAAGACAGAAAAACACACAGCAGGAGAAGGAGCAAGATAAAAACCCACCAGACCTAACAAATGAAGAGGTAATAGGCACTCTACCTGAAAAAGAATTCAGAATAATGATGGTAAAGATGATCCAAGATTCTATTTCCCAGATCCAAAATCTTGGAAATAGAATAGACAAAATGCAAGAAACAGTTAACAAGGACCTAGAAGAACTAAAGATGAATCAAGCATCGATTAAAAACACAATATATGAAATAAAAAATACTCTAGATGGGATCAATAGCAGAATAACTGGGGCAGAGGAACGGATAAGTGAGGTGGAAGATAAAGTAGTGGAAATAACTGCTGCAGAGAAAAATAAAGAAAAAAGAATGAAAAGAACAGAGGACAGTCTCAGAGACCTCTGGGACAACATTAAACGCACCAACATTCAAATTATAGGGGTTCCAGAAGAAGAAGAGAAAAAGAAAGGGACTGAGAAAATATTTGAAGAGATTATAGTTGAAAACTTCCCTAATATGGGAAAGGAAATAGTTAATCAAGTCCAGGAGGCACAGAGAGTCCCATACAGAATAAATCCAAGGAGAAATACGCCAAGACACATATTAATCAAACTGTCAAAAATTAAACACAAAGAAATCATATTAAAAGCAGCAAGGCAAAAACAACAAATAACACACAAGGGAATCCCCATCAGGATAACAGCTGATCTCTCAGCAGAAACTCTACAAGCCAGAAGGGAGTGGCAGGACATACTTAAAGTGATGAAGGAGAAAAACCTGCAACCAAGATTACTCTACCCAGCAAGGATCTCATTCAGATTTGATGGAGAAATTAAAACGTTTACAGACAAGCAATAGCTGAGAGAGTTCAGCACCACCAAACCAGCTTTACAACAAATGCTAAAGGAACTTCTCTAGGCAAGAAACACAACAGAAGGAATATACCTACAATAATGAACCCAAAACAATTAAGAAAATGGGAATAGGAACATACATATCGATAATTACCTTAAATGTAAATGGACTAAATGCTCCCACCAAAAGACACAGAGTGGCTGAATGGATACAAAAACAAGACCCATCTATATGCTGTCTACAAGAGACCCACTTCAGACCTAGAGACACATACAGACTGAAAGTAAGGGGATGGAAAAAGATATTCCATGCAAATGGAAACCAAAAGAAAGCTGGAGTAGCAATTCTCATATCAGACAAAATAGACTTTAAAATAAGGACTACTAGAAGAGACAAAGAAGGACACTACATAATGATCAAGGGATCGTTGCAAGAAGAGGATATAACAATTGTAAATATTTATGCACCCAACATAGGAGCACCTCAATACATAAGGCAAATACTAACAGCCATAAAAGGAGAAATCGACAGTAACACAATCATAGTAGGGGACTTTAACACCCCACTTTCACCAATGGACAGATCATCCAAAATGAAAATAAATAAGGAAACACAAGCTTTAAATGATACATTAAACAAGATGGACTTAATTGATATTTATAGGACATTCCATCCAAAAACAACAGAATACACATTTTTCTCAAGTGCTCATGGAACATTCTCCAGGATAGATCATATCTTGGGTCACAAATCAAGCCTTGGTAAATTTAAGAAAATTGAAATTGTATCAAGCATCTTTTCCGACCACAATGCTATGAGACTAGATATCAATTACAGGAAAAGAGCTGTAAAAAATACAAACACATGGAGGCTAAACAATACACTACTTAATAACGAAGTGATCACTGAAGAAATCAAAGAGGAAATTAAAAAATACCTAGAAACAAATGACAATGGAGACACGACGACCCAAAACCTATGGGATGCAGCAAAAGCAGTTCTAAGAGGGAAGTTTATAGCAATACAATCCCACCTTAAGAAACAGGAAACATCTCGAATAAACAACCTAACCTTGCACCTAAAGCAATTAGAGAAAGAAGAACAAAAACATCCCAAAGTAAGCAGAAGGAAAGAAATCATAAAAATCAGATCAGAAATAAATGAAAAAGAAATGAAGGAAACGATAGCAAAGATCAATAAAACTAAAAGCTGGTTCTTTGAGAAGATAAACAAAATTGATAAACCATTAGCCAGACTCATCAAGAAAAAAAGGGAGAAGACTCAAATCAATAGAATTAGAAATGAAAAAGGAGAAGTAACAACTGACACTACAGAAATACAAAAGATCATGAGAGATTACTATAAGCAACTCTATGCCAATAAAATGGACAACCTGGAGGAAATGGACAAATTCTTAGAAATGCACAACCTGCCAAGACTGAATCAGGACGAAATAGAAAATATGAACAGACCAATCACAAGCACTGAAATTGAAACTGTGATAAAAAATCTTCCAACAAACAAAAGCCCAGGACCAGATGGCTTCACAGGCGAATTCTATCAAGCATTTAGAGAAGAGCTAACACCTATCCTTCTCAAACTCTTCCAAAATATAGCAGAGGGAGGAACACTCCCAAACTCATTCTACGAGGCCACCATCACCTTGATACCAAAACCAGGCAAGGATGTCACAAAGAAAGAAAACTACAGGCCAATATCACTGTTGAACATAGATGCAAAAATCCTCAACAAAATACTAGCAAACAGAATCCAACAGCACATTAAAAGGATCATACACCATGATCAAGTGGGGTTTATTCCAGGAATGCAAGGATTCTTCAATATACGCAAATCAATCAACGTGATACACCATATTAACAAATTGAAGGAGAAAAACCATATGATCATCTCAATAGATGCAGAGAAAGCTTTCGACAAAATTCAACACCCATTTATGATAAAAACCCTGCAGAAAGTAGGCATAGAGGGAACTTTCCTCAACATAATAAAGGCCATATATGACAAACCCACAGCCAGCATCGTCCTCAATGGTGAAAAACTGAAACCATTTCCACTAAGATCAGGAACTAGACAAGGTTGCCCACTCTCACCACTCTTATTCAACCTAGTTTTGGAAGTTTTAGCCACAGCAATCAGAGAAGAAAAGGAAATAAAAGGAATCCAAATTGGAAAAGAAGAAGTAAAGCTGTCACTGTTTGCAGATGACATGATACTATACATAGAGAATCCTAAAGATGCTACCAGAAAACTACTAGAGTTAATCAATGAATTTGGTAAAGTTGCAGGATACAAAATTAATGCACAGAAATCTCTGGCATTCCTATATACTGATGATGAAAAATCTGAAAGTGAAATCAAGGAAACACTCCCATTTACCATTGCAACAAAAAGAATAAAATATCTAGGAATAAACCTACCTAAGGACACAAAAGACCTGTATGCAGAAAACTATAAGACACTGATGAAAGAAATTAAAGATGATACAAATAGATGGAGAGATGTACCATGTTCTTGGATTGGAAGAATCAACATTGTGAAAATGACTCTACTACCCAAAGCAATCTACAGGTTCAATGCAATCCCTATCAAACTACCACTGGCATTTTTCACAGAACTAGAACAAAAAATTTCACAATTTGTATGGAAACACAAAAGACCCCGAATAGCCAAAGCAATCTTGAGAACGAAAAATGGAGCTGGAGGAATCAGGCTCCCTGACTTCAGACTATACTACAAAGCTACAGTAATCAAGACAGTATGGTACTGGCACAAAAACAGAAAGATAGATCAATGGAACAGGATAGAAAGCCCAGAGTTAAACCCACAGATATATGGTCAACTTATCTTTGATAAAGGAGGCAGGAATGTACAGTGGAGAAAGGACAGTCTCTTCAATAAGTGGTGCTGGGAAAACTGGATAGGGACATGTAAAAGTATGAGATTAGATCACTCCCTAACACCATACACAAAAATAAGCTCAAAATGGATTAAAGACCTAAATGTAAGGCCAGACACTATCAAACTCTTAGAGGAACACATAGGCAGAACACTCTATGACATAAATCACAGCAAGATCCTTTTTGACCCACCTCCTAGAGAAATGGAAATAAAGACAAAAATCAACACATGGGACCTAATGAAACTTAAAAGCTTTTGCACAGCAAAGGAAACCATAAACAAGACCAAAAGACAACCCTCAGAATGGGAGAAAATATTTGCAAATGAAGCAACTGACAAAGGATTAATCTCCAAAATTTATAAGCAGCTCATGCAGCTCAATAACAAAAAAACAAACAACCCAATCCAAAAATGGGCAGAAGACCTAAATAGACATTTCTCCACAGAAGATATACAGACTGCCAACAAACACATGAAAGGATGCTCAACATCTTTACTCATTAGAGAAATGCAAATCAAAACTACAATGAGATATCATCTCACACCAGTCAGAATGGCCATCATCAAAAAATCTAGAAACAATAAATGCTGGAGAGGGTGTGGAAAAAAGGGAACACTCTTGCACTGCTGGTGGGAATGTGAATTGGTACAGCCGCTATGGAGAACGGTATGGAGGTTCCTTAAAAAACTACAAATAGAACTACCATATGACCCAGCAATCCCACTACTGGGCATATACCGTGAGAAAACCATAGTTCAAAAAGAGACATGTACCAAAATGTTCATAGCAGCCCTATTTACAATAGCCCGGAGATGGAAACAACCTAAGTGTCCATCATCGGATGAATGGATAAAGAAGATGTGGCACATATATACAATGGAATATTACTCAGCCATAAAAAGAAATGAAATTGAGCTATTTGTAATGAGGTGGATAGACCTAGAGTCTGTCATACAGAGTGAAGTAAGTCAGAAAGAGAAAGACAAATACTGTATGCTAACACATATATATGGAATTTAAGAAAAAAAATGTCATGAAGAACATGGGGTAAGACAGGAATAAAGACACAGACCTACTAGAGAATGGACTTGAGGATATGGGGAGGGGGAAGGGTAAGCTGTGACAAAGTGAAAGAGCGGCATGGACATATATACACTACCAAACGTGAGGTAGATAGCTAGTGGGAAGCAGCCGCATAGCACAGGGAGGTCAGCTCGGTACTTTGTGACCGCCTGGAGGGGAGGGATAGGGAGGGTAGGAGGGAGACGCAAAAGGTAGGGGTTATGGAAACATATGTATATGTATAACTGATTAAATTTGTTATTAAAAAAAAAATAGGACCCTCCATACTGTTCTCCCTAGTGCCCATATCAATTTACATTCCCACCCACAGTGCAAGTGTGTTCCCTTTTCTCCAATAAAGGCCTCTCCTGCGTTTATTGTTTTGTAGATTTTTTTGATGATTGCCACTCTGACTGCTGTGAGGTGATACCTCAGGGTAGTTTTGATTTGCATTTCTCTAATGATTAGTGATGTTCAGCATCCTTTCATGTGTTTCTTGGTAATCTGTATATCCTCTTTGGAGAAATGTCTATTAGGTCTTCTGCCCGTTTTTGGATTGGGTTGTTTGTTTTTGTGATATTGAGCTACATGCGGTGCTTGTAAAGTTAGGAGATTAATCCTTTGTCAATTGCTTCATTTGAAAATATTTTCTCCCTTTCTGAGGGTTGTTTTTGCATCTTGTTTATGTTTTCCTGTACTGTGTAAAAGCTTTTAAGTTTCATTAGGTCCCATTTGTTGATTTCTGTTTTTATTTCCATTTCTCTAAGTGGTGGGTCAAAAAGGATCTTGCTGTGATTTATGTCATAGAGTGTTCTGCCTATGGTTTCCTCTAAGTGTTTTATAGTGTCTGGTCTTATATTTAGATCTCTAATCAATTTAGAGTCTATTTTTTGTGTATGGTGTTATGGAGTGTTCTAATTTCATTCTTTTATGTGTAGGGGTCCTGGTTTCCCAGCACCAATTACTGAAGAGACTGTCTTTTCTCCATTGTATATCCTTAGCTCCTTTGTCATAGATGAGATAGCCATAGGTATGTAGGTTTATCTCTGGGCTTTCTGTCCTGTTCCATTGATCTGTGTTTATGCCAATGTACATACACTTGATTCCATTATGGACACATATAAATACATAGGTTTCAAGGTTATTACCAGTCAGATATATCCCTCTTCAGTGAATAGGGTGTTTTGTGTCCAGTTCATTGAGAAAGGAGTAGGTCTTGTCTATTACATATTTGGTATATGGAATGGGATCTGTGCTAATTTCAAACTCTGCTTGTACACATCACCCCACGTCACCTTTCCCCTTAAGGAGGCATAAGTGTGTTTTTTAGATGTGTAACTCTGTTCTCTTTTGAAATTCAGTTCATGTGTAGCCATGTTTACATTCCTTCTATAAGTGATATATTACAATAAGTTTCTTTTACTTTGTGGCTCATTTCACTTAGCATCATCGTACCTAAAGCCACTCATTAAGCTGCTATTGGCCTTATGACATTGATTTTATGTCTGAGTGACATTCCATTGTATATAAGTACCACAACATCTATATCCATTTTTTTTCCTTTCCTGGGATATTTAAAGTGTACTGAAGTCGAGGTTCTTGTAAACAGAGCAGCCCTAAAGTTTGGGCTGGCTGTGTGTTATGGATTTTTAGTTTTCCCAAAATACACGCCCATGAGTGGAAGTGTGCTATGCTCTGTAGCTCTGTTTTAGAAAACAACATACAGTTCTCCAGAGAGGCTGTTGGCAATTTACTTCCTGTCCATAGGCATAACCAGGCTCCCTTTTCTCCATGGCCTGTCCTGCATTTGCGGTTTTTACACTATTTGTGGATGGCCCTTTTGACTGGAGGTAAGGGACACTTCTCTGTAGTGTGGATTTGCAATGCCTGATGGCTTGCTTAGCCAAAAAGGGTGTATGCATTTTTTCCCGAATATATTCAAGAAAATACACATAGTCCCTTTTCAGCCAAGGGCAACATTGTCGAAATTCTGTCGCTTTTCATGTGCTTTAAAGACGACTCCAATCTACCTCTTGAAATCTGTTTCCTTCAATTCTGCCTTGCATTCAAATACTCTTCACTGCCTTTCCTCAATATATTTCTGGATGATAGTTGTCCTTTATAACTCTGCAAGTTTTTGAATTGCTGTGCCCCTGATTTCCATTTTTCAACTCGCCTCTTTTTGAGCTGGCTGCAATACCGCAGGATGGCTTTAGGCCCTAATCTGGTTCCGGGGCTTCAGGCTGAGCCTTTGTTTAATTCTTCTTCCTGGTGGGAAACTAGAGTGACATGTGCCCATCCAAACACCTACAGCTAATCTCTCATTTATTCCCGCTCTTCATGTTCATCCTCTGCACAATTTGCAAACTCTGCATAACAGGAGGGTAAAGGTGCTGACACTCCAAGTGGGGAGATTTTTAGTAATGCAGATGGAATGGCGAAGCCGAGCACGACAAAAGGAAAAATGAGGTACCTTTTAGAAAACTTTCCCAATTACACAGTGTACCATCCACTGGGTTTCCCATGCATGTTTTAACTGTAGGAAGATTCCCTTAAACCTGGAGAGTTGGGACCACTAGAATGGGTAGCACACAGTATTGCTCTAAGTGGTGTTCTTTTGTTCACACAACCTCAGCAATCTTGTCAGCCCCAAGTGTCCAGTCCTATGTCTCATCCAGCTGTGGGTGTAAAGGTGGTCAATCCAGGTTGCATCACAGGCCCTGAACGTAATTTTTAAGACTTTCTCACTGTTTCACTGTTTTTGCATTTTGCTTTTGAAATTTATTTTTATAAGTGGGTTTAACTGAATTTCAGTGCTCTGTTCATGCCGTTATACACACACATGATTCCTTTATGGAGACATGAGAATACATATGTTTTAAAATACTGAGAGTCAGACATATTACTCTGCAATGAATAGGGGGTGTTGAGTCCAGTTCATTGTGGCGGGAGTAGGTGTTGTCTATTACATACTTGGTTTATGTAACGGTATCAGTGCTAATTTAAAACTGTGATTTTATGCATCACCCCACCTCGCCTTTCCCCTTAAGCAGGCAGAAGATTGTTTTCTAAATGTGTGATTCCGTTGTGTTTGTAAATCAGTTCATGTGTAGCCATGTGTACATTCCCGCTATGAGTGATATCTTATGATAAGTTTCGTTACTCTGGTATCTTTCCTAACTCAGTTCATGTGAGGCCATGTTTATAGGACCTTCATAAGTGATATCTTATGATAAGATTCTTTTTCTGTGTGACTTATTTCACTTAGAATCATCGTACCTGAATCCACTCATTTTGCTGCTACTGGCCTTATGAAATTGATTTCATGGCTGAGGGATATTCCATCGTACGTAAGTACCAAAATTTCTTGAACCATTTTTGTCTTTCCTGGGATATTTAAGGTATACACAAATTTAGGTTCTTGTAAGCAGTGAAGCCCTAAATTTGGGGTGGCTCTGTCTTATTGATTTTCAGTTTTCGCAAGGTATATTTCCTAGACTGGAAGTGCCCTTGACTCTGTAGCTCTGTTGTATACTGGTTTTAGGGAACACAATGCACTCCTCCAGAGAGGCAGTTGGCAATTTACATCCCGCCCATCAGCATAACAAGGCTCCCTGTTCTCCAGGGCCTGTCTTGCCTTTCTGGTTTTTACACATTTTTCAGATGTCCCTTTTGACCAGTGGGAAGTGATACTACTTTGTAGTGCAGATTTGCATTGCACGCTTGCTTGCTTGGCCAAAAAGGGCGTATGCGTTTTCTGCTGAATATATTCAGGAGAAAACACATACGCTCATTTTGGCCAAGTGCATCATTTTCGAAGTTGTGCCCCTCTTCCTGTGCTTTAAAGGCGATTCCAACATACCTCTTGAAATCTGTTTCCTGCTATACTGCCTCCCTTTCAAGTCCGCCTCGATTCCTTCCCTCAACAGATTTTTAGGTGATAGTTGTCCATTATTACTCTGCCAGTTTCTGAATTCCTGTGCCCCTGAGCTCCATTTTTAAATTCGTTTTTTGTGAGCAGACCACAAGTCCAAAATTTTGGTTCAGGACCTATACTGGTTCCCGGCGCGTGGCTGAGACTTTGGTTAATTATTCTTCCTGCGGGGCAATTAGAGTGACATGTACCCGTCCAAATGCCTAACATCTACTCTCTCATTTGTTCTCCCTCTTCCCTTTTATTTTTGAAAAATTGGTAACTGTGCGAACCAGGAGGTTAAAGGGGCTGTCTCTCCAAGTTGGCAGATTGATAGTAAAGCAGTTGGAAAGTCAAACCGGAGCACCAGGAGAGGGATTATTAGTTGAGTTTTAGAATCGTTTCGTATTCAGAGTGTGTCCATTCTCTAGGTTTCCCATACATGTTATAGCGGTAGTAATAGTACCTTCAACCTGGACACATGGGACCCATGGAATGGGTGCCATGCATTATTGCTTTAAAGGGTCTGCGTTTGCTCACCCAATCTCACCAATCCTCTCAGTCCCATGTGTACAGCTTTATGCCACATCCAGCTCTCATTGTAGATAGGGTCATTCAAGGTTTCATCAGAGACACTGAAGGAATTGTAAAGAATATCCCTTTTGATTTGTTTTTCAAATTCCTTTTTATAGTGGGTTTGAGCTGAATCTCGCTGCCAAGTTTATGCAAGTCTAGGCACACATGATTCCCTTACAGAGACATATCAATACATAGGTTTAAAAATTCTTACTACTCAGATATAATCCTCTGTGGGAAATATGGGGTTTTGAGTCTCTTTCACTGAGGAAGGTGTAGGTCTTGTCTATTCCATAGTTGGTTTTTGGAACGGTACCTGTGCTTATATCAAACTCTGGTTTTATGCATCACCCCACCTCTCCTTCCCCGTTAAGCAGGCATAAGAGTGTTTTCTAAATGTGAGACTCTGTTCTCTTTCCTAACTCAGTTCATGTGTAGCCATGTTTACAGGATCTTCATAAGTGATATCTTATGATAAGTTTCTTTTTCTGTGTGACTTATTTCACTTAGAATCATCGTACCTGAATCCACTCATTTTGCTGCTACTGGTCTTCTGACATTGATTTCATGGCTGAGGGATATTCCATTGTATGTAAATAACATAATTTTTTGAAACGTTTTTATCTTTCCTTGGATATTTAAGGTGTACTCAAGTTGAGGTTCTTGTAAGCAGTGCAGCCCTAAATTTTGGAATGGCTCAGTCTTATTGATTTTCAGTTTTCCCAAGATATATTCCCTAGACTGGAAGGGCCCTTGGCTCTGTAGCTGTGCTGTTTACTTGGTTTAGGGAACACAGTGCACACCTCCAGAGAGGCAGTTGGCAATTTACATCCCGTGCATCAGCATAAAAATGCTCCCTGTTCTCCAGGGCCTGTCTTGCCTTTCTGGATTTTACCCATTTTGTGGATGTCCCTTTTGACAGGTGGGAAGTGATACTTCTTTGTAGTGCAGATTTGCATTGCCCTCTTGCTTGCTTGGCCAAAAAGGGCGTATGTGTTTTCTCCTGAATATATTCAGGAGAAAACGCATACACCCTTTTTGGCCAAGTGCATCATTGTCGAAGTTGTGCCCCTCTTCCTGTGCTTTAAAGACGAGTCCAACGTACCTCTTGAAATCTGTTTCCTGCTATTCTGCCTCGCTTTCAAGTCCGCCTCGTTGCCTTCCCTCAACAGATTTTTGGACGATAGTTCTCCTGTATTACTCTGCCTGTTTGTGAATTGCTTTGTCCCTGATCTCTATTATTTAACTTGTTTTTTGTGAGCTGAACGCAATTCCAATATTTTGGTTCAGGACCTATACTGGTTCCCAGTGGGTGGCTGAGACTTTAGTTAATTCTTCTTCCTCCTGGGACATAAGAGTGACATGTGCCCGTCCAAATGCCTAACAGCTACTCTTTCATTGGTTCTCCCTCTTCCCTTTCATCCTCTGCCAAATTGGCAACCTGTGCGAACCAGGAGGCTAAAGGGGCTATCTCTATAAGTTGGGAGATTGATAGTAAAGCAGTTCGAAAGTCAAAGCGTAGCACCAAGAGAGGTTCTATTCGTTGAGTTTTAGAGACCTTTTGTATTCACAGTGTGTCCATTTTGTAGGTTTCCCGTACATGTTATAGCTGTAGTAATATTCCCTTCACCCTGGACTGTTGGGACCATTGGAATGGGTGCCATGTATTATTGCTTTAAAGAGTCTGCATTTGCTCACCCAATCTTACCAATCCTCGCAGTCCCATGTGTCCTGCCTTATGCCACATCCAGCTGTCTTTGCAGATAGGGACATTACAGGTTTCATCAGAGACCCAGAAGGATTTTTAAAGAATTTACCTTTTCTTTTTGTTTTTCAAATTCCTTTTTATACTGGGTTTGAGCTGTTTCTCGCTGCCATGTTTATGCCAGTCTAGACACAGTTGATTCCCTTATGGAGACATATCAATACATAGGTTTTAAGATTCTTACTAGTCAGATATATTCCTCTGCGTGAAATATGTAGTTTTGAGTCCCTTTTACTGAAGAAGGTGTAGGTCTTGTCTATTCCATAGTTGCTTTTTGGAACGGTACCTGTGCTTATATCAAACTCTGGTTTTATGCATCACCCCACCTCTCATTCCCCCTTAAGCAGGCATAAGAGTGTTTTCTAAATGTGAGACTCTCTTCTCTTTCCTAACTCAGTTCTTGTGTAGCCATGTTTACAGGATCTTCATAAGTGATATCTTATGATAAGTTTCTTTTTCTGTGTGACTTATTTCACTTAGATACATCGTACCTGAATCCACTCATTTTGCTGCTACTGGTCTTATGACATTGATTTCATGGCTGAGGGATATTCCATCGTACCTAAGTACCACAATTTGTTGAACCATGTTTATCTTTCCTGGGATATTTAAGGTGTACCCAAGTTGGGGTTCTTGTAAGCAGTGCAGCCCTAAATTTAGGGGTGTCTCTGTCTTATTGATTTTCAGTTTTCCCAAGGTATATTCCCTTGACTGGAAGTGGCCTTTGCTCTGTAGCTCTGTTGTTTACTTGTTTTAGGGAACATAATGCACTCCTCCAGAGAGGCAGTTAGAAATTTACATCCCGCCCTTCAGCATAACAAGGCTCCCTGTTCTCCAGGGCCTGTCTTGACTTTCTGGTGTTTATCCATTTTGTGGATGTGCCTTTTGACTGGTGAGAAGTGATACTTCTTTGTAGTGCAGATTTGCATGCCCACTTGCTTGCTTGGCCAAAAAGGGCGTATGCGTTTTCTCCTGAATATATTCAGGAGATAACACTTACGCCCTTTTTGGCCAAGTGCATCATTGTCAAAGTTGTGCCTCATTTCCTGTGCTTTAAAGGCGATTCCAAAGTACCTCTTGAAATCTGTTTCCTGCTATTCTGCCTCGCTTTCAAGTCCGCCTCGTTGCCTTCCCTCAACAGATTTTTGGGCGATAGTTGTCCTTTATTTCTCTGCCTGTTAGTGAATTGCTGTGCCCCTGAGCTCAATTATTTAACTTGTGTTTTGTGAGCTGAACGCACGTCCAAAATTTTGTTTCAGGACCTATACTGGTTCCCAGTGTGTGTCTGAGACTTTAGTTAATTCTTCTTCCTCCCGGGAAATAAGAGTGACATGTGAATGTCCAAATGCCTAACAGCTACTCTTTCATTGGTTCTCTCTCTTCCCTTTCATCCTCTGCCAAATTGGCAACCTGTGGGAACCAGGAGGTTAAAGGTGCTGTCTCTCGAACCTGGGTGATTGATAGTAAAGCATTTGGAAAGTCAATGCATAGCACCACGAGAAGTTCTAATTGTTGAGTTTTAGAGACCTTTCGTATTCACAGTTTTTCCATTCTCTAGGTTTCCCGTACATGTTATAGCTGCAGTAATATTCCCTTCAACCTTGGGAGTTGGGACCCATGGAATGGGTGCCATGCATTATTGTTTTAAAGGGTCTGCATTTGCTCACCAATCTTACCAATCCTCTCAGTCGCATGTGTCCATCCTTATTCCACATCCAGCTGTCATTGCAGATAGGGTCATTGCAGGTTTCGTCAGAGACCCTGAAGGTATTGTAAAAAATTTACCTTTTTTATTGTTTTTCAAATTCCTTTTGATAGTGGGTTTGAGCTGATTCTCGCTGCCATGTTTATGCCAGTCTAGACACACTTGATTCCCTTACGGAGATATATCAATACATATGTTTTAAGATTCTTACTAGTCAGATATATTGCTCTGCGGGAAATAAGGTGTTTTGTGTCGCTTTCCCTGAGGAAGGTGTAGGTATTTTCTATTCCACAACTGTCTTTTGGAACGGTACCTGTGCTTATATCAAACTCTGGTTTTATGCATCACACCACCTCTCCTTTCCCCTTAAGCAGGCAAAAGAGTGTTTTCTAAATGTGTGGCTCTGTTCTCTTTCCTAACTCAGTTCATGTGTAGCCATGTTTACAGGATCTTCATAAGTGATATATTATGATAAGTTTCTTTTTCTGTGTCACTTATTTCACTTAGAATTATCGTACCTGAATCCACTCATGTTGCTGCTCCTGGTCTTATGACATTGATTTCATGGCTGAGGGATATTCCATTGTATGTAAATAACATAATTTTTTGAACCGTTTTTATCTTTCCTGGGATATTTAAGGTGTACCCAAGTTGAGGTTCTTGTTAGCATTGCAGCCCTAAATTTTGAAATGGCTCTGTCTTATTGATTTTCAGTTTTCCCAAGATATATTCCCTAGACTGGAAGTGCCCTTGGCTCTGTAGCTCTGCTGTTTACTTGGTTTAGGGAACACAATGCACACCTCCAGAGAGGCAGTTGGCAATTTACATCCCGCGCATCAGCATAACAATGCTCCCTGTTCTCCAGGGCCTGTCTTGCCTTTCTGGAATTTACCCATTTTGTGGATGTCCCTTTTGACAGGTGGGAAGTGATACTTCTTTGTAGTGCAGATTTGCATTGCCCGCTTGCTTGCTTGGCCAAAAAGGGCGTATGCGTTTTCTCCTGAATATATTCAGGAGAAAACGCATACGCCCTTTTTGGCCAAGTGCATCATTGTCGAAGTTGTGCCCCTCTTCCTGTGCTTTAAAGGCGATTCCAACGTACCTCTTGAAATCTGTTTCCTGCTATTCTGCCTCGCTTTCAAGTCCGCCTCGTTGCCTTCCCTCAACAGATTTTTGGACGATAGTTCTCCTGTATTACTCTGCCTGTTTGTGAATTGCTTTGTCCCTGATCTCTATTATTTAACTCGTTTTTTGTGAGCTGAATGCAAGTCCAATATTTTGGTTCAGGACCTATACTGGTTCTCAGTGGGTGGCTGAGACTTTAGTTAAATCTTCCTCCTCCAGGAAATAAGAGTGACATGTGCACGTCCAAATGCCTAACAGGTACTCTTTCATTGGTTCTCCCTCTTCCCTTTCATCCTCTGCCTAATTGGCAACCTGTGCGAACCAGGAGGTTAAAGTTGCAGTCTCTGCAACCTGGGAGATTGATAGTAATGCAGTTGGAAAGTCAAACCAGAGCACCAGCAGAGGGACTATTTGTTGAGTTTTAGAGACCTTTCATGTTCACAGTGTGTCCATTCTCTAGGTTTCCCATACATGTTATAGCTGTAGTAATATTCCCTTCAACCTGGAGAGTTGGGACCCATGGAAGGGGGGCCATGCATTATTGCTTTAAAGGGACTGCATTTGCTCACCCAATCTCACCAATCCTCTCAGTCCCAAGTGTCCAGCCTTATGCCAAATCCAGCTGCCGTTGTAGACAGGGTCATTCCAGGTTTCATCAGACACCATGAAGAAATTGTAAAGAATTTCCTGTTTTTTGTGTGTGTCTGAAATTCCTTTTTATAATGGGTTTGATCTGATTCTCACTGCCATGTTTATGCCAGTCTAGACACAGTTGATTCCCTCATGGAGACATATCAATAAATAGGTTATAAGATTCTTACTAGTCAGATATATTCCTCTGAGGGAAATATGTGGTTTTGAGTCCCTTTCACTGAGGAAGGTGTAGGTCTTGAATATTCCGTATTTGATTTTTTGAACGGTACCTGTGCTTATATAAAACTCTGGGTTTTATGCATCACCCCACCTCTCCTTCCCCCTTAAGCAGGCATAAGAGTGTTTTCTAAATGTGAGACTCTGTTCTCTTTCCTAACTCAGTTCATGTGTAGCCATGTTTACAGAATCTCTATAAGTGATATCTTATGATAACTTTCTTTTTCTGTGTGACTTATTTCACTTAGAATCATCGTACCTGAATCCACTCATTTTGCTGCTACATGTCTTATGGCATTGATTTCATGGCTGAGGGATATTTCATCGGACGTAAGTACCACAAATTTTTGTACCATTTTTATCTTTCCTGGGATATTTAAGGTGAATCCAAGATGAGGGTCTTGTAAGCAGTGCACCCCTAAATATCGGGGTGGCTGTGTCTTATTGATTTTCAGTTTTCCCAAGGTATCTTATGTAGACTGGATGTGCCCTGGGCTCTGTATCTCTGTTGTTTACTTGTTTTAGGGAACACAATGCACTGCTCCAGAGAGGCCGTTGGCAATTTGCCTCCCACCCATCAGCATAACAAGGCTCCCAGTTCGCCAGGGCCTGTCTTGCCTTTCTGCTTTTTACCCATTTTGTGGATATCCCTTTTGACTTGTGGGAAGTTATACTTCTTTGTAGTGCAGATTTGCATTGCCTGCTTGCTTGCTTGGCCAAAAAGGGTGTATGTGTTTTCTCCTGAATATATTCAGGAGAAAACTCATACACACTTTTTGGCCAAGTGCACCATTGTCGAAGTTGAGCCCCTCTTCCTGTGCTTAAAAGCGATTCCAGCATACCTCTTGAAATCTGTTTCCTGCTATACTGCCTCGCTTTCACGTCTGCCTCTTAACCTTCCCTCAACAGAGTTTTGGACGAGAGTTGTCCTTTACTACTCTGCCATTTGGTGAATTGCTGTGCCACTGAGCTCCATTATTCACCTCGTTTTTTGTGAGCTGAATGAAAGTCCAAATTTTGGTTCCGGACTTATACTGGTGTCCGGTGGGTAGCTGAGACTTTGGTTAATTCTTCTACTGGCCGGAAAATTAGAGTGACATTTGCCGGTCCAAATGCCTAACAGCTACTCTCTCATTGGTTCTCCCCCTTCCCTTTCATCCTCTGCCAAATTGGCAACCTGTGAGAAGCAGGAGGTTAAAGGGGCTGTCTCTCTAAGTTGGGAGATTGATAGTAAAGCAGTTGCAAAGTCAAACCGGAGCACCAGGAGAGGGACTATTCGTTGAGTTTTAGAAACCATTCGTATTCAGTGTGTGTCCATTCTCTAGGTTTCCCGTACATGTTATAGCTGTTGTAATATTCCCTTCAACCTGGAGAGTTGGGACCCATGGAATGGGTGCCACTCATTATTGCTTTAAAGGGTCTGCATTTGCTCACCCAATCTCAACAATCCTCTCAGTCCAAAGTGTCCAGCCTTATGCCACATCCAGCTGTCATTGTAGATAGGGTCATTCCAGGTTTCATCAGAGACCCTGAAGGAATTTTAAGGAATTTCCCTGTTTTTTTGTTTTGTTTTTGAAATTCCTTTTTATAGTGGGTTGAGCTGATTCTCACTGCCATTTTTATGCCTGTCTAGACACACTTGATTCCCTTACGGAGACATATCAATACATAGGTTTTAAGATTCTTACTAGTAAGATATATTACTCTGCGGTGAATATGGGGTGTTGAGTCCCTTTCACTGAGGAAGGTATAGGTCTTGTCTATTCCGTATTTGGTTTTTGGAACTGTACCTGTACTAATATCAAACTCTGGTTTTATGCATCACCCCACCCCTCCTACCCCCTTAAGAAGGCATAAGGGTGTTTTCTAAATGTGAGACTCCCTTCTCTTTCCTAACTCAGTTCATGTGTAGCCATGTTTACAGGATCTTCATCATTGATATCTTATGATAATTTTATTTTTCTGTGTGACTTATTTCACTTAGGATTATCGTACCTGAATCCACTCATTTTGCTGCTACTGGCCTTATGACATTGATCTCATGGCTGAGGGATATACCGTCATACGTAAGTACCACAATTTCTTGAACCATTTTTGTCTTTCCTGGGATATTTAAGGTGTACCCAAGTTAAGGTTTTTGTAATCATTGCAGCCCTGAATTTTGGTGTGGATCTGTCTTATTAATTTTCAGTTTTCCCAAGCTATATTCCCTAGACTGGAAGTGCCCTTGGCTCTGTAGCTCTGTTGTTTACTTGTTTTAGGGAACACAATGCACTCCTCCAGAGAGGCAGTTGGCAATTTACATCCCGCCCATCAGCATAACAAG
Source organism: Mesoplodon mirus (assembly GCF_964341445.2). Classification (NCBI taxonomy): domain Eukaryota; kingdom Metazoa; phylum Chordata; class Mammalia; order Artiodactyla; family Ziphiidae; genus Mesoplodon; species Mesoplodon mirus. Next base: position 96,734 of record NW_028295548.1, on the reverse strand, counting down.
GCTCCCTGTTCTCCAGTGTCTGTCTTGCCTGTCTGGTTTTTACACATTTTGCGGATATCCCTTTTGGCTGGTGGAAAGTCATAGTTCTTTGCAATGCAGATTTGCATTGCCCGCTTGCTTGCTTGGCTGAAAAGGGCATATGCGTTTTCTCCTGAATATATTCACGTGAAAACCCACATGCCCTTTATGACCATTTCCATTATTTTCGAAGCTGTGATGCTTTTCCTGTGTTTAAAGGCGATTCCAATGTACCTCTTGAAATCTGTTTCATGCCACTCTGCCTCATTTTCACTTCCGCCTCGTGGCTTTCCCTCAACAGATTTTTGGAAGAGAGTAGTCCTTTATAACTCTGCAGGTTAGTGAATTGCTGTGGCCCTGAGTTCCATTTTTCAACTCACGTTTTTGTGAGCTGACCGCAAATCCACAGTTTTGCTTCTGGACCTATACAGGTTCTGGGGGGGGGCAGGCTGTGTCTTTGGTTAATTCCTCTTCGTGACGGGAAATTAGAGTGAAATGTGGCCGTCCAAATGCCTACAGCTACTCTCTCATTGGTTCTCTCTGTTCCCTTATATCCTCTGCACCATTTGCCAGCTGTTCGAACCAGGAGGTTATAGGGCCTGACTCTCCAAGTTGGGAGATTGATAGTAAAGCAGTTGGAATGTCAAACTGGAGCACAAGGAGAGAAAAAAGTAGTAGAGTTTTAGAAACCTTTCACCATCAGATGGTTTCCATTCTCTAGGTTCCCATACATGTTATAACTGTAGTGATATTCCCTTCTACTTGGAGAGTTTGGAACCATGGAATGCGTGGCAGGCATTATTGCTTTAAAGGGTCTGCATTTTTTCACCCAATCTCACCAATCCTCTCAGTCCCAAGTGACCAGCGTTATGCCACATCCAGCTGTCATTGTAGATAGGGTCATTCCAGGTTTCATCAGAACCCCTGAAGGTATTGTGTAAGAATTTTACTGTTTTTATGTTTTGTTTTGAAATTCATTTTTATAGTGGGTTTGAGCTTATTCTCACTGCCATGTTTATGTCATTCTAGACACACTTAGTTCCCTTACGGAGACATATCAATACATAGTTTTTAAGATTCTTACTAGTCAGATATATTTCTCTGCGGGGAATAAGGATGTTGAGTTCCGTTCCCTGAGGAAGGAGTAGGGCTTGTCTCTTCTGTTTTTGGATTATGGAACGGTACCTGTGCTAATATCAAACTTTTTTTTGTGCATCTCCCCACCTGTCTTTCCTCTTAAGCAAGCGTTAGAATGTTTTCTATATCTGAGACTCTGTTCTCTTCCCTAATTCAGTTCATATGTAGCCATGTTTACATTCCATTCATAAGTGATATCTTATGTCAGAATGCACCATGGCCTTGTCATAATAATGCTCCATGGCCCCTGTCATCACAATGCTCCATGCCCTGTTTATCACAATGCTCCATGTCCCTTGTCATCACAATTCTCCACGTCCTGGTCATCACAATGCTACATGACATTTCTCATCAAAATATTACATGATCTTGTCATCACAATTCTCCTTGCACTTGAAATTGCAATGATCCATGCACTTGTCATCACAATGCTCAGTGCACATATCATCACAATGTTCCATGCCCTTGTCATCAGATTGCTCCATGACACCTGTCATCACAATGCTCCCTGACACCTGTCATCACAATGCTTCATGCCACTTGTCATTACAGTGCTCCATGATGCTCGACACCACAGTTACCCAAGGTCTTCTCATCACAATGCTCCACAGTTTTGCCATCACCATGCTCCATGCCTTGTCATCTCAAATCTCAATATCCCTTGTCCTCAGAATTCTCCACGACCTTGTCATTACAATGCTCCATGGCACTTCACATCAAAATGTTATATGCCCTTGTCATCACAATACTCCATGCACTTGTCATCGCAATGCTCCATGACCCGTGTCATAGGAAGCTCCATGCGCTGTTCATCACAATGTTTCATGACCTGGATATTAAAATGATCAATGGCCCTTCATATCACAATGCTCCATGCCCTTGTCATCACAATGCTCCTTTAATTTGTCACAGCAATCCTCCATGACACTTGGCATCACGATACTCCATGATATTGTCATCAAACTGGAACATGTCGTATTTCATCACAATGCTCCCTGACACCTTTCTTCACAATAATCCATGACCTTGTCATCACAGTGCTCCATGCCCTTGTCATCACAGTGTGCCATGGCCACTCTTATCACAATAATGTATGAAACTTGTCAGACCAATGCTCCATGCCAATTTTCATCACAATGCTCCATGAACGCTGTATTCACAATGCACCATGCCCATCATCATAATGCTTCATGCTATTGTCATCACAATGGGCCATTACATATGTCATCACAATGCTCCATGACCACTGTCCTCACAATGCTGCAAACCCTTGTGATCACAATGTTCCATAACAGTTGTCATCACAATGACCCATGTCGCTGGTCAGCACAATTATCCATGGTCTTCTCATCACAATGCACCATGATTTTGTCATCACAATGTTCAATACACTTGCCATCACAATGCTCTCTGACTATTGCCCTCAGTATGCACCTTGAACTCTTTCATGACAAGGCTCTTTGCCTATTTCATCACAATGATCCATGCCCTTTTCATCACAATGCTCCAAGACACCTGTGATCACAATGCTCCTTGCTCTTGTCATCACAAAGCTCCATGACGCATGTCATCAGAATGCTCCATGGTCTTCTTATCATAATTTTCCATGCCCTGGTCATCACAATGCTCCAATACCCCTGTAATCACAATGTTCCCTACGCCTTTTCATCAGAATGCTCCATGAGAATTGTCATCACAAGGTTCCATGGTCTTCACATAACAGTGCTCCAGGATATTGTCATCACAGTGCTCCATTCCCTTGTCATCACAGTGGGCCATTACTTATGTCATCACAATGCTCCCTGACATATGTCTTCACAATACTGCTTGACCTGGTCATCAAAATGCTCCATGCCCTTGTCATCACAATAGACCATTCGAACTGTCATCGCAATAATCCATGAAACTTATTAGACCAATGCTCCATGCCCTTGACATCACAATGCTCCATGCCCATGTTATCAAAATGCTCCATGACCCCTGTCATCACAATGTTCCATGACTCCAGTCATCACAATATTTCATGACGTTTGTCATCACAATGATCCATGACTTCATCATCAACAGTCTCTGTGACCTTTTTAACCACAATGCTCCATGAACTTTTCATCACAGTGCTCTTTGACCCTTGTCATCAATGTGCTCTATGCCTTTCTCAGCACAATGCTCCATAACACTTGTCATCACAATGATCCATGAGATTGTCAGCACAATGCTCCATGACACATGTCATCACAATGCGCCATGCACCTGTCATCACAGTGCTCCACAATCATGTCATCACAATGCTCCATAAAAATTGTCATCACAATGCTCCATGCACTTCTCATCAAAACGCCCTCTCACCACTGATATCACAATGATACATCACTATTCGTCACAATACTACCTCACCCCGGTCATCACAATATTCCATGACTCCTGTCATCAAAATGCTACATGCACTTATCATCACAATGTTCGATGACGACTGACATCACAATGTTCCATAAGCCATGTCATCAAAATGCTCCATGACCCTTTTCATCAAAATGCTCCATGACCACTGACATCACAATATTCCATAACCCCTGCCATCAAAATGCTCCATGGCATTTTTCATCAAAATGCTCCATGACCCCTGCCATCACGATGTTCCATGGCCTTGTCTCCACAAAGCTCCCTGACCCTTCTCATCAAAATGCTCCAAGAACGCTGACATCACAATGTTCCATAACACCTGTCATCAAAATGTTCCATGACACTTTTCATCAAATAGCTCCATGACCCTATCATCAGAATGGTCCCTGCCCTTCTCATCACAATGAACAATGCCCTTGCCATCAAAATGTTCCATGACCTTTGTCATCACAAAGATCCATGACCCTTGGCATCACAATGCTCCATGTCATTGTCATCACAATGCTCCATGAACGCTCTCATCACATTGCTCCATGCCCTTGTCTTCACAAAGCTCCAAGACACATGTCATTAGAATGCTCCATGGACTTCTCATCACAATGCTCCATGCCCTTGCCATAACAATGCTCCATTACACCAGTCATAACAATGCTCCATAAACCCAGCCATCACGATGTTCCATGGCCTTGTCATCACAAAGCTCCATGACCCTTCTCATCACAATGCTCCAAGAACCCTGTAATCACAATGCTCTATGCCACTTTTCATCTCAATGATCCATGAACCCTGTCATCACAGTGCACCTTGCCCATCATCATAAGGCTTCAGGCTATTGTCATCACAATGAAATCAAAATTATCCATGACCACTGTCATCATAATGCCCCAAACCCTTGTGATCACAATGTTCCATAACACTTGTCATCACAACACCCTGTGATGCTCATCATAACAATTATCCATGATCTTCTCATAACAATGCTCCATGACCTTTGTCATCACAATTCTCAATACAGTTGTCATCACAATGCTCCCTGACACTTGTGGTCAGTATGCTCCTTGAAACCTGTCATGACAAGGCTCCATGCCTTTTCATCACAATGATCCATGCCCTTTTCATCACAAAGCTTCAAGACCCCTGTAATCACAATGCTCCATGCGCTTGTCATCACAAAGCTCCATGACACATGTCATCAGAATGCTCCATGGCTTTCACCTCACAATGCTCAATGCCCTTGTCATCACAATGCTCCAAGACCCCTGTAATCACAATGCTCCATGCCCCTTTTCATCAGAATGCTCCATGAGACTTGTCATCACAAGTCTCCATGGTCTTATCATCACAATGCTCCAGGACCTTGTCATCACCATGCTCCATTCCCTTGTCATCACAATGCTTCATGACCCCTTTCATCACAATAATCCATGAATATTTTCAGCCCAATGCTCCAAGACGTATTCATCACAATGCTCCATGACCACGGTCATCACAACACTCCATGACACCTGACAACACAATGATCTGGGACTCTTGTCATCACAATGCTCCATTCTCTACTCATCACAATGCTCCATGACCCTTGTCATCACAATGATCCATGCCCTTGTCATCCCAATGCTCCATGACCCATGTATTCACAATGCTCCATGACGCTTATCATCACAGTGCTCCATGACATATGTCATCACAATGCTCCATGCCTTTGTCAGCAAAATGCTACATGACCTTGTCATTAAAATGCTCTATGCGTTTTTCATCACAATACTCCATTACCATTGTCATCACAATCCTCCATGAACATTGGGATCACATTGCTTCATGCCCTTGTCATCAAAATGCTTCATGCTCCTTGAAATCAAAATGATCCATGACCTCTGTCATCTCAATGCACCAAACCCTTGTGACCACAATGTTCCATAACACTTTTCATCACAACGCTCCATGATGCCTCTCATCACGATACTCCATGCCCTTTTCATCACAATGCTCCATTACATTTGTCATCACAATTCTCAATACACTTGTCATTACAATGCTTCCTGACAATTGTCATCAGAATGCTCCTTGAACCATGTAACAAAAAGGCTCCATGCCTTTTTCATCACAAGGCCCCATGCCGTTTTCATCACAATGCTGCATGCAATTGTCATCAAAATACTCCACAATCTTGTCATCAGAATGCTCCATGACCCTTGTCATCACAATTCTCCATGCACTTGTCAGCAAAATTCTCCCTGACGCTTGTCATCACAATGCTCCAAGCCATTGTCATCACAATGCTCCATTACCTTTGTCATCAGAATCCTCCATGACACTTGGCATCACAATGCTCCATGCCATTGTCATCACAGTGGCCCAAAACTTATGTCATCACAATGCTCCCTGACACCTCCCTTCACAATACTGCATGACCTGGTCATCACAATGCTCCATGTCCTTGTCATCACAATGCGCCATTCCAACTGTCATCACAATAATCCGTGAAACATATTAGACCAATGTTCCATGTCCTTGTCATCACAATGCTCCATGCTCTTTTTATCAGAATTCTCCATGAACCCTGTCATCACAATGCTCCGTGACTCCAATCATCACAATGCTTCATGACCTTTGTCATCACAATGGTCCATGCCCTCGTCATCAATAATTTCTGTGACCTTTTTAACCACAATGCTCCATGAACTTTTCATCACAATGCTCTTTGACCCTTGTCATCACAATGCTCCTTGCGTTTGTCAGCACAAATATCCATGACCCATGTCATCACAATGCACCATGTGCTTGTCATCAGAGTGCTCCACAATCTTCTCATCACAATGCTCCTTAAAATTTGTCATCACAATGCTCCATGCACTTCTCATCAAAATGCTCTCTCACCACTGATATCACAATGCTACATGACTATTTGTCACAATACTCCCTCACCCCAGTCATCACAATGTTCCATGACTCCTGTCATCACAATGCTACATGCACTTATCATCACAATGTTCGATGATGCCTGACATCACAATGTTCCATAACACCTGTCATCAAAAGGTTCCATGACCCTTTTCATCAAATTGCTCCATGACCTAGTCATCAAAATGCTCCAAGAACCCTGTAATCACAATGATCTATGCCCCTTTTCATCTCAATGATCCATGAACACTGTCATCACAATGCACCATGCCCATCATAATAATGCTTCATGCTATTGTCATCACAATGAAATCAAAATGCTCCATGACCTCTGTCATAACAATGCTCCAAACCCTTGTGATCACAATATTCCTTAACACTTGTCATCACAATGCCCCATGAAGCTCATCATCACAATTATCAATGGTCTTCTCATCACAATGCTCCATGACCTTTGTCATCACAATGCTCAATACACTTGTCATCAAAATGCTCCCTGACACTTGTTGTCTGTATGCTCCTTGAACCCTGTCATGACAAGGCTCCATGCCTTTTTCATCACAGTGATCCATGGTCTTTTCATTACAATGGTCCAAGACCTATGTAATCACAATGCTCCATGTGCTTGTCATCACAAAACTCAAGGACGAATGCCATCAGAATGCTCCTTGGATTTCTCCTTACAATGCTCCATGCCCTTGTCATCACAATGTTCCAAGACCCCTGTAATCACAATGCTCCATGTCCCTTTTCATCAGTATGCTCCATGAGACTTGTCATCACAAGGCTCCATGGTTTTGTCATCACAGTGCTTCAGGCTCTTGTCATCACAATGCTTCTCGACATTGTCTTAAAAATTTTCAATGGCCCTTGTCATCATAATGCTCCAAGCCCTAATCATCACAATGCTCCATTATATTTCTCATCACAATTCTCCATTACATTTGGCATCACAATGCTCCATGCCATTGTAATCGCAATGGACCATGACATATGTCATCACAATGCTCACTGACACCTGTCTTCACAATACTCCATGACCTTCTCATCACAATGCTCCATGCCCTTGTCATCACAATGCACCATGCCCACTGTCATCACAATAATCCATGAAAATTGTCAGACTAATGCTCCATGCCCCTATCATCACATTGCTCCATGCCCTTGTCATCACAATGCTCCAGGAACCATGTCATCTCAATGCTCCGTGACTCCAGTTATCACAATGTTTCATAAAGTTTGTCATCACAATGGTCCATGCCCTCATCATTAACAGTCTCTGTGACCTTTTTAACCACAATGCTCCATGAACTTTTTATCACAATGCTCTTTGACCCTTGTCATCAATGTGCTCTATGCCTTTCTCAGCACAATGCTCCATAACACTTGTCATCACAATGCTCCATGAGCTTGTCATCACAATGCCCCATTGCATATGTCATCACAATGCTCCCTGACACCTATCTTCACAATACTGCATGACCTGGTCATCACAATGCTCCATGCCCTTTTCATCACAAATCGCCATTCCAACTCTCATCGCAATAATTCATGAAACTTATTAGACCAATGCTCCATGCCCTTGTCATCACAATGCTCCATGCCCTTATTATCACAATGCTCCATGACCCCTGTCATCACAATATTCCGTGATTCCAGTCATCAAAATGCTTCATGACCTTTGTCATCACAATGGTCCATGCCCTCATCATCAAGAGTCTCTGTGACCTTCTTAAGCACAATGCTCCATGAACTTTTCATCACAATGCTCTTTGACCATTTTCATCGCAATACTCCATGAACCTTTTCAGCCCAATGCTCCATGAGCTTCTCATCACAATGCTCCATGACCAATATCATCACAATGGTCCATGACCACTGTCGTCACAACACTCCATGACACCTGACAACACAATGATCTGGGACTTTTGTCATCACAATGCTCCATTCCCTAGCCATCACAATGCTCCATGACCCCTGTCATCACAATACTCCATGAATATTTTCAGCCCAATGCTCCATGACCCTTGTCATCTAAATGATCCATGAAATTTGGGATCACATTGCTTCATGCCCTTGTCATCACAATGCTCCATGCTACTTGAAATCAAAATGATCCATGACCTCTGTCATCACAATGCTCCAAACCCTTGTGATCACAATGTTCCATAACACTTGTCATCACAATGCTCCATGATGCCTGTCATCACAATACTCCATGCCCTTTTCATCACAATGCTCCATGACCTTTGTCATCACAATTCTCAATACACTTGTCATCACAATGCTCCCTGACACTTGTCGTCAGAATGCTCCTTGAACCCTGTCACGAAACGTCTCCATGCCTTTTTCATCACAAAGCCCCATGCCATTTTCATCACAATGCTCCATGCCATTGTCATCAAAATACTCCACAAGCTTGTCATCAGAATGCTCCATGACCCTTGTCATCACAATTCTCCATGCACTTGTCAGCACAATGCTCCCTGACCCTTGTCATCACAATGCTCCAAGCCATTGTCATCACAAACTCCATTACCTTTGTCATCAGAATCCTCCATGACACTTGGCATCACAATGCTCCATGCCATTGTCATCACAATGGGCCATTACATATGTCATCACAATGCTCCCTGACATCTGTCTTCACCATATTCCATGACCTACTCATCTAAATGCTCCATGCCCTTGTCATCACAATGTTCCTAGACCCATGTAATCACTATGGTCCATGCCCCTTTTCATCAGTATGCTCCGTGAGATATTTCATCACAAGGCTCCATGGTTTTCTCATCAAAATGCTCCAGGACCTTTTTATCACAATGCTTCATGACCTTGTTATGAAAAATCTCAATGGCCCTTGTCATCATAATGCTCCAAGCCCTAGTCATCACAATGCTCCATTATATTTTTCATCACAATCCTCCATTACATTTCGCATCACAATGCTCCATTACACTGCCATCGCAATGGACCATGACATATGTCATCACAATGCTCCCTAACATCTGTCTTCACCATATTCCATGACCTTCTCATCACAATGCTCCATGCCCTTGTCATCACAATGCACCATGTCCACTGTCATCACAATAATCTAAGCAACATATCAGACCAATGTTTCATGCCCGTGTCATCAAAATGTTCCATGCCCTTGTCATCACAATGCTCCATGACCCCTCTATTCACAATGCTCCGTGACGCTTGTCATCACAGTGCTCCATCACACCGGTCATCATAATGCTCCATGCCTTTGTCAGCAAAATGCTACATGACCTTGTCATTACAATGCTCTATGTGCTTGTCATCACAGTACTCCATTAACATTTTCATCACAATCCTCCATGAACCTGGGAATCACATTGCTTCATGCCCTTGTCATCACAATGCTCCATGATCCTTGAAATCAAAATGATCCATGACTTCTGGCATCACAATTCTTCAAACCCATGTGATCACAATGTTCCATAACACTTGTCATCACAACACACCATGATGCCTGTCATCACAATATTCCATGCCCTTTCATCACAATGCTCCATGACCTTTTTCATCACAATCCTCAATACACTTATCATCACAATGCTCCCTGACACTTGTCGTCAGAATGCTCCTTGAACCCTGTCACGAAAAGGCTCCATGACATTTTCATCACAATGCCCCATGCCGTTTTCATCACAATGATCCATGCCATTGTCATCACAATGGGACATTACATATGTCATCACAATGCTCCCTGACCCCTATCTTCACAATACTGCATGACCTGGTCATCACAATGCTCCATGCCCTTGTCATCAAAATGCACCATTCCAGGGCCTCCCTGGTGGCGCAGTGGTTGAGAGTCCGCCTGCCGATGCAGGGGATACGGGTTCGTGCCCCGGTCTGGGAGGATCCCATATGCCGCGGAGCGGCTGGGCCCGTGAGCCATGGCCGCTGGGCCTGCGCATCCAGAGCCTGTGCTCCGCAACGGGAGAGGCCACAACAGTGAGAGGCCCGCATACCGCAAAAAAAAAAAAAAAAAAAAAAAAAAAAAAAAAATGCACCATTCCAACTGTCATCACAATAATCCATGAAACTTATTAGACCAATGATCCATGCTCTTGTCATCAAAATGTTACATGCCCTTGTTATGACAATGCTCCATGACCCCTGTCATCACAAAGCTCCGTGACTCCAGTCATCACAATGCTCCATGACCTTTTTCATCACAATGGTCCATGCCCTCATCATCAAAAGTCTCTGTGACCTTTTTAATCACAATGCTCAATGAACGTTTCATCACAATGCTCTTTGACACTTGTCATCACAATGCTCTATGCATTTCTCAGCTCAATGCTCCATGCCCTTCTCATCACAATGCTCCATGACCCCTGTCATCACAATGCTCCTTGACTACATTCATCACAATTCTCTTTAACATTTGTCATCACAATGGTCGATGCCCGCATCATCACAAGGCTCTGTTACCTTTGTAACCACAATGCTCCATGAACTTTTCATCACAATGCTCCGTGAACCTTGTCATCACAATGCTCCATGCCTTTGTCCGAAAAAATGCTCCGTGACCCTTGTCATCACAGTGTGGCACGAGCTTTGCATCACAATTGTCCACAATTTTGTCATCACAATGCTCCATAAACCTTGTAATCACTATGCTCCATGCCCTTCTCATCACAATGCTCCATTACCCCTATCATAACAGTGCTCCATGAGCCCTGCCATCACAATGTTCCACGACCTTGTCATCACAAGGCTCCAAGACATATGTAATCACAATGCTCCATGCCCTTGTCATCACAAAGCTCCATGACACATGTCATCAGAATGTTCCACGGCCTTCTCATCAAAATGCTCCATGCTCTTGTCATCACAATGCTCCCAGACACCTGTATTCACAATGCTCCATGCCCCTTTTCATCTCAATGCTCCATGAACCCTGTCATCACAATGCATCATGCCCATCATCATAATGCTTCCGACTATTGTCAGCACAATGAAATCAAAATTCTCCATGACCTCTGTCATCACAATGCTCCATGACCCCTGTCATCACAATACTCCATGAACATTTTCAGCCCAATGCTCCATGATGCTTGTCATCACAATGATCCATGCCCTTTTCATCCCAGTGCTCCATGACCCCTGCATTCACAATGCTCCGTGACGCTTGTCATCACAGTGCTCCATGACACCTGTCATCACAATGCTCCATGCCTTTGTCAGCAAAATGCTACATGACCTTGTCTTTACAATGCTCTATGCGCTTGTCATCAATATACTCCATTACCATTGTCATCACAATTCTCCATGAACCTTGGGATCACATTGCTTCATGCCCTTGTCATCACAATGCTCCATGCTCCTTGAAATCAAAATGATCCATGACCTCTGTCATCGCAATGCTCCAAACCTTTGTGATCACAATGTTCCATAACACTTGTCATCACAACGCTCCATGATGCCTGTCATCACAGTATTCCATGCCCTTTTCATCATAATGCTCCATGAACTTTGTCATCACAATTCTCAATACACTTGTCATCACAATGCTCCCTGACACTTGTCTTCAGAATGCTCCTTGAACCCTGTCACGAAAAGGCTCCATGACGTTTTCATCACAATGCCCCGTGCCGTTATCATCACAATGCTCCATGCCATTGTCATCCCAATGGGCCATTGCATATGTCATCACAATGCTCCCTGACACCTATCTTCACAATACTGCATGACCTGGTCATCACAATATTTCATGCCCTTGTCATCACAATGTGACATTCCCACTGTCATCACAATACTCCATGAAACATATTAGACCAATGATCCATGCCCTTTTCATCATAATGCTCCTTGACCCCTGTCATCACAATGCTACGTGACTCCAATCATAACAATGCTCCATGACCTTTGTCATCACTATGGTGCTTGCCCTCATCATCAACAGTCTCTGTGACCTTTTAACCACAATGCTCCATGAACATTTCATTACAATGCTATTAGACCCTTGTCATCACAATTCTCTATGCCTTTCTCAGCACAATGCTCCATGCCCTTCTCATCACAATGCTCCATGACCCCTGTCATCACAATGCTCCGTGACTCCAGTCATCACAATTCTTCATAACATTTGTCATCACAATGGTCGATGCCCGCATCATTGCAAGGCTCTGTGACCTTTGTAACCACAGTGCTCCTTAAACATTTCATCACAATGCTCCGTGACCCTTGTCATCACAGTGCTCCATGCCTTTGTCAGAACAATGTTCAATGACCCTTTTCATCACACTGTGCCACGCGCATTTCATTACAGCGGTCCACAAATTTGTCATCGCTATGCTCCATAAATATTGTAATCACAATGCTCCATGCACTTTTCATCCAAATGCTCTCTCACCAGATATATCACAAGGTTCCATCCCTAGTCATCACAATACTCCCTCACCCCTTATCATCACAATGTTCCATGACCCCTGATATCACAATATTACATAACCGCTGTCATCAAAATGCTCCATGACCATTTTCATCCCAAATCTCCATGACCACTGGCAACACAATGTTCTATAACACCTGTCATCAAAATGTTCCATGACACTTTTCATCAAATTGCTGCATGACCCTGTCATCAAAATGCTCCCTGCCCTTCTCATCACAATGCACCACACCCTTCTCATCAAAATGCTCCATGACCTTGTCATCACAAAGCTCCATGACACTTGGCATCACAATGCTCCATGTAATTGTCATCACAATGCTCCATGAACCCTCTCATCACATTGCTCAATGCCCTTGTCATCACAAAGCTCCATGACACTTGTCATCACAATGCTCGATGCCCTTCTCATCACAATTATCCATGCCCTTGTCATTACAATCCTCCATGACCCATGTATCACAGTGTTCCGTGCCCTTGTCATCACAATGCTCCATGCCAACTCTCATCACAGTAATCCATGAAACATATCAGACCAGTGCTCAATGCCCTTCTCATCACAATGCTCCATTACCTCTGTCATCTCAATGCTCCAAGACCACTGTAATCACAATGCTCCATGCCATTGTCATCACAAAGCTCCCTGACGCATGTCATCAGAATATTCCATGGCATTCTCATCACAGTGCTCCATGCCCTTGTCATCACAATGCTCCAAAACCCCTGTAATCACAGTGCTCCATGACCCTTTTCATCTCAATGCTCCATGAACCCTGTCATCACAATGCACCGTGCCCATCATCATAATGCTTCAGGCTATTGTCATCACAATGAATTCAATATTCTCCATGACCTCTGTCATCATAATGCTCCAAACCCTTGTGATCACAATGTTCCATAACACTTATCATCACAACACCCCATGACGCTCATCATCACAATTATCCATGGTCTTCTCATCACAATGCTCCATGACCTTTCTCATCACGATGCTCAATACACTTGTCATCAAAATGCTCCCTGACACTTGTTGTCTGTATGCTCCTTGAACCCTGTCATGACAAGGCTCCATGCCTTTTTCATCACAATGGTCCATGGTCTTTTCATTACAATGGTCCAAGACCCATGTAATCACAATGCTCCATGTGCTTGTCATCACAAAACTCAAGGACGAATGCCATCAGAATGCTCCTTGGATTTCTCCTTACAATGCTCCATGCCCTTGTCATCACAATGTTCCAAGACCCCTGTAATCACAATGCTCCATGCCCCTTTTCATCAGTATGCTCCATGCCCTTCTCATCACAATGCTCCATGACCCCTGTCATCACAATGCTCCGTGACTCCAGTCATCACAATTCTTCATAACATTTGTCATCACAATGGTCGATGCCCGCATCATTGCAAGGCTCTGTGACCTTTGTAACCACAGTGCTCCTTGAACATTTCATCACAATGCTCCGTGACCCTTGTCATCACAGTGCTCCATGCCTTTGTCAGAACAATGTTCAATGACCCTTTTCATCACACTGTGCCACGCGCATTTCAATACAACGGTCCACAAACTTGTCATTGCTATGCTCCATAAATATTGTAATCACAATGCTCCATGCACTTTTCATCCAAATGCTCTCTCACCAGATATATCACAAGGTTCCATCCCTAGTCATCACAATACTCCCTCACCCCTTATCATCACAATGTTCCATGACCCCTTATATCACAATGTTACATAACCCCTGTCATCAAAATGCTCCATGACCATTTTCATCCCAAAGCTCCATGACCCCTGGCAACACAATGTTCTATAACCCCTATCATCAAAATGTTCCATTACACTTTTCATCAAACTGCTGCATGACCCTGTCATCAAAATGCTCCCTGCACTTCTCATCACAATGCACCACACCGTTCTCATCAAAATGCTCCATGACCTTGTCATCACAAAGCTCCATGACCCTTGGCATCACAATGCTCCATATCATTGTCATCACAATGCTCCATGAACCCTCTCATCACATTGCTCCATGCCCTTGTCATCACAAAGCTCCATGACACTTGTCATCACAATGCTCGATGCCCTTTTCATCACAATTATCCATGCCCTTGTCATTACAATCCTCCATGACCCATGTATCACAGTGTTCCGTGCCCTTGTCATCACAATGCTCCATGCCAACTCTCATCACAATAATCCAGGAAACATATCAGACCAGTGCTCAATGCCCTGCTCATCACAATGCTCCATTACCTCTGTCATCTCAATGCTCCAAGACCCCTGTAATCACAATGCTCCATGCCATTGTCATCACAAAGCTCCCTGACGCATGTCATCAGAATGTTCCATGGCATTCTCATCACAGTGCTCCATGCCCTTGTCATCACAATGCTCCAAAACCCCTGTAATCACAGTGCTCCATGACCCTTTTCATCTCAATGCTCCATGAACCCTGTCATCACAATGCACCGTGCCCATCATCATAATGCTTCAGGCTATTGTCATCACAATGAAATCAATATTCTCCATGACCTCTGTCATCATAATGCTCCAAACCCTTGTGATCACAATGTTCCATAACACTTATCATCACAACACCCCATGACGCTCATCATCACAATTATCCATGGTCTTCTCATCACAATGCTCCATGACCTTTCTCATCACGATGCTCAATACACTTGTCATCAAAATGCTCCCTGACACTTGTTGTCTGTATGCTCCTTGAACCCTGTCATGACAAGGCTCCATGCCTTTTTCATCACAATGGTCCATGGTCTTTTCATTACAATGGTCCAAGACCCATGTAATCACAATGCTCCATGTGCTTGTCATCACAAAACTCAAGGACGAATGCCATCAGAATGCTCCTTGGATTTCTCCTTACAATGCTCCATGCCCTTGTCATCACAATGTTCCAAGACCCCTGTAATCACAATGCTCCATGTCCCTTTTCATCAGTATGCTCCATGAGACTTGTCATCACAAGGCTCCATGGTTTTGTCATCTCAGTGCTTCAGGAACTTGTCATCACAATGCTTCTCGACATTGTCTTAAAAATTTTCAGTGGCCCTTGTCATCATAATGCTCCAAGCCCTAATCATCACAAAGCTCCATGATCTTTGTCATCACAATTCTCCATTACATTTGGCATCACAATGCTCCATGCCATTGTAATCGCAATGGACCATGACATATGTCATCACAATGCTCCCTGACACCTGTCTTCACAATACTCCATGACCTTCTCATCACAATGCTCCATGCCCTTGTCATCAGAATGCACCATGCCCACTGTCATCACAATAATCCATGAAAATTGTCAGACTAATGCTCCATGCCCCTATCATCACAATGCTCCATGCCCCTGTCATCACAATGCTCCAGGAACCATGTCATCTCAATGCTCCGTGACTCCAGTTATAACAATGTTTCATAAAGTTTGTCATCACAATGGACCATGCCCACGTCATCACAAGGCTCTGTGACCTTTGAAACCACAATGCTCCATGAACTTTTCATCACAATTCTCTGTGATCCTTGTCATCACAATGCTCCATGTCTTTGTCAGAACAGTGCTCCATGACCATTGTCATCACAATGTTCCACGCGCATTTCATCACAAAGGTCCACAACTTTGTCATTGCAATGGTACATAAACTTTGTAATCAAAATGGTCCATGCACTTCTCATCAAAATGCTCTCTCACCAGAGATATCACAGTGTTCCATCACTAGTAATCATAATACTCGCACACCCATGGTAACACAAAGTTCCATGAACCTATCATCACAGTGCTATATCACTTTATCATCACAATGTTCCATGACCCCTGACATCATAATGTTCCATTACTCCTGTCATCAAAATGCTCCATGACGCTTTTCATCCCAAAGCTCCAAGACCCCTGACATCACAATGTTCTATAAACCCTGCCATCAAAATGTTGCATTACACTTTTTATCAAATTGCTGCATGACCCGTTCATAAAAATGCTCCCTGCCTTTCTCATCACAATGCACCATGCCCTTGTCATCAAAATGCTCCATGACTTGTCTTCACAAAGCTCCATGACCCATGGCATCACAGTGCTCCATGTCATTGTCATCACAATGCTCCATGAACACTCTGATCACATTGCTCCATGCCCTTGTCATCACAAAGCTCCATGACACTTGTCATCACAATGCTCGATGCCCTTCTTATAACAATGCTCCATGCACTTGTCATTACAATCCTGAATGACCCATGTATCACAGTGTTCCGTACCCTTGTCATCACAGTGCTCCATGCCCACTCTCATCACAATAATCCATGAAACATTTCAGACAAATGTTCCATACCCTTCTTATCAAAATGCTCCATAACCCATGTCATAACAATGCACCATGACCCTTGCCATAACAATGTTCCACGGCCTAGTCATCACAAGGTTCCATGACACTTGTCATCACAATGTTCAAGACCCCTGAAATCACAATGCTCCATGCCCTTGTCGTCACAAAGCTCCATGAAGAATGTCATCAGAATGTTCCATGGCCTTCTCATCACAGTGCTCCATGCCCATGTCATCACAATGCTCCAAGACCCTTGTAATCAAAATGCTCCATGCCCCTTTTCATCTCAATGCTCCATGAACCCTGTCATCACAATACACCATGCCCATCATCATAATGCTTCAGGCTATTGTCATCACAATGAAATCAAAATTATCCATGACCTCTGTCATCATAATGCTCCAAAACCTTGTGATCACAATGTTCCATAACACTTATCATCACAACACCCCATGACGCTCATCATCACAATTATCCATGGTCTTCTCATCACAATGCTCCATGACCTTTGTCATCACAATGCTCAATACACTTGTCATCACAATGCTCCCTGACAATTGTCGTCAGTTTGCTCCTTGAACCCTGTCATGACAAGGCTCCATGCCTTTTTCATTAAAATAATCCATGCCCTTTTCATCACAATGCTCCAAGATCCCTGTAATCACAATGCTCATTGCCCTTGTCATCAAAAAGCTCCATAACGCATGTCATCAGAATGCTTCATGGCCTTCTCATCACAATGCTCCATGCCCTTGTCATCACAATCCTCCAAGACCCCTGTAATCACAATGCTCCATGCCCCTTTCAATCAGAATGCTCCATGAGACTTGTCATCACAATTCTCCATGGTCTTCTCATCACAATGCTCCAGGACCTTGTCATCACAATGCTCCATTCCCTTGTCATCACAATGCTCCATGACCCCTGTCATCACAATAATACATGAACATTTTCAGCCCAATGCTCCACGACCTATTCATCACAATGCTCCATGGCCAATATCATCACAATGCTCAATACAATTGACATCACAATGCTCCCTGACACTTGTCAGCAGTATGCTCCTTGAACCCTGTAATGACAAGGCTCCATGCCTTATTCAACACAATAATCCATGCCCTTTTAATCACAATGCTCCAAGATCCCTGTAATCACAATGCTCCTTGCCCCTTTGCATCAGAATGCTCCATGAGACTTGTCATCGCAAGTCTCCATAGTCTTATCATCACAATGCTCAAGGACCTTGTCATCACCATGCTCCATTCCCTTGTCATCACAATGCTCCATTACCCCTGTTATCACAATAATCCATGAACATTTTCAGCCAAATGCTCCACGACCTACTCATCACAATGCTCCATGGCCAATATCATCACAATGCTCCATGACCACTGTCATCACAACACTCGATGACACCTGACAACACAATGATCCGGGACTCTTGTCATCACATTGCTCCATTCCCTAGTTATCACAATGCTATCTGACCCCTGTCATCACAACACTCCATTAATATTTTCAGCCCAGTGCTCCATGACCCTTGTCATCACAATGATCCATAACCTTGTCATCCAAAAGCTCCATGACCCCTGTATTCACAATGCTCCGTGACACTTGTCATCACAGTTCTCCATGACACATGTCATCACAATGCTCCATGCTTTTGTCAGCAAAATGCTACATGACCTTGTCATTACAATGCTTTATGCGCTTGTCATCACAATACTCCATTACCATTGTCATCACAATCCTCCATGAACCTTGGGATCACATTGCTTCATTCCTTTGTCATCACAATGCTCCATGCTCCTTGAAATCATAATGATCCATGACCTCTGTCATCACAATGCTCCAAAACCTTGTGATCACAGTGTCCCATAACACTTGTCATCACAATGCTCCATGATGCCTGGCATCACAATATTCCATGCCCTTTTCATCACAATGCTCCATGATCTTTGTCATCACAGTTCTCAATACACTTGTCATTACAATGCTTCCTGACACTTGTCATCAGAATGCTCCTTGAACCATGTCACAAAAAGTCTGCATGCCTTTTTCATCACAATGTCCCATGCCGTTTTCATCACAATGCTGCATGCCATTGTCATCAAAATACTCCACAATCTTGTCATCAGAATGCTCCATGACCCTTGTCATCACAATTCTCCATGCAATTGTCAGCAAAATGCTCCCTGACCCTTGTCATCACAATGCTCCAAGCCATTGTCATCAAAATGCTCCATTACCTTTCTCATCAGAATCCTCCATGACACTTGGCATCACAATGCTCCATGCCATTGTCATCACAATGGGGCACTACATATGTCATCACAATGCTCCCTGACAGCTCTCTTCACAATACTGCATGACATGGTCCTCACAATGTTCCATACCCATGTCATCACAATGCGCCATTCCAACTGTCATCATGATAATCCATGAAACGTATTAGAACAATGATCCATGCCCTTGTCATCACAATGCTCCATGCCCTTGATATCACAATGCTCCATGAACCCTGTCATCACAATGCTCCGTGACTCCAGTCATCACAATGCTCCATGACCATTTCATCATAATGGTCCATGCACTCATCATCAGCAGTCTCTGTGAACTTTTTAACCACAATACTCCATGAACATTTCATCACAATGCTCTTTAACACTTGTCATCACAAAGCTCCTTGCCTTTCTCAGCACAATGCTCCATGCCCTTCTCATCACAATGCTCCATGACCCCTGTCATCACAATGCTCCGTGACTCCAGTCATCACAATGTTTCATAACGTTTGTCATCACAATGGTCGATGCCCGCGTCATCACAATGCTCTGTTACCTTTGTAACCACAATGCTCCATGAACATTTCATCACAATGCTCCGTGACCCTTGTCATCAAAATGCTCCATGCCTTTGTCCGAAAAATACTCCATGACCCTTGTCATCACAATGTGCCACACGATTTTCATCCAAACGGTCCACAAATTTGTCATCACAATGCTCCCTAAACCTTGTAATCACAATGCTCCATTACCCCTGTCATAACAATTCACCATGACCCCTGCCATCACAATGTTCCACGGCATTGTAATCACAAGGCTCCATGACGCTTGTCATCACAATGCTCCAAGACACCATAATCACAATGCTCAATGCCATTGTCATCACAAAGCTCCATCACACATGTCATTAGAATGTTCCATGGCCTTCTCATCAAAATGCTCCATGACCTTGTCATCACAATGCTACCACACCCCTGTAATCACAATGCTCCAGGCCCCTTTTCATCTCAATGCTCCATGAACCCTGTCATCACAATACTCCATGAACATTTTCAGCCCAATGCTCCATGACCCTTGTCATCACAATGATCCATGCCCTTGTCATCCCAATGCTCCATGACCCGTGTATTCACAATGCTCCTTGACACTTGTCTTCACAGTGCTCCATGACACCTGTCATCACAATGTTCCATGCTTTAGTCAGCAAAATGCTACATGACCCTGTCATTACAATGCTCTATGCGCTTGTCATCACAATACTCCATTACCATTGTCACCACAATCCTCCATGAACTTTGGGATCACATTGCTTCTTTCCCTTGTCATCACAATGCTCCATGCTCCTTGAAATCAAAATGATCCATGACCTCTGTCATCGCAATATTCCAAACACTTGTGATCACAGTGTTCCATAACACTTGTCATCACAACACTCTATAATGCCTGTAATCACAATACTCCATGCCCTTTTCATCACAATGCACCATGACCTTTGTCATCACAATTCGCAATACACTTGTCATCACAGTGCTCCATGACACTTGTCGTCAGAATGCTCCTTGAACCCTGTGACGAAAGGTTCCATGATTTTTCATCACAATGCCCCATGCCGTTTTCATTAAAATGTTCCATGTCATTGTAATCAAAATACTCCAAAGCTTGTCATGAGAATGCTACATGACTCTTGTCATCATAATTCTCTATGCACTTGTCTGCAAAATGCTTCCTGACACTTGTCATCACAATGTTCCAAGCCATTGTCATCACAATGCTCCATTACATTTGTCATCAGAATCCTCCATGACACTTGGCATCACAATGCTCCATGCCATTGTCATCACAATGGTCCATTACATATGTCATCACAATGTGCCCTGACACCTCTCTTCACAATACTGCATGACCTGGTCATCAAAATGCTCCATGCACTTTTCATCAC
Organism: Mesoplodon mirus; assembly: GCF_964341445.2. Taxonomy (NCBI): domain Eukaryota; kingdom Metazoa; phylum Chordata; class Mammalia; order Artiodactyla; family Ziphiidae; genus Mesoplodon; species Mesoplodon mirus. The sequence goes on along the minus strand of NW_028295548.1, from coordinate 75,289 downwards.
AAATCGCCATTCCAACTCTCATCGCAATAATTCATGAAACTTATTAGACCAATGCTCCATGCCCTTGTAATTACAGTGCTCCATGCTCTTATTATAACAATGCTCCATGACCCCTGTCATCACAATGTTCCGTGATTCCAGTCATCAAAATGCTTCATGACTTTTGTCATCACAATGGTCCATGCCCTCATCATCAACAGTCTCTGTGACCTTCTTAAGCACAATGCTCCATGAACTTTTCATCACAATGCTCTTTGACCATTTTCATCGCAATACTCCATGAAAATTTTCAGCCCAATGCTCCATGACCTTCTCATCACAATCCTCCATGACCAATATCATCACAATGGTCCATGACCACTGTCGTCACAACACTCCATGACACCTGAAAACACAATGATCTGGGACTTTTGTCATCACAATGCTCCATTCCCTAGCCATCACAATGCTCCATGACCCCTGTCATCACAATACTCCATGAATATTTTCAGCCCAATGCTCCATGACCCTTGTCATCAAAATGATCCATGAAATTTGGGATCACATTGCTTCATGCCCTTGTCATCACAATGCTCCATGCTACTTGAAATCAAAATGATCCATGACCTCTGTCATCACAATGCTCCAAACCCTTGTGATCACAATGTTCCATAACACTTGTCATCACAATGCTCCATGATGCCTGTCATCACAATACTCCATGCCCTTTTCATCACAATGCTCCATGACCTTTGTCATCACAATTCTCAATACACTTGTCATCACAATGCTCCCTGACACTTGTCGTCAGAATGCTCCTTGAACCCTGTCACGAAAAGGCTCCATGCCTTTTTCATCACAAAGCCCTATGCCATTTTCATCACAATGTTCCATGCCATTGTCATCACAATGGGCCATTACATATGTCATCACAATGCACCATGACACCTGTCTTCACAATACTGCATGACCTGGTCATCACAATGCTCCATGTCCTTGTTATCACAATGTTCCAAGACCCCTGTAATCAGAATGATCCATGCCCCTTTCATCAGTATGCTCCATGAGACTTGTCTTCACAAGGCTCCATGGTTTTCTCATCACAAAGCTCCAGGGCCTTGTCATCACAATTCTTCACGACCTTGTCATGAAAATCCTCAATGGCGCTTGTCATCATAATGCTGCAAGCCCTAGTCATCACAATGCTCCATTATATTTGCCATCACAATCCTCCATTACATTTGGCATCACAGTGCTCCCTGCCATTGTCATCGCAATGGACCATGACATTTGTCATCACAATGCTCCCTGACACCTCTCTTCACAATACTCCATGACCTTCTCCTCACAATGCTCCATGCCCTTGTCATCAAAATGCACCATGTCCACTGTCATCACAATCATCTATGAAACTTCTCAGTCCAATGCTCCATGCCCCTGTCCTCACAATGCTCCATGCCCTGGTTATCACAATGCTCCATGACCCCTGTACTCACAATGCTCCATGACTCCAGTCATCACAATGATTCATAACGTTTGTCATCACAGCGGTCTATGCCCGCGTCATCACCAGGCTCTGTGTCCTTTGTATCCACAATGCCCCATGAACATTTCATCACAATGCTCCGTGACCCTTGTCATCACAATGCTCCATGCCTTTGTCAGAACAATGCTCCATGACACTTGTCATCACAGTGTGCCACGCACTTTTCATCACAATGATCCACAACCTTGTCATCGCTATGATCCATAAACCTTGTAATCACAATGCTCCATGAACTTCTCATCCAAATGCTCTCTCACCTGAGATATCACAATGTTCCATCACTAGTTATCACAATGCCCCCTCACCCCTGTAATCACAGTGTTCCATGACCCCTGTCATCACAATGCTACATCCCCTTATAAGCACAATGTTCCATGACCCCTGACATCACAATGTTCCATAACCCCTGTCATCAAAATGCTCCATGACACTTTTCATCCCAAAGCTCCATGACCCCTGGCATCACAATGTTCTATAACCCCTGTCATCAAACTGTTCCATTACACTTTTTATCAAATTGCTGCATAACCCTGTCATCAAAATGCTCCCTGCCCTGCTCATCACAATGCACCACACAGTTGTCATCAAAATGCTTCATGACCTTTGTCATCACAAAGCTCCATGACCCTTGGCATCACAATGCTCCATGGCTTTGTCATCACAATGCTCCATGAACACTCTCATCACATTGCTCCATGCCCTTGTCATCACAAAACTCCATGACACTTGTCATCACAATGTTCAGTGCGTTCTCATCACAATGCTCCATGCCCCTGTCATTACAATCCTCCATGACACATGTATCACAGTCTTCCGTGCCCTTGTCATCACAATGCTCCATGCCCACTCTCATCACAATAATCCATGAAATATTTCACACCAATGCTCAATGTCCTTCTCATCAAAATGCTCCATTACTTCTGTCATAACAATGATCCATGACCCCTGCCATCATGATGTTCCATGGGCTTTTCATCACAAGGCTCCATGACCCTTCTCATCACAATGCTCCAAGAACACTATAATCACAAAGCTCTATGCCCCATTTCATCTCAATGATTCATGAAACCTGTCATCACAATGCACCATGCCCATCATCATAATGCTTCCTGCTATTGTCGTAACAATGAAATCAAAATGCTCCATGACCTCTGTCATAACAATGCTCCAAACCCTTGTGATCACAATATTCCATAACACTTGTCATCACAATGCCCCATGACGCTCATCATCAGAATTATCCATGGTCTTCTCATCACAATGCTCCATGACCTTTGTCATCACAATGCTCAATACACTTGTCATCCAAATGCTCCCTGACACTTGTTGTCTGTATCCTCCTCTTACCCTGTCATGACAGGGCTCCATGCCCTTTTCATCACAATGCTCCAAGACCCATGTAATCACGATGCTCCATGCCATTGTCATCACAAAGCTCAGTGACACATGACATCAGAATGCTTCTTGGTCTTCTCCTCACAATGCTCCATGCCCTTGTCATCACAAAGTTCCAAGACCACTGTATTCACAATGCTCCATGCCCTTTTTCATCAGTATGCTCCATGAGACTTGTCATCACATGGCTCCATGGTTTTGTCATCATAATGTTCCAAGCCCTAGTCATCACAATGCTCCATTATATTTGTCATCATAATCCTCCATTACATTTGGCATCACAATGTTCCCTGCCATTGTCATCGCAATGGACCATGACATATTTCATCACAATGATCCGTGACACCTGTCTTCAAAATACTCCATGACCTTCTCATGTCAATGCCCCATGCCCTTGTCATCACAATTCACCATGTCCACTGTCATCACAATAATCTATGAAACTTGTCAGACCGATGCTCCATGCACCTGTCATCACAATGTACCATGACCTTGTTATCACAGTGCTCCATGACCCCTGTCATCACAATGCTCCGTGACTCCAGTCATCACAATGCTTCATAACGTTTGTCATCACAACGGTCCATGCCCACGTCATCACAAGGCTCTGTGTCCTTTGTAACCACAATGCTCCATGAACATTTCATCACAATGCTCCGTGACCCTTGTCATCACAATGATCCATGCCTTTGTCAGAACAATGCTCCATGACCCTGGTCATCACAATGTGCCACGCTGTGTTCATCACAATGATCCACAACCTTGTCATCGCTATGCTCCATTAACCTTGTAATCACAATGTTCCATGCACTTCTCATCCAAATGCTCTCGCACCTGGGATATCACAATGATCTATCACTAGATATCACAATCCTCCCTCACCCCTGTAATCACAGTGTTCCATGACCCCTCTCATCACAATGCTACATCCCCTTATCAACACAATGTTCCATGACTCCTGACATCACAATGTTCCATAACCACTGTCATCAATATGCTCGATGACACTTTTCATCCCAAAGCTCCATGACCCATGGCATCACAATGATCTATAACCCCTGTCATCAAAATGTTCCATTACAATTTTCATTAAATTGCTCCATGACCCTGTCATCAAAATGCTCCCTGCCCTTCTCGTCACAATGCACCATACCCTTGACATCAAAATGCTCCATGACATTTGTCATCACAAAGCTCCATGACAATTGGCATCACAATGCTCCATATCATTGTCATCACAATGCTCCATGAACCCTCTCATCACATTGCCCCATGCCCTTGTCATCACAAAGCTCCATCACACTTGTCATCACAATGCTCCGTGCCCTTGTCATTACAATCCTCCATGACCCAAGTATCACAGTGTACCGTGCCCTTGTAATCACAGTGCTCCATGCCCACTCTCATCACAATAATCCATGAAATATTTCAGACTAATGGTCAATGCCATTCTCATCACAATGGTCCATTACTTCTGTCGTAACAATGCTCCATGACCCCTGCCATCACAATGTTCCACGGCCTTGTCATCACAAGGCTCCATGACCCTTGTCATCACAATGCTCCAAGACCCCTGTAATCACAATGCTCCATGCCCCTTTTCATCAGAATGCTCCATGAGATTTCTCATCACAAGTCTCCATGGTCATCTCATCACAATGCTCCAGGACCTTGTCATCACCATGCTCCATTCCCTAGTCATCACAATGCTCCATGACCCATGTCATACCAATACTCCATGAACATTTTCAGCCCAATGCTCCATGACCTTCTCATCACAATGCTCCATGACCAATATCATCACAATGCTCCATGACCACTGTCTTCACAACACTCCATGACACGTGACAACACAATGATCCGGAACTCTTGTCATCACAATGATCCATGACCCCTGTCATCACAATACTCCATGAAATTTTTCAACCCAATGCTCCGTGACCCTTGTCATCACAATGATACATGCGCTTGTCATCCCAATGCTCCATGACCCCTCTATTCACAATGCTCCGTGACGCTTTTCATCACTGTGCTCCATGACACGTTATCACAATGCTCCATGCCTTTGTCAGCAAAATGCTACATGACCTTGTCATTAAAATGCTCTATGCGCTTGTCATCACAATACTCCTTTACCATTCTCATCACAATCCTCCATGAAACTTGGGATCACATTGCTTCATGCCCTTGTCATCACAATGCTCCCTGCTCCTTGAAATCAAAATGATCCATGACCTCTCTCATCACAATGCTCCAAACCCTTGTGATAACTATGTTCTATAACACTTGTCATCAGAAAGCTCCATGATGCCTGTCATCACACATACTCCATGCCCTTTTTATAACAATGCTCCATGAATTTGTCATCACAATTCTCAGTACACTTGTCATCACAATGCTCCGTGACATTGTCGTCAGAATGCTCCTTGAACACTGTCACAAAAAGGCCCCATGCCTTTTTCATCAAAATGCTCCATGCAATTGTCATCAAAATACTCCACAAGCTTGTGATCAGAATGCTCCGTGACCCTTGTCATCACAATTCTCCATGCACTTGTCAGCACAATGCTCCCTGAAACCTGTCATCACAATGCTCCAAGCCCTTGTCATCACAATGCTCCATTACCTTTGTCATCAGAATCCTCCATGACAGTTGGCATCACAATTCTCCATGCCATTGTCATTACAATGGGCCATTACTTATGTCATCACAATGCTCTCTGTCACCTCTCTTCACAATACTGCATGACCTGGTCATCACAATGCTCCATGCCCTTTTTATCACAAGGTTCCAAGTCCCCTGTAATCAGAATGCTCCAGACCCATTTTCATCAGTATGCTCCTTGAGACTTGTCATCACAAGACTCCATGGTTTTCTCATCACAATGCTCCAGGACTTCTCCTCACAATGCTTCACGACACTGTCATGAAAATTCTCAATGGCCCTTGTCAACATAATGCTCCATGCCTTAGTCATCACAATGCTCCATTATATTTGTCATCACATCCTCCATTACAATTGGCATCACAATGATCCATGCTATTGTCATCGCAATGGACCATGATATAGGTCATCACAATGCACCCTGACAGCTGTCTTCACAATATTCCATGCCCTTGTCATCACAATGCTCCATGCCCTTGTCATCACAATGCACCATGTCCACTGTCATCACAATAATCTAAGAAACATGTCAGACCTTTGCTCCATGCCCCTGTCATCACAATGCTCCATGCCCTTATCATCACCATGCAATATGCGCTTGTCATCACATTACTCCTTTACCATTCTCATCACAATCCTCCATGAAACTTGGGATCACATTGCTTCATGCCCTTGTCATCACAATGCTCCCTGCTCCTTGAAATCAAAATGATCCAAGACCTCTCTCATCACAATGCTCCAAACTCTTGTGATCACTATGTTCTATAACACTTTTCATCACAAAGCTCCATGATGCCTGTCATCACACATACTCCATGCCCTTTTTATAACAATGCTCCATGAATTTGTCATCACAATTCTCAGTACACTTGTCATCACAATGCTCCGTGACATTGTCATCAGAATGCTCCTTGAACACTGTCACCAAAAGGCTCCATGCCTTTTTCATCAAAATGCTCCATGCAATTGTCATCAAAATACTCCACAAGCTTGTGATCAGAATGCTCCATGACCCTTGTCATCACAATTCTCCATGCACTTGTCAGCACAATGCTCCCTGAAACCTTTCATCAGAATGCTCCAAGCCCTTGTCATCACAATGCTCCATTACCTTTGTCATCAGAATCCTCCATGACACTTGGCATCACAATTCTCCATGCCATTGTCATTACAATGGGCCATTACTTATGTCATCACAATGCTCCCTGACACCTGGCTTCACAATACTGCATGACTTGGTCATCACAATGCTCCATGCCCATGTTATCACAATGTTCCAAGTCCCCTGTAATCAGAATGCTCTAGACCCCTTTTCATCAGTATGCTCCTTGAGAATTGTCATCACAAGCCTCCATGGTTTTCTCATCACAATGCTCCAGGACCTTGTCATCACAATGCTTCACGACATTGTCATGAAAATTCTCATTGGCCCTTGTCAACATAATGCTCCATGCCCTAGTCATCACAATGCTCTATTATATTTGTCATCACATCCTCCATTACAATTGGCATCACAATGCTCCATGCTATTGTCATCGCAATGGACCATGACATAGGTCATCACAATGCTCCCTGACACCTGTCTTCACAATACTCCATGCCCTTGTCTTCACAATGCTCCATCATCCCTGTCATCACAATAATCTATGAAACATGTCAGACCCATGCTCCATGCCCCTGTCATCACAATGCTTCATGCCCTTGTCATCACAATGCTCCATGATCCCTGTCATCACAATGCTCCGTGATTCCAGTCATCACTATGCTTCATAACGTTTGTCATCACAACGGTCCATGCCCGCATCATCACAAGGCTCTGTGACATTTGTAACCAAAATGCTCCATGAACATTTCATCACAATGCCCCTTGACACTTGTCATCACAATACTCCATGCCTTTGTAAGAACAATGCTCCATGACCCTTGTCATCACAATGTGCCATGCGCTTTTCATCACAATGATCCACAACCTTATCATCGCTATGCTCCATAAACCTTGTAATCACAATGCTCCATGCACTTCTCATCCAAATGCTCTCTCACATGAGATATCACAATGTTCCATCACTAGTCATCACAATCCTCCCTCACCCCTGTTATCACCATGTTCCATGAACCCTGTCATCACAATGCTACATCCCCTTATCAGCACAATGTTCCTTGACCCCTGACATCACAATGTTCCATAACCCCTGTCATCAAAATGCTCCATGACCCTTTTCATCCCGAAGCTCCATGATCCCTGGCATCACAATGTTCTATAACCCCTGTCATCAAAATGTTCCATTACACTTTTCATCAAATTGCTGCATGACCCTGTCATCAAAATGCTCCCTGCCCTGCTCATCACAATGCACCACACACTTGTCATCAAAATGCTCCATGACATTTGTCATCACAAAGCTCCATGACCCTTGGCATCACAATGCTCCATGTCATTGTCATCACAATGCTCCATGAACCCTCTCATCACATTGCTCCATAACTTTGTCATCACAAAGCTCCATGACACTTGTCATCACAGTGCTCGTTGCCATTCTCATCACAATGCTCCATGCCCTTGACATTACAATCCTCCATGACCCATGTATCACAGTGTACAGTGCCCTTGTCATCACAATGCTCCATGCCCACTCTCATCACAATAATCCATGAAATATTTCTGACCAATGCTCAATGCCCTTCTCATCACAATGCTCCATTACCTCTGTCATAACAATGCTCTATGACCCCTGCCATCACAAAGTTCCAGGGCCTTGTCATCAAAAGGCTCCATGACCCTTGTCATCACAATGCTCCAAGACCCCTGTAATCACAATGCTCCATGCCCTTGTCATCACAAATCTCCATGACGCATGCCATCAGAATGTTCTATGGCTTTCTCCTCACAATGCTCCATGCCCTTGTCATCACAATGCTCCAAGACCCCTGTAATCACAATGCTCCATGCCCCTTTTCATCAGAATGCTCCATGAGACTTGTCATCACAAGTCTCCATCGTCATCTCATCACAATACTCCAGGACCTTGTCATCACAATGCTCGATGACACCTGTCATCACAATACTCCATGAATATTTTCAACCCAATGCTCCATTACCTTCTCATCACAATGCTCCAGGACCAGTATCATCACAATGCTCCATGACGACTGTCATCACAATGCGCCATTCCAACTGTCATCACAATAATCCATGAAACTTATTATACCAATGCTCCATGCCCTTGTCATCACAATGCTCCATGCCCTTGCTATCACAATGTTCCAAGACCCCTGTAATCAGAATGCTCCATGCCCCTTTTCATCAGTATGCTCCATGAGACCTGTCATCACAAGGCTCCATGGTTTTCTCATCACAATGCTCAAGGACCTTGTCATCACAATGCTTCACGACATTGTCATGAAAATTCTCAAAGGCCCTTGTCATCATAATGCTTCAAGCCCTAGTCATCACTATGCTCCATCATATTTGTCATCACCATCCTCCATTACACTTGGCATCACAATGCACCATGTCATTGTCATCGAAATGAACCATGACATATGTCATCAAAATGCTCCCTGACACCTGTCTTCACAATACTGCATGACTTTGTCATCACAATGCTCCATGCCCTTGTCATCACAATGCTCCATGAACCCTGTCAACACAGTGCTCCGTGACTCCAGTCATCACAATGCTTCATAACGTTTGTCATCACAACGGTCCATGCGTGCGTCATCACGTCTCTGTGACATTTGTAACCACAATGCTCCATGAACATTTCAACACAGTGCTCCGTGACACTTGTCATCATAACGCTCCATGCCTTTGTCAGAAAAATGCTCAATGACCCTTGTCATCAAAACGTGCCACGGGCTTTCCATCACAATGATCCACAACCTTGTAATCGCTATGATCCATAAACCTTGTAATCACAATGCTCCATGCTCTTCTCATCCAAATGCTCTCTCACCTGAGATATAACCATGTTTCCTCATGAGTCATCACAATCCTCCCTCAACCCTGTAATCAAAATGTTCCATGACCACTGTCATCACCATGATCCATTCCCTTGTCATCACAATGTTCCATGACCTCTGTCATCACAGTACTCCATGATCATTTTCAGCCAAATACTCCATGACCTTCTCAGCACAATGCTCCATGACAAATATCATCACAATGCTCCATGACCACTGTCATCACAACACTCCATGACACCCGACAACACAACGGTCAGGGACTCTTGTCATTACAATGCTCCATTCCCTAGTCATCACAATGCTCCATGACCCCTGTCATCACAATTCTCCATGAACATTTTCAGCCCAATGCTCCATGACCCTTGGCATCACAATGATCCATGCCCTTGTCATCCCAATTCTCCATGACCCCTGTATTCACAATGCTCTGTGAGGCATGTCATCACAGTGCTCCATGACACCTGGCATCACAATGCTTCATGCCTTTGTCAGCAGAATGCTACATGACATTGTCATTACAATGCTCTATGCTCTTGTCATCACAATACTCCATTACCATTATCATCACAATCCTCCATGAACCTTGGGATCACATTGCTTCATGCCCTTGTCATCACAATGTTCCATGCTCCTTGAAATCAAAATGATCCATGACCTCTGTCATCACAATGCTCCAAAACCTTGTGATCACAATGTTCCATAGCACTTGTCATCACAACGCTCCATGATGCCTGTCATCACAATACTCCATGCCCTTTTCATCACAATGCTCCATGACCATTGTCATCACAATTCTCAATACATTGTCATCACAATGCTCCCTGACATTTGTCGTCAGAATGCTCCTTGAACACTGACAGGAAAAGTCTCCATGCCATTTACATCACAATGTCCCATGCGGTTTTCATCACAATGCTCCATGCCATTGTCATCAAAATACTCCACAAGCTTGTCAGCAGAATGCTCAATGACCCTTGTCATCACAATTCTCCATGCACTTGTCAGCACAATGCTCCCTGACCCTTGTCATCACAATGCTCCAAGCCATTGTCATCACAATGCTCCATTACATTTGTCTTCTGAATCCTCCATGACACTTGGCATCAGAATGCTCAATGCCATTGTCATCACAATGGGCCATTATATATGTCAGCACAATGCTCCCTGACAACTGTCTTCACAATAATGCGTCACATGGTCATCACAATGCACCAGGAACTTGTCATCACAATGCTCCATGACACCTGTCATCACAATGATCTGTGACTCCAGTCATCACAGTGCTTCATATTATTTGTCATCACAATGGTCCATGCCCACGTCATCACAAGGCTCTGTTACCTTTGTATCCACAATGCTCCATGAACATTTCATCACAATGCTCCGTGACCCTTTTCATCACTATGCTCCATGCCTTTGTCATTAAAATGCTCCATGACCATTGTCATCACAATGTGCCACGCGCTTTTCATCCCAACGGTCCAAAAATTTGTCATCGCAATGCTCCATAAAAATTGTAATCACAATGCTGCATGCCCTTCTCATCACAATGCTCCATTACCCCTGTCATAACAATGCTCCATGACACCTGCCATCACAATGTTGCACGGCCTTGTCATCAAAAGGCTCCATGACCCTTGTCATCACAATGCTCCAAGACCCCTTTAATCACAATGCTCCATGCCGTTGTCATCACAAAGCTCCATGACACATGTCATGAGAATATTCCATGGCCGTCTCATCAAAATGCTCCTTGCCCTTGTCATCACAATGCTCCAAAACCCCTGTAAACACAGTGCTCCATGCCTCTATTCATCTCAATGCTCCATGAACCCTGTCATCACAACACTCCATGACACGTGGCAACACAATGATCCGGGACACTTTTCATCACAGTGCTCCAAGACCCCTGTAATCAAAATGCTCCATGACCCCTGGCATCACAATACTCCATGAATATTTTCAGCCCAATGCTCCATGACCCTTGTCATCCCAATGATCCATGCACTTGTCATCCCAATGATCCACGACACCTGTATTCAAAATGCTCCGTGACAATTGTGTCACAGTTCTCCATGACACCTGTCATCACAATGCTCCATGCCTTTGTCAGGAAAATTCTACATAACCTTGTCATTACAATGCTCTATGCTTTTGTCACCACAATGCTCCAAGACCACTGTAATCACAATGCTACATGCCCCTTTTCATCTCAATGCTCCATGAACTCTGTCATCACAATGCACCATGCCCATCATCATAATGCTTCAGGCTATTGTCATCACAATGAAATCAAAATTCTCCATGACCTCTGTCATCGTAATGCTCCAAAGCCTTGTGATCACAATGTCCCATAACACTTATAATCACAACACCCCATGACGATCATCATCACAATTATCCATGGCCTTCTCATCACCATGCTCCATGACTTTTGTCATCACAATTCTCAATACACTTGTCATCACAATGCTCCCTGACACTTGTCTTCAGAATGCTCCTTGAACCCTGTCACGAAAAGGCTGCATGCCTTTTTCATCACATTGCCCCATGCCGTTTTCATCACAATGCTCCATGCCATTTTCATCACAATGCTCCATGCCATTTTCATCAAAATACTCCACAAGGTTGTCATCAGAATGCTCCATGACCCTTGTAATCACAATTCTCCATGCACTTGTCAGCACAATGCTCCCTGACCCTTGTCATCACAATGCTCCAAGCCATTGTCATAACAATGCTCCATTACCTTTGTCATCAGAATCTTTCATGAAACTTGGCATCACAATGCTCCATGCCATTTTCATCACAATGGGCCATTACATATGTCATCACAATGATCTCTGACACTTCTCTTCACAATACTGCATGAGCTGGTCATCACAATGCTCCATGCCCTTGTCATCACAATGCGCCATTCCAAATGTCATCACAATAATCCATGAAACATATTAGAACGATGCTCCATGCCCTTGTCATCACAATGCTCCATGCCCTTGTTATCACAATGCTCCATGACCCCTGTCATCACCATGCTCCGTGACTCCAGTCATAACAATGCTTCATGACCTTTGTCATCACAATGGTCCATTACCTCATCATCAACAGACTCTGTGACCTTTTTAACCACAATGTTCCATTAACTTTTCATCACAATGCTCTTTGACCCTTGTCATCACAATGATCTACGCCTTTCTCAGCACAATGCTCCATGCCCTTGTCATCACAATGCTCCATGTCCCTGTCATCACAATGCTCCGTGACTCCAGTCATCACAATGCTTCATAACATTTGTCATCACAATGGTCCATGTCCCTGTCATCACAAGGCTTTGGGACATTTTTAACCTCAATGCTTTATGAAGTTTTCATCACAATGATCCGTGACCCTTGTCATCACAGTGCTCCATGCTTTTGTAAGAAAAATGCTCCATGACCCTTGTCATCACAATGTGCCAAGCGCTTTTTATCCCAATGGTCCACAGATTTGTCATCACAATGCTCCATAAAATTTGTAATCACAATGTTCCATGCCCTTCAAATCACAATGCTCCATTACCCCTGTCATAACAATGCTCCAACCCCTGCCATCACAATGTACCACGGCCTTGTCATCACAAAGCTCCATGACCCATATCATCACAATGCTCCAAGACCCCTGTAATCACAATGCTCCATGCCCTTGTCATCACAAAGCAATATGACACATGTCATCAGAATGTTCCATGTCCTTCTCATCCAAATGTTCCATGCCCTTGTCATCACAATGCTCCAAGACCCATGTAATCACAATGCTCCATGCCCCTTTTCATCAGAATGCTCCATGAGACTTGTCATCACAAGTCTCCATGGTCTTATCATTACAATGCTCTATGCACTTGTCATCACAATGCTCCAAGACCCATGTAATCACAATGCTCCATGCCCCTGTCATCACAATGCTCCATGACACCTGTCATCACAATACTCCATGAACATTTTCAGCCCAATGCTCCATGACTCTTGACATCACAATGATCCATGCCCTTGTCATCCCAATGCTCCATGACCCCTGTATTCAAAATGCTCCGTGATGCTTGTCATCACAGTGCTCCATGACACCTGTCATCACAATGCTCCATGCCTTTGCAAGCAAAATGCTACATGACCTTGTCATTAAAATGCTCTATGCGCTTGTCATCACAATACTCCGTTACCAATGTCATCACAATCCTCCAAGATCCTTGGGATCCCACTGCTTCATGCCATAGTCATCACAATGCTCCATGCTCCTTGAAATCAAAATGATCCATGACCTCTGTCATTGCAATGCTCCAAACACTTGTGATCACAATGTTCCATAACACTTGTCATCACAACGCTCCATGATGCCTGTCACCACAATACTCCATGCCCTTGTCATCACAATGCTCCATGACCCTTGTCATCACAAAGTGCCATGCGTTTTTCATCACAGTGATCCACAACGTTGTCATCGCTATGCTCCATAAACCTTGTAATCACAATGCTCCATGCACTTCTCATCCAAATGCTCTCTCACATGAGATATCACAATGTTCCATCACAAGTCATCACAATCCTCCCTCACCCCAGTTATCACAATGTTCCATGACACCTGTCATCCCAATGCTACATTCCCTTATCAGCACAATGTTCCCTGACCCCTGACATCACATTGTTCCATAACGCCTGTCATCAAAATGTTCCATGACACTTTTCATCCCAAAGCTCCATGACCCCTGGCATCACAATGTTCTATAACCCTTGTCATTAAAAGGTTCCATTACACTTTTCATCAAATTGCTGCATGACCCTGTCATCAAAATGTTCCCTGCCATTCTCATCACAATGCACCACACACTTGTCATCAAAATGCTCCATGACCTTTGTCATCACAAAGCTCCATGACCCTCGGCATCACAATGCTCCATGTCATTGTCATCACAATGTTCCATGAACCCTCTAATCACATTGCTCCATGCCCTTGTCATCACAAAGCTACATGACACTTGTCATCACAATGCTCGATGCCCTTCTCATCACAATGCTCCATGCCCTTTTCATTACAGCCTCCCATGATGCATGTATCACTGTGTACGTGCCCTTGTCATCACAATGCTCCATGCCCACTCTCATCACAATAATCCATGAAACACTTCAGACCAATGCTCAATGCCCTTCTCAGCACAGTGCTCCATTAACTCTGTCATAACAATGCTCCATGACCCCTGCCATCACAATGTTCCAAGCCTTGTCATCACAAGGCTCCATGAACCTTGTCATCACAATGATCCAAGAACCCTGTAATCACAATGCTCCATGCCATTGTCATCAAAAAGCTCCATGACGCATGTCATCAGAATGTTCCATGGCCTTCTCCTCACAGTGCTCCATGCCCTTGTCATCACAATGCTCCAAGACCCCTGTAATCACAATGCTCCAAGCCCCTTTTCATCAGAATGCTCCATGAGACTTGTCATCACAAGTCTCCTTGGTCTTCTCATCAAAATGCTCCAGGACCTTATCATCACCACGCTCCATTCCCTTGTCATCACAATGCTCCATGACACCTGTCATCACAATAGTCCAAGAACATTTTCACCCCAATGATCCATGACCTTCTCATCACAATGTGCCATGACCATTATCATCACAATGCCCCGTGACCACTGTCATCACAACACTCCATGAAACCTGACAACAAAATGATCCAGGACTCTTGTCATCACAATGCTCCAAGACCCCTGTAATCACAATGCTCCATGCCACTTTTCATCAGAATGCTCCTTGAGACTTGTCATCACAAGTCTCCATGGTCATCTCATCACAATGCTCCAGGACCTTGTCATCACCATGCTTCATTCCTTTGTCATCACAATGCTCCATGACCCCTGTCATCACAATACTCCATGAACATTTTCAGCCCAGTGCTCCATGACACTTGTCATCACAATGATCCATGCCCTTGTCATCCCTATGCTCCATGACCCCTGTATTCACAATGCTCCGTGATGCTTGTCATCACAGTGCTCCATGACACCTGTCATCACAAATCTCCATGCCTTTGTCAGCAAAATGCTACATGATCTTGTCATTACGATGCTCTATGCGCTTGTCATCACAATACACCATTACCATTGTCATCACAATCCTCCAAGAACATTGGGATCGCATTGCTTCATGCCCTAGTCATCACAATGCTCCATGCTCCCTGAAATAAAAATGATCCATGACCTCTGTCATCGCAATGCTCCAAACACTTGTGATCACATTGTTCCATAACACTTGTCATCACAACGCTCCATGAGGCCTGTCATCACAATACTCCATGCCCTTGTCATCACAATGCTCCAAGACCCCTGTAATCACAACACTCCATGCCCCTTTTCATCAGAATGCTCCATGAGACTTGTCATCACAAGTCTCCATGGTCTTCTCATCACAATGTTCCAGGACCTTGTCATCACAATGCTCCAGGACCCCTGTCATCACAATATTCAATGAACATTTTCAGCCCAATGCTCCATGACCTTCTCATCCCAATGCTCCATGACCCCTGTATTCACAATGCTCCGGGACGCTTATCATTACAGTGCTCCATGACACATGTCATCACAATGCTGATGCCTTTGTCAGCAAAATGCTACATGACATTGTCATTACAATGCTCTATGTGCTTGTCATCACAATACTCCATTACCATTGTCATCACAATCCTCCATGAACCTTGGGATCACATTGCTTCATGCCCTTTTCATCACAATGCTCCATGCTCTTTGAAATCAAAATGATCCATGACCTCTGTCATCACAATGTTCCAAACACTTGTGATCACAATGTTCCATAACACTTTTCATCACAACGCCCCATGATGCCTGTCATCACAATACTCCATGCCCTTTTCATCACAATGCTCCATGACCATTGTCATCACAATTCTCAATACACTTGTCATCACAATGCTCCCTGACACGTGTCGTCAGAATGTTCCTTGAACCCTGTCACGAAAAGGCTCCATGCCTTTTTCTTCACAAAGCTCCATGCAATTTTCATCACAATGCTCCGTGCCATTGTCATCAAAATACTCCACAAGTTTGTCATTAGAATGCTCCATGACCATTGTCATCTCAATTCTCCATGCACTTGTCAGCACAATTCTCCCTGACCCTTGTCATCACAATGCTCCAAGCCATTGTCATCACAATGCTCCATTACCTTTGTCATCAGAATCCTCCATGACACTTGGCATCACAATGCTCCATGCCATTGCCATCACATTGGGCCATTACATATGTCATCACAATGCTCCCTGACACCTCTCTTCACAATATTGCATGACCTGGTCTTCGCAATTTTCCATGCCCTTGTCATCACAATGCGCCATTCCAACTGTCATCACAATAATCCATGAAACTTATTAGACCAATGCTCGATGCACTTGTCATCACAAAGCTCCATGCCCTTGTTATCACAATGTTCCAAGACCCAAGTAATCAGAATGCTCCATGCCCCTTTTCATCAGTATACTCCATGAGACTTGTCATCACAAGGCTCCATGGTTTTCTCATCACAATGCTCCAGGAACTTGTCACCACAATGCTTCACGACATTGTCATGAAAATTCTCAATGGCCCTTGTCATCATAATGCTCCAAGCCCTAGTCATCACAATGCTCCATTATATTTGTCATCACAATCCTCCATTACATTTGGCATCACAATGCTCCATGCCATTCTCATCGCCATGGACCATGACATATGTCATCACAATGCTCCCTGACACCTGTCTTCACAATAGTCCCTGGCCTTCTCATCACAATGCTCCATGCCCTTGTCATCACAATGCACCATGTCCACTGTCATCACAATAATCTAGGAAACATGTCAGACCAATGTTCCATGCCCCTGTCATCACAAATCTTCATGCCCTTGTCATCAAAATGCTCCATGACCCCTGTCATCACAACGCTCCCTGACTCCAGTCATCACTATGCTTCATAACGTTTGTCATCACAACGGTCCATGCCCGCGTCATCACAAGGCTCTGTGACATTTGTAACCACAATGCTCCATGAACATTTCATCACAATGCTCCGTGAACCTTCTCATCACAATGCTCCATGTCTTTGTCAGAACAATGCTCCATGACCCTTGTCATCACAATGTTCCATGTGATTTTCATCACAATGATCCACAACCTTGTCATTGCTATGCCCCATAAACATTGTAATCACAATGCTCCATGCACTTTTCATCCAAATGCTCTCTCACATGAGATATCACAATGTTCCATCAGTAGTTATCACACTCCGCCCTCACCCCAGTAATCACAATGTTCCATGACCCCTGTCATCACAATGCTACATCCCCTTATCAGCACAATGTTCCATGACACCTGACATCACAATATTCCATAACCCCTGTCATCAAAGTGCTCCTTGACCCATTTCATCCCAAAGCTCCATGACCCCTGGAATCACAATGTTGTATAACCCCTGTCAACAAAATGTTCCATTACACTTTTCATCAAATTGGTGCATGACCCTGTCATCAAAATGCTCCCTGCCCTTCTCATAACAATGCACCACACCCTTGGCATCAATATGCTCCATGACCTTTGTCATCACAAAGCTCAATGACCCTTGGAATCACAATGCTCCATGCCATTGTCATCACAAAGCTCCATGACGCATGACATCAGAATGTTCCATGGCCTTCTCCTCACAGTGCTCCATGCCCTTGTCATCACAATGCTCCAAGACCCCTGTAATCACAATGCTCCATGCCCCGTTTCATCAGAATTCTCCATGAGACTTGTCATCACAAGTCTCCATGGTCATCTCATCACAATGCTCCAGGACCTTGTCATCACCATGCTCCATTCCCTTGTCATCACAATGCTCCATGACACCTGTCATCACAATACTCCATGAACATTTTTAGCCCTATGCTCCATGACTTTCTCATCACAATGCTCCATGACCAATATCTCCACAATGCTGCATGACCACTGTCATCACAACACTCCATGACACCTGACAACACAATGATCCGGGACTCTTGTCATCACAATGCTCCAAGACCTCTGTAATCACAATGCCCCATGACCCCTGTCATCACAATACTCCATGAACGTTTTCAGCCCAATGCTCCATGACACTTGTCATCACAATGATCCATGCCCTTGTCATCCCAATGCTCCATGACCCCTGTATTCAAAATGCTCCGTGATGCTTGTCATCACAGTGCTCCATGACACCTGTCATCACAATGCTCCATGCCTTTGCAAGCAAAATGCTACATGACGTTGTCATTACAATGCTCTATGCGCTTGTCATCACAATACTCCATTATCAATGTCATCACAATCCTCCAAGATCCTTGGGATCCCATTGCTTCATGCCATAGTCATCACAATGCTCCATGCTCCTTGAAATCAAATTGATCCATTACCTCTGTCATCGCAATGCTCCAAACACTTGTGATCACAATGTTCCATAACACTTGTCATCACAACGCTCCATGATGCCTGTCACCACAATACTCCATGCCCTTGTCATCACAATGCTAAATGACCCTTGTCATCACAAAGTGCCATGCGTTTTTCATCACAGTGATCCACAACGTTGTCATCGCTATGCTCCATAAACCTTGTAATCACAATGCTCCATTCACTTCTCATCCAAATGCTCTCTCACATGAGATATCACAATGTTCCATCACAAGTCATCACAATCCTCCCTCACCCCAGTTATCACAATGTTCCATGACCCCTGTCATCCCAATGCTACATTCCCTTATCAGCACAATGTTCCCTGACCCCTGACATCACAGTGTTCCATAACGCCTGTCATCAAAATGTTCCATGACACTTTTCATCCCAAAGCTCCATGACCCCTGGCATCACAATGTTCTATAACCCTTGTCATCAAAAGGTTCCATTACACTTTTCATCAAATTGCTGCATGACCCTGTCATCAAAATGCTCCCTGCCATTCTCATCACAATGCACCACACACTTGTCATCAAAATGCTCCATGACCTTTGTCATCACAGTGCTCCATGTCATTGTCATCACAATGTTCCATGAACCCTCTAATCACATTGTTCCATGCCCTTGTCATCACAAAGCTCCATGACACTTGTCATTAAAATGCTCTATGCCCTTCTCATCACAATGCTCCCGGCCCTTTTCATTACAACCCCCCATGACTCATGTATCACAGTGTACGTGCCCTTGTCATCACAATGCTCCATGCCCACTCTCATCACAATAATCCATGAAACATTTCAGACCAATGCTCAATGCCCTTCTCATCACAATGCTCCATTACCTCTGTCATAACAATGCTCCATGACCCCTGCCATCACAATGTTCCACGGCCTTGTCATCACAAGGCTCCATGACCCTTGTCATCACAATGATCCAAGACCCCTGTAATCACAATGCTCCATGCCATTGTCATCACAAAGCTCCATGACGCATGCCATCAGAATGTTCCATGGCCTTCTCCTCACAGTGCTCCATGCCCTTGTCATCACAATGCTCCAAGACCCCTGTAATCACAATGCTCCATGCCCCTTTTTATCAGAATACTCCATGAGACTTGTCATCACAAGTCTCCATGGTCTTCTCATCACAATGCTCCAGGACCTTATCATCACCACGCTCCATTCCCTTGTCATCACAATGCTCCATGACACATGTCATCACAATTTTCCATGAACATTTTCACCCCAATGCTCCATGACCTTCTCATCACAATGTGCCATGACCAATATCATCACAATGCTCCATGAGCACGGTCATCACAACACTCCATGAAACCTGACAACACAATGATCCAGGACTCTTGTCATCACAATGCTCCAAGACCCCTGTAATCACAATGCTCCATGACCCCTGTCATCACAGTACTCCATGAACATTTTCATCACAATGATCCATGACATTTTATTCACAAGGATCCATGCCCTTGTCATCCCAATGTTCCGTGACCCCTGTATTCACAATGCTCCGTGACGCTTGTCATCACAGTTCTCCATGACACCTGTCATCTCAATGCTCCATGACTTTGTCAGCAAAATGCTACATGACCGTGTCATTACAATGCTCTATGCGCTTGTCATCACAATACTCCATTACCATTGTCATCACAATCCTCCATGAACCTTGGGATCACATTGCTTCATGCCCTTGTAATCACAATGTTCAATGCTCCTTTAAATCAAAATGATCCATGACCTCTGTCATCACAATGCTCCAAACCCTTGTGATCACAATGTTCCATAACACTTATCTTCACAACGCTCCATGATGACTGTCATCACAATACTCCATGCACTTTTCATCAAAATGCTCCATGACCATTGTCATCACAATTCTCAATACACTTGTCATCACAATGCTCCCTGACACTTGCGATCAGAATGCTCCTTGAACCCTGTCACGAAAAGGCTCCATGCCTTTTTCATCACAAAGCCCCATGCCATTTTCATCACAATGCTCCATGCCATTGTCATCAAAATACTCCACAAGGGGATATGGAGACTTAAGTATATGTATAACTGATTAAATTTGTTATAAAGCAAAAAAATAAAATAAAATAAAATTTTAAAAAAATGAGCACAAGCAATAATGATAAGAGGACTTTTTTGACCTACTCATTCAAAAAAAAAAATACTCCACAAGCTTGTCATCAGAATTCTCCAGACCATTGTCATCACAATTCTCCATGCACTTGTCAGCACAATGCTCCCTGACCCTTGTCATCACAATGCTCCAAGCCATTGTCATCACAATGCTCCATTACCTTTGTCATCAGAATCCTCCATGACACTTGGCATCACAATGCTCCATGCCATTGTCATCACTTTGGGCCATTACATATGTCATCACAATGCTCCCTGACATCTCTCTTCACAATATTGCATGACCTGGTCATCACAATTCTCCATGCCCTTGTCATCACAATGCGCCATTCCAACTTTCATCACAATAATCCATGAAACTTATTAGAACAATGCCCATGCCCTTTTCATCACAAATCTCCATGTCCTTCTTATCACAATGTTCCAAAACCCCTATAATCAGAATGCTCCAAGCCCCTTTACATTATTATGCTCCATGAGACTTGTCATCACAAGGTTCCATGGTTTTGTCATCACAATGCTCCAGGAACTTGTCATCACAATGCTTCACGACCTTTTCATGAAAATTTTCAATGGACCTTGTCATCATAATGCTCCAAGCCCTAACCATTACAATGCTCCTTTATATTTGTCATCACAATCCTCCATTACATTTGGCATCACAATGCTCCCTGCCATTGTCATCGCAATGGACCATGACATATGTCATCACAATGCTCCCTGACACCTGTCTTCACAATACTACATGCCCTTGTAATCACAATGCTCCATGCCCTTGTCATCACAATTTTCGATGACCCCTGACATCACAATGCTCCATAACAACTTTAATCAAAATATTCCATGACACTTTTCATCAAATTTCTCCATGACCCTGTCATCAGAATGCTCCCTGCCCTTCTCATCACAATGCACAATGCACTTGCCATCAAAATGATCCATGACCTTTGTCATCACAAAAATCCATGACCCTTGGCATCACAATGCTCCATTTCATTGTCATCACAATGCTCCATGAACGCTCTCATCACATTGCTCCAGGCCCTTGTCTTCACAAAGCTCCATGACACATGTCTTCAGAATGTTCCATGGCCTTCTCATCACAATGTTCCATGCCCTTGCCATCACAATGCTCCATTACCCAAGACATAACAATGCTACATGACCCCTGCCATCACGATGTTCCATGGCCTTGTCATCACAATGCTCCATGACCCTTCTCATCACAATGCTCCAAGAACCCTGTAATCACAATGCTCTATGCCCTTTTTCATCTCAATGATCCATGAACCCTGTCATCACAATGCACCATGCCCATCAACATAATGCTTCATGCTATTGTCTTCACAATGAAATCAAAATGCTCCATGACCTCTGTCATAACAATGCTCCAAACCCTTGTGATCACAATATTCCGTAACACTTGTCATCACAAAGCTCAATGACGCATGCCATCAGAATGCTCCTTGTTCTTCGCCTCAAAATGCTCCATGCCCTTGTCATCACAATGTTCCAAGACCCCTGTAATCACAATGCTCCATTCCCTTGTCATCAAAAAACTCCATGACGCATGTCATCAGAATGCTCCATGGCCTTCTCATCACAATGCTCCATGCCCTAGTCATCACAATGCTCCAAGACCCCTGTAATCACAATGTTCCATTTCCCTTTTCATCAGAATGCTCCCTGAGACTTGTCATCACAAGTCTCCATGGTCTTCTCATCACAATGCTCCAGGACCTTGTCATTACCATGCTCCATTCCCTTGTCATCACAATGCTCCATGACCCCTGTCATCACAATAATCCATGATTATTTTCATCCCAATGCTCCACGACCTACTCATCACAATGCTCCATTCCCTAGTCATCACATTGCTCCATGACCCCTGTCATCACAACACTCCATGAACATTTTCAGCCCATTGTTCCATGACATTTATCATCACAATGATCCATGCCCTTGTCATCCCAATGCTCCATGACCCCTGTATTCACAGTGCTCCGTGAAGGTTGTCATCACATTGCTACATGACACCTGTCATCAAAATGCTCCATGCCTTTGTCAGCAAAATGCTACATGACATTGTCATTAAAATGCTCTATGCGCTTGTCATCACAATACTCCATTTCCATTGTCATCACAATCCTCCATGAACCTTGGGATCACATTGCTTCATGCCCTTTTCATCACAGTGATCCATGCTCCTTGAAATCAAAATGGTCCATGACCTGTCTCATCACAATGCTCCAAACCCTTGTGATCACAGTGTTCCATAACACTTGTCATCCCAACGCTACATGATGCCTGTCATCACAGTACTCCATGCACTTTTCATCACAATGCTCCATGATATTTGTCATTACAATGCTCAATACACTTGTCATCAAAATGCTCCCTGACACTTGTTGTCTGTATGCTCCTTGAACCCTGTCATGAAAAGGCTCCATGCCTTTTTCATCAAAATGATCCATGCCCTTTTCATGGCAATGCTCCAAGACCAATGTAATCACAATGCTCCATGCCCTTGTCATCAAAAAACTCCATGACACATGTCATCAGAATGCTCCATGGCATTCTCATCAAAATGCTCCATGCCCTAGTCATCAAAATGCTCCAAGACCCCTGAAATCACAATGCTCCAGGCCCGTTTTCATCAGAATGCTCCATGAGACTTGTCATCACAACTCTTCATGGACTTCTCATAACAGTGCTCCAGGACCTTGTCATCCCCATGCTCCATTCCTTTGTCATCACAATGCTCCATGACCACTGTCATCACAACACTCCATGACACCTGACAACACAATGATCCGGGACTCTTGTCATCACAAAGCTCCATTGCCTAGTCATCAGAATGCTCCATGACCCGTGTCATCACAATACTCCATGAACATTTTCAGCCAAGTGCTCCATGACACTTGTCATCCCAATGACCCTTGACCTTGTCATCCCAATGCTCCATGACACCTGTATTCACAATGCTCCGTGACGCTTGTCATCACAGTGCTCCATGACACATGTCATCACAATGCTCCATGCCTTTGTCAGCAAAATGCTACATAACCTTGTCATTATAATGCTCTATGCGCTTGTCATCTCAATAATCCATTTCCATTGTCATCACAATCCTCCATGAACCTTGGGATCACATTGCTTCATGCCATTGTCATCACAATGCTCCATGATCCTTGAAATCAAAATGATCCATGACCTCTGTCATCACAATGCACCAAACCCTTGTGATCACATTGTTCCATAACACTTGTCATCACAACGCTCCATTATGCCAGTCATCACAATACTCCATGCCCTTTTCATCACAATGCTCCATGTCATTGTCATCAAAATACTCCACAAGCTTGTCATCAGAATGCTCCATGACCCTTGTCATCACAATTCTCCATGCACTTGTCAGCAAAATGTTCCCTGACCATTGTCATCACAATGCTCCAAGCCATTGTCATCAAAATGCTCCATGACCTTTGTCATCAGAATCCTCCATGACACTTGGCATCACAATGCTCCATGCCATTGTCATCACAAAGGGCCATTACATATGTCATCACAATGCTCCCTGACACCAGGCTTCCCAATACTGCATGACCTGGTCATCACAATGCTCCATGCCCTTGTCATCACAATATGCCATTCCAACTGTCATCGCAATTATCCATGCAACTTATTAGACCAATGTTCCATGCCCTTGTCATCACAATGGTCAATGCCCTTGTTATCACAATGCTCCATGACCCCTGTCATCACCATGCTCCGTGACTCCATTCATCACAATATTTCATGACCTTTGTCATCACAATGGTCCATGCCCTCGTCATCAACAGTCTCTGTGATCTATTTAACCACAATGCTCCATGAACTTTTCTTCACAATGCTCTTTGACATTTGTCATCACAATGCTCCATGACTTGTCATCACAAAGCTCCATGACCCTTGGCATCACAATGCTCCATGTCATTTTCATCACAATGCTCCATGAACCTTCTCATCACATTGCTCCATGCCCTTGTCATCACAAAGCTCCATGACACTTGTCATCACAATGCTCGATGCCCTTCTCAACACAGTGCTACATGCCCTTGTCATTACAATCTTGCATGACCCATGTATCACAGTGTTCTGTGCCCTTGTCATCACAATGCTCCATGACAACTCTCATCACAATAATTCATGAAACATTTCAGACCAATGTTCCATGCACTTCTCATCAAAATGCTCCATTACCCCTGTCATAAAAATGCACCATGACCCTTGCCATCACAATGTTCCACGGCCTAGTCATCACACGGTTCCATGACACTTGTCATCACAATGCTCAAGATCTCTGAAATCACAATGCTCCATGCCCTTGTCATCACAAAGCTCCATGACGCCTGTCATCAGAATGTTCCATGGCTTTCTCATCACAATGCTCCATGCCATTGTCATCACAATGCTCCACGACCCTTGTAATCACAATGCTCCATGCCCCTTTTCATCTCAATGCTCCATGAACCCTGTCATCACAATGCACCATGCCCATCATCATAATGCTTCAGGCTATTGTCATCACAATGAAATCAATTTTCTCCATGACCTCTGTCATCATAATGCTCCAAAACCTTGTGATCACAATGTTCCATAACACTTATCATCACAACACCCCATGACGCTCATCATCACAATTATCCATGGTCTTCTATGAACTATGATCCATGATCTTTGTCATCACAATGCTGAATACACTTTTCATCACAATGCTCCCAGACACTTGTCGTCAGTATGCTCCTTGAACCCTGTCATGACAAGGTTCTATGCAATTTTCATAACAGTGACACAGGCATTTTCATCACAATGCTCCAAGATCCTTATAATCACAATGCTCCATGCCCTTGTCATCACAAAACTCCATGATGCATGTCATCAGAGTGCTCCATGGCCTTCTCATCACAATGTTCCATGCCCTAGTCATCACAATGCTCCAAGACCTCTGTAATCACCATGTTCCATGTCCCTTTTCATCAGAATGCTCCATGAGATTTGTCATCACAAGTCTCCATGGTCTTCTCATCACAATGCTCCAGGACCTTGTCATCACCATGCTCCATTCCCTTGTCATCACAATGCTCCATGACCCCTGTCGTCACAATAATCCATGAATATTTTCAGCCCAATGCTCCATGACCTACTCATCACAATGCTCCATGGCCAATACCATCACAATGCTCCATGACCACTGTCATCACAACACTCCATGACACCTGACAACACAATGATCCGGGACTCTTTTCATCACAATGCTCCATTCCCTAGTCATCACAATGCTGCATGACCCCTGTCATCACAACACTCCCTGAACATTTTCAGCCCCGTGCTCCATGACACTTGTCATCATAATGATCCATGCCCTTGTCATCCCAATGCTCCATGACCACTGTATTCACAATGCTCCGTGACGCTTGTCATCACCGTGCTCCATGACACCTGTCATCACAATGCTCCATGCCTTTGTCAGCAAAATGCTACATTACCTTATCATTACAATGCTCTATGCGCTTGTCATCACAATACTCCATTTCCATTGTCATCACAATCATCCATGAACATTGGGATCACATTGCTTCATGCCCTTTTCATCACAATGCTCCATGCTCCTTGAGATCAAAATGATCCATGACCTCTCGCATCACAATGCTCCAAACACTTGTGATCACAGTGTTCCATAACACTTGTCATCACAGTGCTCCATGATGCCTGTCATCACAATACTCCATGCCCTTTTCATCACAATGCTCCATGACCTTTGTCATCACAATGCTCAATACACTTGTCATCACAATGCTCCCTGACACTTGTCATCACAATGCTCCTTGAATCCTGTCACGAAAAGGGTCCATGCAATTTTCATCACAAAGCCCCATGCTGTTTTCTTCACAATGCTCCATGCCATTGTCATCAAAATACTCCAAAAGCTTGTCATCAGAATGCTCCATGACCCTTGTCATCACAATTCTCCATGCACTTGTCAGCACAATGCTCCCTGACCCTTGTCATCACAATGCTCCAAGCCATTCTCATCACAATGCTCCATTACCTTTGGCATTAGAATCCTCCATGACACTTGGCATCAGAATGCTCCATGCCATTGTCATCACAATGGGCCATTACATATGTCATCACAATGCTCCCTGACACCTCTCTTCACAATACTGCATGACCTCGACATCACAATGCTCCATGCCCTTGTCATCACAATGCGCCATTCCAACTGTCATCGCAATAATCCATGCAACTTATTAGACCAATGTTCCATGCACTTGTCATCACAATGCTCCATGCCCTTGTTTTCAAAATGCTCCATGACCCCTGTCATCACAATGCTCCGTGACTCCAGTCATCACAATAGTTCATGACTTTGTCATCACAATGGTCCCTGCCCTCGTCATCAACAGTCTCTCTGACGTTTTTAACCACAATGCTCCATGAACTTTTCATCAAAATGCTCTTTGACCCTTGTCATCACAATGCTCCATGCACTTGTCAGCACAATGCTCCATGACTCATGTCATCACAATGCACCATGACCTTGTCTTCAGAGTGCTCCACAATCTTGTCATCACATTGCTCCTTAAAATTTGTCATCACAATGCTCCATGCACTTCTCATCAAAATGCTCTCTCACCACTGATATCACAATGCTACATCACTATTTGTCACAATACTCCATCACTCCTCTCATCACAATGCTACATGCACTTATCATCACAATGTTCGATGACCCCTGACATCACAATGTTCCGTAACACCTGTCATCAAAATGTTCCATGACACTTTTCATCAAATTGCTCAAAGACCCTGTCATCAGAATGTTCCCTGCCTTTCTCATCACAATGCACAACGCCCTTGCCATCAAAATGCTCCATGACTTTTGTCATCACAAAGATCCATGACCCTTGGGATCACAATGCTCCATGTCATTGTCATCACAATGCTCCATGAATGCTCTCATCACATTGCTCCAGGCCGTTGTCTTCACAAAGCTCTATGACACATGTCATCAGAATGCTCCATGGCATTCTCATCACAATGCTCCATGCCCTTGCCATCACAATGCTCCATTACCCAAGACATAACGATGCTACGTGACCCCTGCCATCACGATGTTCCATGGCCTTGTCATCACAAAGCTCCATGACCCTTCTCATCACAATGCTCCAAGAACCCTGTAATTACAATGCGCTATGCCCTTTTTCATCTCAATGATCCATGAACCCTGTCATCACAATGCACCATGCCCATCAACATAATGCTTCATGCTATTGTCATCACAATGAAATCAAAATGCTCCATGACCTCTGTCATAACAATGCTCCAACCCCTTGTGATCACAATATTCCGTAACACTTGTCATCACAAAGCTCAATGACGCATGCCATCAGAATGCTCCTTGTTCTTCGCCTCACAATGCTCCATGCCCTTGTCATCACAATGTTCCAAGACCCCTGTAATCACAATGCTCCTTTCCCTTATCATCAAAAAACTCCATGACGCATGTCATCAGAATGCTCCATGGCCTTCTCATCACAATGCTCCATGCCCTAGTCATCACAATGCTCAAAGACCCCTGTAATCACAATGTTCCATTTCCCTTTTCATCAGAATGCTCCCTGAGACTTGTCATCACAAGTCTCCATGGTCTTCTCATCAAAATGCTCCAGGACATTGTCATTACCATGCTCCATTCTGTTGTCATCACAATGCTCCATGACCCCTGTCATCACAATAATCCATGATTATTTTCATCCCAATGCTCCACGACCTACTCATCACAATGCTCCATGGCCAATATCTTCACAGTGCTCCATGACCACTGTCATCACAACACTCCATGACACCTGACAACACAATGATCCGGGACTCATGTCATCAAAATGCTCCATTCCCTAGTCATCACAATGCTCCATGACCCCTGCCATCACAACACTCCATGAACATTTTCAGCCCATTGCTCCATGACCCTTGTCATCACAATGATCCATGCCCTTGTCATCCCAATGCTCCATGACCCCTGTATTCACAATGTTCCGTGACAGTTGTCATCAAAATGCTCCATGACACCTGTCATCAAAATGCTCCATGCCTTTGTCAGCAAAATGCTACATGACCTTGTCATTGCAATGCTCTATGCGCTTGTCATCACAATACTCCATTTCCATTGTCATCACAATCCTCCATGAACCTTGGGATCACATTGCTTCATGCCCTTTTCATCACAATGCTCCATGCTCCTTGAAATCAAAATGAATCATGACCTCTCTCATCACAATGCTCCAAAACCTTGTGATCACAGTGTTCCATAACACTTGTCATCACAACGCTCCATGATGCCTGTCATCACAGTACTCCATGCACTTTTCATCATAATGCTCCATGACATTTGTCATCACAATGCTCAATACACTTGTCATCAAAATGCTCCCTGACACTTGTTGTCTGTATGGTTCTTGAACCCTGTCATGACAAGGCTCCATGCCTTCTTCATCACAATGATCCATGCCCTTTTCATCACAATGCTCCAAGACCCATGTAATCTCAATGCTCCATGCCATTGTCATCACAAAGCTCAATGACGCATGCCATTATAATGCTCCTTGGTCTTCTACTCACAATGCTCCATGCCCTTGTCATCACAATGTTCCAAGTCCCCTGTAATCACAATGCTCCATGCCCTTGTCATCAAAAATCTCCATGACGCATGTCATCAGAATGTTCCATGGCATTCTCATCACAATGCTCCAGGCCCTAGACATCACAATGCTCCAAGACCCCTGAAATCAAAATGCTCCTGGCCCCTTTTCATCAGAATGCTCCATGAGACTTGTCATCACAACTCTTCATGGTCTTCTCATAACAGTGCTCCAGGACCTTGTCATCCCCATGCTCCATTCCCTTGTCATCACAATGCTCCATGACCACTGTCATCACAACACTCCATGACCACTGTCATCACAACACTCCATGACAACTGACAACACAATGATCCGGGACTCTTGTCATCACAATGCTCCATTCCCTAGTCATCACAATGCTCCATGACCCGTGTCATCACAACACTCCATGAACATTATCAGCCAAGTGCTCCATGACACTTCTCATCTCAATGACCCATGCCCTTCTCATCCCAATGCTCCATGTCACCTGTATTCACAATGCTCCGTGACGATAGTCATCACAGTGCTCCATGACACATGTCATCACAATGCTCCATGCCTTTGTCAGCAAAATGCTACATGACTTTGTCATTATAATGCTCTATGCGCTTGTCATCTCAATACTCCATTTCAATTGTCATCACAATCCTCCATGAACCTTGGGATCACATTGCTTCATGCCATTGTCATCACAATGCTCCATGCTCCTTGAAATCATAATGATCCATGACCTCTGTCATCACAATGCTCCAAACACTTGTGATCACAATGTTCCATAACACTTGTCATCACAACGCTCCATGATGCCTGTCATCACAATACTCCATGTCCTTTTCATCACAATGCTCCATGACCATTGTCATCACAATTCTAAATACACTTGTCATTGCAATGCTTCCTGAAACTTGTCGTCAGAATGCTCCATGCTCCTTGAAATCAAAATGATCCATGACCTCTGTCATCACAATGCTCCAAACCCTTTTGATCACATTGTTCCCTAACACTTGTCATCACAACGCTCCATGATGCCAGTCATCACAATACGCCATGCCCTTTTCATCACAATGCTCCATGACCTTTGTCATCACAATGCTCAATACACTTGTCATCACAATGCTCCCTGACACTTGTCATCAGAATGCTCCTTGAAACCTGTCAGGAAATGGCTCCATGCCTTTTTCATCACAATGCCCCATGCCGTTTTCATCGCAATGCTCCATGTCATTGTCATCAAAATACTCCACAAGCTTGTCATCAGAATGCTCCATGACCCTTGTCATCACAATTCTCCATGCACTTGTCAGCACAATGCTCCCTGACCATTGTCATCACAATGCTCCAAGCCATTGTCATCAAAATGCTCCATTACCTTTGGCATCAGAATCCTCCATGACACTTAGCATCACAATGCTCCATGCCATTGTCATCACAATGGGCCATTACATATGTCATCACAATGCTCCCTGACACCTCTCTTCACAATACTGCATGACCTCGACATCACAATGCTCCATGCACTTGTCATCACAATGTGCCATTCCAACTGTCATCGCAATAATCCATGCAACTTATTAGACCAATGTTCCATGCACTTGTCATCACAATGCTCCATGCCCTTGTCTTCAAAATGCTCCATGACCCCTGTCATCACAATGCTCCGTGACTCCAGTCATCACAATAGTTCATGACCTTTGTCATCACAATGGTCCCTGCCCTCGTCATCAACAGTCTCTCTGACGTTTTTAACCACAATGCTCCATGAACTTTTCATCAAAATGCTCTTTGACCCTTGTCATCACAATGCTCCATGCACTTGTCAGCACAATGCTCCATGACTCATGTCATCACAATGCACCAAGACCTTGTTATCACAATGCTCCATGACCCCTGTCATCACCATGCTCCGTGACTCCAGTCATCACAATGCTTCATGACCTTTGTCATCACAATGGTCCATGCCCTCGTCATCAACAGTCTATGTGTCCTATTAAACCACAATGCTCCATGAACTTTTCTTCACAATGCTATTTGACCCTTGTCATCACAATGCTCCATGTGCTTGTCAGCACAATGCTCCATGACACATGTCATCACAATGCACCATACGCTTGTCATCACAGTGCTCCACAATCTTTTCATCACAATGCTCCTTAAAATTTGTCATCACAATGCTCCATGCACTTCTCATCAAAATGCTCTCTCACCACTGATATCACAATTCTACATCACTATTTGTCACAATACTCCCTCACCTCTGTCATCACAATGTTCCATGACTCCTGTCATCACAATGCTACATGCACTTATCATAACAATGTTCGATAACCCCTGACATCACAATGTTCCATAACCCTGGTCATCAAAATATTCCATGACACTTTTCATCAAATTGCTCCATGACCCTGTCATCAGAATGCTCCCTGCCCTTCTCATCACAATGCACAACGCCCTTGCCATCAAAATGCTCCATGAACTTTGTCATCACAAAGCTCCATGACCCTTCTCATCACAATGCTCCAAGAACCCTGTAATCACAATGCTCTATGCCCTTTTTCATCTCAGCGCTCCATGAACCCTGTCATCACAATGCACCATGCCCATCATCATAATACTTCAGTCTATTGTCATCACAATGAAATCAATATTCTCCATTACCTCTGTCATCATAATGCTCCAAATCGTTGTGATCACAATGTTCCATAACACTTATCATCACAGCACCCAATGACGCTCATCATCACTATTATCCCTGGTCTTCTCATCACAATGCTCCATGGTCTTTGTCATCACAGTGCTCAATTCACTTGTCATCACAGTGCTCCCTGACACTTGTCGTCAGTATGCTCCATGAACCCTGACATGACAAGGCTCCATGCCTTTTTCATCACAATGATCCATGCCATTTTCATCACAATGTTCCAAGACCCCTGTAATCACAAACCTCCATGCCCCTTTTCATCAGAATGCTCCAAGAGACTTGTCATCACAAGTCTCCATGGTCTTCTCATCACAATGCTCCAGGACCTTATCATCACCATGCTCCATTCCCTTGTCGTCACAATGCTCCAAGCCATTGTCATCACAATGCTCCATTACCTTTGTCATCACAGTGCTCCATGACACCTGTCATCACAATGCTCCATGCCTTTTTCAGCAAAATGCTACATGACCTTGTCATTACAATGCTGTATGCGCTTGTCATCACAATACTCCATGAACCTTGGGATCACATTGCTTCATGCCCTTTTCATCACAATGCTCCATGCTCCTTGAAATCAAAATGATCCACGACCTCTGTTATCACAATGCTCAAAACCCTTGTGATAACAATATTCCATAACACTTGTCATCACAACGCTCCATGATGCCTGTCATCACAATACTCCAAGCCCTTTTCATCCCAATGCTCCATGACCTTTGTCATCACAATTCTCAATACACTTGTCATCACAATGCTCCCTGACACTTGTCATCAGAATGCTCCTTGAACGCTGTCACTAAAAGGCTCCATGCGATTTACATCACAATACCCTAAGCCGTTTTCATCACAATGCTCCATGCCATTGTCATCAAAACACTCCACAAGCTTGTCATCATAATGCTCCATGACCATTGTCATCACAGTTCTCCATGCACTTGTCAGCACAATGCTCCCTGACCGTTTTCATCACAATGCACCAAGCCATTGTCATCACAATGCTCCATTACCTTTGTCATCAGAATCCTCCATGACATTTGTCATCACAATGCTCCATGCCATTGTCATCACACTGGGCCATTACATATATCATCACAGTGCTCCCTGACACCAGTCTTCACAATACTGCATGACCTAGTCATTACAATGCTCCATGACATTGTCATCACAATGTGCCATTCCAACTGTCATCGCAATAATCAATGAAACTTATTAGACCAATGTTCCATGCCCTTGTCATCACAATGCTCCATGCCCTTGGTATCACAATGCTCCATGACCCCTGTCATCACCATGCTCTGTGACTCCAGTCATCACAATGCTTCATGACCTTTGTCATCACAATGGTCCATGCCCTTGTCATCAACAGTCTCTGTGACCTTTTTAACCACAATGCTCCATGAACTTTTCATCACAATGCTCTTTGACACTTGTCATCACAATGCTCCATGTGCTTGTCAGCAATATGCTCCATGACACATGTCATCACAATGCACCATACGCTTGTCATCACAGTGCTCTTCAATCTTGTCATCGCAATGCTCCATAAAATTTTTCATCACAATGCTCCATGCACTTCTCATCAAAATGCTCTCTCACCACTGATATCACAATGCTACATCACTCTTTGTCAGAACACTCCCTCACCCCTGTCATCACAATGATCCATGACTCCTGTCATCACAATGCTACATGCACTTATCATCACAATGTTCGATGACCCCTGACATCACAATGTTCCATAACACCTGTCATCAATATGTTCCATGACACTTTTCATCAAATTGCTCCATGACCCTGTCATCACAATGCTCCCTGCCCTTCTCATCTCAATGCACTACGCCCTTGCTATCAAAATTCTCCATGAGTTTTTTTATCACAAAGATCCATGACCTTTGGCCTCACAATTCCCCATGTCATTGTCATCACAATACTCCCTGAACGCTCTTATCACATTGTTCAATGCCCTTGTCTTCACAAAGCTCCATGACACATGTCATCAGAATGTTCCATGGCCTTCTCATCACAATGCTCCACGCCCTTGCCATCAGAATGCTCCATTACACCTGACATAACAATGCTCCATGACCCCTGCCATCACGATGTTCCATATCCTTTTCATCACAAAGCTCCATGACCCTTCTCATCACAATGCTCCAAGAACCCTGTAATCAC
Source organism: Mesoplodon mirus (assembly GCF_964341445.2). NCBI lineage: Eukaryota > Metazoa > Chordata > Mammalia > Artiodactyla > Ziphiidae > Mesoplodon > Mesoplodon mirus. Next base: position 40,507 of record NW_028295548.1, on the reverse strand, counting down.
AATGCTCTATGCCGCTTTACATCTCAATGATCCATGAACCCTGTCATCACAGTGCACCATGCCCATCATCATAATGCTTCATGCTATTGTCATCACAATGAAATCAAAATGCTCCATGACCTCTGTCATAACAATGCTCCAAACCCTTGTGATCACAATATTCCATAACACTTGTCATCACAATGCCACATGATGCTCGTCATCACTATTATCCATGGTCTTCTTATCACAATGCTCCATGACCTTTGTCATCACAATGCTCAATACACTTGTCATCAAAATGCTCCCTGACACTTGTTGTCTGTATGCTCCTTGAACCTTGTCATGACAAGGCTCCATGCCTTTTTCATCACAATGATCCATGCCTTTTCATCACTATGCTCCCAGACCCATGTAATTACAATGCTCCATGCCCTTGTCATCATAAAGCTCAATGACGCATGCCATCAGAATGATCCTTGGTCTTCTCCTCACAATGTTCCATGCCCTTGTCATCACAATGTTCCATGACCCCTGTAACCACAATGCTCCATGCCCCTTTTCATCAGTATGCTCCATGAGACTTGTCATCACCAGGCTACATAGTTTTGTCATCACAATGCTCCAGGAACTTGTCAGCACAATCCTTCACGACATTGTCATGAAAATTCTCAATCCCCTTGTCATCATAATGCTCCTAGCCCTAATCATCACAATGCTCCATTATATTTGTCATCACAATCCTTCATTACATTTGGCATCACAATGCTCCATGCCATTGTCATGCAATGGACCATGACATATGTCATCACAATGCTCCCCGACATCTGTCTTCACAATACTCCATGACCTTCTCATCACAAGGCTCCATGCTCTTGTCATCACAATGCACCATGCCCACGGTCATCACAATAATCTATGAAATTTGTCAGACCAATGCTCCATTACCTGTCATCACAATACTCCATGCCCTTGTCATCACAATGCTCCATGACCCCTGTCATCAGAATGCCCCGTGATTCCAGTCATCACAATGCTTCATAACGTTTGTCATCACAGTGGTCCATGCCCGCGTCATCACAAGGCTCTGTGACATTTGTAACCACAATGCTCCATGAACTTTTCATCACCATTCACTCTGACCCTTGTCATCACAATGCTCCATTTCTTTGTGAGAACAACGCTCCATGACCATTGTCATCACAAAGGTCCACAACCTTATCATTGCAATGCTCCATAAACTTTGTAATCACAATGGTCCATGCACATCTCATCAAAATGCTCTCTCACCAGAGATATCACAATGTTCCATCACTAGTCATCACAATACTCCCACACCCCTGTAATCACAATGTTCCATGACCCTGTCATCACAATGCTACATCCCCTTATCATGACAATGTTCCATGACCCCTGACATAACAATGTTCCATAACCCCTGTCATTAAAATGCTCCATGACCCATTTCATCCCAAAGTTCCAAGAACCCTGACATAACAATATTCTATAACGCCTGCCATTAAAATGTTCCATTTCAATTTTCATCAAATTGCTGCATGACCCGGTCATCAAAATGCTCCCTGCAGTTCTCATCACAATGCACCATTCCCTTGTCATCAAAATGCTCCATGACTTGTCATCACAAAGCTCCATGATCCTTGGCATCACAATGCTCCATGTCATTGTCATCACAATGCTCCATGAACCCTCTCATCACATTGCTCCATGCCCTTGTCATCACAAAGCTCCATGACACTTGTCATCACAATGCTCGATGCTCTTCTCATCCCAATGCTCCATGCCCAAGTCATTACAATCCTGCATGACCCATGTATCACAGTGTTCTGTGCCCTTGTCATCACAGTGCTCCATGACCACTCTCATCACAATAATCCATAAAACATTTCAGAACAATATTCCATGCCCTTCTCATCACAATGCTCCATTACCCCTGTTATAACAATGCTCCATGACCCCTGTCATCACAGTGTTCCACAGCCTAGTCATGACAATGCTCCATGACTTTGTCAGCAAAATGCTACATGACCTTGTCATTACAATGCTCTATGTGCTTGTCATCACAATACTCCATTTCCATTGTCATCACAAACCTCCATGAAACTTGGGATCACATTGCTTCATGCCCTTGTCATCAAAATGCTCCATGCTCGTTGAAATCAAAATGATCCATGACCTCTGTCATCACAATGCTCCAAAACCTTGTGATCCCAATGTCCCATAACACTTGTCATCACAATGCTCCATGATGCTTGTCATCACAAAATTCCATGCCCTTTTCATCACAATGCTCCATAACCTTTGTCATCACAATTCTCATTACACTTGTCATCACAATGCTCCCTGACACTTGTCATCAGAATGCTCCTTGAACCCTGTCATGAAAAGGCTCCATGCCTTTTTCATTACAATGCCCCATTCCATTTTCATCACAATGCTCCGTGACTGTTGTCATCACAATGCTCCATGCCTTTGTCTGAAAAATATTCCATGACTTTTGTCACCACAATGTGCCATTCACTTTGCAGCACAACGGTCCAGAAACTTGTCATTGCAAAGCTCCATAAACCTTGTAATCACAATGCTCCATACATTTCTCATCAAAATGCTCTCTCACCAGAGATATCACAGTGTTCCATCACTAGTCGTCACAATACTCCCTCACCCCTGTAATCACAATGTCCCATGACCCCTGTCATCACAATGCTACATCCCTTTATCATCACAATGTTCCATGACCCCTGACATCACAATATTCTATAACCCCTGTCATCAAAATGTTCCAATACACTTTTCATCATATTGCTGCATGACCCTGACATCAAAATACTCCCTGCCATTCTCATCACAGTGCATCATGCACTTATCATCAAAATGCTCCATGACCTTTGTCATCACAAAGCGCCATGACCCATGGCATCACAATGCTCCATGTCATGGTCATCAAAATGCTTCATGAACCCTCTCATCACATTGCTCCATGCCCTTGTCATCACAACGCTCCATGACACTTGTCATCACAATGCTCGATGCCCTTCTCATCACAAAGCGCCATGATCTTGTCATTACAATCCTCCATGACCCATGTATCACAGTGTTCCATGCCCTTATGATCACAATGCTCTATGCCCACTCTCATCACAATAATCCATTAAACATTTCAGACCAATGCTCCATGCCCTTCTCATCACAATGCTCCTTTACCTCTGTCATAACAATACTCCATGACACCTGCCATCACAATGTTCCACGGCCTTGTCATCACAAGGCTCCATGACACTTGTCATCACAATACTCCATGAACCCTCTAATCAAAATACTCCATGCCCTTTTCATCAAAAAGCTACATGACGCATGTCATCAGTATGTTCCATGGCCCTGTCACCGCAATGCTCCATGCCCTTGCCATCACAATGCTCCAAGACCCTTGTAATCAAAATGCTCCATGCGTCTTTTCATCTCAATGCTCCATGAACCCTGTCATCACAATGGACCATGCCCATCATCATAATGCTTCAGGCTATTTTCATCACAATGAAATCAATATGCTCCATGACCTCTGTCATCACAATGCTCCAATCCCTTGTGATCACAATGTTCCATAACACTTATCATCACAACAACCTATGACGCTCATCATCACAATTATCCATGGTCTTCTCATCACAATGCTCCCTGACACTTGTCATCAGTCTGCTCCATTAACCCTGTCATGACACGTCTCCATGCCTTTTTCATCACAATGATCCATGCCCTTTTAATCACAATGCTCCAAGACCCCTGTATTCACAATGCTCCAGGCCCTTGTCATCACAAAACTCAATGGCGCATGTCATCAGAATGCTCCATGGCCTTCTCCTCACAATGCTCCATGCCCTTGTCATCACAATGCTGCAAGACCCCTGTAATCACAATGCTCCATGTCCCTTTTCATCAGAGTGCTCCATGAGACTTGTCATCACAAGTCTCCATTGTATTCTCATAAAAGTGCTCCAGGAACTTTTCATCAAAATGCTCCATGATCCCTGTCATCACAATACTCCATGAACATTTTCAGCCCAATGCTCTATGACCTTCTCATCAAAATGCTCCATGACCCCTGTCATCACAATACTCCATGAACTTTTTCAGCCCAATGCTCCATGACACTTGTCATCACAATGATCCATGCCCTTGTCATCCCAATGCTCCATGACCCCTGTATTCACAGTGCTCCGTGACGCTTGTCATCACAGTGCTCCATGACACCTGTCATCACAATGCTCCATGCCCTTGTTATCATATTGTTCCATGACCCCTGTCATCACTATGCTCCGTGACTTCATTCATCACAATGCTTCATGACCTTTGTCATCTCAATGGTCCATGCCCTCGTCATCAACAGTCTCTGTGACCATTTTAACAACAATGCTCCATGAACTTTTCATCACAATGCTCTTTGACCCTTGTCATCACAATCCTCTCTGCCTTTCTCAGCACAATGCTCCATGCGCTTGTCAGCACAATGCTCCATGACACATGTCATCAAAATGCACCATGCGCTTGTCATCACAGTGCTCCACAATCTTGTCATCACAATGCTCCATAAATCTTGTCATCACAATGCTCCATGCACTTCTCATCAAAATGCTCTCTCACCACTGATATCACAATGTTACATCACCTTTCGTCACAATACTCCCTCACCCCTGTCATCACAATGTTCCATGACTCCTGTCATCACAATGCTACATGCACATATCATCACAATGTTCGATGACCCCTGACATCACAATGTTCCATAACCCCTGTCATCAAAATGCTCCCAAAATCTTTTCATCAAAATGCTCCATGACCCCTGGCATCACAATGTTCAATAACCCCTGTCATCAAAATGTTCCATGACCCTTTTCATCAAATTGCTCCATGACCCTGTCATCACAATGCTCCCTGCCCTTCTCATCACAATGCACAACGCCCTTGTCATCAAAATCCTCCATGACCTTTGTCATCAAAAAGATCCATGACACTTGGCATCACAATGCTCCATGACATTTTCACCACAATGCTCCATGAACACATTCATCACACTGCTCAATGCCCTTGTCATCACAAAGCTCCAAGACACATGTCATCAGAATGCTCCATGGCCTTCTCATCACAATCCTCCATGCCATTGCCATCACAATTTTCCATTACCCCTGTCATAACAATGCTCCATGACCACTGCCATCACGATGTTCCATGGCCTTGTCCTCACAAGGCTCCATGACCCTTCTCATCACAATGCTCCAAGACCCCTGTAATCACAATGTTCCATGGCACCTGACATCACAATGTTCCACAACACCTGTCATCTAAATGCTCCATGACACATTTCATCCCAAAGCTCCATGACCCCTGACATCACAATGTTCTATAACCCATGTCATCAAAATATTCCATTACAATTTTCATCAAATTGCTGCATGAACCTGTCATCAAAATGCTCCCTGCCCTTGTCATTAAAATGCTCCATGACGTTTGTCATCACAAATCAACGTGACCCTTGACATCACAATGCTCCATGTCATTGTCATCACAATGCTCCATGAACCCTCTCATCATATTTCTCCATGCCCTTGTCATCACAAAGCTCCATGACACATGTCATCACAATGCTCGATGCCCTTCTCATCACTATGCTCCATGCCCTTGTCATTACAATCCTCTATGACCATTGTATCACAGTGTTCTGTGCTCTTGTCATCACAATGCTCCATGCCCACTCTAATCACAGTAATCCATGAATCATTTCACACCAATGCTTCCTGTCCTTCTCATCACAATGCTCCATTACACCTGTCATAACAATGTTCCATGACCCCTGCCATCACAAAGTTCCATGGCCTTGTCATTCACAAGGCTCCATGACACTTGTCATCACAATGTCCCAAGACCCCTGTAATCACAATGCTCCATGCTCTTGTCATCACAAAGCTCCATGACTCATGTCATTAGAATGTTCCATGGACTTCTCATCACAATGCTCCAAGACACTTTTTATCACAATGCTCCATGCCCCTTTTCATCTCAAAGCTCCATGAATCCTATCATCAAAATGCACCATGCTCATTATCATAATGCTTCAGGCTATTTTCCTCACAATGAAATCAAAATGCTCCATGACCTCTGTCATCACAATGCTCCAAACCGTTGGGATCACAGTGTTCCATAACACTTCTCATCACAACACCCCATGATGCTCATAATCACAATTATCCATGGTCTTCTCATCACTATGCTCCATAACCTTTGTCATTACAATGCTCAATGCACTTGTCATCACAATGCTCCCTGACACTTGTCGTCAGTATGCTCCTTGAACACTGTCATGACAAGGCTCCATGCCTTTTTCATCACAATGATCCATGCCCTTTTCATCACAATGCTCCAAGACACCTGTAATCACAATGCTCCATGCACTTGTCATCACAGTGCTCCATGACACATTCATCAGAATGCTCCATGGCCTTCTCTTCACAATGATCCATGCCCTTGTCATCACAATGCTCCAAGACCCCTGTAATCACAATTCTCCATGCCGCTTGTCATTATAGCACTCCATGACGCTCGTCATCACAATTATCCATGGTCTTCTCATCACAGTGCTCCACGGTCTTGCCATCACAATGCTCCATGCCCTGGTCATCACAATGCTCTCTGTTCCCTTTCATCACAATTCTCCACGTTCTTGGCATCACTATGTTCCATGACACTTCCCATCAGAGTGTTAAATGCTTTGTCATCACAATACTGCACAAGCTTGTCATCAGAATACTCCATGACCCTTGTCATCACAATGATCCATGACCCCTGTCATGACAATGCTTCATGAGACGTATCATCACAATGCTCCATGCCCCTTGTCATTACAGTGCTCCATGATGCTCGTCACCAGAATTATCCATGGTCTTCTCATCACAGTGCTCCACGGTCTTGCCATAACAATGCTCCTTGCCCTGGTCATCACAATGCTCCATGTCCCTTGTCATCACAATTCTCCAGGTCCTTGTCATCACAATGCGCCATGACAGTTCTCATCCCCATGTTACATGCTCTTGTCATCACAATTCTCCATGCACTTGTCATGGCAATGTCCCATGACCCCTGTCATAGCAAGCTCCATGCCTTTGTCATCACAATGCTTCACGACATTTTCATCAAAATTCTGAAAGGCCGTTGTCATCACAATGCTCCATGCCCTTGTCATCCCAATGCTCCATTGCCCTTGTCATCACAATGCTCCAAGCCCTTGTCATCACAATGCTCCATTACCTTTGTCATCACAATCCTGCATAACACTCGGCATCACAATGCTCCATGCCATTGTCATCACCATGGAACATGAAATATGCCATCACAATGCTCCCTGACACGTGTCTTCACAATACTCCATGACCTTGTCATCACAATGCTCCATGCCCTTTTCATCACAATGTGCCATGCCCACTGTCAACACAATTATCCATGAAACTTGTCAGACCAATGCTCCATGCTCCTGTCATCACAATGCTACATGACCCCAGTCATCACAATGCTCCGTGTGTCCCGTCATCACAAGAATCCATGACGTGTGTCACCACAAAAGTCAATGCCCTCATCATCACAAGGCTCTGTGAAATTTGTCACCACAATGCTCCATGAACTTTTCATCAAAATGCTCAATGTTATTGTCATCACAATGCTCCATGAACGCTCTCATCACATTGCTCCATGAACTTGTCATCACAAAGCTCCATGATGCATGTCATCAGAAGGCTCCATGGCCTTCTCATCACAATGTTCCATGCCCTTGCCATCACAATTCTCCATTAACCCTGTCATAACAGTGCTCCATGACCCCTGTCATCACGATGTTCCATGGCCTTGTCATCACAAGGCTCCATGACCCTTCTAATCACAATGCTCCAAGACCTCTGTAATCACAATGCTCCATGCCCCTTTTCATCTCAATGATCCATGAACCCGGTCATCACAATGCACCATGCCCATCATCAAAATGCTTCATGCTATTGTCATCACAATGAAATCAAAATGCTCCATGATCTCTGTCATCACAATGCTCCAAATCCTTGTGATCAAAATGTTCCATAACACTTATCATCACCACGCCCCATGACGCTCGTCATCACAATTATCCATGGTCTTCTCATCACAATGCTCCATGACCTTTTTCATCGCAATGCTCAATACACTTGTCATCACAATGCTCCCTGACACTTGTCCTCAGTATGCTCCTTGAACCCTGTCATGACAAGGCTCCATGCCTTTTTCATCACAATGTTCCATGCCCTTGTCATCACAAAGCTCCATGATGCATGTCATCAGAACGTTCCATGGCCATCTCATCCCAATGCTCCATGCCCTTGTCATCACAATGCCCCAAGACCCCTGTAATCACAATGCTCCATGCCCCTTTTCATCAGAATATTCCATGAGATTTGTCATCACAAGTCTCCATGGTCTTCTCATCACAATGCTCCAGTACCTTGTCATCACAAGCCTCCATGGCCCCTGTCATCACAATACTCCATGAACGTTTTCAGCCCAATGCTCCTTGACCTTTTCATCACAATGCTCCATGACCCTTGTCATCACAATGCTCCATGACTCCTGTCATCACAACGATCCATGAACACTGACAACACAATGATCCGGGACTCTTGTCATCAAAATGCTCCATGCCCTTGTCATCCCAATGCTCCATGACCCCTGTAATCACAATGCTCCGTGACGCTTGTCATCACAGTGCTCCATGAACCTTGTCATCACAATGCTCCATGCCTTTGTCAGCAATATGCTACATAATCTTGTCATCACAATGCTCCATGCGCTTGTCATCACAATCCTTCATGACACTTTGGATCATATTGCTTCATGCCCTTGGCATCTCCCTCTTGCCTTTCTGGTTTTTACAGATTTTCGGATGTCCCTTTTGACCCATGCGAAGTTACAATTCTTTGTAGTGTGGATTTGCATTGCACGCTTGCTTGATTGTCCAAAAAGGGCGTATGGGTTTTCTCCTGAATATATTCAGGAGAAAACGCATACGCCCTTTTTGGCCAAGTGCATCATTGTCGAAGTTGTGATGCTTTTCCTGTGTTTAAAGGCGATTCCAATTTACCTCTTGAAATATGTTTTGTGCAATTCTGCCTCATTTTCAAGTCAGCTTCGTTGCCTTCCCTCAACAGATTTTTGGAAGACAGTAGTCCTTTATACCTGTAGGTTTGTGAATTGCTGTGCCCGTGAGCTCCAATTTTTAAATCCCATTTTTGGGAGCTGACTGCAAATCCACAATTTTGCTTCAGGACCTATACTTGTTCCAGGGGTGGCTATACTGTTCCCTGCAGGTGGCTGAGGCTTTGGTTAATTCTTCTTCCTGACGGGAATTTAGAGTGACATGTGCCCGTCCAAAAGCCTACATCTGCTCTCTGATTGGTTCTCCCTCTTCCCTTTCATCCTCTGCACAATTAGCAAACTGTGCGAACCAGGAGGTTATAGGGGCTGGCTCTCCTAAGTTGGGAGATTGATAGTAAAGCAGTTGGAATGCCAAACTGAAGCACAAGGATAGGAAAAATTAGGAGACTTTCAGAAACTTTTCACCATCACAGGGTGTCCATTCTCTAGGTTTCCCATACATGTTATAACTGTAGTGATATTCCCTACTACCTGGAGATTTGGGATCCATGGAATCGTGGCATGCATTAGTACTTTAAAGGGTCTGCATTTCCTCTCCCCAACTCACCAGTCCTCTCAGTCCCAAGTGTCCAGCCTTATGTCTCATCCAGCTGTCTGTACAGATAGGGTCATTCCCGGTTTCATCAGAACCCCTGAAGGAATTGTGTAAGAATTTCGCTGTTTTTTTGTTTGTTTTTGAAATTCATTTTTATAATGGGGTTGAGCTGATTTTCACTGACGTGTTTATGCCAGTCTAGACACACTTGATTCCCTTATGAAGACAAATCAATACATAGGTTTTAAGATTCTCACTAGTCAGATATATTCCTCTGCGGGGAATAGGGGGTTTGAGTCCCGTTCACTGAGGAAGGGGTAGGTCTCGTCTGTTCTCTATTTGGTTTATGGAATGGTACCTGTGCTAATATCAAACTCTGGTTTTATGCATCACCCCACCTCTCCTTTCCCATTAAACCGGCATAAGAGTGTTTTCTAAATGTGAGACTCTGTTCTCTTTCTTAATTCAGTTCATGTGTTGTGATGTTGACATTCCCTCTGTAAGTGATATCTTATGAATAGATTCTTTTTCTGTGTGACTAATTTCACTTAGAATCATCATACCTAAATCCACTCTTTATGCTGTTACTGGCCTTATGACATTGATTTCACGTCTGAGTGATATTCCGTTGTACAAAATTACCACAAGTAATTTATGCATTTCTCTTTTTCCTGGGATATTTTAGGTGTACCGAAGTTGAGGTTCATATATGCAGAGCAGCCCTAAACTTTGGAGTGCCTGTGTGTTGTCGATATTTAGTCTTCCCAAGTTATATGTCCATGAGTTGAAGTCCCCTTTGCTCGGGGGCTTTGTATTTAAATGTTTTGGAAACAGCATACACTTCTTCAGAGTGGCTCTTGGATATTTATACCCCACCCATCAGCGTGACTAGGCTCCCTGTTCTCCATGGCCTCTCCAGCATTTCTGGTTTGTACACATTTTTTGGATGGCCTTTCTGAGCAGTGGAAATTGAGACTTCTTTGTTGTGCGGATTTGCATTTCCCGCTTGCTTGGTTGGCCAAAAACTCTGTATGTGTTTTTTTCCTGAAGATATTCACGAAAAAAAGGCATACACCCTTTTGCCCAACTGCATCATTTTAGAAATTCTGCTGCATTTCATATGCTTTAAATGTGAGTACAATCTACGTTTTGAAATCTGTTTCCTGCAATTCTGCCTCTCATTCAGATCCTCTTCGTTGCCTTACCTGAATATATTTTTGGACGTTGGTTATCATTTATATCTTTGCAGGTCTTTGAATTGTCTGCTCCTGAGCTCCATTTTACAACTCGCTTTTATTGTGAGCTTGCCGCCAAACCATTGGATTGCTTCTGGCACTATTCTTGTTCTGAGGCGGCAGGCTGAGCCTTTGGTTAATTCTTGTTCCTAATAGGAAATTAGAGTGACATGTGCCTGTCAAAACTCCTACAGCTTATCTCTCATTGGTTCCCCCCTTCCCATTTATCCTCTGCACAAATTGCAAACTGTGTGAAACAGGAGGTTAAAGGTGCTGATTCTCCAAGAGGGGATATTGTTAATAATGAGGCTGGAATGGCGAACCCCAGCACCAGGAGATCAAAAATGAGGTGCATTTTAGACACCTTTCCTGAGCACACGGTGTACATTCATCTCGGTTTCGCAGGCATGTTTTCGCTGTCAGAAGATTCCCTTGAACCTGCCGATTTGGGACCCATGGAATGTGTACCAGGCAGTATTACTTTAAAAGGTCTGCATTTCCTCACCCAGCCTCTCTAACATCTCTTAGCGTGCATAGCTTCCAGCCTTATATATCATCCTGCTGTGGGTCTACATGTGTTCAATCCATGTTACATCGTAGCCCTTCACCAAAAGTTGTAAGAATTTTTGTCTGTCTCACCGTTTTATAAATATTTTTAAATTTATTTTTATATTTGTTACAGCTGATTTTCAAAGCTCTGTTTTTTGCTGCTGTACATCCACTTGATTCATGTACTGTGAGACAACAATAAATTATTTTTCAGATGCTTACGAGTCATATGTATTATTTTCCAGTGACTTGAGTGGACTGAGTGCAGTTCTTTGAGGTACCGTGTAGGCCTTGACAGTTATTCAATTCGGTACTTGGAATGGTATCTTTGCTAATTTCAACCTCCTGGATAATACCTCACCATTCCCCACCTTTCCCATTTAGCAGCCTTATGTCTCTTTTCTACATATTTGACTATGTTTCTGTTTTGTAGTTTATTTCATGTGTAGCCATGTTTGATTCCACCTTTAAGTGACATCTTATGATATGTGTCTTTTTCTTTCTGACATATGTCACTTAGAATGATCGTATGTAACTCCTCCAGAGTTGTTCCAACTGGCCTTATTTCATTGATTTCGGGATGAGTAATATTCCACTCTACATAAGTACCCCATCTCTTTTATCCATTTTATCCTTCCAGGGACATTTAGGTTATATCCAAGTGGAGTCCCTTTTTATCAGAGAGGTGGTAAACGTTGGCGTGCCTGTTTTCTGTCCATTTTTTTTCCCAAGGTATACGCCCATGAGTGCAAATGCACTATGCTCTGTAGATCATCTTTTAGATGTTTTAGCAAACACAATACACATCTCCAGAGTGGTCATTGGCAAATTACATTTCAACTATCAGCCTCACAGGGCTCCCTTTTCTCCTCGCCCTGTCCTGCATTTCTGGTGTTTACACTTTATGTGGATGGCCCTTCTGACTGATGTGAAGTGATACATTTTGTAGTATTGATTTCCAGTGCCCACCTGTTTGGTTGGATAAAAAGTGTGTATGGCCTTTACTTGAATATATTCAGAAAAAAATGCATACGCCCTTTTGGGCCAAGTGCATCATTGGCGATGTTCAGCCCCTTTTCTTGTGCTTTAATGGGGAGTCCTTTCTACCTCTTCAAATCTGTTTCCTGCCACACCCCCTTGCTTACAAGTCCTTTTCTGTGACTTACCTCAACACATTTTTCAACGATAGATATTTTCAACTCTGCAGTTTCATGAATTTTAGTGCCCCTGAGTTCCATTTTTCAACTTGTGTTTTTGGAAACTGGACACAAAACAGCGGGATTTCCTCTAGCCCTATTCTCTTTCCGTGGGCAATTCTAGCCTTTGATGAATTTGTCTTCCAGATTGGAAATTAGAGTGGCATGTGCCTGTCCAAACAAATAAGACTTGTCTCTAAATTTTTCTCATCCTTCCGCTTCATCCTCTGGACAAATTCCAAACTGTGTGCAACAGGATGTTGACGGTGCTGATATCCCCAAGTGAGGAGATTGTTAGGATATATGCTGGAGGGGTGAACCCGAGCACCAGGCGATGAGGAGATGAGGTGCCTTTTCCAAATTCTTTCCGATCAAACGGTGTACCATCCTCTAGGTGTGACAGGCATGTTTTAGCTGTAGGAAGGGTCCCGTGCATGGAAGGAGAACACCAGGGATTTTTCCAAATCAGTGCCTCCCCGTACCCCAAACTGGGGAATTTTTAAGCTACGGCTACACGTATGTCCATTAAAGGCCTTGGGAAATAGGCAGAGCCCAAACTTTAGATGATTGCAATCTTCAGGGTCAGAAGCGTTCATCATGGGCCTTGCTTAGGTTACATTTTATCTGTCATTGATAGATGATGTCAATAAAAATATCGATTCTTTTTCAGATTATTTCCCCTTATAGGTTATTGCAAAATATTCAGTGTAGTTCCCTGTGCTATACAGTAGTTCCTTGTTGATGATCTATTTTATACATAGCAGTGTGTATGTGTTAATCCCAAACTGTTAATTTATCCCTTCTCCTACCTTTCCCCTTTGGTAATAATAAATTATAAGATTTTATACTTCTCAGAAATGGGGGAGCTGAAAGAGAGGTATCCTTTTCAATGGAAAAGCATTCAAAACAAGATTGAAGCTTCAGCCAAGAGTATTCGATGTACATCCATGGAAATAAATCACTTCATTTCTCTAATGTTGACCTGACAAATAAGACAGACGTCTTCACTGAACTTGCTTATAGTAAAGTGATGGAAATATCAAAGGTAAGTTTTAGAAAAATCTTATTTTACCCGAGCATTATACACTGCTCTATGTTAACTACAGTTTGGCTCACACATCTGTTCATTGAAGTTACAATGTTCTCAATTTCTGTTACTGATCCTCCAGAGTGGACCCCAACAGGATTCACCGTGCCCAGTGTCACTGGAGCCAAGAGATCAAGACTGAGTTTGCTTCAGAAGCAAAGGTAACATTATTTTGAAAACAGAATGGAGAGGTGAGAGCGTGCATTCCCCCACGGGCTGTGGGCTGGGCTGCTGTGTAGGGATCCCGGCAGAGTCAGTGGGAGGGAGGGGATGGAGCTCTCGAGGGCTGGGTTGGCTGCAGCTCAGGCTCTATGCCGTGGAGTCTGCATGGGACCCCGCTAGCTGAGGTGTCGACCCAGCCATTCTGCACTAGGAAATCGGGTCTGAAGTGCCGGGTGTGGGACCTCTGCATGCGGAACCCTAGGAGCACGTGAAATTAGACAAAGCACAAAGGAAAAACCGGTTAGACTTTATTTTATTGCCCAGATTCTCTTTTTATCTCCCAGGAATTTTTAATGAACGTTGCCGGAGACGAACCCCTCCTCTGCTTTTTGTTCCGTTCCTCATTCTTGGGGTGTTGAGGGTGCAGACCCCTCTTTTGTAACTGCTTCATGCTGTGGTGGGAGCCCTGATACCTGGGGGGAGGGGCAAAACGTCTCCCCACCAGCCTCCAGGTGAGGTTGATTGTCCCAAGGCTTCCTGCCTCACTTCTCGTCCGCCTGAGCACCAGCATTGGAAGTGTTATAGATTCTAATGACCTTTAAGGGTCCAGGAAAGAGATGCGCAGAGATGCTGAGGTGGCAGGTTTCACCCCACCCCACATTTGTTCGGCGACCTTAGGCTGACGGTTTTTGCCAGCCTAGATGCTCTGACCAGTAGTCTGTGCTTTCTTTAATTAGGTCCCTGAATAAATGTACAAACAGCACCATGTGTCAGAACCCTGCCCGCACAACTCCCAGACAGTCCAGGGTCAGTGGTGATCCAGGACCATGACGTCCACTGAGTCAACGGCCTTTAGAAGTAGCCAGCAGTCCAGCCGGTCATATTGGCCACCATCACCGCGGTGTCTGTAGGGTTTTCTATGGTGAAAGCGTGATATACGTTTCCCCCGCCAAGCTTATTAGCTCCCCTCTGGGTGCAGTAAGTCCTGCAAGCAGTAGTCTGCTCTTTCGTGGCACAGTCTTGTTGTTTTCTGAGAGAAACTCCAGGTCAAGTGATGGTCACACGAGTCATCTTGGGGGCCCGTTGTCCCCGTTTGTCTCTCTGGAGGTTGGAGTTGGAGGGCCTCCTCACTCGAGGTCAGTGTGTCCACAGAGCGACCCCTGCAACATCAGGGCATGATGGGTGGTTAGGATCACGACGTGGGGTCCTTTTCCCTTAGGAGGGAGCTGGCCTTGTGGGCTGCTGATTTCTAGCTTTTTAGATACCCCAGTATCCTGACCTGATGAGTTGGTGGGCAAAGCCCTTGGTGACCATAGTTTATCATACCTGAAGGGCATTCTTGTGTTGCTCCATTTCAGGTGGTCCCAGTTTTTGCACTAAGGCTCCAAGGGCAATTAACCTTTGACCGGGTATGTAAAGGTCAAAGGGTTTAGCTAAATTAGGGAGTTCCTGGGCAAGTGTCTGAATTTACTGCTCTTTCCATTCTTGAAAGGCTGCTTCTGGATTCTATTCAAAAGGATCATCATCTTTTCGTGTCAGTGTTTCATGTAGAGGCCCAGCTATTAGACTGTAGTTAGGGATCCAGATGCAGAAAACCTTGGACTCCCCAGGAACCCCTAAGCTGTCTTCTAGTTTTAGAAGAGGTAAGGCTGCAAATGGCTTCTTCCCTATCCTGTGATGCGTTTCTCCGAATATCTGTGAGAATGAAGCCCAGGCATGTCACCTAAGCCTGGGATATTTGAGCCTTTTTCTTGGACACCTTCTATCCTTCCTTGGCTAGGTAGTTTAGAGGCGTCTTTAGTAGGCCTGGCGATCAGAATGTCATCTGCATATTGAAGGAGGGTTCCCTTTTACGGAGGTAGAACGTTTAGGTCTTTAGAGGTCATTTCCCCAATGATGGTGTGGGGATTTTTGTACCGTTGGGGCAGGACGGACCAGCACTATTGCTTTTGTTGCATGTTGTGTCCTGCCACTCACAAGCCAAAAATTCTTGTGACTCTGAGATGAATGGAATACAGAAGAAAGCATCATTGAAGTGTAATACAGAATGCCATGGCTTGGTGGATGGTAGAATTTCCAGCAGGGTGTAGGAAATAGGAGCTACTGGATGTATATCCTCGGTGGCTTCACTGACTGTCCTGATATCCTTTACCAGGTCTCCAGCAGCCCATGGGGCTCTCATGGTCAGGCCAATCCCAGTATATGGAGCTCACCTGGGCTGCACCACCCATCCCCACAGCCCACGGGGCTCTCGTGTTCAAGTCCCTCCCAGGGTATGGAGCTCACCTGTGCAGCTACCCAGCAGCCCTTGGGGCTCTCATAGTCAGGCCCTTCCCAGGATACAGAGCTCCCATGGGCAGGTACCCCAGCAGGGCTGGACACACAGGAACAGTGCACATAGCCCACCTTGCAGAGAAACCCCAGCTCACCTGTCGCTCACAGCTGACACAGAATACCTCAGAGCAGGACTTGAACTAACAAACAGCAGCTCTGACAAGTCTGTGACCCTGGCTATCACTCTGTGCAGCCTCTCTCTGCCTGGTCTTCCAGACACTTCCACTGCAGCCAGGGCACCAGGCCTCTGTCTCCACCCACCATCACTCCTCTCCCTGACTCCTGGGTTCCTCTCATTAGGATAGGGTCTTCTTGAAGTTGTTTTCCACTCATGGACCAGATAAAATGATAAGAAAACAAGCCGCAGCTGCAGCCCCTTCTCTAGCCTGACTCTCAAGGGCCCACACCTGTTCCTTGGGCCTGGCCCGTTTAGCAAGGTTCATTTTCTGCTACTGTGAGCCCCTGAGGGGTGAGGATTGGCTGATTTGGGCAGCCTGACACTGCCTACCAGCCCTCCCCAGGTGTGCCTGGGTTGAGGTCAATATAAACACCTCTCCAGGCAGCTAGAGCCTCTTTAGCTGTGCCTGATGCCATATTATCTGCCCCGTCAGCAGTGTCGGGGCTGGGGTGGTGGTAGGGAGTGAGGGGCCATGGCATTGTGGGTGGCCCAGTGTGAGTGGGGCTCTGCTGGACTTTCCACAGGAGTTGCTAGGCTGCCACCTGCTAAAGAAGAGGATGTGTCATCCATACCTGCCGCTTGAATTTCTCCCCAGGCAGAGGTGAGGAAGTAAAAAAGCAGTGGGGGCCGTGGCAGGAGGGGTATCTCAGGCAGGGAAATGCAAAGCTTCCAGAAGAGCATCTGGGGCCAGGACCATCCTGACTGGCCTACAGGCACCAAGTCGGCCTGCGTGCTGTCGCTGGTGTGGCTCCACAGCCCTTCCTCTAGGC
Source organism: Mesoplodon mirus (assembly GCF_964341445.2). Classification (NCBI taxonomy): domain Eukaryota; kingdom Metazoa; phylum Chordata; class Mammalia; order Artiodactyla; family Ziphiidae; genus Mesoplodon; species Mesoplodon mirus. Next base: position 23,245 of record NW_028295548.1, on the reverse strand, counting down.
TTGCAAGTGCTTGAACATATTCAGGTGTTTTACCTGGAAAGGGTGGGAAGAGTTCAGCTGCAGCAGGACTGGGGCTCAGCTCACATTTACTCACAGACGCCTCAACACAGTCCCCCCAGCTTTGCAATGAGGATGCTCCTTGTCTGGGGGAGCGCTGCTGACTCCATGGGAGACGATTTCCCACCTCTGACCAACTTAAGAATTTTTACCACTGGAGCAAGTGCCCTGATACGATTTTCCTCTGTATAACTGGTGGGTTCTGTTTTTTTTTTTTCTTTTTTTTCTTTTTGGTTCAAGGTAGATTTTATTTATTCCTCTATTTTTTTTTAATTTGCAGATATAAACATGGAAATAATGCATTAATATAAAGACGTCTATGTGAAGGGAAATACTTTTTTTCTGTTTTCTTTTATTAAATGCTATTTATTTTTATTTTTTTTAAATTCATTTCTTTTATACAGCAGGTTCTTATTGGATATCTATTTTATACATATAAGTGTGCACATGTGAATCCCAGTCTCCCAATTCATCCCACCACCACCCTCACATGGCGTTTCCCCCTTGGTGTCCATATGTTTGTTCTCTACATCTGTGTCTCTATATCTGCCCTGCAAACCGGTTCATCTGAACCATTTTTCTAGGTTCCACATATATGCATTAATATACAATATTTGTTTTTCTCTTTCTGACTTACTTCACTCCGTATGACAGTCTCTTGATCCATTAAGGTCTCTACAAATTACCCAATTTCATTCCTATGTATGGCTGAGTAATATTCCATTGTATATATGTACCACATCTTTATCCATTCGTCTGTCTGTGGGCACTTAGGTTGCTTTCATTACCTGGCTATTGTAAATAGTGGTGCAATGAACATTGTGGTGAATGTGTATTTTTGATTTATGGTTTTCTCTGGGTATATGCCCAGTAGTGGGATTGCTGGATTATATGGTAATTCTATTTTTACTTTTTTAAGGATCCTCCATACTGTTTCCCATAGAGACTGTATCAATTTACATTCCCAACAATAGTGGAAGAAGGTTCCTTTTCTCCATACCCTCTCCAGAATTTGTTGTTTGTAGATTCTCTGTTGATGCCCATTCTAACAGGTGTGACATGACACCTCATTGTAGTTTCCATTTCCATTTCTCTAATAATTAGTGATGTTGAGCAGATTTTCATGTGCGTACTGGCCATCTCTATGTCTTCTTGGAAGAAATGTCTATTTATATCTTCTTCCATTTTTGTACTGGGTTGTTTGTTTTATTAATATTGAGCTGCATGAGCTGTTTATATATATATTGGAGATTAATCATTTGTCCATTGATTCATTTGCAAATATTTTCTGCCATTCTGAGGGTTGTCTTTTCATCTTGTTTGTAGTTTCCTTTGCTTAGCAAAAGCTTTTACGTTCCCTTAGGTCCCATCTGTTTAGTTTTCTTTTTTATTTCATTAGTATAAGAGGTGGATCAAAAAAGATCTTGCTGTGATTTACGTCAGAGTATCCTTCGTAAGTTTCCTCTCAGAGTTTTATACTATCCGGTCTTACATTAAGGTCTCTAATCCATTTTGAATATATTTTTATGTATGGTGTTGGGGAGTGTTCTAATTTCATTCTTTTACATGTAGCTCTCAATATTTTCCAGCACCAATGATTGAAGAGACTGTCTTATCTCCATTGTATAGTATTGCCTCCTTTGTCATAGATTAGGTGACCATAGATGTGTAGGTTTATCCCTGTGCTTTCTTTTTTTTTTCCTTTTACACGTTTATTGGAGTGTAATTGCTTTACAATGGAGTGTTCGTTTCTGCTGTATAAAAAAGTGAATCAGCTATACATATACAAATATCACCAGATCCCCTCCCTCTTGCATCTCCCTCTCACACCCCATATCCCACCCCTTTATGTGGTCACAAAGCACCAAGCTGATCTCCCTGTTCTATGTGGCTGCTTCCCAGTAGCTATTGGTGTTACATTTGGTAATGTATTTATGTCCATGCCACTCTCTCACTTCGTCCCAGCTTACCCATCCCCCTTCTGGTGTCCTCAAGTCCTTTCTCTATGTCTGTGTCCTTAATCCTGTCCTGCCACTAGGTTCTTCAAAATCTTTTTTTTTTTCTTCATTAGATTCCGTATATCTCTGTTAACATACAGTATTTGTTTTTCCCTTTCTGACTTACTTCACTGTGTAGGACAGATTCTAAGTCCATCCACCTCAGTACAAATAACTCAGTTTTGCTTCTTTTTATGGCTGAGTAATACTCCATTGTATATATGTGCCAGATCTTCTTTAAACATTCATCTGTCGATGGACACTTAGGTTGCTTCCATGTCCTGACTATTGTAAATAGAGCTGCAATGAACATTTTTCTACATGACTCTTTTTGAATTATGGTTTTCACAAGGCAAATGCCCAGTAGTTGGATTGTTGTGTCATATGGTACTTCTATTGTTAGTTATTTAAAGGAACCTCCGTACTGTTCTCCCTAGTGCCCATATCAATTTACATTTCCACCCACAGTGCAAGTGTGTTCCCTTTTCTCCAATAAAGGCCTCTCCAGCATTTATTCTTTTGTACATTTTTTTGATGATTGCCACTCTGACTGCTGTGAGGTGATACCTCACGGTAGTTTTGATTTGCATTTCTCTAATGATTAGTAATGTTCAACATCCTTTCATGTGTTTCTTGGTAATCTGTATATCTTCTTTGGAGAAATGTCTATTTAGGTCTTCTGCCCGTTTTTGGATTGGGTTGTTTGTTTTTGTGATATTGAGCTACATGAGGTGCTTGTAAAGTTTGGAGATTAATCCTTTGTCAATTGCTTCATTTGAAAATATTTTCTCCCATTCTGAGGGTTGTTTTTGCATCTTGTTTATGTTTTCCTGTACTGTGTAAAAGCTTTTAAGTTTCATTAGGTCCCATTTGTTGATTTCTGTTTTTATTTCCATTTCTCCAGGAGGTGGGTCAAAAAGGATCTTGCTGTGATTTATGTCATAGAGTGTTCTGCCTATGGTTTCCTCTAAGTGTTTTATAGTGTCTGGTCTTATATTTAGATCTCTAATCAATTTAGAGTTTATTTTTGTGTATAGTGTTATGGAGTGTTCTAATTTCATTCTTTTATGTGTAGGGGTCCAGTTTATCCAGCACCAATTACTGAAGAGACTGTCTTTCCTCCATTGTATATCCTTAGCTCCTTTGTCATAGATGAGATAGCCACAGGTATGTAGGTTTATCTCTGGGCTTTCTGTCCTGTTCCATTGATCTGTGTTTATGCCAATCTACATACACTTGATTCCATTATGGAGACATATAAATACATAGGTTTCAAGGTTATTACCAGTCAGATATATTCCTCTTCAGTGAATAGGGTGTTTTGTGTCCAGTTCATTGAGAAAGGAGTAGGTCTTGTCTATTACATATTTGGTATATGGAATGGGATCTGTGCTAATTTCAAACTCTGCTTTTACACATCACCCCACGTCACGTTTCCCCTTAAGGAGACATTAGTGTGTTTTCTAAATGTGTAACTCTGTTCACATTTGAAATTCAGTTCATGTGTAGCCATGATTACATTCCCTCTATAAGTGATATATTACAATATTTATTTTTTCTTTGTGGCTCATTTCACTTAACATCATCATACCTAAAGCCACTCATTATGCTGCTATTGGCCTTATGACATTGATTTTATGTCTGAGTGACATTCCATTGTATATAAGTACCACAACATCTATATCCATTTTCTTCCCTTTCCTGGGATATTTAAAGTGTACCGAAGTCGAGGTTCTTGTAAACAGAGCAGCCCTAAAGTTTGGGCTGGCTGTGTGTTGTGGAATTTTAGTTTTCACAAAATACACGTCCATGAGTGGAAGTGTGCTATGCTCTGTAACTCTGTTTTAGAAAACAACATACAGTTCTCCAGAGAGGCTGTTGGCAATTTACATCCTGTCCATCGGCATAACCAGACTCCCTTTTCTCCATGGCCTGTCCTGCATTTGTGGTTTTTACACTATTTGTGGATGGCCCTTTTGACTGGAGGTAAGGGACACTTCTATGTAGTGTGGATTTGCAATGCCTGATGGCTTGCTTGCCCAAAAAGGGTGTATGCATTTTTTCCCGAATATATTCAACAAAATGCACATACTCCCTTTTCGGCCAAGGGCAAAATTGTCGAAGTTCTGTCACATTTCATGTGCTTTAAAGACAACTCCATTCTACCTCTTGAAATCTGTTTCCTTCAATTCTGCCTTGCATTCAAATCCTCTTCACTGCCTTACCTCAATATATTTCTGGATGATAGTTGTCCTTTATAACTCTGCAAGTTTGTGAATTTCTGTGCCCCTGATTTCTATTTTTCAACTGGCCTCTTTGTGAGCTGGCTGCAATACCGCAGGATGGCTGTAGGCCCAAGTCTGGTTCTGGGGTGTCAGGCTGAGCCTTTGGTTAATTCTTCTTGGTGATGGGAACCTAGAGTGACATGTGCCCATCCAAACACCTACAGCTAATCTCTCATTTGTTTCCCCTCTTCCTGTTCATCCTCTGCACAATTTGCAAACTGTGCATAACAGGAGGGTAAAGGCGCTGACACTCCAAGTGGGGGGATTTTTAGTAATGCAGATGGAATGGCGAAGCCGAGCATGACAAAAGGAAAAATGAGGTACGTTTTGGAAAACTTTCCCAATTACACAGTGTACCATCCACTGGGTTTCCCATGCATGCTTTAACTGTAGGATGATTCCCTTAAACTTGGAGAGTTGGGACCACTAGAATGGGTAGTACACAGTATTGCTCTAAGTTGTGTTCTTTTGCTCACACAACTTCAACAATCTTGTCAGCCCCAAGTGTCCAGTTTTATGTCTCATCCAGCTGTGGGTGTAAAGGTGGACAGTCCAGATTGCATCAGAGGCCCTGAACGTAATTCTTAAGGCTTTCCCTCTGTTTCACTGTTTTTGCATTTTGCTTTTGAAATTTATTTTTATAAGGGTATTTAGCTGAATTTCAGTGCTGTGTTCATGCCGTTATACACACACATGACTCCTTTATGGAGACATGATAATACATATGTTTTAAAATTCTTGGAGTCAGATATATTCCTCTGCAATGAATAGGGGGTGTTGAGTCGAGTTCATGGTGCGGGGAGTAGGTGATGTCTATTACATACTTGGTTTATGTAACGGTATCTGTGCTAATTTAAAACTGTGGTTTTATGCATCAACTCACCTCGCCTTTCCCGTTAAGAAGGCAGAATATTGTTTTCTAAGTGTGTGACACGGTTGTGTTTGTAATTCAGTTCATTCGTAGCCAAGTGTATATTCCCAAAATAGTGATATCTTATGATAAGATTTGGTACTCTGTTATCTTTCCTAACTCAGTTCATATGTAGCCATGTTTACAGAATCTTCATAAGTGATATCTTATGATAAGTTTCTTTTTCTGTGTGACTTATTTCACTTAGAATCATCGTACCTGAATCCACTCATTTTGCTGCTACTGGCCTTATGACATTGATTTCATGGCTGAGGGGTATTCCATCGTATGTAAGTAACACAATTTTTTGAACCATTTTAATCTTTCCTGGGATATTTAAGTTGTACGCAAGTTGAGGTTCTTGTAAGCAGTGCAGCCCTAAACTTTGGGGTGGCTCTGTCTTATTGATTTTCAGTTTTCCCAAGGTATATTCCCTAGACTGGAAGTGCCCTTGGCTCTGTAGCTCGGTTGTTTACTTGTTTATGGAACACAATGCACTCCTCCAGTGAGGCAGTTGGCAATTTATATCCCGCCCATCAGCAAAACAAGGCTCCCTGTTCTCCAGGGCCTGTCTTGCCTTTCCGGTTTTTACACATTTTGTGGATGTCCCTTTTGTCCGGTGGGAAGTGATACTTTTTTGTAGTGCAGATTTGCATTGCCCGCTTGCTTGCTTGGCCAAAAAGGGCGTATGCGTTTTCTCCTGAATACATTCAGGAGAAAACCCATACGCCCTTTTTGGCCAAGTGCATCATTGTCGAAGTTGTGCCCCTCTTCCTGTGCTCTAAAGGCGATTCCAACGTACCTCTTGAAAACTGTTTCCTGCTATTCTGCCTCACTTTCATGTTCGCCTCGATTCCTTCCCTCAACAGATTTTTGGACGATAGTTGCCCTTTATTAATCTGCCACTTTGTGAACTGCTGTGCCCCTGAGCTCTCTTTTATAACTGGTTTTTTTCTGAGCTGTACGCAAGTCCAATATTTTGGTTCACGACCTATACTTGTTCCCGGTGGCTGGCTGAGACTTTGGTCAGTTCTTCTTCCTCCCAGGAAATAAGAGTGACATGTGCCCGTCCAAATGCCTAACAGCTACTCTCTCATTGGTTCTCCCTCTTCCCATTCATCCTCTGATAAATTGGCAACCTGTGCGAAACAGGAGGTTAAAGGTGCTGTCTCTCCAGGTTGGGAGATTGATAGTAAAGCAGTTGGAAAGTCAAACCGAAGGACCAGGAGAGGGACTATTTGTTAAGTTTTAGAGAACTTTCATATTCACTGTGTGTCCATTCTCTAGGTTTCCCGTACATGTTATAGCTGTAGTAATATTCCCTTCAACCTGGAAAGTTGGGACCCATGGAATGGGTGTCATGCATTATTGCTTTAAACGGTCTGAATTTGCTCACCCAATCTCACCAATCCTCTCAGTCCAGTGTGTCCAGCCTTAAGCCACATCCAGCTGTCGTTGTAGATAGGGTCATTCCAGGTTTCATCAGAGACCCTGAAGGAATTGTAAAGAATTTCCCTTTTTTTGTTTTTCAAATTCCTTTTTATATTGGGTTTGAGCTGATTCTCGCTGCCATGTTTATGCCAGTCTAGACACACTTGATTCCCAAAAAGAGACATATCAATACATAGGTTTTAAGATTCTCACTACTCAGATATATTCCTCTGCGGGAAATATGGGGTGTTGAGTCCCTTTCACTGAGGAAGGTGTAGGTCTTTTCTATTCCATACTTGGTTTTTGGAACGGTACCTGTGCTTATATCAACCTCTGGTTTTATGCATCACCCCACCTCTCCTTCCCCCTTAAGCAGGCATAAGAGTGTTTTCTAAATGTGAGACTCTCTTCTCTTTCCTAACTCAGTTCATGTGTAGCCATGTTTACAGGATCTTCATAAGTGATATCTTATGATAAGTTTCTTTTTCTGTGTGACTTATTTCACTTAGAATCATCGTACCTGAATCCACTCATTTTGCTGCTACTGGTCTTATGACATTGATTTCATGGCTGAGGGATATTCCATCGTATGTAAGTACCACAATTTTTTGAACCATTTTTATATTTCCTTGGATATTTAAGGTGTACCCAAGTTGACGTTCTTGTAAGCAGTGCAGGCCTAAATTTGGGGGTGCTCTGTCTTATTGATTTTCAGTTTTCCCAAGGTATATTCCCTAGACTCGAAGTGCCTTTGGCTCTGTAGCTCTGTTGTTTACTTGTTTTACGGAACACAATGCACTCCTCCAGAGAGGCAGTTGGCAATTTACATCCCGCCCATCAGCATAACAAGGCTCCCTGTTCTCCAGGGCCTGTCTTGAATTTCTGGTTTTTACCCTTTTTGTGGATGTCCCTTTGGACCAGTGGGAAGTGATACTTCTTTGTAGTGCAGACTTACATTTTCCGCTTGCTTGCTTGGCCAAAATGGACGTATGCGTTTTCTCCTGTATATACTCAGGAGAAAACACACATGCCATTTTTGGACAAGTGCATCATTGTCGAAGTTGTGCCCCTCTTCCTGTGCTTTAAAGGTGATTCCAACATACCTCTTGAAATCTGTTTCCTGCTATTCTGCCTCACTTTCAAGTCCGCCTCGTTGCCTTCCCTCAACAGATTTTTGGATGATAGTTGTCCTTTATTACTCTGCCAGTTTGTGAATTGCTCTGCCCTATAGCTCCAGATTTTAACTCGTTTTTTTGAGCTGAACGCAAGTCCCATATTTTGGTTTAGGACCTATACTGTTTCCCGGGGTGTGGTTGAGACTTTGGTTAATTCTTCTTCCTCCCGGGAAATAAGAGTGACATGTGCCCGTCCAAATGCCTAACAGCTACTCTCTCTTTGGTTCTCCCTCTTCGCTTTCATCCTTTGCCAAATTGGCAACCTGTGCGAACCAGGAGGTTAAAGGTGCTGTCTCTACAAGTTGGGAGATTGATAGTAAACAATTTAGAAAGTGAAACTGGAGCACCAGGAGAGGGACTATCCGTTGAGATTTAGAAACCTTTTGTATTCACAGTGTGTGCATTCTCTAGGTTTCCCATACATGTTATAGCCGTAGTAATATTCCGTACAACCTGGAGAGTTGGGACCCATGGAATGGGTGCCATGCATTATTGCTTTAAAGGCTCTGCATTTGCTCACGAATCTCACCAATCATCTCAGTCCCATGTGTCCAGCTTTATGCCACCTCAACCTGTCGTTCTAGATAGGGTCATTCCAAGTTTCATCAGAGAGCCTGAAGGAATTGTAAAGAATTTCGCTGTTTTTTTGTTTTGTTTTTGGAATTCCTTTTTATAGTGGGTTTGTGCTGATTCTCACTGCCATGTTTATGCCAGTCTACACACACTTGATTCCCTTACAGGGACATATCAATACATAGGTTTTAAGATTCTTACTAGTCAGATATATTCCTCTGCGGGAAATATGGGGTTTTGAGTCCCTTTCACTGAGGAAGGTGTAGGTCTTGTCTATTCCATACTTGGTTTTTGGAACGGTACCTGTGCTTATATCAACCTCTGGTTTTATGCATCACCCCACCTCTCCTTCCCCCTTAAGCAAGCATAAGAGTATTTTCTAAATGTGAGACTCTCTTCTCTTTCCTAACTCAGTTCATGTGTAGCCATGTTTACAGGATCTTCATAAGTGATATCTTATGATAAGTTTCTTTTTCTGTGTGACTTATTTCACTTAGAATCATCGTACCTGAATCCAATCATTTTGCTGCTACTGGTCATATGATATTGATTTCATGGCTGAGGGATATTCCCTCGTACGTAAGTCCCACAACTTTTTCAAACATTTTTATATTTCCTGGGATATTTAAGGTGTACCCAAGTTGAGGTTCTTGTAAGCAGTGCATTCCTAAATTTTGGGTGGTTCTGTCTTATTGATTTTCAGTTTTCCCAAGGTATATTCCCTAGACTGGAAGTGCCCTTGGCTCTGTAGCTCTGTTGTTTACTTGTTTTAGGAAACACAATGCATTCCTCCAGAGATGCAGTTGGCAATTTACATCCCACCCATCAGCATAACAAGGCTCCATGTTCTCCAGGGCCTGTCTTGAATTTCTGGTTTTTACCGTTTTTGTGGATGTCCCTTTTGACCGGTGGGAAGTGATACTTCTTTGTAGTTCAGACTTACATTGTCCGCTTGCTTTCTTGGCAAAAATGGGCGTATGCGTTTTCTCCTGAATATACTCAGGAGAAAACGCATACACCCTTTTTGGACAAGTGCATCTTTGTCGAAGTTGTGCCCCTCTTCCTGTGCTTTAAAGGCGATTCCAACATACCTCTTGAAATATGTTTCCTGCTATTCTGCCTCACTTTCAAGACCGCCTCGTTGCCTTCCCTCAACAGATTTTTGGATGATAGTTGTCCTTTATTACTCTGCCAGTTTGTGAATTGATCTGCCCTATAGCTCCATTTTTTAACTCGTTTTTTGTGAGCTGAACGCAAGTCCCATATTTTGGTTTAGGACCTATACTGGTTCTCGGTGGGTGGCTGAGACTTTGGTTAATTTTTCTTCCTTCTGGGAAAAAAAGAGTGACATGTGCCCGTCCAAATGCCTAACAGCTACTCTCTCTTTGGTTCTCCCTCTTCCCTTTCATCCTTTGCCAAATTGGCAACCTGTGCGAACCAGGAGGTTAAAGGTGCTGTCTCTCCAATTTGGGAGATTGATAGTAAACCAGTTAGAAAGTGAAACTGGAGCACCAGGAGAGGGACTATTCCTTGAGATTTAGAAACCTTTCGTATTCACATTGTGTCCATTCACTAGGTTTCACATACATGTTATAGCTGTAGTAATATTCCCTACAACCTGGAGAGTAGGGACCCATGGAATGGGTGCCATGCATTATTGCTTTAAAGGGTCTGCATTTGCTCACGAATCTCACCAATCCTCTCAGTCCCATGTGTCCAGCCTTATGCCACCTCCAGCTGTCGTTCTAGATAGGGTCATTCAAAGTTTCATCAGAGACCCTGAGAAATTGTAAAGAATTTCGCTGTTTTTTTGTTTTGTTTTTGGAATTCCTTTTTATAGTGGGTTTGAGCTGATTCTCGCTTCCATCTTTATGCCAGTCTATACACACTTGATTCCCTTACGGAGACATATCAATACATAGGTTTTAAGATTCTTACTAGTCAGATATATTCCTCTGCGGGAAATATGGGGTTTTGAGTCCCTTTCACTGAGGAAGGTGTAGGTCTTGTCTATTCCATACTTGGTTTTTGGAACGGTACCTGTGCTTATATCAACCTCTGGTTTTATGCATCACCCCACCTCTCCTTCCCCCTTAAGCAAGCATAAGAGTATTTTCTAAATGTGAGACTCTCTTCTCTTTCCTAACTCAGTTCATGTGTAGCCATGTTTACAGGATCTTCATAAGTGATATCTTATGATAAGTTTCTTTTTCTGTGTGACTTATTTCACTTAGAATCATCGTACCTGAATCCACTCATTTTGCTGCTACTGGTCTTATGACATTGATTTCATGGCTGAGGGATATTCTATCGTATGTAAGTACCACGATTTTTTGAACCATTTTTTTTTTTATACACAAGGACAGAGGGGACCCCTGGGGTAGAGCAAGGAGAAGCCTACTGAGCTACCATCAAGAGCTCCTACCGTGACACGCATTCTCTCAAACTCTGCCACCCCACCACCACCATCCTGCAAGGCAAGCTTCCTCGTTCTTCTTTTTATTTTTTTTTATTTTTTTTTTAATTTATTTTTTTGCTTTATAACAAATTTAATCAGTTATACATATACATATGTTTCCATATCCCCTCCCTTTTGCGTCTTCCTCCCACCCTCCCTATCCCTCCCCTCCAGGCAGTCACAAAGTACCGAGCTGATCTCCCTGTGCTATGCGGCTGCTTCCCACTAGCTATCTACCTCACGTTTGGTAGTGTATATATGTCCATGCCGCTCTTTCACTTTGTCACAGCTTACCCTTCCCCCTCCCCATATCCTCAAGTCCATTCTCTAGTAGGTCTGTGTCTTTATTCCTGTCTTACCCCTATGTTCTTCATGACATTTTTTTTTCTTAAATTCCATATATATGTGTTAGCATACAGTATTTGTCTTTCTCTTTCTGACTTACTTCACTCTGTATGACAGACTCTAGGTCTATCCACCTCATTACAAATAGCTCAATTTCATTTCTTTTTATGGCTGAGTAATATTCCATTGTATATATGTGCCACATCTTCTTTATCCACTCTTCCGATGATGGACACTTAGGTTGTTTCCATCTCCGGGCTATTGTAAATAGGGCTGCTATGAACATTTTGGTACATGTCTCTTTTTGAATTATGGTTTTCTCAGGGTATATGCCCAGTAGTGGGATTGCTGGGTCATATGGTAGTTCTATTTGTAATTTTTTAAGGAACCTCCATACCGTTCTCCATAGGGGCTGTACCAATTCACATTCCCACCAGCAGTGCAAGAGTGTTCCCTTTTTTCCACACCCTCTCCAGCATTTATTGTTTCTAGATTTTTTGATGATGGCCATTCTGACTGGTGTGAGATGATATCTCATTGTAGTTTTGATTTGCATTTCTCTAATGAGTAAAGATGTTGAGCATCCTTTCATGTGTTTGTTGGCAGTCTGTATATCTTCTGTGGAGAAATGTCTATTTAGGTCTTCTGCCCATTTTTGGATTGGGTTGTTTGTTTTTTTTGTTATTGAGCTGCATGAGCTGCTTATAAATTTTGGAGATTAATCCTTTGTCAGTTGCTTCATTTGCAAATATTTTCTCCCATTCTGAGGGTTGTCTTTTGGTCTTGTTTATGGTTTCCTTTGCTGTGCAAAAGCTTTTAAGTTTCATTAGGTCCCATGTGTTTATTTTTGTCTTTATTTCCATTTCTCTAGGAGGTGGGTCAAAAAGGATCTTGCTGTGATTTATGTCATAGAGTGTTCTGCCTATGTTTTCCTCTAAGAGTTTGATAGTGTCTGGCCTTACATTTAGGTCTTTAATCCATTTTGAGCTTATTTTTGTGTATGGTGTTAGGGAATGATCTAATCTCATAATTTTACATGTCCCTATCCAGTTTTCCCAGCACCACTTATTGAAGAGACTGTCCTTTCTCCACTGTACATTCCTGCCTCCTTTATCAAAGATAAGGTGACCATATGTCCGTGGGTTTAACTCTGGGCTTTCTATCCTATTCCATTGATGTATCTTTCTGTTTTTGTGCCAGTACCATACTGTCTTGGTTACTGTAGCTTTGTAGTATAGTCTGAAGTCAGGGAGCCTGATTCCTCCAGCTCCATTTTTCGTTCTCAAGATTGCTTTGGCTATTCGGGGTCTTTTGTGTTTCCATACAAATTGTGAAATTTTTTGTTCTAGTTCTGTGAAAAATGCCAGTGGTAGTTTGATAGGGATTGCATTGAACCTGTAGATTGCTTTGGGTAGTAGAGTCATTTTCACAATGTTGATTCTTCCAATCCAAGAACATGGTACATCTCTCCATCTATTTGTATCATCTTTAATTTCTTTCATCAGTGTCTTATAATTTTCTGCATACAGGTCTTTTGTCTCCTTAGGTAGGTTTATTCCTAGATATTTTATTCTTTTTGTTGCAATGGTAAATGGGAGTGTTTCCTTGATTTCACTTTCAGATTTTTCATCATCAGTATATAGGAATGCCAGAGATTTCTGTGCATTAATTTTGTATCCTGCAACTTTACCAAATTCATTGATTAACTCTAGTAGTTTTCTGGTAGCATCTTTAGGATTCTCTATGTATAGTATCATGCCATCTGAAAACAGTGACAGCTATACTTCTTCTTTTCCGATTTGGATTCCTTTTATTTCCTTTTCTTCTCTGATTGCTGTGGCTAAAACTTCCAAAACTAGGTTGAATAAGAGTGGTGAAAGTGGGCAACCTTGTCTAGTTCCTGATCTTAGTGGGAATGGTTTCAGTTTTTCACCATTGAGGACGATGCTGGCTGTGGGTTTGTCATATATGGCCTTTATGATGTTGAGGAAAGTTCCCTGTATGCCTACTTTCTGCAGGGTTTTTATCATAAATGGGTGTTGAATTTTGTCGAAAGCTTTCTCTGCATCTATTGAGATGATCATATGGTTTTTCTCCTTCAATTTGTTAATATGGTGTATCACGTTGATTGATTTGCGTATGTTGAAGAATCCTTGCATTCCTGGAATAAACCCCACTTTATCATGGTGTATGATCCTTTTAATGTGCTGTTGGATTCTGTTTGCTAGTATTTGGTTGAGGATTTTTGCATCTATGTTCATCAGTGATATTGGCCTGTAGTTTTCTTTCTTTGTGACATCCTTGCCTGGTTTTGGTATCAAGGTGATGGTGGCCTCGTAGAATGAGTTTGGGAGTGTTCCTCCCTCTGCTATATTTTGGAAGAGTTTCAGAAGGATAGGTGTTAGCTCTTCTCTAAATGCTTGATAGAATTCGCCTGTGAAGCCATCTGGTCCTGGGCTTTTGTTTGTTGGAAGATTTTTTATCACAGTCTCAATTTCAGTGCTTGTGATTGGTCTGTTCATATTTTCTATTTCTTCCTGATTCAGTCTTGGCAGGTTGTGCATTTCTAAGAATTTGTCCATTTCTTCCAGGTTGTCCATTTTATTGGCATAGAGTTGCTTATAGTAATCTCTCATGATCTTTTGTATTTCTGTAGTGTCAGTTGTTACTTCTCCTTTTTCATTTCTAATTCTATTGATTTGAGTCTTCTCCCTTTTTTTCTTGATGAGTCTGGCTAATGGTTTATCAATTTTGTTTATCTTCTCAAAGAACCAGCTTTTAGTTTTATTGATCTTTGCTATCGTTTCCTTCATTTTTTTTTCATTTATTTCTGATCTGATTTTTATGATTTCTTTCCTTCTGCTAACTTTGGGATGTTTTTGTTCTTCTTTCTCTAATTGCTTTAGGTGCAAGGTTAGGTTGTTTATTCGAGATGTTTCCTGTTTCTTAAGGTGGGATTGTATTGCTATAAACTTCCCTCTTAGAACTGCTTTTGCTGCATCCCATAGGTTTTGGGTCGTCGTGTCTCCATTGTCATTTGTTTCTAGGTATTTTTTAATTTCCTCTTTGATTTCTTCAGTGATCACTTCGTTATTAAGTAGTGTATTGTTTAGCCTCCATGTGTTTGTATTTTTTACAGCTCTTTTCCTGTAATTGATATCTAGTCTCATAGCATTGTGGTCGGAAAAGATACTTGATACAATTTCAATTTTCTTAAATTTACCAAGGCTTGATTTGTGACCCAAGATATGATCTATCCTGGAGAATGTTCCATGAGCTCTTGAGAAAAATGTGTATTCTGTTGTTTTTGGATGGAATGTCCTATAAATATCAATTAAGTCCATCTTGTTTAATGTATCATTTAAAGCTTGTGTTTCCTTATTTATTTTCATTTTGGATGATCTGTCCATTGGTGAAAGTGGGGTGTTAAAGTCCCCTACTATGATTGTGTTACTGTCGATTTCTCCTTTTATGGCTGTTAGTATTTGCCTTATGTATTGAGGTGCTCCTATGTTGGGTGCATAAATATTTACATTTGTTATATCTTCTTCTTGGATCGATCCCTTGATCATTATGTAGTGTCCTTCTTTGTCTCTTCTAGTAGTCCTTATTTTAAAGTCTATTTTGTCTGATATGAGAATTGCTACTCCAGCTTTCTTTTGGTTTCCATTTGCATGGAATATCTTTTTCCATCCCCTTACTTTCAGTCTGTATGTGTCTCTAGGTCTGAAGTGGGTCTCTTGTAGACAGCATATAGATGGGTCTTGTTTTTGTATCCATTCAGCCACTCTGTGTCTTTTGGTGGGAGCATTTAGTCCATTTACATTTAAGGTAATTATCGATATGTATGTTCCTATTCCCATTTTCTTAATTGTTTTGGGTTCATTATTGTAGGTCTTTTACTTCTGTTGTGTTTCTTGCCTAGAGAAGTTCCTTTAGCATTTGTTGTAAAGCTGGTTTGGTGGTGCTGAACTCTCTCAGCTTTTGCTTGTCTGTAAACGTTTTAATTTCTCCATCAAATCTGAATGAGATCCTTGCTGGGTAGAGTAATCTTGGTTGCAGGTTTTTCTCCTTCATCACTTTAAGTATGTCCTGCCACTCCCTTCTGGCTTGTAGAGTTTCTGCTGAGAGATCAGCTGTTATCCTGATGGGGATTCCCTTGTGTGTTATTTGTTGTTTTTGCCTTGCTGCTTTTAATATGATTTCTTTGTGTTTAATTTTTGACAGTTTGATTAATATGTGTCTTGGCGTATTTCTCCTTGGATTTATTCTGTATGGGACTCTCTGGGCCTGCTGGACTTGATTAACTATTTCCTTTCCTATATTAGGGAAGTTTTCAACTATAATCTCTTCAAATATTTTCTCAGTCCCTTTCTTTTTCTCTTCTTCTTCTGGAACCCCTATAATTCGAATGTTGGTGCGTTTAATGTTGTCCCAGAGGTCTCTGAGACTGTCCTCTGTTCTTTTCATTCTTTCTTCTTTATTTTGCTGTGCAGCAGTTATTTCCACTATTTTATCTTCCACCTCACTTATCCATTCTTCTGCCTCAGTTATTCTGCTATTGATCCCATCTAGAGAATTTTTTATTTCATTTATTGTGTTTTTAATCGATGCTTGATTCATCTTTAGTTCTTCTAGGTCCTTGTTAACTGTTTCTTGCATTTTGTCTATTCTATTTCCAAGATTTTGGATCTGGGAAATAGAATCTTGGATCATCTTTACCATCATTATTCTGAATTCTTTTTCAGGTAGAGTGCCTATTACCTCTTCATTTGTTAGGTCTGGTGGGTTTTTATCTTGCTCCTTCTCCTGCTGTGTGTTTTTCTGTCTTCTCATTTTGCTTATGTTACTGTGTTTGGGGTCTCCTTTTTGCAGGCTGCAGGTTTGTAGTTCCTGTTGTTTTTGTTGTCTGTCCCCAGTGGCTAAGGTTGGTCTAGTGGGTTGTGTAGGCTTCCTGGTGGAGGGGACTAGTGCCTGTGTTCTGGTGGATGAGGCTGGATCTTGTCTTTCTGGTGGGCATGTCCACGTCTGGTGGTGTATTTTGGGGTGTCTGTGTACTTTTTATGATTTTAGGCCACCTCTCTGCTAATGGGTGGCGTTGTGTTCCTGTCTTGCTAGTTGTTTGGCTTAGGGTGTCCAGCACTGTAGCCTGCTGGTCGTTGAGTGAAGCTGGGTGCTGGTGTTGAGATGGAGATCTCTGGAAGATTTTCGCCGTTTGATATTATGTGGAGCTGGGAGGTCTCTTGTGGACCAGTGTCCTGAAGTTGGCTCTCCCACCTCAGAGGCACAGCACTGACTCCGGGCTCCTCAATTTGGGATGATGTGTTGTCTATTCATGTATTCCACAGATGCAGGGTACATCAAGTTGATTGTGGAGCTTTAATCCGCTGCTTCTGAGGCTGCTGGGAGAGGTTTCCCTTTCTCTTCTTTGTTCTCACAGCTCCTAGGTCTCAGCTTTGGATTTGGCCCCGCCTCTGCGTGTATGTCGCCGGAGGGCGTCTGTTCTTCGCTCAGATAGGACAGGGTTAAAGGAGCAGCCTCTTCAGGGACTCTGTCTCACTCAGGCCGGGAGGGAGGGAGGGGCACGGAGTGCGGGGCGAGCCTGCAGCGGCAGAGGTCGGCGTGACGTTGCACCAGCCCGAGGCGCGCCGTGCGTTCTCCCAGGGAAGCCGCCCCTGGATCCCGGGACCCCGGCAGTGTCGGGCTGCACAGGCTCCCGGAAGGGCGGTGTGGGCAGTGACCTGCGCTCGCACACAGGCTTCTTGACGGTGGCAGCAGCAGCCCCAGCGTCCCACGCCTGTCACTGGGCTCTGCGCTTTCAGTCGCGACTTGCGCCCGTCCGTGGAGCCCCTTTAAGCAGCGCTCTTAATCCCCTCTCCTCGCGCACCAGGAAACCAAGAGGGAAGAAAAAGTCTCTTGCCTCTTCGGCAGCTCCAGAGTTTTCCCGGACTCCCTCCCGGCTAGCTGTGGCACATTAGCCCCCTTCAGGCTGAGTTCTCGCCACCAGCCCCAGTCCTCTCCCTGCGCTCTGACCGAAGCCCGAGCCTCAGCTTCCAGCACTGCGTGCCCCGGAGGGCGAGCAGACAAGCCTCTCGGGCTGGTGAGTGCCACTCGGCACCGATCCTCTGTGTGTGGATCTCTCCGCTTTGCCCTACCCAGGTATGTGGGGAGTTTCTTGCCTTTTGGGAGGTTTGGGGTCTTCTGCCAGCATTCAGTAGGTGTTCTGTAGGAGTTGTTCCACGTGTAGCTGTATTTCTGGTGTATCCGTGGGGAGGAAGGTGATCTCCGCGTCTTACTCTTCCGCCATCTTACCCGGAAGTTTCTATATCATTCTTCTAGCTCCATTTTTTAACTCGTTTTTTGTGAGCTGAAGGCAAGTCCCATATTTTGGTTTAGGACCTATACTGGTTCCCGGTGGGTGGCTGAGACGTTGGTTAATTCTTCTTCCTCCCGGGAAATAAGAGTGACATGTGCCCGTCCAAATGCCTAACAGCTACTCTCTCTTTGGTTCTCCCTCTTCCCTCTCATCCTTTGCCAAATTGGCAACCTGTGCGAACCAGGAGGTTAAAGGTGCTGTCTCTCCAAGTTGGGAGATTGATAGTAAAGCAGTTAGAAAGTGAAACTGGAGCACCCCGAGAAGGACTATTCGTTGAGTTTTAGAAAACTTTCGTATTCACAGTGTGTCCATTATCTAGGTCTCCCATACATGTTATAGGTGTAGTAATATTCCCTAAAACCTGGAGAGTTGGGACCATGGATGGGTGCCATGCATTATTGCTTTAAAGGGTCTGCATTTGCTCACGAATCTCACCAATCATCTCAGTCCCATGTGTCCAGCCTTATGCCACCTCCAGCTGTCGTTCTAGATAGGGTCATTCAAAGTTTCATCAGAGACCCTGAGGAATTGTAAAGAATTTCGCTGATTTTTTGTTTTGTTTTTGAAATTCCTTTTTATAGTGGGTTTGAGCTGATTCTCGCTGCCATCTTTATGCCTGTCTATAAACAGTTGATTCCCTTACGGAGACATATCAATACATAGGTTTTAAGATTCTTACTATCAGATATATTCCTCTGCAGGACATATGGGGTTTTGAGTCCCTTTCACTGAGGAAGGTGTAGGTCTTGTCTATTCCATACTTGGTTTTTGGAACGGTACCTGTGCTTATATCAACCTCTGGTTTTATGCATCACCCCACCTCTCCTGCCCCCTTAAGCAGGCATAAGATTGTTTTCTAAATGTGAGACTCTCTTCTCTTTCTTAACTCAGTTCATGTGTAGCCTTGTTTACAGGATCTTCATAAGTGATATCTTATAATAAGTTTCTTTTTCTGTGTGACTTATTTCACTTAGAATCATCGTACCTGAATCCACTCATTTTGCTGCTACTGGTCTTATGACATTGATTTCATGGCTGAGGGATATTCCATCATACGGAAGTACCACAAATTTTTGAACCATTTTTATCTTTCCTGGGATATTTAAGGTGTACCCAAGTTGAGGTTCTTGTAAGCAGTGCAGCCCTAAATTTAGGGGTGGCTCTGTCTTATTGATTTTCAGTTTTCCCAAGGTATATTCCCTAGACTGGAAGTGCCCTTGGCTCTGTAGCTCTGTTGTTTACTTGTTTTAGGGAACACAGTGCACTCCTCCAGAGAGGCAGTTGGCAATTTACATCCCGCCCATCAGCATAACAAGGCTCCCTGTTCTCCAGGGTGACTCTTGCCTTTCTGTTTTTTACCCATTTTGTGGATGTCCCTTTGACCGGTGGGAAGTGATACTTCTTTGTAGTGTAGACTTACATTTTCTGCTTGCTTGCTTGGCCAAAATGGGCGTATGCGTTTTCTCCTGATTATACTCAGGAGAAAACGCATACGCCGTTTTTGGACAAGTGCATCATTGTCGAAGTTGTGCCCCTCTTCCTGTGCTTTAAATGTGATTCCAACGTACCTCTTGAAATCTGTTTCCTGCTATTGTGCCTCACATTCAAGTCCGCCTCGTTGCCTTCCCTCAACAGATTTTTGGATGATAGTTGTCCTTTAATACTCTGCCAGTTTGTGAATTGCTGTGCCCCTTAGCTTCATTTTTCAACTAGTTTTTTGTGAGCTGAACGCAAGTCCACAATTTTGTTTCAGGACGTAATCTGGATCCCGGGGGGTGGCTGAGACTTTGGTTAATTCTTCTTCTTGCCGGGAAATTAGAGTGACATATGCCTGTCCAAATGCCTAACAGCTACTCTCTCATTGGTTCTCCCTATTCCCTTTTATCCTCTGCCAAATTGGCAACCTGTGCGATCTAGGAGGATAAAGGGGCTGTCTCTCCAAGTTGGGAGCTTGATAGTAAAGCAGTTGGAAAGTAATCCTGGAGCACCAGGAGAGGGACTATTAGTTGAGTTTTAGAAACCTTTCGTATTTACAGTGTGTCCATTCTCTAGGTTTCCCGTACATGTTATAGCTCTAGTAATATTGACTTCAACCTGGGGAGTTGGGACAAATGGAATGGGTGCCACACATTATTTCTTTAAAGGGTGTGCATTTGCTGAACCAATCTCACCAATCCTCTCAGTCCCAAGTGTCCAGACTTATGCCATATCCAGCTGTCATTGTAGATAGGGTCATTCCAGGTTTCATTAGAGCCCCTAAAGGAATTGTAAAGAATTTCCATGTTTTTTGGGTTTTTTTTGAAATTCCTTTTTATAGTGGGTTTGAGCTGATTCTCACTGCAATGATTATGCCAGTCTAGACACACTTGATTCCATTACGGAAACATATCGATACATAGGTTTTAATTTTCTTACTAGTCAGATATATTCCTCTGTGGGAAATATCGTGTTTTGAGTTCCTTTCACTGAGGAAGGTGTAGGTCTTGTATATTCCATAGTTGGTTTTTGAAATGGTACGTGTGGTTATATCAAACGCTGGTTTTCTGCAGCACCCTACCTCATATTACCCCTTAAGCAGGCATAAGAGTGTTTTCTAAATGTGAGTCTCTGTTCGCTTTCCTAACTCTGTTCATGTGTAGCCATGTTTAGAGGACCTTCATAAGTGATATCTTATGATAAGTTTCTTTATCTGTGTGACTTATTTCAGTTAGAATCATCGTACCTGAATCCACTCATTTTGCTGCTACTGGTCTTATGACATTGATTTCATGGCTGAGGGATATTCCATCATACGTAACTACCAAAATATTTTAAACCATATTTATCTTTCCTGGGATACTTAAGGTGTACCCAAGTTGAGGTTCTTGTAAGCAGTGAAGCCCTAAATTTGGGGGTGGCTCTGTCATATTGATTTTCAGTTTTCCCAAGGTATATTCTCTAGGCTAGAAGTGCCCTTGGCTCTGTAGCTTTGTTGTTTACTTGTTTTAGGGAACACAATGCACTCCTCCAGAGAGGCAGTTGGCAATTTACATCCCACCCATCAGCATAACAAGGCTCCCTGTTCTCCAAGGCCTGTCTTGCCTTTCGGTATTTTACCCATTTTGTGGATGTCCCTTTTGACCGGTGGGAAGTGATACTTCATTTTAGTGCAGATTTGCATTGCCCACTTACTGGATTGGTCAAAAAGGGCGTATGCGTTTTCTCCTGAATATATTCAGGATAAAATGCATACGCCCTTTTTGGCCAAGTGCATCATTGTCGAAGTTGTGCCCCTCTTCCTGTGCTTTAAAGGCAATTCCAACGTACCTCTTGAAATCTGTTTCCTGCTATTCTGCCTCCCTTTCAAGTTCGCCTCGTTTCCTTCCCTCAACAGATTTTTGGACGATAGTTGCCCTTTATTACTCTGACAGTTTGTGAATTGCTGTGCCCCTGAGCTCCATTTTTTAACTCGTTTTTTCTGAGCTGAACGCAAGTCCAATATTTTGGTTCAGAAACTATACTGGTTCCCGGTGGGTGGCTGAGACTTTGGTTAATTCTTCTTCCTCCCGGGAAATAAGAGTGACATATGCCCGTCCAAATGCCTAACAGCTACTCTCTCATTTGTTCTCCCTCTTCCCTTTCATCTTCTGCGAAATTGGCAACCTGTGCGAAACAGGAGGTTAAAGGTGTTGTGTCTCCAGGTTGGGAGATTGATACTAAAGCAGTTGGAAAGTTAAACCGGAGCACCAGGAGAGGGACTATTCATTGAGTTTTAGAGACCATTCGTATTCACAGTGTGTCCATTCTCTAGGTTTCCCGTACATGTTATAGCTGTAGTAATATTCCCTTCAACCTGGAGACTTGGGACCCATGGAATGGGTGCCATGCATTATTGCTATAAAGGGTCTGCGTTTGCTCACCCAATCTCACCAATCCTCTCATTCCCAAGTGTCCAGCCTTATGCCACATCCAGCTGTCATTGTAGACAGGGTCATTCCAGGTTTCATGAGAGACCCTGAAGTAATTGAAAAGAATTTCCCTGTTTTTTTGTTTTGTTTTTGAAATTCCTTTTTATAGTGGGTTTGAGCTGATTCTCGCTGCCATGTTTATGCCAGTCTAGACACACATGATTCCCTTACGGAGACATATCAATACATAGGTTTTAAGATTCTTACTAGTCAGATATATTCCTCTGTGGGAAATATTGGGTTTTGAGTCCCTTTCACTGAGGAAGGTATAGGTAGGTCTTGTCTATTCCATAGTTGTTTTTTGGAACGGTACCTGTGCTTATATCAAACTCTGTTTTTTTGCATCACCCCAGCTCTCCTTCCCCCTTAAGCAGGCATAAGAGTGTTTTCTAAATGTGAGACTCTGTTCTCATTCCTAACTCAGTTCATGTGTAGCCATGTTTACAGGACCTTCGTAAGTGATATCTTATGATAAGCTTCTTTTTCTGTGTGACTTATTTCACTTAGAATCATCGTACCTGAATCCACTCATTTTGCTGCTACTGGTCTTATGACATTGATTTCGTGGCTGAGGGATATTCCATCGTACGTAAGTACCACAATTTTTTGAACCATTTTTATATTTCCTAGGATATTTCAGGTGTTCCCAAGTTGAGGTTCTTGTAATCAGTGCAGACCTAAATTTGGGGGTG
The DNA here is from genome assembly GCF_964341445.2 of Mesoplodon mirus. Taxonomy (NCBI): domain Eukaryota; kingdom Metazoa; phylum Chordata; class Mammalia; order Artiodactyla; family Ziphiidae; genus Mesoplodon; species Mesoplodon mirus. Next base: position 999 of record NW_028295548.1, on the reverse strand, counting down.
GCTCTGTCTTAATGATTTTCAGATTTCCCAAAGTATATTCCCTAGACTGGAAGTGCCCTTGGCTCTGTAGCTCTGTTGTTTACTTGTTTTAGGGAACACTGCACTCCTCCAGTGAGGCAGTTGGCAATTTACATCCCACCCATCAGCATAACAAGGCTCGCTCTTCTCCAAGGCCTGTCTTGCCTTTCTGGGTTTACCCATTTTGTGGTTTTCCCTTTTGACCAGTGGGAAGTGATACTTCTTTGTAATGCAGATTTGCATTGCCCGCTTGCTTGCTTGGCCAAAAAGGTCGTATGCGTTTTCTCTTGCATATATTCAGGAGAAAATGCATACGACCTTTTTGTCCAAGTGCATCATTGTCGAAGTTGTGCCCCTTTTCATGTGCTTTACAGATGATTCCAACGTACCTCTTGAAATCTGTTTCCTGCTATTCTGCCTCGCCTTCAATTCCCCCTCATTGCCTTCCCTCAACAGATTTTTGGACGATAGTTGTCCTTTAATACTCTGCCAGTTTGTGAATTGCTGTGCCCCTTAGCTTCATTTTTCAACTAGTTTTTTGTGAGCTGAACGCAAGTCCACAATTTTGTTTCAGGACGTAATCTGGATCCCGGGGGGTGGCAGAGACTTTGGTTAATTCTTCTTCTTGCCGGGAAATTAGAATGACATATGCCTGTCCAAATGCCTAACAGCTACTCTCTCATTGGTTCTCCCTATTCCCTTTTATCCTCTGCCAAATTGGCAACCTGTGCGATCCAGGAGGATAAAGGGGCTGTCTCTCCAAGTTGGGAGCTTGATAGTAAAGCAGTTGGAAAGTAATCCTGGAGCACCAGGAGAGGGACTATTAGTTGAGTTTTAGAAACCTTTCATATTTACTGTGTGTCCATTCTCTAGGTTTCCCGTACATGTTATAGCTCTAGTAATATTGACTTCAACCTGGGGAGTTGGGACAAATGGAATGGGTGCCACACATTATTGCTTTAAAGGGTGTGCATTTGCTGA